>NC_140579.1:1314738116-1315338116 GCF_964204655.1 Triturus cristatus
GACCAGTTTCGGGATTTCATCCCTCTTCAGCCAGGATAGCTTGATTCCAGTGGCACAGTGAGCCCAGGACCCACACCTGGGCATACCCAGCGCACTTAGGGCGAGAAAGCAAAAGGCTCACAATTGATGGACGGAATGCAGAACAAATCGAAACATTCACCCCCAGTCAAGAGATCTGGGTTAAATCCATCATTCTTTTGTTCACCATGCCACTCCGGTTTAGACCTGGCCATAGGCAAATCACTCTTGACCCTGTGCCTCATGGGAACAGTCCAGCCCGAACTGCCAAGCCTGGTCCTCCCTGGACCGGAAACATGCATCCTAGAACCGGTTTCGGGGTTTCACCCCTCTTCAGCCAGGATAGCTGATTCCAGGGGCATAGTGAGCCCAGGACCCACATCTGGGAATAACTGGCGCACTGAGGGCGAGAAAGCAAAAGACACACAATTGATGGACGGAATGCAAAACAAATCAAAACATTCACCCCCAGTCAAGAGATCTTGGTTAAATCCATCATTCTTTTGCTCACCATGCCACCCCAGTTTAGACCTGGCCTTATGCAAATAAGTCTTGACCCTGTGCCTCATGGGAACAGTCCAGCCCGAACTGCCAAGCCAGGTCCTCCCTGGACCGTAAACAAGCATCCTAGGACCGGTTTCGAGGTTTCACTCCTCTTCAGCCAGGATAGCTTGATTCCACTGGTACAGTGAGCCCAGGGCCCACGTCTGGGCATACCTGGCGCACTTAGGGCGAGAAAGCAAAAGACACACAATTGATGGACGGAATGCAGAACAAATCAAAACATTCACCCCAGTCAAGAGATCTGTGTTAAATCCATCATTCTTTTGCTGACCATGCCACCCCAGTTTAGACCTGGCCATATGCAAATCAGTCTTGACCCTATGCCTCATGGGAACAGTCCAGCCTGGACTGCCAAGCCAGGTCCTCCCTGGACCGGAAACAAGCATCCTATGACCGGTTTCAGGGTTTCACCCCTCTTCAGCCAGGATAGCTTGATTCCACTGGTACAGTGAGCCCAGGGCCCACGTCTGGGCATACCTGGCGCACTTAGGGCGAGAAAGCAAAAGACACACAATTGATGGACGGAATTCAGAAAAAATCAAAACATTCACCCCCAGTCAAGAGATCTGGGTTAAATCCATCATTCTTTTGCTCACCATGCCACCCCAGTTTAGACCTGGCCATATGCAAATCAGTCCTGACCCTGTGCCTCATGGGAACAGTCCAGCCCGAACTGCCAAGCCATGTCCTCCCTGTACTGGAAACAAGCATCCTATTACCGGTTTCGGGATTTCACCCCTCTTCAGCCAGGATAGCTTGATTCCAGTGACAAAGTGAGCCCAGGATCCACATCTGGGCATACCTGGCGCACTTAGGGCGAGAAAGCAAAAGGCTCACAATTGATGGACGGAATGCAGAACAAATCAAAACATTCACCCCCAGTCAAGAGATCTGGGTTAAATCCATCATTCTTTTGTTCACCATGCCACTCCGGTTTAGACCTGGCCATAGGCAAATCACTCTTGACCCTGTGCCTCATGGGAACAGTCCAGCCCGAACTGCCAAGCCTGGTCCTCCCTGGACCGGAAACATGCATCCTAGAACCGGTTTCGGGGTTTCACCCCTCTTCAGCCAGGATAGCTGATTCCAGGGGCATAGTGAGCCTAGGACCCACATCTGGGAATAACTGGCGCACTGAGGGCGAGAAAGCAAAAGACACACAATTGATGGACGGAATGCAAAACAAATCAAAACATTCACCCCCAGTCAAGAGATCTTGGTTAAATCCATCATTCTTTTGCTCACCATGCCACCCCAGTTTAGACCTGGCCTTATGCAAATAAGTCTTGACCCTGTGCCTCATGGGAACAGTCCAGCCCGAACTGCCAAGCCAGGTCCTCCCTGGACCGGAAACAAGCATCCTAGGACCGGTTTCGGGGTTTCACCCCTCTTCAGCCAGGCTAGCTTGATTCCAGTGGGACAGTGAGAGCAGGACCCTTGTCTGGGCATACCGGGCGCACTTATGGCGAGAAAGCAAAAGACACACAATTGATGGACGGAATGCAGAACAAATCAAAACATTCACCCCCAGTCAAGAGATCTGGGTTAAATCCATCATTCTTTTGCTGACCATGCCACCCCAGTTTAGACCTGGCCATATGCAAATCAGTCTTGACCCTATGCCTCATGGGAACAGTCCAGCCTGGACTGCCAAGCCAGGTCCTCCCTGGACCGGAAACAAGCATCCTATGACCGGTTTCAGGGTTTCACCCCTCTTCAGCCAGGATAGCTTGATTCCACTGGTACAGTGAGCCCAGGGCCCACGTCTGGGCATACCTGGCGCACTTAGGGCGAGAAAGCAAAAGACACACAATTGATGGACGGAATGCAGAACAAATCAAAACAATCACCCCCAGTCAAGAGATCTGGGTTAAATCCATCATTCATTTGCTCACCATGCCACCCCAGTTTAGACCTGGCCATATGCAAATCAGTCTTGACCCTGTGCCTCATGGGAACAGTCCAGCCCGAACTGCCAAGCCAGGTCCTCCCTGGACCGTAAACAAGCATCCTAGGACCGGTTTCGGGGTTTCACCCGTCTTCAGCCAGGATAGCTTGATTCCAGTGGCACAGTGAGCCCAGGACCCATGTCTGGGCATACCTGGCGCACTTAGGGCGAGAAAGCAAAAGACACACAATTGATGGACGGAATGCAGAACAAATCAAAACATTCACCCCCAGTCAAGAGCTCTGGGTTAAATTTATCATTCTTTTGCTCACTATGCCACCCCAGTTCAGACCTGGCCATATGCAATTCAGTCTTGACCCTGTGCCTCATGGGAACAGTCCAGCCCGAACTGCCAAGCCAGGTCCTCCCTGTACTGGAAACAAGCATCCTAGGACCAGTTTCGGGATTTCATCCCTCTTCAGCCAGGATAGCTTGATTCCAGTGGCACAGTGAGCCCAGGACCCACACCTGGGCATACCCAGCGCACTTAGGGCGAGAAAGCAAAAGGCTCACAATTGATGGACGGAATGCAGAACAAATCGAAACATTCACCCCCAGTCAAGAGATCTGGGTTAAATCCATCATTCTTTTGTTCACCATGCCACTCCGGTTTAGACCTGGCCATAGGCAAATCACTCTTGACCCTGTGCCTCATGGGAACAGTCCAGCCCGAACTGCCAAGCCTGGTCCTCCCTGGACCGGAAACATGCATCCTAGAACCGGTTTCGGGGTTTCACCCCTCTTCAGCCAGGATAGCTGATTCCAGGGGCATAGTGAGCCCAGGACCCACATCTGGGAATAACTGGCGCACTGAGGGCGAGAAAGCAAAAGACACACAATTGATGGACGGAATGCAAAACAAATCAAAACATTCACCCCCAGTCAAGAGATCTTGGTTAAATCCATCATTCTTTTGCTCACCATGCCACCCCAGTTTAGACCTGGCCTTATGCAAATAAGTCTTGACCCTGTGCCTCATGGGAACAGTCCAGCCCGAACTGCCAAGCCAGGTCCTCCCTGGACCGTAAACAAGCATCCTAGGACCGGTTTCGAGGTTTCACTCCTCTTCAGCCAGGATAGCTTGATTCCACTGGTACAGTGAGCCCAGGGCCCACGTCTGGGCATACCTGGCGCACTTAGGGCGAGAAAGCAAAAGACACACAATTGATGGACGGAATGCAGAACAAATCAAAACATTCACCCCAGTCAAGAGATCTGTGTTAAATCCATCATTCTTTTGCTGACCATGCCACCCCAGTTTAGACCTGGCCATATGCAAATCAGTCTTGACCCTATGCCTCATGGGAACAGTCCAGCCTGGACTGCCAAGCCAGGTCCTCCCTGGACCGGAAACAAGCATCCTATGACCGGTTTCAGGGTTTCACCCCTCTTCAGCCAGGATAGCTTGATTCCACTGGTACAGTGAGCCCAGGGCCCACGTCTGGGCATACCTGGCGCACTTAGGGCGAGAAAGCAAAAGACACACAATTGATGGACGGAATTCAGAAAAAATCAAAACATTCACCCCCAGTCAAGAGATCTGGGTTAAATCCATCATTCTTTTGCTCACCATGCCACCCCAGTTTAGACCTGGCCATATGCAAATCAGTCCTGACCCTGTGCCTCATGGGAACAGTCCAGCCCGAACTGCCAAGCCATGTCCTCCCTGTACTGGAAACAAGCATCCTATTACCGGTTTCGGGATTTCACCCCTCTTCAGCCAGGATAGCTTGATTCCAGTGACAAAGTGAGCCCAGGATCCACATCTGGGCATACCTGGCGCACTTAGGGCGAGAAAGCAAAAGGCTCACAATTGATGGACGGAATGCAGAACAAATCAAAACATTCACCCCCAGTCAAGAGATCTGGGTTAAATCCATCATTCTTTTGTTCACCATGCCACTCCGGTTTAGACCTGGCCATAGGCAAATCACTCTTGACCCTGTGCCTCATGGGAACAGTCCAGCCCGAACTGCCAAGCCTGGTCCTCCCTGGACCGGAAACATGCATCCTAGAACCGGTTTCGGGGTTTCACCCCTCTTCAGCCAGGATAGCTGATTCCAGGGGCATAGTGAGCCTAGGACCCACATCTGGGAATAACTGGCGCACTGAGGGCGAGAAAGCAAAAGACACACAATTGATGGACGGAATGCAAAACAAATCAAAACATTCACCCCCAGTCAAGAGATCTTGGTTAAATCCATCATTCTTTTGCTCACCATGCCACCCCAGTTTAGACCTGGCCTTATGCAAATAAGTCTTGACCCTGTGCCTCATGGGAACAGTCCAGCCCGAACTGCCAAGCCAGGTCCTCCCTGGACCGGAAACAAGCATCCTAGGACCGGTTTCGGGGTTTCACCCCTCTTCAGCCAGGCTAGCTTGATTCCAGTGGGACAGTGAGAGCAGGACCCTTGTCTGGGCATACCGGGCGCACTTATGGCGAGAAAGCAAAAGACACACAATTGATGGACGGAATGCAGAACAAATCAAAACATTCACCCCCAGTCAAGAGATCTGGGTTAAATCCATCATTCTTTTGCTGACCATGCCACCCCAGTTTAGACCTGGCCATATGCAAATCAGTCTTGACCCTATGCCTCATGGGAACAGTCCAGCCTGGACTGCCAAGCCAGGTCCTCCCTGGACCGGAAACAAGCATCCTATGACCGGTTTCAGGGTTTCACCCCTCTTCAGCCAGGATAGCTTGATTCCACTGGTACAGTGAGCCCAGGGCCCACGTCTGGGCATACCTGGCGCACTTAGGGCGAGAAAGCAAAAGACACACAATTGATGGACGGAATTCAGAAAAAATCAAAACATTCACCCCCAGTCAAGAGATCTGGGTTAAATCCATCATTCTTTTGCTCACCATGCCACCCCAGTTTAGACCTGGCCATATGCAAATCAGTCCTGACCCTGTGCCTCATGGGAACAGTCCAGCCCGAACTGCCAAGCCATGTCCTCCCTGTACTGGAAACAAGCATCCTATTACCGGTTTCGGGATTTCACCCCTCTTCAGCCAGGATAGCTTGATTCCAGTGACAAAGTGAGCCCAGGATCCACATCTGGGCATACCTGGCGCACTTAGGGCGAGAAAGCAAAAGGCTCACAATTGATGGACGGAATGCAGAACAAATCAAAACATTCACCCCCAGTCAAGAGATCTGGGTTAAATCCATCATTCTTTTGTTCACCATGCCACTCCGGTTTAGACCTGGCCATAGGCAAATCACTCTTGACCCTGTGCCTCATGGGAACAGTCCAGCCCGAACTGCCAAGCCTGGTAATCCCTGGACCGGAAACATGCATCCTAGAACCGGTTTCGGGGTTTCACCCCTCTTCAGCCAGGATAGCTGATTCCAGGGGCATAGTGAGCCTAGGACCCACATCTGGGAATAACTGGCGCACTGAGGGCGAGAAAGCAAAAGACACACAATTGATGGACGGAATGCAAAACAAATCAAAACATTCACCCCCAGTCAAGAGATCTTGGTTAAATCCATCATTCTTTTGCTCACCATGCCACTCCAGTTTAGACCTGGCCTTATGCAAATAAGTCTTGACCCTGTGCCTCATGGGAACAGTCCAGCCCGAACTGCCAAGCCAGGTCCTCCCTGGACCGGAAACAAGCATCCTAGGACCGGTTTCGGGGTTTCACCCCTCTTCAGCCAGGCTAGCTTGATTCCAGTGGGACAGTGAGAGCAGGACCCTTGTCTGGGCATACCGGGCGCACTTATGGCGAGAAAGCAAAAGACACACAATTGATGGACGGAATGCAGAACAAATCAAAACATTCACCCCCAGTCAAGAAATCTGGGTTAAATCCATCATTCTTTTGCTGACCATGTCAACCCAGTTTAGACCTGGCCATATGCAAATCAGTCTTGACCCTGTACCTCATGGGAACAGTCCAGCCCGAACTGCCAAGCCAGGTCCTCCTTGGACAGGAAACAAGCATCCTATGACCGGTTTCGGGGTTTCATCCCTCTTCAGCCAGGATCACTTGAGTCCAGTGGCACAGTGAGCCCAGGACCCACGTCTGGGCATACGTGGCGCACATAGTGCGAGAAAGCAAAAGACACACAATTGATGGACGGAATTCAGAAAAAATCAAAACATTCATCCCCAGTCAAGAGATCTGGGTTAAATCCATCATTCTTTTGCTCACCATGCCACCCCAGTTTAGACCTGGCCATATGCAAATCAGTCTTGACCCTGTGCCTCATGGCAACAGTCCAGCCCGAACTGCCGAGCCAGGTCCTCCCTGGACCGGAAACAAGCATCCTAGGACCGGTTTTGGGGTTTCACCCCTCTTCAACCAGGATAGCTTGATTCCAGTGGCACAGTGAGCCCAGAACCCACGTCTGGGCATACCTGGCGCACTTAGGGCGAGAAAGCAAAAGACACACAATTGATGGACGGAATGCAGAACAAATCAAAACAATCACCCCCAGTCAAGAGATCTGGGTTAAATCCATCATTCATTTGCTCACCATGCCACCCCAGTTTAGACCTGGCCATATGCAAATCAGTCTTGACCCTGTGCCTCATGGGAACAGTCCAGCCCGAACTGCCAAGCCAGGTCCTCCCTGGACCGGAAACAAGCATCCTAGGACCGGTTTCGGGGTTTCACCCCTCTTCAGCCAGGATAGCTTGATTCCAGTGGCACAGTGAGCCCAGGACCAACATCTGGGCATACCCGGCGCACTTAGGGCGAGAAAGCAAAAGGCTCACAATTGATGGACGGAATGCAGAACAAATCAAAACATTCACCCCCAGTCAAGAGATCTTGGTTAAATCCATCATTCTTTTGCTCACCATGCCACCCCAGTTTAGACCTGGCCTTATGCAAATAAGTCTTGACCCTGTGCCTCATGGGAACAGTCCAGCCCGAACTGCCAAGCCAGGTCCTCCCTGGACCGGAAACAAGCATCCTAGGACCGGTTTCGGGGTTTCACCCCTCTTCAGCCAGGACAGCTTGATTCCAGTGGGACAGTGAGAGCAGGACCCTTGTCTGGGCATACCGGGCGCACTTAGGGTGAGAAAGCAAAAGACACACAATTGATGGACGGAATGCAGAACAAATCAAAACATTCAGCCCAAGTCAAGAGATCTGGGTTAAATCCATCCTTCTTTTGCTCACCATGTCACCCCAGTTTAGACCTGGCCATATGCAAATCAGTCTTGACCCTGTGCCTCATGGGAACAGTCCAGCCCGAACTGCCAAGCCAGGTCCTCCTTGGACCGGAAACAAGCATCCTAGGACCGGTTTCGGGATTTCACCCCTCTTCAGCAGGATAGCTTGATTCCAGTGACAAAGTGAGCCCAGGATCCAC
The DNA here is from genome assembly GCF_964204655.1 of Triturus cristatus. NCBI lineage: Eukaryota > Metazoa > Chordata > Amphibia > Caudata > Salamandridae > Triturus > Triturus cristatus. Next base: position 1,314,745,983 of record NC_140579.1, read on the forward strand.
ATCTGGGCATACCTGGCGCACTTAGGGCGAGAAAGCAAAAGGCACACAATTGATGGACGGAATGCAGAACAAATCAAAACATTCACCCCCAGTCAAGAGATCTGGGTTAAATCCATCATTCTTTTGCTCACCATGCCACCCCAGTTTAGACCTGGCCATATGCAAATCAGTCCTGACCCTGTGCCTCATGGGAACAGTCCAGCCCGAACTGCCAAGCCATGTCCTCCCTGTACTGGAAACAAGCATCCTAGGACCGGTTTCGGGATTTCCCCCCTCTTCAGCCAGGATAGCTTGATTCCAGTGACAAAGTGAGCCCAGGATCCACATCTGGGCATACCTGGCGCACATAGTGTGAGAAAGCAAAAGACACACAATTGATGGACGGAATTCAGAAAAAATCAAAACATTCACTCCCAGTCAAGAGATCTGGGTTAAATCCATCATTCTTTTGCTCACCACGCCACCCCAGTTTAGACCTGGCCATATGCAAATCAGTCCTGACCCTGTGCCTCATGGGAACAGTCCAGCCCGAACTGCCAAGCCATGTCCTCCCTGTACTGGAAACAAGCATCCTAGGACCGGTTTCGGGATTTCACCCCTCTTCAGCCAGGATAGCTTGATTCCAGTGACAAAGTGAGCCCAGGATCCACATCTGGGCATACCTGGCGCACTTAGGGCGAGAAAGCAAAAGGCACACAATTGATGGACGGAATGCAGAACAAATCAAAACATTCACCCCCAGTCAAGAGATCTGGGTTAAATCCATCATTCTTTTGCTCACCATGCCACCCCAGTTTAGACCTGGCCATATGCAAATCAGTCTTGACCCTGTGCCTCATGGGAACAGTCCAGCCTGGACTGCTAAGCCAGGTCCTCCCTGGACCGGAAACAAGCATCCTATGACCGGTTTCGGGGTTTCATCCCTCTTCAGCCAGGATCGCTTGAGTCCAGTGGCACAGTGAGCCCAGGACCCACGTCTGGGCACACCTGTCGCACTTAGGGCGAGAAAGCAAAAGACACACAATTGATGGACGGAATGCAGAACAAATCAAAACATTCACCCCCAGTCAAGATATCTGGGTTAAATCCATCATTCTTTTGCTCACCATGTCACCCCAGTTTAGACCTGGCCATATGCAAATCAGTCTTGACCCTGTGCCTCATGGGAACAGTCCAGCCCGAACTGCCAAGCCATGTCCTCCCTGTACTGGAAACAAGCATCCTATTACCGGTTTCGGGATTTCACCCCTCTTCAGCCTGGATAGCTTGATTCCAGCGACAAAGTGAGCCCAGGATCCACATCTGGGCATACCTGGCGCACTTAGGGCGAGAAAGCAAAAGGCTCACAATTGATGGACGGAATGCAGAACAAATCAAAACATTCACCCCCAGTCAAGAGATCTGGGTTAAATCCATCATTCTTTTGTTCACCATGCCACTCCGGTTTAGACCTGGCCATAGGCAAATCACTCTTGACCCTGTGCCTCATGGGAACAGTCCAGCCCGAACTGCCAAGCCTGGTCCTCCCTGGACCGGAAACATGCATCCTAGAACCGGTTTCGGGGTTTCACCCCTCTTCAGCCAGGATAGCTGATTCCAGGGGCATAGTGAGCCTAGGACCCACATCTGGGAATAACTGGCGCACTGAGGGCGAGAAAGCAAAAGACACACAATTGATGGACGGAATGCACAACAAATCAAAACATTCACCCCCAGTCAAGAGATCTTGGTTAAATCCATCATTCTTTTGCTCACCATGCCACCCCAGTTTAGACCTGGCCTTATGCAAATAAGTCTTGACCCTGTGCCTCATGGGAACAGTCCAGCCCGAACTGCCAAGCCAGGTCCTTCCTGGACCGGAAACAAGCATCCTAGGACCGGTTTCGGGGTTTCACCCCTCTTCAGCCAGGCTAGCTTGATTCCAGTGGGACAGTGAGAGCAGAACCCTTGTCTGGGCATACCGGGCGCACTTATGGCGAGAAAGCAAAAGACACACAATTGATGGACGGAATGCAGAACAAATCAAAACATTCACCCCCAGTCAAGAGATCTGGGTTAAATCCATCATTCTTTTGCTGACCATGTCACCCCAGTTTAGACCTGGCCATATGCAAATCAGTCTTGACCCTGTGCCTCATGGCAACAGTCCAGCCCGAACTGCCAAGCCAGGTCCTCCTTGGACCGGAAACAAGCATCCTATGACCGGTTTCGGGGTTTCATCCCTCTTCAGCCAGGATCACTTGAGTCCAGTGGCACAGTGAGCCCAGGACCCACGTCTGGGCATACGTGGCGCACATAGTGCGAGAAAGCAAAAGACACACAATTGATGGACGGAATTCAGAAAAAATCAAAACATTCACCCCCAGTCAAGAGATCTGGGTTAAATCCATCATTCTTTTGCTCACCATGCCACCCCAGTTTAGACCTGGCCATATGCAAATCAGTCTTGACCCTGTGCCTCATGGCAACAGTCCAGCCCGAACTGCCAAGCCAGGTCCTCCCTGGACCGGAAACAAGCATCCTAGGACCGGTTTTGGGGTTTCACCCCTCTTCAACCAGGATAGCTTGATTCCAGTGGCACAGTGAGCCCAGAACCCACGTCTGGGCATACCTGGCGCACTTAGGGCGAGAAAGCAAAAGACACACAATTGATGGACGGAATGCAGAACAAATCAAAACAATCACCCCCAGTCAAGAGATCTGGGTTAAATCCATCATTCATTTGCTCACCATGCCACCCCAGTTTAGACCTGGCCATATGCAAATCAGTCTTGACCCTGTGCCTCATGGGAACAGTCCAGCCCGAACTGCCAAGCCAGGTCCTCCCTGGACCGGAAACAAGCATCCTAGGACCGGTTTCGGGGTTGCACCCCTCTTCAGCCAGGATAGCTTGATTCCAGTGGCACAGTGAGCCCAGGACCAACATCTGGGCATACCCGGCGCACTTAGGGCGAGAAAGCAAAAGGCTCACAATTGATGGACGGAATGCAGAACAAATCAAAACATTCACCCCCAGTCAAGAGATCTTGGTTAAATCCATCATTCTTTTGCTCACCATGCCACCCCAGTTTAGACCTTGCCTTATGCAAATAAGTCTTGACCCTGTGCCTCATGGGAACAGTCCAGCCTGAACTGCCAAGCCAGGTCCTCCCTGGACCGGAAACAAGCATCCTAGGACCGGTTTCGGGGTTTCACCCCTCTTCAGCCAGGATAGCTTGATTCCAGTGGGACAGTGAGAGCAGGACTCTTGTCTGGGCATACCGGGCGCACTTAGGGCGAGAAAGCAAAAGACACACAATTGATGGACGGAATGCAGAACAAATCAAAACATTCACCCCCAGTCAAGAGATCTGGGTTAAATCCATCATTCTTTTGCTCACCAAGCCACCCCAGTTTAGACCTGGCCATATGCAAATCAGTCCTGACCCTGTGCCTCATGGAAACAGTCCAGCCCGAACTGCCAAGCCAGGTCTTCCCTGTACTGGAAACAAGCATCCTAGGACCGGTTTCGGGATTAAACCCCTCTTCAGCCAGGATAGCTTGATTCCAGTGACAAAGTGAGCCCAGGACCCACATCTGGGCATACCTGGCGCACTTAGGGCGAGAAAGCAAAAGGCACACAATTGATGGACGGAATGCAGAACAAATCAAAATATTCACCCCCAGTCAAGAGATCTGGGTTAAATCCATCATTCTTTTGTTCACCATGCCACTCCGGTTTAGACCTGGCCATATGCAAATCAGTCCTGACCCTGTGCCTCATGGGAACAGTCCAGCCTGAACTGCCAAGCCAGGTCCTCCCTGTACTGGAAACAAGCATCCTAGGACCGGTTTCGGGGTTTCACCCCTCTTCAGCCAGGCTAGCTTGATTCCAGTGGCACAGTGAGCCCAGGACCTATGTCTGGGCATACCTGGCACATTTAGGGCGGGAAAGCAAAAGACACACAATTGATGGACGGAATGCAGAACAGATCAAAACATTCACCCCCAGTCAAGAGATCTGGGTTAAACCCATCATTGTTTTGCTCACCATGCCACCCCAGTTTAGACCTGGCCATATGCAAATCAGTCTTGACCCTGTGCCTCATGGCAACAGTCCAGCCCAAACTGCCAAGCCAGGTCCTCCCTCGACCGGAAACAAGCATCCTAGGACCGGTTTCGGGGTTTCACCCCTCTTCAGCCAGGATAGCTTGATTCCAGTGGCACAGTGAGCCCAGGACCCATGTCTGGGCATACCTGGCGCACTTAGGGCGAGAAAGCAAAAGACACACAATTGATGGACGGAATGCAGAACAAATCAAAACATTCACCCCCAGTCAGGAGCTCTGGGTTAAATTTATCATTCTTTTGCTCACTATGCCACCCCAGTTCAGACCTGGCCATATGCAATTCAGTCTTGACCCTGTGCCTCATGGGAACAGTCCAGCCCGAACTGCCAAGCCAGGTCCTCCCTGTACTGGAAACAAGCATCCTAGGACCAGTTTCGGGATTTCATCCCTCTTCAGCCAGGATAGCCTGATTCCAGTGGCACAGTGAGCCCAGGACCCACATCTGGGCATACCCAGCGCACTTAGGGCGAGAAAGCAAAAGGCTCACAATTGATGGACGGAATGCAGAACAAATCGAAACATTCACCCCCAGTCAAGAGATCTGGGTTAAATCCATCATTCTTTTGTTCACCATGCCACTCCGGTTTAGACCTGGCCATAGGCAAATCACTCTTGACCCTGTGCCTCATGGGAACAGTCCAGCCCGAACTGCCAAGCCTGGTCCTCCCTGGACCGGAAACATGCATCCTAGAACCGGTTTCGGGGTTTCACCCCTCTTCAGCCAGGATAGCTGATTCCAGGGGCATAGTGAGCCCAGGACCCACATCTGGGAATAACTGGAGCACTGAGGGCGAGAAAGCAAAAGACACACAATTGATGGACGGAATGCAAAACAAATCAAAACATTCACCCCCAGTCAAGAGATCTTGGTTAAATCCATCATTCTTTTGCTCACCATGCCACCCCAGTTTAGACCTGGCCTTATGCAAATAAGTCTTGACCCTGTGCCTCATGGGAACAGTCCAGCCCGAACTGCCAAGCCATGTCCTCACTGGACCGGAAACAAGCATCCTAGGACCGGTTTCGAGGTTTCACTCCTCTTCAGCCAGGATAGCTTGATTCCACTGGTACAGTGAGCCCAGGGCCCACGTCTGGGCATACCTGGCGCACTTAGGGCGAGAAAGCAAAAGACACACAATTGATGGACGGAATGCAGAACAAATCAAAACATTCACCCCCAGTCAAGAGATCTGTGTTAAATCCATCATTCTTTTGCTGACCATGCCACCCCAGTTTAGACCTGGCCATATGCAAATCAGTCTTGACCCTATGCCTCATGGGAACAGTCCAGCCTGGACTGCCAAGCCAGGTCCTCCCTGGACCGGAAACAAGCATCCTATGACCGGTTTCGGGGTTTCACCCCTCTTCAGCCAGGATAGCTTGATTCCACTGGTACAGTGAGCCCAGGGCCCACGTCTGGGCATACCTGGCGCACTTAGGGCGAGAAAGCAAAAGACACACAATTGATGGACGGAATTCAGAAAAAATCAAAACATTCACCCCCAGTCAAGAGATCTGGGTTAAATCCATCATTCTTTTGCTCACCATGCCACCCCATTTTAGACCTGGCCATATGCAAATCAGTCCTGACCCTGTGCCTCATGGGAACAGTCCAGCCCGAACTGCCAAGCCATGTCCTTCCTGTACTGGAAACAAGCATCCTATTACCGGTTTCGGGATTTCACCCCTCTTCAGCCAGGATAGCTTGATTCCAGTGGCACAGTGAGCCCAGGACCAACATCTGGGCATACCCGGCGCACTTAGGGCGAGAAAGCAAAAGGCTCACAATTGATGGACGGAATGCAGAACAAATCAAAACATTCACCCCCAGTCAAGAGATCTTGGTTAAATCCATCATTCTTTTGTTCACCATGCCACTCCGGTTTAGACCTGGCCATAGGCAAATCACTCTTGACCCTGTGCCTCATGGGAACAGTCCAGCCCGAACTGCCAAGCCTGGTCCTCCCTGGACCGGAAACATGCATCCTAGAACCGGTTTCGGGGTTTCACCCCTCTTCAGCCAGGATAGCTGATTCCAGGGGCATAGTGAGCCCAGGACCCACATCTGGGAATAACTGGAGCACTGAGGGCGAGAAAGCAAAAGACACACAATTGATGGACGGAATGCAAAACAAATCAAAACATTCACCCGCAGTCAAGAGATCTTGGTTAAATCCATCATTCTTTTGCTCTCCATGCCACCCCAGTTTAGACCTGGCCTTATGCAAATAAGTCTTGACCCTGTGCCTCATGGGAACAGTCCAGCCCGAACTGCCAAGCCATGTCCTCCCTGGACCGGAAACAAGCATCCTAGGACCAGTTGCGAGGTTTCACTCCTCTTCAGCCAGGATAGCTTGATTCCACTGGTACAGTGAGCCCAGGGCCCACGTCTGGGCATACCTGGCGCACTTAGGGCGAGAAAGCAAAAGACACACAATTGATGGACGGAATGCAGAACAAATCAAAACATTCACCCCCAGTCAAGAGATCTGTGTTAAATCCATCATTCTTTTGCTGACCATGCCACCCCAGTTTAGACCTGGCCATATGCAAATCAGTCTTGACCCTATGCCTCATGGGAACAGTCCAGCCTGGACTGCCAAGCCAGGTCCTCCCTGGACCGGAAACAAGCATCCTATGACCGGTTTCGGGGTTTCACCCCTCTTCAGCCAGGATAGCTTGATTCCACTGGGACAGTGAGCCCAGGGCCCACGTCTGGGCATACCTGGCGCACTTAGGGCGAGAAAGCAAAAGACACACAATTGATGGACGGAATTCAGAAAAAATCAAAACATTCACCCCCAGTCAAGAGATCTGGGTTAAATCCATCATTCTTTTGCTCACCATGCCACCCCAGTTTAGACCTGGCCATATGCAAATCAGTCCTGACCCTGTGCCTCATGGGAACAGTCCAGCCCGAACTGCCAAGCCATGTCCTCCCTGTACTGGAAACAAGCATCCTATTACCGGTTTCGGGATTTCACCCCTCTTCAGCCAGGATAGCTTGATTCCAGTGACAAAGTGAGCCCAGGATCCACATCTGGGCATACCTGGCGCACTTAGGGCGAGAAAGCAAAAGGCTCACAATTGATGGACGGAATGCAGAACAAATCAAAACATTCACCCCCAGTCAAGAGATCTGGGTTAAATCCATCATTCTTTTGTTCACCATGCCACTCCGGTTTAGACCTGGCCATAGGCAAATCACTCTTGACCCTGTGCCTCATGGGAACAGTCCAGCCCGAACTGCCAAGCCTGGTCCTCCCTGGACCGGAAACATGCATCCTAGAACCGGTTTCGGGGTTTCACCCCTCTTCAGCCAGGATAGCTGATTCCAGGGGCATAGTGAGCCTAGGACCCACATCTGGGAATAACTGGCGCACTGAGGGCGAGAAAGCAAAAGACACACAATTGATGGACGGAATGCAAAACAAATCAAAACATTCACCCCCAGTCAAGAGATCTTGGTTAAATCCATCATTCTTTTGCTCACCATGCCACCCCAGTTTAGACCTGGCCTTATGCAAATAAGTCTTGACCCTGTGCCTCATGGGAACAGTCCAGCTCGAACTGCCAAGCCAGGTCCTCCCTGGACCGGAAACAAGCATCCTAGGACCGGTTTCGGGGTTTCACCCCTCTTCAGCCAGGATAGCTTGATTCCAGTGGCACAGTGAGCCCAGGACCAACATCTGGGCATACCCGGCGCACTTAGGGCGAGAAAGCAAAAGGCTCACAATTGATGGACGGAATGCAGAACAAATCAAAACATTCACCCCCAGTCAAGAGATCTTGGTTAAATCCATCATTCTTTTGCTCACCATGCCACCCCAGTTTAGACCTGGCCTTATGCAAATAAGTCTTGACCCTGTGCCTCATGGGAACAGTCCAGCCCGAACTGCCAAGCCAGGTCCTCCTTGGACCGGAAACAAGCATCCTAGGACCGGTTTCGGGGTTTCACCCCTCTTCAGCCAGGATAGCTTGATTCCAGTGGGACAGTGAGAGCAGGACCCTTGTCTGGGCATACCGGGCGCACTTAGGGCGAGAAAGCAAAAGACACACAATTGATGGACGGAATGCAGAACAAATCAAAACATTCACCCCCAGTCAAGAGATCTGGGTTAAATCCATCCTTCTTTTGCTCACCATGTCACCCCAGTTTAGACCTGGCCATATGCAAATCAGTCTTGACCCTGTGCCTCATGGGAACAGTCCAGCCCGAACTGCCAAGCCATGTCCTCCCTGTACTGGAAACAAGCATCCTAGGACCGGTTTCGGGATTTCACCCCTCTTCAGCCAGGATAGCTTGATTCCAGTGACAAAGTGAGCCCAGGATCCACATCTGGGCATACCTGGCGCACATAGGGCGAGAAAGCAAAAGGCACACAATTGATGGACGGAATGCAGAACAAATCAAAACATTCACCCCCAGTCAAGAGATCTGGGTTAAATCCATCATTCTTTTGCTCACCATGCCACCCCAGGTTATACCTGGCCATATGCAAATCAGTCTTGACCCTGTGCCTCATGGGAACAGTCCAGCCTGGACTGCTAAGCCAGGTCCTCCCTGGACCGGAAACTAGCATCCTATGACCGGTTTCGGGGTTTCATCCCTCTTCAGCCAGGATCGCTTGAGTCCAGTGGCACAGTGAGCCCAGGACCCACGTCTGGGCATACCTGTCGCACTTAGGGCGAGAAAGCAAAAGACACACAATTGATGGACGGAATGCAGAACAAATCAAAACATTCACCCCCAGTCAAGATATCTGGGTTAAATCCATCATTCTTTTGCTCACCATGTCACCCCAGTTTAGACCTGGCCATATGCAAATCAGTCTTGACCCTGTGCCTCATGGGAACAGTCCAGCCCGAACTGCCAAGCCATGTCCTCCCTGTACTGGAAACAAGCATCCTATTACCGGTTTTGGGATTTCACCCCTCTTCAGCCAGGATAGCTTGATTCCAGTGACAAAGTGAGCCCAGGATCCACATCTGGGCATACCTGGCGCACTTAGGGCGAGAAAGCAAAAGGCTCACAATTGATGGACGGAATGCAGAACAAATCAAAACATTCACCCCCAGTCAAGAGATCTGGGTTAAATCCATCATTCTTTTGTTCACCATGCCTCTCCGGTTTAGACCTGGCCATAGGCAAATCACTCTTGACCCTGTGCCTCATGGGAACAGTCCAGCCCGAACTGCCAAGCCTGGTCCTCCCTGGACCAGAAACATGCATCCTAGAACCGGTTTCGGGGTTTCACCCCTCTTCAGCCAGGATAGCTGATTCCAGGGGCATAGTGAGCCTAGGACCCACATCTGGGAATAACTGGCGCACTGATGGCGAGAAAGCAAAAGACACACAATTGATGGACGGAATGCACAACAAATCAAAACATTCACCCCCAGTCAAGAGATCTTGGTTAAATCCATCATTCTTTTGCTCACCATGCCACCCCAGTTTAGACCTGGCCTTATGCAAATAAGTCTTGACCCTGTGCCTCATTGGAACAGTCCAGCCCGAACTGCCAAGCCAGGTCCTCCCTGGACCGGAAACAAGCAACCTAGGACCGGTTTCGGGGTTTCACCCCTCTTCAGCCAGGCTAGCTTGATTCCAGTGGGACAGTGAGAGCAGGACCCTTGTCTGGGCATACCAGGCGCACTTATGGCGAGAAAGCAAAAGACACACAATTGATGGACGGAATGCAGAACAAATCAAAACATTCACCCCCAGTCAAGAGATCTGGGTTAAATCCATCATTCTTTTGCTGACCATGTCACCCCAGTTTAGACCTGGCCATATGCAAATCAGTCTTGACCCTGTGCCTCATGGGAACAGTCCAGCCCGAACTGCCAAGCCAGGTCCTCCTTGGACCGGAAACAAGCATCCTATGACCGGTTTCGGGGTTTCATCCCTCTTCAGCCAGGATCACTTGAGTCCAGTGGCACAGTGAGCCCAGGACCCACGTCTGGGCATACGTGGCGCACATAGTGCGAGAAAGCAAAAGACACACAATTGATGGAAGGAATTCAGAAAAAATCAAAACATTCACCCCCAGTCAAGAGATCTGGGTTAAATCCATCATTCTTTTGCTCACCATGCCACCCCAGTTTAGACCTGGCCATATGCAAATCAATCTTGACCCTGTGCCTCATGGCAACAGTCCAGCCCGAACTGCCAAGCCAGGTCCTCCCTGGACCGGAAACAAGCATCCTAGGACCGGTTTTGGGGTTTCACCCCTCTTCAACCAGGATAGCTTGATTCCAGTGGCACAGTGAGCCCAGAACCCACGTCTGGGCATACCTGGCGCACTTAGGGCGAGAAAGCAAAAGACACACAATTGATGGACGGAATGCAGAACAAATCAAAACAATCACCCCCAGTCAAGAGATCTGGGTTAAATCCATCATTCATTTGCTCACCATGCCACCCCAGTTTAGACCTGGCCATATGCAAATCAGTCTTGACCCTGTGCCTCATGGGAACAGTCCAGCCCGAACTGCCAAGCCAGGTCCTCCCTGGACCGGAAACAAGCATCCTAGGACCGGTTTCGGGGTTTCACCCCTCTTCAGCCAGGATAGCTTGATTCCAGTGGCACAGTGAGCCCAGGACCAACATCTGGGCATACCCGGCGCACTTAGGGCGAGAAAGCAAAAGGCTCACAATTGATGGAGGGAATGCAGAACAAATCAAAACATTCACCCCCAGTCAAGAGATCTTGGTTAAATCCATCATTCTTTTGCTCACCATGCCACCCCATTTTAGACCTGGCCTTATGCAAATAAGTCTTGACCCTGTGCCTCATGGGAACAGTCCAGCCTGAACTGCCAAGCCAGGTCCTCCCTGGACCGGAAACAAGCATCCTAGGACCGGTTTCGGGGTTTCACCCCTCTTCAGCCAGGATAGCTTGATTCCAGTGGGACAGTGAGAGCAGGACCCTTGTCTGGACATACCGGGCGCACTTAGGGCGAGAAAGCAAAAGACGCACAATTGATGGACGGAATGCAGAACAAATCAAAACATTCACCCCCAGTCAAGAGATCTGGGTTAAATCCATCATTCTTTTGCACATCAAGCCACCCCAGTTTAGACCTGGCCATATGCAAATCAGTCCTGACCCTGTGCCTCATGGAAACAGTCCAGCCCGAACTGCCAAGCCAGGTCCTCCCTGTACTGGAAACAAGCATCCTAGGACCGGTTTCGGGATTTCACCCCTCTTCAGCCAGGATAGCTTGATTCCAGTGACAAAGTGAGCCCAGGACCCACATCTGGGCATACCTGGCGCACTTAGGGCGAGATAGCAAAAGGCACACAATTGATGGACGGAATGCAGAACAAATCAAAATATTCACCCCCAGTCAAGAGATCTGGGTTAAATCCATCATTCTTTTGTTCACCATGCCACTCCGGTTTAGACCTGGCCATATGCAAATCAGTCCTGACCCTGTGCCTCATGGGAACAGTCCAGCCCGAACTGCCAAGCCAGGTCCTCCCTGTACTGGAAACAAGCATCCTAGGACCGGTTTCGGGGTTTCACCCCTCTTCAGCCAGGCTAGCTTGATTCCAGTGGCACAGTGAGCCCAGGACCTATGTCTGGGCATACCTGGCACACTTAGGGCGGGAAAGCAAAAGACACACAATTGATGGACGGAATGCAGAACAGATCAAAACATTCACCCCCAGTCAAGAGATCTGGGTTAAACCCATCATTGTTTTGCTCTCCATGCCACCCCAGTTTAGACCTGGCCATATGCAAATCAGTCTTGACCCTGTGCCTCATGGCAACAGTCCAGCCCAAACTGCCAAGCCAGGTCCTCCCTGTACCGGAAACAAGCATCCTAGGACCGGTTTTGGGGTTTTACCCCTCTTCAACCAGGATAGCTTGATTCCATTGGCACAGTGAGCCCAGAACCCACGTCTGGGCATACCTGGCGCACTTAGGGCGAGAAAGCAAAAGACACACAATTGATGGACGGAATGCAGAACAAATCAAAACAATCACCCCCCGTCAAGAGATCTGGGTTAAATCCATCATTCATTTGCTCACCATGCCACCCCAGTTTAGACCTGGCCATATGCAAATCAGTCTTGACCCTGTGCCTCATGGGAACAGTCCAGCCCGAACTGCCAAGCCAGGTCCTCCCTGGACCGGAAACAAGCATCCTAGGACCGGTTTCGGGGTTTCACCCCTCTTCAGCCAGGATAGCTTGATTCCAGTGGCACAGTGAGCCCAAGACCCATGTCTGGGCATACCTGGCGCACTTAGGGCGAGAAAGCAAAAGACACACAATTGATGGATGGAATGCAGAACAAATCAAAACATTCACCCCCAGTCAAGAGCTCTGGGTTAAATTTATCATTCTTTTGCTCACTATGCCACCCCAGTTCAGACCTAGCCATATGCAATTCAGTCTTGACCCTGTGCCTCATGGGAACAGTCCAGCCCGAACTGCCAAGCCAGGTCCTCCCTGTACTGGAAACAAGCATCCTAGGACCAGTTTCGGGATTTCATCCCTCTTCAGCCAGGATAGCTTGATTCCAGTGGCACAGTGAGCCCAGGACCCACATCTGGGCATACCCAGCGCACTTAGGGCGAGAAAGCAAAAGGCTCACAATTGATGGACGGAATGCAGAACAAATCGAAACATTCACCCCCAGTCAAGAGATCTGGGTTAAATCCATCATTCTTTTGTTCACCATGCCACTCCGGTTTAGACCTGGCCATAGCCAAATCACTCTTGACCCTGTGCCTCATGGGAACAGTCCAGCCCGAACTGCCAAGCCTGGTCCTCCCTGGACCGGAAACATGCATCCTTGAACCGGTTTCGGGGTTTCACCCCTCTTCAGCCTGGATAGCTGATTCCAGGGGCATAGTGAGCCCAGGACCCACATCTGGGAATAACTGGCGCACTGAGGGCGAAAAAGCAAAAGACACACAATTGATGGACGGAATGCAAAACAAATCAAAACATTCACCCCCAGTCAAGAGATCTTGGTTAAATCCATCATTCTTTTGCTCACCATGCCACCCCAGTTTAGACCTGGCCTTATGCAAATAAGTCTTGACCCTGTGCCTCATGGGAACAGTCCAGCCCGAACTGCCAAGCCAGGTCCTCCCTGGACCGGAAAAAAGCATCCTAGGACCGGTTTCGAGGTTTCACCCCTCTTCAGCCAGGATAGCTTGATTCCACTGGTACAGTGAGCCCAGGGCCCACGTCTGGGCATACCTGGCGCACTTAGGGCGAGAAAGCAAAAGACACACAATTGATGGACGGAATTCAGAAAAAATCAAAACATTCACCCCCAGTCAAGAGATCTGTGTTAAATCCATCATTCTTTGCTCACCATGCCACCCCAGTTTAGACCTGGCCATATGCAAATCAGTCTTGACCCTATGCCTCACGGGAACAGTCCAGCCTGGACTGCCAAGCCAGGTCCTCCCTGGACCGGAAACAAGCATCCTATGACCGGTTTCGGGGTTTCACCCCTCTTCAGCCAGGATAGCTTGATTCCACTGGTACAGTGAGCCCAGGGCCCACGTCTGGGCATACCTGGCGCACTTAGGGCGAGAAAGCAAAAGACACACAATTGATGGACGGAATTCAGAAAAAATCAAAACATTCACCCCCAGTCAAGAGATCTGGGTTAAATCCATCCTTCTTTTGCTCACCATGCCACCCCAGTTTAGACCTGGCCATATGCAAATCAGTCCTGACCCTGTGCCTCATGGGAACAGTCCAGCCCGAACTGCCAAGCCATGTCCTCCCTGTACTGGAAACAAGCATCCTATTACCGGTTTCGGGATTTCACCCCTCTTCAGCCAGGATAGCTTGATTCCAGTGACAAAGTGAGCCCAGGATCCACATCTGGGCATACCTGGCGCACTTAGGGCGAGAAAGCAAAAGGCTCACAATTGATGGACGGAATGCAGAACAAATCAAAACATTCACCCCCAGTCAAGAGATCTGGGTTAAATCCATCATTCTTTTGTTCACCATGCCACTCCGGTTTAGACCTGGCCATAGGCAAATCACTCTTGACCCTGTGCCTCATGGGAACAGTCCAGCCCGAACTGCCAAGCCTGGTCCTCCCTGGACCGGAAACATGCATCCTAGAACCGGTTTCGGGGTTTCACCCCTCTTCAGCCTGGATAGCTGATTCCAGGGGCATAGTGAGCCTAGGACCCACATCTGGGAATAACTGGCGCACTGAGGGCGAGAAAGCAAAAGACACACAATTGATGGACGGAATGCAAAACAAATCAAAACATTCACCCCCAGTCAAGAGATCTTGGTTAAATCCATCATTCTTTTGCTCACCATGCCACCCCAGTTTAGACCTGGCCTTATGCAAATAAGTCTTGACCCTGTGCCTCATGGGAACAGTCCAGCCCGAACTGCCAAGCCAGGTCCTCCCTGGACCGGAAACAAGCATCCTAGGACCGGTTTCGGGGTTTCACCCCTCTTCAGCCAGGCTAGCTTGATTCCAGTGGGACAGTGAGAGCAGGACCCTTGTCTGGGCATACCGGGCGCACTTATGGCGAGAAAGCAAAAGACACACAATTGATGGACGGAATGCAGAACAAATCAAAACATTCACCCCCAGTCAAGAGATCTGGGTTAAATCCATCATTCTTTTGCTGACCATGTCACCCCAGTTTAGACCTGGCCATATGCAAATCAGTCTTGACCCTGTGCCTCATGGGAACAGTCCAGCCCGAACTGCCAAGCCAGGTCCTCCTTGGACCGGAAACAAGCATCCTATGACCGGTTTCGGGGTTTCATCCCTCTTCAGCCAGGATCACTTGAGTCCAGTGGCACAGTGAGCCCAGGACCCACGTCTGGGCATACGTGGCGCACATAGTGCGAGAAAGCAAAAGACACACAATTGATGGACGGAATTCAGAAAAAATCAAAACATTCACCCCCGTCAAGAGATCTGGGTTAAATCCATCATTCTTTTGCTCACCATGCCACCCCAGTTTAGACCTGGCCATATGCAAATCAGTCTTGACCCTGTGCCTCATGGGAACAGTCCAGCCCGAACTGCCAAGCCAGGTCCTCCCTGGACCGGAAACAAGCATCCTAGGACCGGTTTTGGGGTTTCACCCCTCTTCAACCAGGATAGCTTGATTCCAGTGGCACAGTGAGCCCAGAACCCACGTCTGGGCATACCTGGCGCACTTAGGGCGAGAAAGCAAAAGACACACAATTGATGGACGGAATGCAGAACAAATCAAAACAATCACCCCCAGTCAAGAGATCTGGGTTAAATCCATCATTCATTTGCTCACCATGCCACCCCAGTTTAGACCTGGCCATATGCAAATCAGTCTTGACCCTGTGCCTCATGGGAACAGTCCAGCCAGAACTGCCAAGCCAGGTCCTCCCTGGACCGGAAACAAGCATCCTATGACTGGTTTCGGGGTTTCATCCCTTTTCAGCCAGGATCGCTTGAGTCCAGTGGCACAGTGAGCCCAGGACCCACGTCTGGGCATACCTGGCGCACATAGTGCGAGAAAGCAAAAGACACACAATTGATGGACGGAATGCAGAAAAAATCAAAACATTCACCCCCAGTCAAGAGATCTGGGTTAAATCCATCATTCTTTTGCTCACCATGCCACCCCAGTTTAGACCTGGCCATATGCAAATCAGTCTTGACCCTGTGCCTCATGGGAACAGTCCAGCCCGAACTGTCAAGCCAGGTCCTCCCTGGACCGGAAACAAGCATCCTAGGACCGGTTTCGGGGTTTCACCCCTCTTCAGCCAGGATAGCTTGATTCCACTGGTACAGTGAGCCCAGGGCCCACGTCTGGGCATACCCGGCGCACTTAGGGCGAGAAAGCAAAAGGCTCACAATTGATGGACGGAATGCAGAACAAATCAAAACATTCACCCCCAGTCAAGAGATCTTGGTTAAATCCATCATTCTTTTGCTCACCATGCCACCCCAGTTTAGACCTGGCCTTATGCAAATAAGTCTTGACCCTGTACCTCATGGGAACCGTCCAGCCCGAACTGCCAAGCCAGGTCCTCCCTGGACCGGAAACAAGCATCCTAGGACCGGTTTCGGGGTTTCACCCCTCTTCAGCCAGGATAGCTTGATTCCAGTGGGACAGTGGGAGCAGGACCCTTGTCTGGGCATACCGGGCGCACTTAGGGCGAGAAAGCAAAAGACACACAATTGATGGACGGAATGCAGAACAAATCAAAACATTCTCCCCCAGTCAAGAGATCTGGGTTAAATCCATCCTTCTTTTGCTCACCATGTCACCCCAGTTTAGACCTGGCCATATGCAAATCAGTCTTGACCCTGTGCCTCATGGGAACAGTCCAGCTAGAACTGCCAAGCCAGGTCCTCCTTGGACCGGAAACAAGCATCCTATGACCGGTTTCGGGGTTTCATCCCTCTTCAGCCAGGATCACTTGAGTCCAGTGGCACAGTGAGCCCAGGACCCACGTCTGGGCATACGTGGCGCACATAGTGCGAGAAAGCAAAAGACACACAATTGATGGACGGAATTCAGAAAAAATCAAAACATTCACCCCCGTCAAGAGATCTGGGTTAAATCCATCATTCTTTTGCTCACCATGCCACCCCAGTTTAGACCTGGCCATATGCAAATCAGTCTTGACCCTGTGCCTCATGGGAACAGTCCAGCCCGAACTGCCAAGCCAGGTCCTCCCTGGACCGGAAACAAGCATCCTAGGACCGGTTTTGGGGTTTCACCCCTCTTCAACCAGGATAGCTTGATTCCAGTGGCACAGTGAGCCCAGAACCCACGTCTGGGCATACCTGGCGCACTTAGGGTGAGAAAGCAAAAGACACACAATTGATGGACGGAATGCAGAACAAATCAAAACAATCACCCCCAGTCAAGAGATCTGGGTTAAATCCATCATTCATTTGCTCACCATGCCACCCCAGTTTAGACCTGGCCATATGCAAATCAGTCTTGACCCTGTGCCTCATGGGAACAGTCCAGCCCGAACTGCCAAGCCAGGTCCTCCCTGGACCGGAAACAAGCATCCTAGGACCGGTTTCGGGGTTTCACCCCTCTTCAGCCAGGATAGCTTGATTCCAGTGGCACAGTGAGCCCAGGACCAACATCTGGGCACACCCGGCGCACTTAGGGCGAGAAAGCAAAAGGCTCACAATTGATGGACGGAATGCAGAACAAATCAAAACATTCACCCCCAGTCAAGAGATCTTGGTTAAATCCATCATTCTTTTGCTCACCATGCCACCCCAGTTTAGACCTGGCCTTATGCAAATAAGTCTTGACCCTGTGCCTCATGGGAACCGTCCAGCCCGAACTGCCAAGCCAGGTCCTCCCTGGACCGGAAACAAGCATCCTAGGACCGGTTTCGGGGTTTCACCCCTCTTCAGCCAGGATAGCTTGATTCCAGTGGGACAGTGAGAGCAGGACCCTTGTCTGGGCATACCGGGCGCACTTAGGGCGAGAAAGCAAAAGACACACAATTGATGGACGGAATGCAGAACAAATCAAAACATTCACCCCCAGTCAAGAGATCTGGGTTAAATCCATCCTTCTTTTGCTCACTATGTCACCCCAGTTTAGACCTGGCCATATGCAAATCAGTCTTGACCCTGTGCCTCATGGGAACAGTCCAGCCCGAACTGCCAAGCCAGGTCCTCCCTGGACCGGAAACAAGCATCCTAGGACCGGTTTTGGGGTTTCACTCCTCTTCAACCAGGATAGCTTGATTATAGTGGCACAGTGAGCCCAGAACCCACGTCTGGGCATACGTGGCGCACATAGTGTGAGAAAGCAAAAGACACACAATTGATAGACGGAATTCAGAAAAAATCAAAACATTCACCCCCAGTCAAGAGATCTGGGTTAAATCCATCATTCTTTTGCTCACCACGCCACCCCAGTTTAGACCTGGCCATATGCAAATCAGTCCTGACCCTGTGCCTCATGGGAACAGTCCAGCCCGAACTGCCAAGCCATGTCCTCCCTGTACTGGAAACAAGCATCCTAGGACCGGTTTCGGGTTTTCACCCCTCTTCAGCCAGGATAGCTTGATTCCAGTGACAAAGTGAGCCCAGGATCCACATCTGGGCATACCTGGCGCACTTAGGGCGAGAAAGCAAAAGGCACACAATTGATGGACGGAATGCAGAACAAATCAAAACATTCACCCCCAGTCAAGAGATCTGGGTTAAATCCATCATTCTTTTGCTCACCATGCCACCCCAGTTTAGACCTGGCCATATGCAAATCAGTCTTGACCCTGTGCCTATTGGGAACAGTCCAGCCTGGACTGCTAAGCCAGGTCCTCCCTGGACCGGAAACAAGCATCCTATGACCGGTTTCGGGGTTTCATCCCTCTTCAGCCAGGATCGCTTGAGTCCAGTGGCACAGTGAGCCCAGGACCCACGTCTGGGCATACCTGTCGCACTTAGGGCGAGAAAGCAAAAGACACACAATTGATGGACGGAATGCAGAACAAATCAAAACATTCACCCCCAGTCAAGATATCTGGGTTAAATCCATCATTCTTTTGCTCACCATGTCACCCCAGTTTAGACCTGGCCATATGCAAATCAGTCTTGACCCTGTGCCTCATGGGAACAGTCCAGCCCGAACTGCCAAGCCATGTCCTCCCTGTACTGGAAACAAGCATCCTATTACCGGTTTCGGGATTTCACCCCTCTTCAGCCAGGATAGCTTGATTCCAGTGACAAAGTGAGCCCAGGATCCACATCTGGGCATACCTGGCGCACTTAGGGCGAGAAAGCAAAAGGCTCACAATTGATGGACGGAATGCAGAACAAATCAAATCATTCACCCCCAGTCAAGAGATCTGGGTTAAATCCATCATTCTTTTGTTCACCATGCCACTCCGGTTTAGACCTGGCCATAGGCAAATCACTCTTGACCCTGTGCCTCATGGGAACAGTCCAGCCCGAACTGCCAAGCCTGGTCCTCCCTGGACCGGAAACATGCATCCTAGAACCGGTTTCGGGGTTGCACCCCTCTTCAGCCAGGATAGCTGATTCCAGGGGCATAGTGAGCCTAGGACCCACATCTGGGAATAACTGGCGCACTGAGGGCGAGAAAGCAAAAGACACACAATTGATTGACAGAATGCAAAACAAATCAAAACATTCACCCCCAGTCAAGAGATCTTGGTTAAATCCATCATTCTTTTGCTCACCATGCCACCCCAGTTTAGACCTGGCCTTATGCAAATAAGTCTTGACCCTGTGCCTCATGGGAACAGTCCAGCCCGAACTGCCAAGCCAGGTCCTCCATGGACCGGAAACAAGCATCCTAGGACCGGTTTCGGGGTTTCACCCCTCTTCAGCCAGGCTAGCTTGATTCCAGTGGGACAGTGAGAGCAGGACCCTTGTCTGGGCATACCGGGCGCACTTATGGCGAGAAAGCTAAAGACACACAATTGATGGACGGAATGCAGAACAAATCAAAACATTCACCCCCAGTCATGAGATCTGGGTTAAATCCATCATTCTTTTGCTGACCATGTCACCCCAGTTTAGACCTGGCCATATGCAATTCAGTCTTGACCCTGTGCCTCATGGGAACAGTCCAGCCCGAACTGCCAAGCCAGGTCCTCCTTGGACCGGAAACAAGCATCCTATGACCGGTTTCGGGGTTTCATCCCTCTTCAGCCAGGATCACTTGAGTCCAGTGGCACAGTGAGCCCAGGACCCACGTCTGGGCATACGTGGCACACATAGTGCGAGAAAGCAAAAGACACACAATTGATGGACGGAATTCAGAAAAAATCAAAACATTCACCCCCAGTCAAGAGATCTGGGTTAAATCCATCATTCTTTTGCTCACCATGCCACCCCAGTTTAGACCTGGCCATATGCAAATCAGTCTTGACCCTGTGCCTCATGGCAACAGTCCAGCCCGAACTGCCAAGCCAGGTCCTCCCTGGACCGGAAACAAGCATCCTAGGACCGGTTTTGGGGTTTCACCCCTCTTCAACCAGGATAGCTTGATTCCAGTGGCACAGTGAGCCCAGAACCCACGTCTGGGCATACCTGGCGCACTTAGGGCGAGAAAGCAAAAGACACACAATTGATGGACGGAATGCAGAACAAATCAAAACAATCACCCCCAGTCAAGAGATCTGGGTTAAATCCATCATTCATTTGCTCACCATGCCACCCCAGTTTAGACCTGGCCATATGCAAATCAGTCTTGACCCTGTGCCTCATGGGAACAGTCCAGCCCGAACTGCCAAGCCAGGTCCTCCCTGGACCGGAAACAAGCATCCTAGGACCGGTTTCGGGGTTTCACCCCTCTTCAGCCAGGATAGCTTGATTCCAGTGGCACAGTGAGCCCAAAGACCAACATCTGGGCATACCCGGCGCACTTAGGGCGAGAAAGCAAAAGGCTCACAATTAATGGACGGAATGCAGAACAAATCAAAACATTCACCCCCAGTCAAGAGATCTTGGTTAAATCCATCATTCTTTTGCTCACCATGCCACCCCAGTTTAGATCTGGCCTTATGCAAATAAGTCTTGACCCTCTGCCTCATGGGAACAGTCCAGCCCGAACTGCCAAGCCAGGTCCTCCCTGGACCGGAAACAAGCATCCTAGGACCGGTTTCGGGGTTTCACCCCTCTTCAGCCAGGATAGCTTGATTCCAGTGGGACAGTGAGAGCAGGACCCTTGTCTGGGCATACCGGGCGCACTTAGGGCGAGAAAGCAAAAGACACACAATTGATGGACGGAATGCAGTACAAATCAAAACATTCACCCCCAGTCAAGAGATCTGGGTTAAATCCATCCTTCTTTTGCTCACCATGTCACCCAAGTTTAGACCTGGCCATATGCAAATCAGTCTTGACCCTGTGCCTCATGGGAACAGTCCAGCCCGAACTGCCAAGCCAGGTCCTCCTTGGACCGGAAACAAGCATCCTAAGACCGGTTTCGGGGTTTCATCCCTCTTCAGCCAGGATCACTTGAGTCCAGTGGCACAGTGAGCCCAGGACCCACGTCTGGGCATACGTGGCGCACATAGTGTGAGAAAGCAAAAGACACACAATTGATGGACGGAATTCAGAAAAAATCAAAACATTCACCCCCAGTCAAGAGATCTGGGTTAAATCCATCATTCTTTTGCTCACCACGCCACCCCAGTTTAGACCTGGCCATATGCAAATCAGTCCTGACCCTGTGCCTCATGGGAACAGTCCAGCCCGAACTGCCAAGCCATGTCCTCCCTGTACTGGAAACAAGCATCCTAGGACCGGTTTCGGGATTTCACCCCTCTTCAGCCAGGATAGCTTGATTCCAGTGACAAAGTGAGCCCAGGATCCACATCTGGGCATACCTGGCGCACTTAGGGCGAGAAAGCAAAAGGCACACAATTGATGGACGGAATGCAGAACAAATCAAAACATTCACCCCCAGTCAAGAGATCTGGGTTAAATCCATCATTCTTTTGCTCTCCATGCCACCCCAGTTTAGACCTGGCCATATGCAAATCAGTCTTGACCCTGTGCCTCATGGGAACAGTCCAGCCTGGACTGCTAAGCCAGGTCCTCCCTGGACCGGAAACAAGCATCCTATGACCGGTTTCGGGGTTTCATCCCTCTTCAGCCAGGATCGCCTGAGTCCAGTGGCACAGTGAGCCCAGGACCCACGTCTGGGCATACCTGTCGCACTTAGGGCGAGAAAGCAAAAGACACACAATTGATGGACGGAATGCAGAACAAATCAAAACATTCACCCCCAGTCATGATATCTGGGTTAAATCCATCATTCTTTTGCTCACCATGTCACCCCAGTTTAGACCTGGCCATATGCAAATCAGTCTTGACCCTGTGCCTCATGGGAACAGTCCAACCCGAACTGCCAAGCCAGGTACTCCTTGGACCGGAAACAAGCATCCTATGACCGGTTTCGGGGTTTCATCCCTCTTCAGCCAGGATCGCTTGAGTCCAGTGGCACAGTGAGCCCAGGATCCACATCTGGGCATACCTGGCGCACTTAGGGCGAGAAAGCAAAAGGCACACAATTGATGGACGGAATTCAGAACAAATCAAAACATTCACCCCCAGTCAAGAGATCTGGGTTAAATCCATCATTTTTTTGCTCACCATGCCACCCCAGTTTAGACCTGGCCATATGCAAATCAGTCTTGACCCTGTGCCTCATGGGAACAGTCCAGCCTGGACTGCCAAGCCAGGTCCTCCCTGGACCGGAAATAAGCATCCTATGACCAGTTTCGGGGTTTCATCCCTCTTCAGCCAGGATCGATTGAGTCCAGTGGCACAGTGAGCCCAGGACCCACGTCTGGGCATACCTGTCACACTTAGGGCGAGAAAGCAAAAGACACACAATTGATGGACGGAATGCAGAACAAATCAAAACATTCACCCCCAGTCAAGAGATCTGGGTTAAATCCATCATTCTTTTGCTCACCATGTCACCCCAGTTTAGACCTGGCCATATGCAAATCAGTCTTGACCCTGTGCCTCATGGGAACAGTCCAGCCCGAACTGCCAAGCCAGGTCCTCCTTGGACCGGAAACAAGCATCCTATGACCTGTTTCGGGGTTTCATCCCTCTTCAGCCAGGATCGCTTGAGTCCAGTGGCACAGTGAGCCCAGGACCCACGTCTGGGCATACGTGGCGCACATAGTGCGATAAAGCAAAAGACACACAATTGATGGACGGAATTCAGAAAAAATCAAAACATTCACCCCCAGTCAAGAGATCTGGGTTAAATCCATCATTCTTTTGCTCACCAAGCCACCCCAGTTTAGACCTGGCCATATGCAAATCAGTCCTGACCCTGTGCCTCATGGAAACAGTCCAGCCCGAACTGCCAAGCCAGGTCCTCCCTGTACTGGAAACAAGCATCCTAGGACCGGTTTCGGGATTGCACCCCTCTTCAGCCAGGATAGCTTGATTCCAGTGACAAAGTGAGCCCAGGACCCACATCTGGGCATACCTGGCGCACTTAGGGCGAGAAAGCAAAAGGCACACAATTGATGGACAGAATGCAGAACAAATCAAAACATTCACCCCCAGTCAAGAGATCTGGGTTAAATCCATCATTCTTTTGTTCACCATGCCACTCCGGTTTAGACCTGGCCATATGCAAATCAGTCCTGACCCTGTGCCTCATGGGAACAGTCCAGCCCGAACTGCCAAGCCAGGTCCTCCCTGTACTGAAAACAAGCATCCTAGGACCGGTTTCGGGGTTTCACCCCTCTTCAGCCAGGCTAGCTTGATTCCAGTGGCACAGTGAGCCCAGGACCTATGTCTGGGCATACCTGGCACACTTAGGGCGGGAAAGCAAAAGACACACAATTGATGGACGGAATGCAGAACAGATCAAAACATTCACCCCCAGTCGAGAGATCTGGGTTAAACCCATCATTGTTTTGCTCACCATGCCACCCCAGTTTAGACCTGGCCATATGCAAATCAGTCTTGACCCTGTGCCTCATGGGAGCAGTCCAGCCAAACTGCCAAGCCAGGTCCTCCCTGGACCGGAAACAAGCATCCTATGACCAGTTTCGGGGTTTCATCCCTCTTCAGCCAGGATCGCTTGAGTCCAGTGGCACAGTGAGCCCAGGACCCACGTCTGGGCATACCTGTCGCACTTAGGGCGAGAAAGCAAAAGACACACAATTGATGGACGGAATGCAGAACAAATCAAAACATTCACCCCCAGTCAAGATATCTGGGTTAAATCCATCATTCTTTTGCTCACCATGTCACCCCAGTTTAGACCTGGCCATATGCAAATCAGTCTTGACCCTGTGCCTCATGGGAACAGTCCAGCCCGAACTGCCAAGCCAGGTCCTCCTTGGACCGGAAACAAGCATCCTATGACCGGTTTCGGGGTTTCATCCCTCTTCAGCCAGGATCGCTTGAGTCCAGTGGCACAGTGAGCCCAGGATCCACATCTGGGCATACCTGGCGCACTTAGGGCGAGAAAGCAAAAGGCACACAATTGATGGACGGAATTCAGAACAAATCAAAACATTCACCCGCAGTCAAGAGATCTGGGTTAAATCCATCATTCTTTTGCTCACCATGCCACCCCAGTTTAGACCTGGCCATATGCAAATCAGTCTTGACCCTGTGCCTCATGGGAACAGTCCAGCCCGAACTGCCAAGCCAGGTCCTCCTTGGACCGGAAACAAGCATCCTATGACCGGTTTCGGGATTTCACCCCTCTTCAGCCAGGATAGCTTGATTCCAGTGACAAAGTGAGCCCAGGACCCACATCTGGGCATACCTGGCGCACTTAGGGCGAGAAAGCAAAAGGCACACAATTGATGGACGGATTGCAGAACAAATCAAAACATTCACCCCCAGTCAAGAGATCTGGGTTAAATCCATCATTCTTTTGTTCACCATGCCACTCCGGTTTAGACCTGGCCATATGCAAATCAGTCCTGACCCTGTGCCTCATGGGAACAGTCCAGCCCGAACTGCCAAGCCAGGTCCTCCCTGTACTGAAAACAAGCATCCTAGGACCGGTTTCGGGGTTTCACCCCTCTTCAGCCAGGCTAGCTTGATTCCAGTGGCACAGTGAGCCCAGGACCTATGTCTGGGCATACCTGGCACACTTAGGGCGGGAAAGCAAAAGACACACAATTGATGGACGGAATGCAGAACAGATCAAAACATTCACCCCCAGTCGAGAGATCTGGGTTAAACCCATCATTGTTTTGCTCACCATGCCACCCCAGTTTAGACCTGGCCATATGCAAATCAGTCTTGACCCTGTGCCTCATGGGAACAGTCCAGCCGAACTGCCAAGCCAGGTCCTCCCTGGACCGGAAACAAGCATCCTAGGACCGGTTTCGGGGTTTTACCCCTCTTCAGCCACGATAGCTTGATTCCAGTGGCACAGTGAGCCCAGGACCCACGTCTGGGCATACGTGGCGCACATAGTGCGAGAAAGCAAAAGACACACAATTGATGGACGGAATTCAGAAAAAATCAAAACATTCACCCCGAGTCAAGAGATCTGGGTTAAATCCATCATTCTTTTGCTCACCAAGCCACCCCAGTTTAGACCTGGCCATATGCAAATCAGTCCTGACCCTGTGCCTCATGGAAACAGTTCAGCCCGAACTGCCAAGCCAGGTCCTCCCTGTACTGGAAACAAGCATCCTAGGACCGGTTTCGGGATTTCACCCCTCTTCAGCCAGGATAGCTTGATTCCAGTGACAAAGTGAGCCCAGGACCCACATCTGGGCATACCTGGCGCACTTAGGGCGCAAAAGGCACACAATTGATGGACGGAATGCAGAACAAATCAAAACATTCACCCCCAGTCAAGAGATCTGGGTTAAATCTATCATTCTTTTGTTCACCAAGCCACTCCGGTTTAGACCTGGCCATATGCAAATCAGTCCTGACCCTGTGCCTCATGGGAACAGTCCAGCCCGAACTGCCAAGCCAGGTCCTCCCTGTACTGAAAACAAGCATCCTAGGACCGGTTTCGGGGTTTCACCCCTCTTCAGCCAGGCTAGCTTGATTCCAGTGGCACAGTGAGCCCAGGACCTATGTCTGGGCATACCTGGCACACTTAGGGCGGGAAAGCAAAAGACACACAATTGATGGACGGAATGCAGAACAGATCAAAACATTCACCCCCAGTCAAGAGATCTGGGTTAAACCCATCATTGTTTTGCTCACCATGCCACCCCAGTTTAGACCTGGCCATATGCAAATCAGTCTTGACCCTGTGCCTCATGGGAGCAATCCAGCCAAACTGCCAAGCCAGGTCCTCCCTGGACCGGAAACAAGCATCCTAGGACCGGTTTCGGGGTTTTACCCCTCTTCAGCCACGATAGCTTGATTCCAGTGGCACAGTGAGCCCAGAACCCACGTCTGGGCATACCTGGCGCACTTAGTGCGACAAAGCAAAAGACACACAATTGATGGATGGAATGCAGAACAAATAAAAACATTCACCCCCAGTCAAGAGATCTGGGTTAAACCCATCATTGTTTTGCTCACCATGCCACCCCAGTTTAGACCTGGCCATATGCAAATCAGTCTTGACCCTGTGCCTCATGGCAACAGTCCAGCCCAAACTGCCAAGCCAGGTCCTCCCTGGACCGGAAACAAGCATCCTAGGACCGGTTTTGGGGTTTCACCCCTCTTCAACCAGGATAGCTTGATTCCAGTGGCACAGTGAGCCCAGAACCCACGTCTGGGCATACCTGGCGCACTTAGGGCGAGAAAGCAAAAGACACACAATTGATGGACGGAATGCAGAACAAATCAAAACAATCACCCCCAGTCAAGAGATCTGGGTTAAATCCATCATTCATTTGCTCACCATGCCACCCCAGTTTAGACCTGGCCATATGCAAATCAGTCTTGACCCTGTGCCTCATGGGAACAGTCCAGCCCGAACTGCCAAGCCAGGTCCTCCCTGGACCGGAAACAAGCATCCTAGGACCGGTTTCGGGGTTTCACCCCTCTTCAGCCAGGATAGCTTGATTCCAGTGGCACAGTGAGCCCAGGACCCATGTCTGGGCATACCTGGCGCACTTAGGGCGAGAAAGCAAAAGACACACAATTGATGGACGGAATGCAGAACAAATCAAAACATTCACCCCCAGTCAAGAGCTCTGGGTTAAATTTATCATTCTTTTGCTCACTATGCCACCCCAGTTCAGACCTGGCCATATGCAATTCAGTCTTGACCCTGTGCCTCATGGGAACAGTCCGGCCCGAACTGCCAAGCCAGGTCCTCCCTGTACTAGAAACAAGCATCCTAGGACCAGTTTCGGGATTTCATCCCTCTTCAGCCAGGATAGCTTGATTTCAGTGGCACAGTGAGCCCAGGACCCACATCTGGGCATACCCAGCGCACTTAGGGCGAGAAAGCAAAAGGCTCACAATTGATGGACAGAATGCAGAACAAATCGAAACATTCACCCCCAGTCAAGAGATCTGGGTTAAATCCATCATTCTTTTGTTCACCATGCCACTCCGGTTTAGACCTGGCCATAGGCAAATCACTCTTCACCCTGTGCCTCATGTGAAAAGTCCAGCCCGAACTGCCAAGCCTGGTCCTCCCTGGACCGGAAACATGCATCCTAGAACCGGTTTCGGGGTTTCACCCCTCTTCAGCCAGGATAGCTGATTCCAGGGACATAGTGAGCCCAGGACCCACATCTGGGAATAACTGGCGCACTGAGGGCGAGAAAGCAAAAGACACACAATTGATGGACGGAATGCAAAACAAATCAAAACATTCACCCCCAGTCAAGAGATCTTGGTTAAATCCATCATTCTTTTGCTCACCATGCCACCCCAGCTTAGACCTGGCCTTATGCAAATAAGTCTTGACCCTGTGCCTCATGGGAACAGTCCAGCCCGAACTGCCAAGCCAGGTCCTCCCTGGACCGGAAACAAGCATCCTAGGACCGGTTTCGGGGTTTCACCCCACTTCAGCCAGGATAGCTTGATTCCAGTGGGACAGTGAGAGCAGGACCCTTGTCTGGGCATACCGGGCACACTTAGGGCGAGAAAGCAAAAGACACACAATTGATGGACGGAATGCAGAACAAATCAAAACATTCACCCCCAGTCAAGAGATCTGGGTTAAATCCATCATTCTTTTGCTCACCATGTCACCCCAGTTTAGACCTGGCCATATGCAAATCAGTCTTGACCCTGTGCCTCATGGGAACAGTCCAGCCCGAACTGCCAAGCCAGGTCCTCCTTGGACCAGAAACAAGCATCCTATGACCGGTTTCGGGGTTTTATCCCTCTTCAGCCAGGATCACTTGAGTCCAGTGGCACAGTGAGCCCAGGACCCACGTCTGGGCATACGTGGCGCACATAGTGCGAGAAAGCAAAAGACACACAATTGATGGACGGAATTCAGAAAAAATCAAAACATTCACCCCCAGTCAAGAGATCTGGGTTAAATCCATCATTCTTTTGCTCACCATGCCACCCCAGTTTAGACCTGGCCATATGCAAATCAGTCCTGACCCTGTGCCTCATGGGAACAGTCCAGCCCGAACTGCCAAGCCAGGTCCTCCCTGTACTGGAAACAAGCATCCTAGGACCGGTTTCGGGATTTCACCCCTCTTCAGCCAGGATAGCTTGATTCCAGTGGCACAGTGAGCCCAGAACCCACGTCTGGGCATACCTGGCGCACTTAGGGCGACAAAGCAAAAGACACACAATTGATGGATGGAATGCAGAACAAATCAAAACATTCACCCCCAGTCAAGAGATCTGGGTTAAACCCATCATTGTTTTGCGCACCATGCCACCCCAGTTTACACCTGGCCATATGCAAATCAGTCTTGACCCTGTGCCTCATGGCAACAGTCCAGCCCGAACTGCCAAGCCAGGTCCTCCCTGGACCGGAAACAAGCATCCTAGGACCGGTTTTGGGGTTTCACCCCTCTTCAACCAGGATAGCTTGATTCCAGTGGCACAGTGAGCCCAGAACCCACGTCTGGGCATACCTGGCGCACTGAGGGCGAGAAAGCAAAAGACACACAATTGATGGACGGAATGCAGAACAAATCAAAACAATCACCCCCAGTCAAGAGATCTGGGTTAAATCCATCATTCATTTGCTCACCATGCCACCCCAGTTTAGACCTGGCCATATGCAAATCAGTCTTGACCCTGTGCCTCATGGAAACAGTCCAGCCCGAACTGCCAAGCCAGGTCCTCCCTGGACCGGAAACAAGCATCCTAGGACCGGTTTCGGGGTTTCACCCCTCTTCAGCCAGGATAGCTTGATTCCAGTGGCACAGTGAGCCCAGGACCCATGTCTCGGCATACCTGGCGCACTTAGGGCGAGAAAGCAAAAGACACACAATTGATGGACAGAATGCAGAACAAATCAAAACATTCACCCCCAGTCAAGAGCTCTGGGTTAAATTTATCATTCTTTTGCTCACTATGCCATCCCAGTTTAGACCTGGCCATATGCAAATCAGTCTTGACCCTGTGCCTCATGGGAACAGTCCAGCCTGGACTGCCAAGCCAGGTCCTCCCTGGACCGGAAACAAGCATCCTAGGACCGGTTTTGGGGTTTCACCCCTCTTCAACCAGGATAGCTTGATTCCAGTGGCACAGTGTGCCCAGAACCCACGTCTGGGCATACCTGGCGCACTGAGGGCGAGAAAGCAAAAGACACACAATTGATGGACGGAATGCAGAACAAATCAAAACAATCACCCCCAGTCAAGAGATCTGGGTTAAATTTATCATTCTTTTGCTCACTATGCCATCCCAGTTCAGACCTGGCCATATGCAATTCAGTCTTGACCCTGTGCCTCATGGGAACAGTCCAGCCCGAACTGCCAAGCCAGGTCCTCCTTGGACCGGAAACAAGCATCCTATGACCGGTTTCGGGATTTCACCCCCCTTCAGCCAGGATAGCTTGATTACAGTGACAAAGTGAGCCCAGGATCCACATCTGGGCATACCTGGCGCAGTTAGGGCGAGAAAGCAAAAGGCACACAATTGATGGACGGAATGCAGAACAAATCAAAACATTCACCCCCAGTCAAGAGATCTGGGTAAAATCCATCATTTTTTGCTCACCATGCCACCCCAGTTTAGACCAGGCCATATGCAAATCAGTCTTGACCCTGTGCCTCATGGGAACAGTCCAGCCTGGACTGCCAAGCCAGGTCCTCCCTGTACCGGAAACAAGCATCCTATGACCGGTTTCGGGGTTTCATCCCTCTTCAGCCAGGATCGCTTGAGTCCAGTGGCACAGTGAGCCCAGGACCCACGTCTGGGCATACCTGTCGCACTTAGGGCGAGAAAGCAAAATACACACAATTGATGGACGGAATGCAGAACAAATCAAAACATTCACCCCCAGTCAAGATATCTGGGTTAAATCCATCATTCTTTTGCTCACCATGTCACCCCAGTTTTGACCTGGCCATATGCAAATCAGTCTTGACCCTGTGCCTCATGGGAACAGTCCAGCCCGAACTGCCAAGCCAGGTCCTCCCTGTACTGGAAACAAGCATCCTATGACCTGTTTCGGGATTTCACCCCTCTTCAGCCAGGATAGCTTGATTCCAGTGACAAAGTGAGCCCAGGACCCACATCTGGGCATACCTGGCGCACTTAGGGCGAGAAAGCAAAAGGCACACAATTGATGGACGGAATGCAGAACAAATCAAAACATTCACCCCCAGTCAAGAGATCTGGGTTAAATCCATCATTCTTTTGTTCACCATGCCACTCCGGTTTAGACCTGGCCATAGGCAAATCACTCTTGACCCTGTGCCTCATGGGAACAGTCCAGCCCGAACTGCCAAGCCAGGTCCTCCCTGGACCGGACACATGCATCCTAGAACCGGTTTTGGGGTTTCACCCCTCTTCAGCCAGGATAGCTGATTCCAGGGGCATAGTGAGCCCAGGACCCACATATGGGAATAACTGGCGCACTGAGGGCGAGAAAGCAAAAGACACACAATTGATGGACGGAATGCAAAACAAATCAAAACATTCACCCCCAGTCAAGAGATCTTGGTTAAATCCATCATTCTTTTGCTCACCATGCCACCCCAGTTTAGACCTGGCCTTATGCAAATAAGTCTTGACCCTGTGCCACATGGGAACAGTCCAGCCCGAACTGCCAAGCCAGGTCCTGCCTGGACCGGAAACAAGCATCCTAGGACCGGTTTCGGGGTTTTATCCCTCTTCAGCCAGGATCACTTGAGTCCAGTGGCACAGTGAGCCCAGGACCCACGTCTGGGCATACGTGGCGCACATAGTGCGAGAAATCAAAAGACACACAATTGATGGACGGAATTCAGAAAAAATCAAAACATTCACCCCCAGTCAAGAGATCTGGGTTAAATCCATCATTCTTTTGCTCACCATGCCACCCCAGTTTAGACCTGGCCATATGCAAATCATTCCTGACCCTGTGCCTCATGGGAACAGTCCAACCCGAACTGCCAAGTCAGGTCCTCCCTGTACTGGAAACAAGCATCCTAGGACCGGTTTCGGGATTTCACCCCTCTTCAGCCAGGATAGCTTGATTCCAGTGGCACAGTGAGCCCAGAACCCACGTCTGGGCATACCTGGCGCACTTAGGGCGACAAAGCAAAAGACACACAATTGATGGACGGAATGCAGAACAAATCAAAACAATCACCCCCAGTCAAGAGATCTGGGTTAAATCCATCATTCATTTGCTCACCATGCCACCCCAGTTTAGACCTGGCCATATGCAAATCAGTCTTGACCCTGTGCCTCATGGGAACAGTCCAGCCCGAACTGCAAAGCCAGGTCCTCCCTGGACCGGAAACAAGCATCCTAGGACCGGTTTCGGGGTTTCACCCCTCTTCAGCCAGGATAGCTTGATTCCAGTGGCACAGTGAGCCCAGGACCCATGTCTCGGCATACCTGGCGCACTTAGGGCGAGAAAGCAAAAGACACACAATTGATGGACAGAATGCAGAACAAATCAAAACATTCACCCCCAGTCAAGAGCTCTGGGTTAAATTTATCATTCTTTTGCTCACTATGCCATCCCAGTTTAGACCTGGCCATATGCAAATCAGTCTTGACCCTGTGCCTCATGGGAACAGTCCAGCCTGGACTGCCAAGCCAGGTCCTCCCTGGACCGGAAACAAGCATCCTAGGACCGGTTTTGGGGTTTCACCCCTCTTCAACCAGGATAGCTTGATTCCAGTGGCACAGTGTGCCCAGAACCCACGTCTGGGCATACCTGGCGCACTGAGGGCGAGAAAGCAAAAGACACACAATTGATGGACGGAATGCAGAACAAATCAAAACAATCACCCCCAGTCAAGAGATCTGGGTTAAATTTATCATTCTTTTGCTCACTATGCCATCCCAGTTCAGACCTGGCCATATGCAATTCAGTCTTGACCCTGTGCCTCATGGGAACAGTCCAGCCCGAACTGCCAAGCCAGGTCCTCCTTGGACCGGAAACAAGCATCCTATGACCGGTTTCGGGATTTCACCCCCCTTCAGCCAGGATAGCTTGATTACAGTGACAAAGTGAGCCCAGGATCCACATCTGGGCATACCTGGCGCAGTTAGGGCGAGAAAGCAAAAGGCACACAATTGATGGACGGAATGCAGAACAAATCAAAACATTCACCCCCAGTCAAGAGATCTGGGTAAAATCCATCATTTTTTGCTCACCATGCCACCCCAGTTTAGACCAGGCCATATGCAAATCAGTCTTGACCCTGTGCCTCATGGGAACAGTCCAGCCTGGACTGCCAAGCCAGGTCCTCCCTGTACCGGAAACAAGCATCCTATGACCGGTTTCGGGGTTTCATCCCTCTTCAGCCAGGATCGCTTGAGTCCAGTGGCACAGTGAGCCCAGGACCCACGTCTGGGCATACCTGTCGCACTTAGGGCGAGAAAGCAAAATACACACAATTGATGGACGGAATGCAGAACAAATCAAAACATTCACCCCCAGTCAAGATATCTGGGTTAAATCCATCATTCTTTTGCTCACCATGTCACCCCAGTTTTGACCTGGCCATATGCAAATCAGTCTTGACCCTGTGCCTCATGGGAACAGTCCAGCCCGAACTGCCAAGCCAGGTCCTCCCTGTACTGGAAACAAGCATCCTATGACCTGTTTCGGGATTTCACCCCTCTTCAGCCAGGATAGCTTGATTCCAGTGACAAAGTGAGCCCAGGACCCACATCTGGGCATACCTGGCGCACTTAGGGCGAGAAAGCAAAAGGCACACAATTGATGGACGGAATGCAGAACAAATCAAAACATTCACCCCCAGTCAAGAGATCTGGGTTAAATCCATCATTCTTTTGTTCACCATGCCACTCCGGTTTAGACCTGGCCATAGGCAAATCACTCTTGACCCTGTGCCTCATGGGAACAGTCCAGCCCGAACTGCCAAGCCAGGTCCTCCCTGGACCGGACACATGCATCCTAGAACCGGTTTTGGGGTTTCACCCCTCTTCAGCCAGGATAGCTGATTCCAGGGGCATAGTGAGCCCAGGACCCACATATGGGAATAACTGGCGCACTGAGGGCGAGAAAGCAAAAGACACACAATTGATGGACGGAATGCAAAACAAATCAAAACATTCACCCCCAGTCAAGAGATCTTGGTTAAATCCATCATTCTTTTGCTCACCATGCCACCCCAGTTTAGACCTGGCCTTATGCAAATAAGTCTTGACCCTGTGCCACATGGGAACAGTCCAGCCCGAACTGCCAAGCCAGGTCCTGCCTGGACCGGAAACAAGCATCCTAGGACCGGTTTCGGGGTTTTATCCCTCTTCAGCCAGGATCACTTGAGTCCAGTGGCACAGTGAGCCCAGGACCCACGTCTGGGCATACGTGGCGCACATAGTGCGAGAAATCAAAAGACACACAATTGATGGACGGAATTCAGAAAAAATCAAAACATTCACCCCCAGTCAAGAGATCTGGGTTAAATCCATCATTCTTTTGCTCACCATGCCACCCCAGTTTAGACCTGGCCATATGCAAATCATTCCTGACCCTGTGCCTCATGGGAACAGTCCAACCCGAACTGCCAAGTCAGGTCCTCCCTGTACTGGAAACAAGCATCCTAGGACCGGTTTCGGGATTTCACCCCTCTTCAGCCAGGATAGCTTGATTCCAGTGGCACAGTGAGCCCAGAACCCACGTCTGGGCATACCTGGCGCACTTAGGGCGACAAAGCAAAAGACACACAATTGATGGACGGAATGCAGAACAAATCAAAACAATCACCCCCAGTCAAGAGATCTGGGTTAAATCCATCATTCATTTGCTCAGCATGCCACCCCAGTTTAGACCTGGCCATATGCAAACCAGTCTTGACCCTGTGCCTCATGGGAACAGTCCAGCCCGAACTGCCAAGCCAGGTCCTCCCTGGACCGGAAACAAGCATCCTAGGACCGATTTCGGGGTTTCACCCCTCTTCAGCCAGGATAGCTTGATTCCAGTGGCACAGTGAGCCCAGGACCCATGTCTGGGCATACCTGGCGCACTTAGGGCGAGAAAGCAAAAGACACACAATTGATGGACGGAATGCAGAACAAATCAAAACATTCACCCCCAGTCAAGAGCTCTGGGTTAAATTTATCATTCTTTTGCTCACTATGCCACCCCAGTTCAGACCTGGCCATATGCAATTCAGTCTTGACCCTGTGCCTCATGGGAACAGTCCAGCCCGAATTGCCAAGCCAGGTCCTCCCTGTACTGGAAACAAGCATCCTAGGACCAGTTTCGGGATTTCATCCCTCTTCAGCCAGGATAGCTTGATTCCAGTGGCACAGTGAGCCCAGGACCCACATCTGGGCATACCCAGCGCACTTAGGGCGAGAAAGCAAAAGGCCCACAATTGATGGACAGAATGCAGAACAAATCGAAACATTCCCCCCAGTCAAGAGATCTGGGTTAAATCCATCATTCTTTTGTTCACCATGCCACTCCGGTTTAGACCTGGCCATAGGCAAATCACTCTTGACCCTGTGCCTCATGGGAACAGTCCAGCCCGAACTGCCAAGCCTGGTCCTCCCTGGACCGGAAAAATGCATCCTAGAACCGGTTTCGGGGTTTCACTCCTCTTCAGCCAGGATAGCTGATTCCAGGGGCATAGTGAGCCCAGGACCCACATCTGGGAATAACTGGTGCACTGAGGGCGAGAAAGCAAAAGACACACAATTGATGGACGGAATGCAAAACAAATCAAAACATTCACCCCCAGTCAAGACATCTTGGTTAAATCCATCATTCTTTTGCTCACCATGCCACCCCAGTTTAGACCTGGCCTTATGCAAATAAGTCTTGACCCTGTGCCTCATGAGAACAGTCCAGCCCGAACTGCCAAGCCAGGTCCTCCCTGGACCGGAAACAAGCATCCTAGGACCGGTTTCGGGGTTTCACCCCTCTTCAGCCAGGATAGCTTGATTCCAGTGGGACAGTGAGAGCAGGACCCTTGTCTGGGCATACCGGGTGCACTTAGGGCGAGAAAGCAAAAGACACACAATTGATGGACGGAATGCAGAACAAATCAAAACATTCACCCCCAGTCAAGAGATCTGGGTTAAATCCATCATTCTTTTGCTCACCATGTCACCCCAGTTTAGACCTGGCCATATGCAAATCAGTCTTGACCCTGTGCCTCATGGGAACAGTCCAGCCCGAACTGCCAAGCCAGGTCCTCCTTGGACCGGAAACAAGCATCCTATGACCGGTTTCGGGGTTTTATCCCTCTTCAGCCAGGATCACTTGAGTCCAGTGGCACAGTGAGCCCAGGACCCACGTCTGGGCATACGTGGCGCACATAGTGCGAGAAAGCAAAAGACACACAATTGATGGACGGAATTCAGAAAAAATCAAAACATTCACCCCCAGTCAAGAGATCTGGGTTAAATCCATCATTCTTTTGCTCACCATGCCACCCCAGTTTAGACCTGGCCATATGCAAATCAGTCCTGACCCTGTGCCTCATGGGAACAGTCCAGCCCGAACTGCCAAGCCAGGTCCTCCCTGTACTGGAAACAAGCATCCTAGGACCGGTTTCGGGATTTCACCCCTCTTCAGCCAGGATAGCTTGATTCCAGTGGCACAGTGAGCCCAGAACCCACGTCTGGGCATACCTGGCGCACTTAGGGCGACAAAGCAAAAGACACACAATTGATGGATGGAATGCAGAACAAATTAAAACATTCACCCCCAGTCAAGAGAACTGGGTTAAACCCATCATTGTTTTGCGCACCATGCCACCCCAGTTTAGACCTGGCCATATGCAAATCAGTCTTGACCCTGTGCCTCATGGCAACAGTCCAGCCCGAACTGCCAAGCCAGGTCCTCCCTGGACCGGAAACAAGCATCCTAGGACCGGTTTTGGGGTTTCACCCCTCTTCAACCAGGATAGCTTGAATCCAGTGGCACAGTGAGCCCAGAACCCACGTCTGGGCATACCTGGCGCACTGAGGGCGAGAAAGCAAAAGACACACAATTGATGGACGGAATGCAGAACAAATCAAAACAATCACCCCCAGTCAAGAGATCTGGGTTAAATCCATCATTCATTTGCTCACCATGCCACCCCAGTTTAGACCTGGCCATATGCAAATCAGTCTTGACCCTGTGCCTCATGGGAACAGTCCAGCCCGAACTGCCAAGCCAGGTCCTCCCTGGACCAGAAACAAGCATCCTAGGACCGGTTTCGGGGTTTCACCCCTCTTCAGCCAGGATAGCTTGATTCCAGTGGCACAGTGAGCCCAGGACCCATGTCTGGGCATACCTGGCGCACTTAGGGCGAGAAAGCAAAAGACACATAATTGATGGACGGAATGCAGAACAAATCAAAACATTCACCCCCAGTCAAGAGCTCTGGGTTAAATTTATCATTCTTTTGCTCACTATGCCATCCCAGTTCAGACTTGGCCATATGCAATTCAGTCTTGACCCTGTGCCTCATGGGAACAGTCCAGCCCGAACTGCCAAGCCAGGTCCTCCCTGTACTGGAAACAAGCATCCTAGGACCAGTTTCGGGATTTCATCCCTCTTCAGCCAGGATAGCTTGATTCCAGTGGCACAGTGAGCCCAGGACGCACATCTGGGCATACCCGGCGCACTTAGGGCGAGAAAGCAAAAGACACACAATTGATGGACGGAATGCAGAACAAATCAAAACATTCACCCCCAGTCAAGAGATCTGGGTTAAATCCATCATTCTTTTGCTCACCATGTCACCCCAGTTTAGACCTGGCCATATGCAAATCAGTCCTGACCCTGTGCCTCATGGGAACAGTCCAGCCCGAACTGCCAAGCCAGGTCCTCCTTGGACCGGAAACAAGCATCCTATGACCGGTTTCGGGATTTCACCCCTCTTCAGCCAGGATAGCTTGATTCCAGTGACAAAGTGAGCCCAGGATCCACATCTGGGCATACCTGGCGCACTTAGGGCGAGAAAGCAAAAGGCACACAATTGATGGACGGAATGCAGAACAAATCAAAACATTCACCCCCAGTCAAGAGATCTGGGTAAAATTCATCATTCTTTTGCTCACCATGCCACCCCAGTTTAGACCTGGCCATATGCAAATCAGTCTTGACCCTGTGCCTCATGGGAACAGTCCAGCCTGGACTGCCAAGCCAGGTCCTCCCTTTACCGGAAACAAGCATCCTATGACCGGTTTCGGGGTTTCATCCCTCTTCAGCCAGGATCGCTTGAGTCCAGTGGCACAGTGAGCCCAGGACCCACGTCTGGGCATACCTGTCGCACTTAGGGCGAGAAAGCAAAATACACACAATTGATGGACGGAATGCAGAACAAATCAAAACATTCACCCCCAGTCAAGATATCTGGGTTAAATCCATCATTCTTTTGCTCACCATGTCACCCCAGTTTAGACCTGGCCATATGCAAATCAGTCTTGACCCTGTGCCTCATGGGAACAGTCCAGCCCGAACTGCCAAGCCAGGTCCTCCTTGGACCGGAAACAAGCATCCTATGACCGCTTTCGGGGTTTCATCCCTCTTCAGCCAGGATCGCTTGAGTCCAGTGGCACAGTGAGCCCAGGATCCACATCTGGGCATACCTGGCGCACTTAGGGCGAGAAAGCAAAAGGCACACAATTGATGGACGGAATGCAGAACAAATCAAAACATTCACCCCCAGTCAAGAGATCTGGGTTAAATCCATCATTCTTTTGCTCACCATGCCACCCCAGTTTAGACCTGGCCATATGCAAATCAGTCTTGACCCTGTGCCTCATGGGAACAGTCCAGCCTGGACTGCCAAGCCCGGTCCTCCCTGGACCGGAAATAGGCATTCTATGACCGGTTTCGGGGTTTCATCCCTCTTCAGCCAGGATCGCTTGAGTCCAGTGGCACAGTGAGCCCAGGACCCACGTCTGGGCATACCTGTCGCACTTAGGGCGAGAAAGCAAAAGACACACAATTGATGGACGGAATGCAGAACAAATCAAAACATTCACCCCCAGTCAAGAGATCTGGGTTAAATCCATCATTCTTTTGCTCACCATGTCACCCCAGTTTAGACCTGGCCATATGCAAATCAGTCTTGACCCTGTGCCTCATGGGAACAGTCCAGCCCGAACTGTCAAGCCAGGTCCTCCCTGTACTGGAAACAAGCATCCTATGACCTGTTTCGGGATTTCACCCCTCTTCAGCCAGGATAGCTTGATTCCAGTGACAAAGTGAGCCCAGGACCCACATCTGGGCATACCTGGCGCACTTAGGGCGAGAAAGCAAAAGGCACACAATTGATGGACGGAATGCAGAACAAATCAAAACATTCACCCCCAGTCAAGAGATCTGGGTTAAATCCATCATTCTTTTGTTCACCATGCCACTCCGGTTTAGACCTGGCCATAGGCAAATCACTCTTGACCCTGTGCCTCATGGGAACAGTCCAGCCCGAACTGTCAAGCCAGGTCCTCCCTGTACTGGAAACAAGCATCCTATGACCTGTTTCGGGATTTCACCCCTCTTCAGCCAGGATAGCTTGATTCCAGTGACAAAGTGAGCCCAGGACCCACATCTGGGCATACCTGGCGCACTTAGGGCGAGAAAGCAAAAGACACACAATTGATGGACGGAATGCAAAACAAATCAAAACATTCACCCCCAGTCAAGAGATCTTGGTTAAATCCATCATTCTTTTGCTCACCATGCCACCCCAGTTTAGACCTGGCCTTATGCAAATAAGTCTTGACCCTGTGCCTCATGGGAACAGTCCAGCCCGAACTGCCAAGCCAGGTCCTCCCTGGACCGGAAACAAGCATCCTAGGACCGGTTTCGGGGTTTCACCCCTCTTCAGCCAGGATAGCTTGATTCCAGTGGGACAGTGAGAGCAGGACCCTTGTCTGGGCATACCGGGCGCACTTAGGGCGAGAAAGCAAAAGACACACAATTGATGGACGGAATGCAGAACAAATCAAAACATTCACCCCCAGTCAAGAGATCTGGGTTAAATCCATCATTCTTTTGCTCACCATGTCACCCCAGTTTAGACCTGGCCATATGCAAATCAGTCTTGACCCTGTGCCTCATGGGAACAGTCCACCCCGAACTGCCAAGCCAGGTCCTCCTTGGACCGGAAACAAGCATCCTATGACCGGTTTCGGGGTTTCATCCCTCTTCAGCCAGGATCGCTTGAGTCCAGTGGCACAGTGAGCCCAGGACCCATGTCTGGGCATACGTGGCGCACATAGTGCGAGAAAGCAAAAGACACACAATTGATGGACGGAATTCAGAAAAAATCAAAACATTCACCCCCAGTCAAGAGATCTGGGTTAAATCCATCATTCTTTTGCTCACCATGCCACCCCAGTTTAGACGTGGCCATATGCAAATCAGTCCTGACCCTGTGCCTCATGGGAACAGTCCAACCCGAACTGCCAAACCAGGTCCTCCCTGTACTGGAAACAAGCATCCTAGGACCGTTTTCGGGATTTCACCCCTCTTCAGCCAGGATAGCTTGATTCCAGTGACAAAGTGAGCCCAGGATCCACTTCTGGGCATACCTGGCGCACTTAGGGCGAGAAAGCAAAAGGCACACAATTGATGGACGGAATGCAGAACAAATCAAAACATTCACCCCCAGTCAAGAGATCTGGGTTAAATCCATCATTCTTTTGCTCACCATGCCACCCCACCCCAGTTTAGACCTGGCCATATGCATATCAGTCTTGACCCTGTGCCTCATGGGAACAGTCCAGCCTGGACTGCCAAGCCAGGTCCTCCCTGGACCGGAAACAAGCATCCTATGACCGATTTCGGGGTTTCATCCCTCTTCAGCCAGGATCGCTTGAGTCCAGTGGCACAGTGAGCCCAGGACCCACGTCTGGGCATACCTGTCGCACTTAGGGCGAGAAAGCAAAAGACACACAATTGATGGATGGAATGCAGAACAAATCAAAACATTCACCCCCAGTCAAGAGATCTGGGTTAAATCCATCATTCTTTTGCTCACCATGTCACCCCAGTTTAGACCTGGCCATATGCAAATCAGTCTTGACCCTGTGCCTCATGGGAACAGTCCAGCCCGAACTGCCAAGCCAGGTACTCCTTGGACCGGAAACAAGCATCCTATGACCGGTTTCGGGGTTTCATCCCTCTTCAGCCAGGATCGCTTGAGTCCAGTGGCACAGTGAGCCCAGGATCCACATCTGGGCATACCTGGCGCACTTAGGGCGAGAAAGCAAAAGGCACACAGTTGATGGACGGAATGCAGAACAAATCAAAACATTCACCCCCAGTCAAGAGATCTGGGTTAAATCCATCATTCTTTTGCTCACCATGCCACCCCAGTTTAGACCTGGCCATATGCAAATCAGTCTTGACCCTGTACCTCATTGGAACAGTCCAGCCTGGACTGCCAAGCCAGGTCCTCCCTGGACCGGAAATAAGCATCCTATGACCGGTTTCGGGGTTTCATCCCTCTTCAGCCAGGATCGCTTGAGTCCAGTGGCACAGTGAGCCCAGGACCCACGTCTGGGCATACCTGTCGCACTTAGGGCGAGAAAGCAAAAGACACACAATTGATGGACGGAATGCAGAACAAATCAAAACATTCACCCCCAGTCAAGAGATCTGGGTTAAATCCATCATTCTTTTGCTCACCATGTCACCCCAGTTTAGACCTGGCCATATGCAAATCAGTCTTGACCCTGTGCCTCTTGGGAACAGTCCAGCCCGAACTGCCAAGCCAGGTCCTACTTGGACCGGAAACAAGCATCCTATGACCGGTTTCGGGGTTCCATCCCTCTTCAGCCAGGATCGCTTGAGTCCAGTGGCACAGTGAGCCCAGGACCCACGTCTGGGCATACCTGGCGCACATAGTGCGAGAAAGCAAAAGACACACAATTGATGGACGGAATTCAGAAAAAATCAAAACATTCACCCCCAGTCAAGAGATCTGGGTTAAATCCATCATTCTTTTGCTGACCGTGCCACCCCAGTTTAGACCTGGCCATATGCAAATCAGTCCTGACCCTGTGCCTCATGGGAACAGTCCAGCCTGGACTGCCAAGCCAGGTCCTCCCTGTACTGGAAACAAGCATCCTAGGACCGGTTTCGGGATTTCACCCCTCTTCAGCCAGGATAGCTTGATTCCAGTGACAAAGTGAGCCCAGGACCCACATCTGGGCATACCTGGCGCACTTAGGGCGAGAAAGCAAAAGGCACACAATTGATAGACGGAATGCAGAACAAATCAAAACATTCACCCCCAGTCAAGAGATCTGGGTTAAATCCATCATTCTTTTGTTCACCATGCCACTCCGGTTTAGACCTGGCCATAGGCAAATCACTCTTGACCCTGTGTCTCATGGGAACAGTCCAGCCCGAACTGCCAAGCCTGGTCCTCCCTGGACCGGAAACATGCATCCTAGAACCGATTTCGGGGTTTCACCCCTCTTCAGCCAGGATAGCTGATTCCAGGGGCATAGTGAGCCCAGGACCCACATCTGGGAATAACTGGCGCACTGAGGGCGAGAAAGCAAAAGACACACAATTGATGGACGGAATGCAAAACAAATCAAAACATTCACCCCCAGTCAAGAGATCTTGGTTAAATCAATCATTCTTTTGCTCACCATGCCACCCAAGTTTAGACCTGGCCTTATGCAAATAAGTCTTGACCCTGTGCCTCATGGGAACAGTCCAGCCCGAACTGCCAAGCCAGGTCCTCCCTGGACCGGAAACAAGCATCCTAGGACTGGTTTCGGGATTTCACCCCTCTTCAGACAGGATAGCTTGATTCTAGTGACAAAGTGAGCCCAGGACCCACATCTGGGCATACCTGGCGCACTTAGGGCGAGAAAGCAAAAGGCACACAATTGATGGACGGAATGCAGAACAAATCAAAACATTCACCCCCAGTCAAGAGATCTGGGTTAAATCCATCATTCTTTTGCTCACCATGCCACCCCACCCCAGTTTAGACCTGGCCATATGCAAATCAGTCTTGACCCTGTGCCTCATGGGAACAGTCCAGCCTGGACTGCCAAGCCAGGTCCTCCCTGGACCGGAAACAAGCATCCTATGACCGGTTTCGGGGTTTCATCCCTCTTCAGCCAGGATCGCTTGAGTCCAGTGGCACAGTGAGCCCAGGACCCACGTCTGGGCATACCTGTCGCACTTAGGGCGAGAAAGCAAAAGACACACAATTGATGGACGGAATGCAGAACAAATCAAAACATTCACCCCCAGTCAAGAGATCTGGGCTAAATCCATCATTCTTTTGCTCACCATGTCACCCCAGTTTAGACCTGGCCATATGCAAATCAGTCTTGACCCTGTGCCTCATGGGAACAGTCCAGCCCGAACTGCCAAGCCAGGTCCTCCTTGGACCGGAAACAAGCATCCTATGACCGGTTTCGGGGTTTCATCCCTCTTCAGCCAGGATCGCTTGAGTCCAGTGGCACAGTGAGCCCAGGATCCACATCTGGGCATACCTGGCGCACTTAGGGGGAGAAAGCAAAAGGCACACAATTGATGGACGGAATGCAGAACAAATCAAAACATTCACCCCCAGTCAAGAGATCTGGGTTAACTCCATCATTCTTTTGCTCACCATGCCACCCCAGTTTAGACCTGGCCATATGCAAATCAGTCTTGACCCTGTACCTCATTGGAACAGTCCAGCCTGGACTGCCAAGCCAGGTCCTCCCTGGACCGGAAATAAGCATCCTATGACCGGTTTCGGGGTTTCATCCCTCTTCAGCCAGGATCGCTTGAGTCCAGTGGCACAGTGAGCCCAGGACCCACGTCTGGGCATACCTGTCGCACTTAGGGCGAGAAAGCAAAAGACACACAATTGATGGACGGAATGCAGAACAAATCAAAACATTCACCCCCAGTCAAGAGATCTGGGTTAAATCCATCATTCTTTTGCTCACCATGTCACCCCAGTTTAGACCTGGCCATATGCAAATCAGTCTTGACCCTGTGCCTCTTGGGAACAGTCCAGCCCGAACTGCCAAGCCAGGTCCTCCTTGGACCGGAAACAAGCATCCTATGACCGGTTTCGGGGTTCCATCCCTCTTCAGCCAGGATCGCTTGAGTCCAGTGGCACAGTGAGCCCAGGACCCACGTCTGGGCATACCTGGCGCACATAGTGCGAGAAAGCAAAAGACACACAATTGATGGACGGAATGCAGAACAAATCAAAACATTCAACCCCAGTCAAGAGATCTGGGTTAAACCCATCATTGTTTTGCTCACCATGCCACCCCAGATTAGACCTGGCCATATGCAAATCAGTCTTGACCCTGTGCCTCATGGCAACAGTCCAGCCCGAACTGCCAAGCCAGGTCCTCCCTGGACCGGAAACATGCATCCTAGAACCGGTTTCGGGGTTTCACCCCTCTTCAGCCAGGATAGCTGATTCCAGGGGCATAGTGAGCCCAGGACCCACATCTGGGAATAACTGGCGCACTGAGGGCGAGAAAGCAAAAGACACACAATTGATGGACGGAATGCAAAACAAATCAAAACATTCACCCCCAGTCAAGAGATCTTGGTTAAATCCATCATTCTTTTGCTCACCATGCCACCCCAGTTTAGACCTGGCCTTATGCAAATAAGTCTTGACCCTGTGCCTCATGGGAACAGTCCAGCCCGAACTGCCAAGCCAGGTCCTCCCTGGACCGGAAACAAGCATCCTAGGACCGGTTTCGGGATTTCACCCCTCTTCAGCCAGGATAGCTTGATTCCAGTGACAAAGTGAGCCCAGGACCCACATCTGGGCATACCTGGCGCACTTAGGGCGAGAAAGCAAAAGGCACACAATTGATGGACGGAATGCAGAATAAATCAAAACATTCACCCCCAGTCAAGAGATCTGGGTTAAACCCATCGTTGTTTTGCTCACCATGCCACCCCAGTTTAGACCTGGCCATATGCAAATAAGTCTTGACCCTGTGCCTCATGGGAACAGTCCAGCCCGAACTGTCAAGCCAGGTCCTCCCTGTACTGGAAACAAGCATCCTATGACCTGTTTCGGGATTTCACCCCTCTTCAGCCAGGATAGCTTGATTCCAGTGACAAAGTGAGCCCAGGACCCACATCTGGGCATACCTGGCGCACTTAGGGCGAGAAAGCAAAAGGCACACAATTGATGGACGGAATGCAGAACAAATCAAAACATTCACCCCCAGTCAAGAGATCTGGGTTAAATCCATCATTCTTTTGTTCACCATTCCACTCCGGTTTAGACCTGGCCATAGGCAAATCACTCTTGACCCTGTGCCTCATGGGAACAGTCCAGCCCGAACTGCCAAGCCTGGTCCTCCCTGGACCGGAAACATGCATCCTAGAACCGGTTTTGGGGTTTCACCCCTCTTCAGCCAGGATAGCTGATTCCAGGGGCATAGTGAGCCCAGGACCCACATATTGGAATAACTGGCGCACTGGGGGCGAGAAAGCAAAAGACACACAATTGATGGACGGAATGCAAAACAAATCAAAACATTCACCCCCAGTCAAGAGATCTTGGTTAAATCCATCATTCTTTTGCTCACCATGCCACCCCAGTTTAGACCTGGCCTTATGCAAATAAGTCTTGACCCTGTGCCTCATGGGAACAGTCCAGCCCGAACTGCCAAGCCAGGTCCTCCCTGGACCGGAAACAAGCATCCTAGGACCGGTTTCGGGGTTTCACCCCTCTTCAGCCAGGATAGCTTGATTCCAGTGGGACAGTGAGAGCAGG
This sequence comes from Triturus cristatus, assembly GCF_964204655.1. NCBI lineage: Eukaryota > Metazoa > Chordata > Amphibia > Caudata > Salamandridae > Triturus > Triturus cristatus. Next base: position 1,314,790,808 of record NC_140579.1, read on the forward strand.
ACCCTTGTCTGGGCATACCGGGCGCACTTAGGGCGAGAAAGCAAAAGACACACAATTGATGGACGGAATGCAGAACAAATCAAAACATTCACCCCCAGTCAAGAGATCTGGGTTAAATCCATCATTCTTTTGCTCACCATGTCACCCCAGTTTAGACCTGGCCATATGCAAATCAGTCTTGACCCTGTGCCTCATGGGAACAGTCCACCCCGAACTGCCAAGCCAGGTCCTCCTTGGACCGGAAACAAGCATCCTATGACCGGTTTCGGGGTTTCATCCCTCTTCAGCCAGGATCGCTTGAGTCCAGTGGCACAGTGAGCCCAGGACCCATGTCTGGGCATACGTGGCGCACATAGTGCGAGAAAGCAAAAGACACACAATTGATGGACGGAATTCAGAAAAAATCAAAACATTCACCCCCAGTCAAGAGATCTGAGTTAAATCCATCATTCTTTTGCTCACCATGCCACCCCAGTTTAGACGTGGCCATATGCAAATCAGTCCTGACCCTGTGCCTCATGGGAACAGTCCAGCCCGAACTGCCAAACCAGGTCCTCCCTGTACTGGAAACAAGCATCCTAGGACCGTTTTCGGGATTTCACCCCTCTTCAGCCAGGATAGCTTGATTCCAGTGACAAAGTGAGCCCAGGATCCACTTCTGGGCATACCTGGCGCACTTAGGGCGAGAAAGCAAAAGGCACACAATTGATGGACGGAATGCAGAACAAATCAAAACATTCACCCCCAGTCAAGAGATCTGGGTTAAATCCATCATTCTTTTGCTCACCATGCCACCCCACCCCAGTTTAGACCTGGCCATATGCATATCAGTCTTGACCCTGTGCCTCATGGGAACAGTCCAGCCTGGACTGCCAAGCCAGGTCCTCCCTGGACCGGAAACAAGCATCCTATGACCGGTTTCGGGGTTTCATCCCTCTTCAGCCAGGATCGCTTGAGTCCAGTGGCACAGTGAGCCCAGGACCCACGTCTGGGCATACCTGGCGCACATAGTGCGAGAAAGCAAAAGACACACAATTGATGGACGGAATTCAGAAAAAATCAAAACATTCACCCCCAGTCAAGAGATCTGGGTTAAATCCATCATTCTTTTGCTCACCATGCCACCCCAGTTTAGACCTGGCCATATGCAAATCAGTCCTGACCCTGTGCCTCATGGGAACAGTCCAGCCTGGACTGCCAAGCCAGGTCCTCCCTGTACTGGAAACAAGCATCCTAGGACCGGTTTCGGGATTTCACCCCTCTTCAGCCAGGATAGCTTGATTCCAGTGACAAAGTGAGCCCAGGACCTACATCTGGGCATACCTGGCGCACTTAGGGCGAGAAAGCAAAAGGCACACAATTGATAGACGGAATGCAGAACAAATCAAAACATTCACCCCCAGTCAAGAGATCTGGGTTAAATCCATCATTCTTTTGTTCACCATGCCACTCCGGTTTAGACCTGGCCATAGGCAAATCACTCTTGACCCTGTGTCTCATGGGAACAGTCCAGCCCGAACTGCCAAGCCTGGTCCTCCCTGGACCGGAAACATGCATCCTAGAACCGGTTTCGGGGTTTCACCCCTCTTCAGCCAGGATAGCTGATTCCAGGGGCATAGTGAGCCCAGGACCCACATCTGGGAATAACTGGCGCACTGAGGGCGAGAAAGCAAAAGACACACAATTGATGGACGGAATGCAAAACAAATCAAAACATTCACCCCCAGTCAAGAGATCTTGGTTAAATCCATCATTCTTTTGCTCACCATGCCACCCCAGTTTAGACCTGGCCTTATGCAAATAAGTCTTGACCCTGTGCCTCATGGAAACAGTCCAGCCCGAACTGCCAAGCCAGGTCCTCCCTGGACCGGAAACAAGCATCCTAGGACCGGTTTCGGGATTTCACCCCTCTTCAGCCAGGATAGCTTGATTCCAGTGACAAAGTGAGCCCAGGACCCACATCTGGGCATACCTGCCGCACTTAGGGCGAGAAAGCAAAAGGCACACAATTGATGGACGGAATGCAGAATAAATCAAAACATTCACCCCCAGTCAAGAGATCTGGGTTAAACCCATCGTTGTTTTGCTCACCATGCCACCCCAGTTTAGACCTGGCCATATGCAAATCAGTCTTGACCCTGTGCCTCATGGGAACAGTCCAGCCTGGACTGAAAAGCCAGGTCCTCCCTGGACCAGAAACAAGCATCCTATGACCGGTTTCGGGGTTTCATCCCTCTTCAGCCAGGATCGCTTGAGTCCAGTGGCACAGTGAGCCCAGGACCCACGTCTGGGCATACCTGTCGCACTTAGGGCGAGAAAGCAAAAGACACACAATTGATGGACGGAATGCAGAACAAATCAAAACATTCACCCTCAGTCAAGAGATCTGGGTTAAATCCATCATTCTTTTGTTCGCCATTCCACCCAGTTTAGACCTGGCCATATGCAAATCGGTCTTGACCCTGTGCCTCATGGGGACAGTCCAGCCCGAACTGCCAAGCCAGGTCCTCCCTGGACCGGAAACAAGCATCCTAGGACCGGTTTCTGGGTTTCACCCCTCTTCAGCCAGGCTAGCTTGATTCCAGTGGCACAGTGAGCCCAGGACCTATGTCTGGGCATACCTGGCACACTTAGGGCGACAAAGCAAAAGACACACAATTGATGGACGGAATGCAGAACAAATCAAAACATTCACCCCCAGTCAAGAGATCTGGGTTAAACCCATCATTGTTTTGCTCACCATGCCACCCCAGTTTAGACCTGGCCATATGCAAATCAGTCTTGACCCTGTGCCTCATGGGAGCAGTCCAGCCGAACTGCCAAGCCAGGTCCTCCCTGGACCGGAAACATGCATCCTAGAACCGGTTTCGGGGTTTCACCCCTCTTCAGCCAGGATAGCTGATTCCAGGGGCATAGTGAGCCCAGGACCCACATCTGGGAATAACTGGCGCACTGAGGGCGAGAAAGCAAAAGACACACAATTGATGGACGGAATGCAAAACAAATCAAAACATTCACCCCCAGTCAAGAGATTTGGGTTAAATCCATCATTCTTTTGCTCAGCATGCTACCCCAGTTTAGACCTGGTCATATGCAAATCAGTCTTGACCCTGTGCCTCATGGGAACAGTCCAGCCTGGACTGCCAAGCCAGGTCCTCCCTGGACCGGAAACAAGCATCCTATGACCGGTTTCGGGGTTTCATCCCTCTTCAGCCAGGATCGCTTGAGTCCAGTGGCACAGTGAGCCCAGGACCCACGTCTGGGCATACCTGTCGCACTTAGGTCGAGAAAGCAAAAGACACACAATTGATGGACGGAATGCAGAACAAATCAAACATTCACCCCCAGTCAAGAGATCTGGGTTAAATCCATCATTCTTTTGTTCACCATGCCACCCCAGTTTAGACCTGGCCATATGCAAATCAGTCTTGACCCTGTGCCTCATGGGGACAGTCCAGCCCGAACTGCCAAGCCAGGTCCTCCCTGGACCGGAAACAAGCATCCTAGGACCGGTTTCGGTGTTTCACCCCTCTTCAGCCAGGCTAGCTTGATTCTAGTGGCACAGTGAGCCCAGGACCTATGTCTGGGCATACCTGGCACACTTAGGGCGAGAAAGCAAAAGACACACAATTGATGGACGGAATGCAGAACAAATCAAAACATTCAACCCCAGTCAAGAGATCTGGGTTAAACCCATCATTGTTTTGCTCACCATGCCACCCCAGTTTAGACCTGGCCATATGCAAATCAGTCTTGACCCTGTGCCTCATGGGAGAAGTCCAGCTGAACTGCCAAGCCAGGTCCTCTCTGGACCGGAAACAAGCATCCAAGGACCGGTTTCGGGGTTTCACCCCTCTTCAGCCAGGATAGCTTGATTCCAGTGGCACAGTTAGCCCAGGACCCTTGTCTGGGCATACCGGGCGCACTTAGGGCGAGAAAGCAAAAGACACACATTTGATGGACAGAATGCAGAACAAATCAAAACATTCACCCCCAGTCAAGAGATCTGGGATAAATCCATCATTCTTTTGCTCACCATGTCACCCCAGTTTAGACCTGGCCATATGCAAATCAGTCTTGACCCTGTGCCTCATGGGAACAGTCCAGCCCGAACTGCCAAGCCAGGTCCTCCTTGGACCGGAAACAAGCATCCTATGACCGGTTTCGGGGTTTCATCCCTCTTCAGCCAGGATCGCTTGAGTCCAGTGGCACAGTGAGGCCAGGACCCACGTCTGGGCATACGTGGCGCACATAGTGCGAGAAAGCAAAAGACACACAATTGATGGACGGAATTCAGAAAAAATCAAAACATTCACCCCCAGTCAAGAGATCTGGGTTAAATCCATCATTCTTGTGCTCACCATGCCACCCCAGTTTAGACCTGGCCATATGCAAATCAGTCCTGACCCTGTGCCTCATGGGAACAGTCCAGCCCGAACTGCAAAGCCAGGTCCTCCCTGTACTGGAAACAAGCATCCTAGGACTGGTTTCGGGATTTCACCCCTCTTCAGCCAGGATAGCTTGATTCCAGTGACAAAGTGAGCCCTGGATCCACATCTGGGCATACCTGGCACACTTAGGGCGAGAAAGCAAAAGGCACACAATTGATGGACGGAATGCAGAACAAATCAAAACATTCACCCCCAGTCAAGAGATTTGGGTTAAATCCATCATTCTTTTGCTCACCATGCTACCCCAGTTTAGACCTGGCCATATGCAAATCAGTCTTGACCCTGTGCCTCATGGGAACAGTCCAGCCTGGACTGCCAAGCCAGGTCCTCCCTGGACCGGAAACAAGCATCCTATGACCGGTTTCGGGGTTTCATCCCTCTTCAGCCAGGATCGCTTGAGTCCAGTGGCACAGTGAGCCCAGGACTCACGTCTGGGCATACCTGTCGCACTTAGGGCGAGAAAGCAAAAGACACACAATTGATGGACGGAATGCAGAACAAATCAAAACATTCATCCCCAGTCAAGAGATTTGGGTTAAATCCATCATTCTTTTGTTCACCATTCCACCCCAGTTTAGACCTGGCCATATGCAAATCAGTCTTGACCCTGTGCCTCATGGGGACAGTCCAGCCTGAACTGCCAAGCCAGGTCCTCCCTGGACCGGAAACAAGCATCCTAGGACCGGTTTCGGGGTTTCACCCCTCTTCAGCCAGGCTAGCTTGATTCCAGTTGCACAGTGAGCCCAGGACCTAAGTCTGGGCATACCTGGCACAATTAGGGCGAGAAAGCAAAAGACACACAATTGATGGACGGAATGCAGAACAAATCAAAACATTCACCCCCAGTCAAGAGATCTGGGTTAAACCCATCATTGTTTTGCTCACCATGCCACCCCAGTTTAGACCTGGCCATATGCAAATCAGTCTTGACCCTGTGCCTCATGGGAGCAGTCCAGCCGAACTGCCAAGCCAGGTCCTCCCTGGACCGGAAACAAGCATCCTAGGACCGGTTTCGGGGTTTCAGCCCTCTTCAGCCACGATAGCTTGATTCCAGTGGCACAGTGAGCCCAGGATCCACGTCTGGGCATACCTGGCGCACTTAGGGCGACAAAGCAAAAGACACACAATTGATGGACGGAATGCAGAACAAATCAAAACATTCACCCCCAGTCAATAGATCTGGGTTAAACCCATCATTGTTTTGCTCACCATGCCACCCCAGTTTAGACCTGGCCATATGCAAATCAGTCTTGACCCTGTGCCTCATGGCAACAGTCCAGCCCGCACCGCCAAGCCAGGTCCTCCCTGGACCGGAAACAAGCATCCTAGGACCGGTTTTTAGGTTTCACCCCTCTTCAACCAGGATAGCTTGATTCCAGTGGCACAGTGAGCCCAGAACCCACGTCTGGGCATACCTGGCGCACTTAGGGCGAGAAAGCAAAAGACACACAATTGATGGACGGAATGCAGAACAAATCAAAACATTCACCCCCAGTCAAGAGATCTGGGTTAAACCCATCATTCTTTTTCTCACCATGCCACCCCACTTTTGACCTGGCCATATGCAAATTAGTCTTGACCGTGTGCCTCATGGGAACAGTCCAGCCGAACTGCCAAGCCAGGTCCTCCCTGGACCGGAATCAAGCATCCTAGGACCGGTTTCGGGGTTTCACCCCTCTTCAGCCAGGATAGTTTCATTCCAGTGACACAGTGAGCCCAGAACCCACGTCTGGGCATACCTGGCGCACTTAGGGCGAGAAAGCAAAAGACACACAATTGATGGGCGGAATGCAGAACAAATCAAAACATTCAGCCCCAGTCAAGAGCTCTGGGTTAAATTTATCATTCTTTTGCTCACCATGCCACCCCAGTTTAGACCTGGCCATATGCATCTCAGTCTTGACCCTGTGCTCATGGGAACAGTCCAGCCGAACTGCCAAGCCAGGTCCTCCCTGGACCGGAAACAAGCATCCTAGGACCGGTTTCGGGGTTTCACCCCTCTTCAGCCAGGATAGCGTGATTCCAGTGTCACAGGGAGCCCAGAACCAACGTCTGGGCATACCTGGCGCACTTAGGGCGAGAAAGCAAAAGACACACAATTGATGGACAGAATGCAGAACAAATCAAAACATTCACCCCCAGTCAAGAGATCTGGGTTAAACCCATCATTGTTTTGCTCACCATGCCACCTCAGTTTAGACCTGGCCATATGCAAATCAGTCTTGTCCCTGTGCCTAATGGGAACAGTCCAGTCCGAACTGCCAAGCCAGGTCCTCCCTGTACTGGAAACAAGCATCCTAGGACCGGTTTCGGGATTTCACCCCTCTTCATCCAGGATAGCTTGATTCCAGTGGCACAGTGAGCCCAGGACCCACATCTGGGCATAGCCGGCGCACTTAGGGCGAGAAAGCAAAAAGCACACAATTGATGGACGGAATGCAGAACAAATCAAAACATTCACCCCCAGTCAAGAGATCTGGGTTAAATCCATCATTCTTTTGTTCACCATGCCACCCCAGTTTAGACCTGGCCATATGCAAATCAGTCTTGACCCTGTGCCTCATTGGAACAGTCCAGCCCGAACTGCCAAGCCAGGTCCTCCCTGGACCGGAAACCAGCATCCTAGGACCCGTTTCGGGGTTTCACCCCTCTTCAGCCTGGATAGCTTGATTCCAGTGGGACAGTGAGAGCAGGACCCATGTCTGGGCATACCTGGCGCACTTAGGGCGAGAAAGCAAAAGACACACAATTGATGGACGGAATGCAGAACAAATCAAAACATTCACCCCCAGTCAAGAGATCTTGGTTAAATCCATCATTCTTTTGCTCACCATGCCACCCCAGTTTAGACCTGGCCATATGCAAATCAGTCGGGACCCTGTGCCTCATGGGGACAGTCCAGCCCGAACTGCCAAGCCAGGTCCTCCCTGGACCAGAAACAAGCATCCTAGGACCGGTTTCGGGGTTTCACCCCTCTTCAGCCAGGCTAGCTTGATTCCAGTGGCACAGTGAGCCCAGGACCTATGGCTGGGCATACCTGGCATACTTAGGGCGAGAAAGCAAAAGACACACAATTGATGGACGGAATGCAGAACAAATCAAAACATTCACCCCCAGTCAAGAGATCTGGGTTAAACCCATCATTGTTTTGCTCACCATGCCACCCCAGTTTAGACCTGGCCATATGCAAATCAGTCTTGACCCTGTGCCTCATGGGAGCAGTCCAGCCGAACTGCCAAGCCAGGTCCTCCCTGGACCGGAAACAAGCATCCTAGGACCGGTTTCGGGGTTTCATCCCTCTTCAGCCAGGATCGCTTGAGTCCAGTGGCACAGTGAGCCCAGGACCCACGTCTGGGCATACCTGGCGCACATAGTGCGAGAAAGCAAAAGACACACAATTGATGGACGGAATTCAGAAAAAATCAAAACATTCACCCCCAGTCAAGAGAACTGGGTTAAATCCATCATTCTTTTGCTCACCATGCCACCCCAGTTTAGACCTGGCCATATGCAAATCAGTCCTGACCCTGTGCCTCATGGGAACAGTCCAGCCTGGACTGCCAAGCCAGGTCCTCCCTGTACTGGAAACAAGCATCCTAGGACCGGTTTCGGGATTTCACCCCTCTTCAGCCAGGATAGCTTGATTCCAGTGACAAAGTGAGCCCATGACCCACATCTGGGCATACCTGGCGCACTTAGGGCGAGAAAGCAAAAGGCACACAATTGATGGACGGAATGCAGAACAAATCAAAACATTCACCCCCAGTCAAGAGATTTGTGTTAAATCCATCATTCTTTTGCTCACCATGCTACCCCAATTTAGACCTGGCCATATGCAAATCAGTCTTGACCCTGTGCCTCATGGCAACAGTCCAGCCCGAACTGCCAAGCCAGGTCCTCCCTGGACCGGAAACAAGCATCCTAGGACCGGTTTCGGGGTTTCACCCCTCTTCAACCAGAATAGCTTGATTCCAGTGGCACAGTGAGCCCAGAACCCACGTCTGGGCATACCTGGCGCACTTAGGGCGAGAAAGCAAAAGACACACAATTGATGGACGGAATGCAGAACAAATCAAAACATTCACCCCCAGTCAAGAGATCTTGGTTAAATCCATCATTCTTTTGCTCACCATGCCACCCCAGTTTAGACCTGGCCATATGCAAATCAGTCTTTACCTTGTGCCTCATGGGGACAGTCCAGCCCGAACTGCCAAGCCAGGTCCTCCCTGGACCGGAAACAAGCATCCTAGGACCGGTTTCGGGGTTTCACCCCTCTTCAGCCAGGCTAGCTTGATTCCAGTGGCACAGTGAGCCCAGGACCTATGTCTGGGCATACCTGGCACACTTAGGGCGAGAAAGCAAAAGACACACAATTGATGGACGGAATGCAGAACAAATCAAAACATTCACCCCCAGTCAAGAGATCTGGGTTAAATCCATCATTCTTTTGCTCACCATGCCACCCCAGTTTAGACCTGGCCATATGCAAATCAGTCCTGACCCTGTGCCTCATGGGAACAGTCCAGCCTGGACTGCCAAGCCAGGTCCTCCCTGTACTGGAAACAAGCATCCTAGGACCGGTTTCGGGATTTCACCCCTCTTCAGCCAGGATAGCTTGATTCCAGTGACAAAGTGAGCCCAGGACCCACATCTGGGCATACCTGGCGCACTTAGGGCGAGAAAGCAAAAGGCACACAATTGATGGACGGAATGCAGAACAAATCAAAACATTCACCCCCAGTCAAGAGATTTGGGTTAAATCCATCATTCTTTTGCTCACCATGCTACCCCAGTTTAGACCTGGCCATATGCAAATCAGGCTTGACCCTGTGCCTCATGGGAACAGTCCAGCCTGGACTGCCAAGCCAGGTCCTCCCTGGACCGGAAACAAGCATCCTATGACCGGTTTCGGGGTTTCATCCCTCTTCAGACAGTATCGCTTGAGTCCAGTGGCACAGTGAGCCCAGGACCCACGTCTGGGCATACCTGTCGCACTTAGGGCGAGAAAGCAAAAGACACACAATTGATGGACGGAATGCAGAACAAATCAAAACATTCACCCCCAGTCAAGAGATCTCGGTTAAATCCATCATTCTTTTGTTCACCATGCCACCCCAGTTTAGACCTGGCCATATGCAAATCAGTCTTGACCCTGTGCCTCATGGGGACATTCCAGCCCGAACTGCCAAGCCAGGTCCTCCCTGGACCAGAAACAAGCATCCTAGGACCGGTTTCGGGGTTTCACCCCTCTTCAGCCAGGCTAGCTTGATTCCAGTGGCACAGTGAGCCCAGGACCTATGTCTGGGCATACCTGGCACACTTAGGGCAAGAAAGCAAAAGACACACAATTGATGGACGGAATGCAGAACAAATCAAAACATTCACCCCCAGTCAAGAGATCTGGGTTAAACCCATCATTGTTTTGCTCACCATGCCACCCCAGTTTAGACCTGGCCATATGCAAATCAGTCTTGACCCTGTGCCTCATGGGAGCAGTCCAGCCGAACTGCCAAGCCAGGTCCTCCCTGGACCGGAAACAAGCATCCTAGGACCGGTTTCGGGGTTTCATCCCTCTTCAGCCAGGATCGCTTGAGTCCAGTGGCACAGTGAGCCCAGGACCCACGTCTGGGCATACCTGGAGCACATAGTGCGAGAAAGCAAAAGACACACAATTGATGGACGGAATTCAGAAAAAATCAAAACATTCACCCCCAGTCAAGAGATCTGGGTTAAATCCATCATTCTTTTGCTCACCATGCCACCCCAGTTTAGACCTGGCCATATGCAAATCAGTCCTGACCCTGTGCTTCATGGGAACAGTCCAGCCTGGACTGCCAAGCCAGGTCCTCCCTGTACTGGAAACAAGCATCCTAGGACCGGTTTCGGGATTTCACCCCTCTTCAGCCAGGATCGCTTGATTCCAGTGACAAAGTGAGCCCAGGACCCACATCTGGGCATACCTGGCGCACTTAGGGCGAGAAAGCAAAAGGCACACATTTGATGGACGGAATGCAGAACAAATCAAAACATTCACCCCCAGTCAAGAGATTTGGGTTAAATCCATCATTCTTTTGCTCACCATGCTACCCCAGTTTAGACCTGGCCATATGCAAATCAGGCTTGACCATGTGCCTCATGGGAACAGTCCAGCCTGGACTGCCAAGCCAGGTCCTCCCTGGACCGGAAACAAGCATCCTATGACCGGTTTCGGGGTTTCATCCCTCTTCAGACAGGATCGCTTGAGTCCAGTGGCACAGTGAGCCCAGGACCCACGTCTGGGCATACCTGTCGCACTTAGGGCGAGAAAGCAAAAGACACACAATTCATGGACGGAATGCAGAACAAATCAAAACATTCACCCCCAGTCAAGAGATCTGGGTTAAATCCATCATTCTTTTGTTCACCATGCCACCCCAGTTTAGACCTGGCCATATGCAAATCAGTCTTGACCCTGTGCCTCATGGGGACAGTCCAGCCCGAACTGCCAAGCCAGGTCCTCCCTGGACCGGAAACAAGCATCCTAGGACCGGTTTCGGGGTTTCACCCCTCTTCAGCCAGGCTAGCTTGATTCCAGTGGCACAGTGAGCCCAGGACCTATGTCTGGGCATACCTGGCACACTTAGGGCGAGAAAGCAAAAGACACACAATTGATGGACGGAATGCAGAACAAATCAAAACATTCAACCCCAGTCAAGAGATCTGGGTTAAACCCATCATTGTTTTGCTCACCATGCCACCCCAGTTTCGACCTGGCCATATGCAAATCAGTCTTGACCCTGTGCCTCATGGGAGCAGTCCAGCTGAACTGCCAAGCCAGGTCCTCCCTGGACCGGAAACAAGCATCCTAGGACCGGTTTCGGGGTTTCACCCCTCTTCAGCCACGATAGCTTGATTCCAGTGGCACAGTGAGCCCAGAACCCACGTCTGGGCATACCTGGCGCACTTAGGGCGACAAAGCAAAAGACACACAATTGATGGACGGAATGCAGAACAAATCAAAACATTCACCCCCAGTCAAGAGATCTGGGTTATACCCATCATTGTTTTGCTCACCATGCCACCCCAGTTTAGACCTGGCCATATGCAAATCAGTCTTGACCCTGTGCCTCATGGCAACAGTCCAGCCCGAACTGCCAAGCCAGGTCCTCCCTGGACCGGAAACAAGCATCCTAGGACCGCTTTTGGGGTTTCACCCCTCTTCAACCAGGATAGCTTGATTCCAGTGGCACAGTGAGCCCAGAACCCACGTCTGGGCATACCTGGCGCACTTAGGGCGAGAAAGCAAAAGACACACAATTGATGGACGGAATGCAGAACAAATCAAAACAATCACCCCCAGTCAAGAGATCTGGGTTAAATCCATCATTCATTTGCTCACCATGCCTCCCCAGTTTAGACCTGGCCATATGCAAATCAGTCTTGACCCTGTGCCTCATGTGAACAGTCCAGCCCGAACTGCCAAGCCAGGTCCTCCCTGGACCGGAAACAAGCATCCTAGGACCGGTTTCGGGGTTTCACCCCTCTTCAGCCAGGATAGCTTGAATCCAGTGGCACAGTGAGCCCAGGACCTATGTCTGGGCATACCTGGCACACTTAGGGCGAGAAAGCAAAAGACACACAATTGATGGACGGAATGCAGAACAAATCAAAACATTCACCCCCAGTCAAGAGATCTGGGTTAAACCCATCATTGTTTTGCTCACCATGCCACCCCAGTTTAGACCTGGCCATATGCAAATCAGTCTTGACCCTGTGCCTCATGGGAGCAGTCCAGCCGAACTGCCAAGCCAGGTCCTCCCTGGACCGGAAACAAGCATCCTAGGACCGGTTTCGGGGTTTCATCCCTCTTCAGCCAGGATCGCTTGAGTCCAGTGGCACAGTGAGCCCAGGACCCACGTCTGGGCATACCTGGCGCACATAGTGCGAGAAAGCAAAAGACACACAATTGATGGACGGAATTCAGAAAAAATCAAAACATTCACCCCCAGTCAAGAGATCTGGGTTAAATCCATCATTCTTTTGCTCACCATGCCACCCCAGTTTAGACCTGGCCATATGCAAATCAGTCCTGACCCTGTGCCTCATGGGAACAGTCCAGCCTGGACTGCCAAGCCAGGTCCTCCCTGTACTGGAAACAAGCATCCTAGGACCGGTTTCGGGATTTCACCCCTCTTCAGCCAGGATAGCTTGATTCCAGTGACAAAGTGAGCCCAGGACCCACATCTGGGCATACCTGGCGCACTTAGGGCGAGAAAGCAAAAGGCACACAATTGATGGACGGAATGCAGAACAAATCAAAACATTCACCCCCAGTCAAGAGATTTGGGTTAAATCCATCATTCTTTTGCTCACCATGCTACCCCAGTTTAGACCTGGCCATATGCAAATCAGTCTTGACCCTGTGCCTCATGGGAACAGTCCAGCCTGGACTGCTAAGCCAGGTCCTCCCTGGACCGGAAACAAGCATCCTATGACCGGTTTCGGGGTTTCATCCCTCTTCAGACAGGATTGCTTGAGTCCAGTGGCACAGTGAGCCCAGGACCCACGTCTGGGCATACCTGTCGCACTTAGGGCGAGAAAGCAAAAGACACACAATTGATGGACGGAATGCAGAACAAATCAAAACATTCACCCCCAGTCAAGAGATTTGGGTTAAATCCATCATTCTTTTGCTCACCATGCTACCCCAGTTTAGACCTGGCCATATGCAAATCAGTCTTGACCCTGTGCCTCATGGGGACAGTCCAGCCCGAACTGCCAAGCCAGGTCCTCCCTGGACGGGAAACAAGCATCCTAGGACCGGTTTCGGGGTTTCACCCCTCTTCAGCCAGGCTAGCTTGATTCCAGTGGCACAGTGAGCCCAGGACCTATGTCTGGGCATACCTGGCACACTTAGGGCGAGAAAGCAAAAGACACACAATTGATGGACGGAATGCAGAACAAATCAAAACATTCAACCCCAGTCAAGAGATCTGGGTTAAACCCATCATTGTTTTGCTCACCATGCCACCCCAGTTTAGACCTGGCCATATGCAAATCAGTCTTGACCCTGTGCCTCATGGGAGCAGTCCAGCTGAACTGCCAAGCCAGGTCCTCCCTGGACCGGAAACAAGCATCCTAGGACCGGTATCGGGGTTTCACCCCTCTTCAGCCACGATAGCTTGATTCCAGTGGCACAGTGAGCCCAGAACCCACGTCTGGGCATACCTGGCGCACTTAGGGAGACAAAGCAAAAGACACACAATTGATGGACGCAATGCAGAACAAATCAAAACATTCACCCCCAGTCAAGAGATCTGGGTTAAACCCATCATTGTTTTGCTCACCATGCCACCCCAGTTTAGACCTGGCCATATGCAAATCAGTCTTGACCCTGTGCCTCATGGCAACAGTCCAGCCCGAACTGCCAAGCCAGGTCCTCCCTGGACCGGAAACAAGCATCCTAGGACCGGTTTTGGGGTTTCACCCCTCTTCAACCAGGATAGCTTGATTCCAATGGCACAGTGAGCCCAGAACCCACGTCTGGGCATACCTGGCGCACTTAGGGCGAGAAAGCAAAAGACACACAATTGATGGACGGAATGCAGAACAAATCAAAACAATCACCCCCAGTCAAGAGATCTGGGTTAAATCCATCATTCATTTGCTCACCATGCCACCCCAGTTTAGACCTGGCCATATGCAAATCAGTCTTGACCCTGTGCCTCATGGGAACAGTCCAGCCCGAACTGCCAAGCCAGGTCCTCCCTGGACCGGAAACAAGAATCCTACGACCGGTTTCGGGGTTTCACCCCTCTTCAGCCAGGATAGCTTGATTCCAGTGGCACAGTGAGCCCAGGACCCATGTCTGGGCATACCTGGCGCACTTAGGGCGAGAAAGCAAAAGACACACAATTGATGGACGGAATGCAGAACAAATCAAAACATTCACCCCCAGTCAAGAGCTCTGGGTTAAATTTATCATTCTTTTGCTCACTATGCCACCCCAGTTTAGACCTGGCCATATGCAATTCAGTCTTGACCCTGTGCCTCATGGGAACAGTCCAGCCTGAACTGCCAAGCCAGGTCCTCCCTGGACCGGAAACAAGCATCCTAGGACCGGTTTCGGGGTTTCACCCCTCTTCAGCCAGGATAGCTTGATTCCAGTGGTACAGTGAGCCCAGGACCCTCATCTGGGCATACCCGGCGCACTTAGGGCGAGAAAACAAAAGGCTCAGAATTGATGGACGGAATGCAGAACAAATCAAAACATTCACCCCCAGTCAAGAGATCTGGGTTAAATCCATCATTCTTTTGTTCACCATGCCACTCCGGTTTAGACCTGGCCATAGGCAAATCACTCTTGACCCTGTGCCTCATGGGAACAGTGCAGCCCGAACTGCCAAGCCTGGTCCTCCCTGGACCGGAAACATGCATCCTAGAACCGGTTTCGGGGTTTCACTCCTCTTCAGCCAGGATAGCTGATTCCAGGGGCATAGTGAGCCCAGGACCCACATCTGGGAATAACTGGCGCACTGAGGGCGAGAAAGCAAAAGACACACAATTGATGGACGGAATGCAAAACAAGTCAAAACATTCACCCCCAGTCAAGAGATCTTGGTTAAATCCATCATTCTTTTGCTCACCATGCCACCCCAGTTTAGACCTGGCCATATGCAAATCAGTCCTGACCCTGTGCCTCATGGGAACAGTCCAGCCTGGACTGCCAAGCCAGGTCCTCCCTGTACTGGAAACAAGCATCCTAGGACCGGTTTCGGGATTTCACCCCTCTTCAGCCAGGATAGCTTGATTCCAGTGACAAAGTGAGCCCATGACCCACATCTGGGCATACCTGGCGCACTTAGGGCGAGAAAGCAAAAGGCACACAATTGATGGACGGAATGCAGAACAAATCAAAACATTCACCCCCAGTCAAGAGATTTGTGTTAAATCCATCATTCTTTTGCTCACCATGCTACCCCAATTTAGACCTGGCCATATGCAAATCAGTCTTGACCCTGTGCCTCATGGCAACAGTCCAGCCCGAACTGCCAAGCCAGGTCCTCCCTGGACCGGAAACAAGCATCCTAGGACCGGTTTCGGGGTTTCACCCCTCTTCAACCAGAATAGCTTGATTCCAGTGGCACAGTGAGCCCAGAACCCACGTCTGGGCATACCTGGCGCACTTAGGGCGAGAAAGCAAAAGACACACAATTGATGGACGGAATGCAGAACAAATCAAAACATTCAACCCCAGTCAAGAGATCTGGGTTAAACCCATCATTGTTTTGCTCACCATGCCACCCCAGTTTAGACCTGGCCATATGCAAATCAGTCTTGACCCTGTGCCTCATGGGAGCAGTCCAGCTGAACTGCCAAGCCAGGTCCTCCCTGGACCGGAAACAAGCATCCTAGGACCGGTATCGGGGTTTCACCCCTCTTCAGCCACGATAGCTTGATTCCAGTGGCACAGTGAGCCCAGAACCCACGTCTGGGCATACCTGGCGCACTTAGGGAGACAAAGCAAAAGACACACAATTGATGGACGCAATGCAGAACAAATCAAAACATTCACCCCCAGTCAAGAGATCTGGGTTAAACCCATCATTGTTTTGCTCACCATGCCACCCCAGTTTAGACCTGGCCATATGCAAATCAGTCTTGACCCTGTGCCTCATGGCAACAGTCCAGCCCGAACTGCCAAGCCAGGTCCTCCCTGGACCGGAAACAAGCATCCTAGGACCGGTTTTGGGGTTTCACCCCTCTTCAACCAGGATAGCTTGATTCCAATGGCACAGTGAGCCCAGAACCCACGTCTGGGCATACCTGGCGCACTTAGGGCGAGAAAGCAAAAGACACACAATTGATGGACGGAATGCAGAACAAATCAAAACAATCACCCCCAGTCAAGAGATCTGGGTTAAATCCATCATTCATTTGCTCACCATGCCACCCCAGTTTAGACCTGGCCATATGCAAATCAGTCTTGACCCTGTGCCTCATGGGAACAGTCCAGCCCGAACTGCCAAGCCAGGTCCTCCCTGGACCGGAAACAAGAATCCTACGACCGGTTTCGGGGTTTCACCCCTCTTCAGCCAGGATAGCTTGATTCCAGTGGCACAGTGAGCCCAGGACCCATGTCTGGGCATACCTGGCGCACTTAGGGCGAGAAAGCAAAAGACACACAATTGATGGACGGAATGCAGAACAAATCAAAACATTCACCCCCAGTCAAGAGCTCTGGGTTAAATTTATCATTCTTTTGCTCACTATGCCACCCCAGTTTAGACCTGGCCATATGCAATTCAGTCTTGACCCTGTGCCTCATGGGAACAGTCCAGCCTGAACTGCCAAGCCAGGTCCTCCCTGGACCGGAAACAAGCATCCTAGGACCGGTTTCGGGGTTTCACCCCTCTTCAGCCAGGATAGCTTGATTCCAGTGGTACAGTGAGCCCAGGACCCTCATCTGGGCATACCCGGCGCACTTAGGGCGAGAAAACAAAAGGCTCAGAATTGATGGACGGAATGCAGAACAAATCAAAACATTCACCCCCAGTCAAGAGATCTGGGTTAAATCCATCATTCTTTTGTTCACCATGCCACTCCGGTTTAGACCTGGCCATAGGCAAATCACTCTTGACCCTGTGCCTCATGGGAACAGTGCAGCCCGAACTGCCAAGCCTGGTCCTCCCTGGACCGGAAACATGCATCCTAGAACCGGTTTCGGGGTTTCACTCCTCTTCAGCCAGGATAGCTGATTCCAGGGGCATAGTGAGCCCAGGACCCACATCTGGGAATAACTGGCGCACTGAGGGCGAGAAAGCAAAAGACACACAATTGATGGACGGAATGCAAAACAAGTCAAAACATTCACCCCCAGTCAAGAGATCTTGGTTAAATCCATCATTCTTTTGCTCACCATGCCACCCCAGTTTAGACCTGGCCATATGCAAATCAGTCCTGACCCTGTGCCTCATGGGAACAGTCCAGCCTGGACTGCCAAGCCAGGTCCTCCCTGTACTGGAAACAAGCATCCTAGGACCGGTTTCGGGATTTCACCCCTCTTCAGCCAGGATAGCTTGATTCCAGTGACAAAGTGAGCCCATGACCCACATCTGGGCATACCTGGCGCACTTAGGGCGAGAAAGCAAAAGGCACACAATTGATGGACGGAATGCAGAACAAATCAAAACATTCACCCCCAGTCAAGAGATTTGTGTTAAATCCATCATTCTTTTGCTCACCATGCTACCCCAATTTAGACCTGGCCATATGCAAATCAGTCTTGACCCTGTGCCTAATGGCAACAGTCCAGCCCGAACTGCCAAGCCAGGTCCTCCCTGGACCGGAAACAAGCATCCTAGGACCGGTTTCGGGGTTTCACCCCTCTTCAACCAGAATAGCTTGATTCCAGTGGCACAGTGAGCCCAGAACCCACGTCTGGGCATACCTGGCGCACTTAGGGCGAGAAAGCAAAAGACACACAATTGCTGGACGGAATGCAGAACAAATCAAAACATTCACCCCCAGTCAAGAGATCTTGGTTAAATCCATCATTCTTTTGCTCACCATGCCACCCCAGTTTAGACCTGGCCATATGCAAATCAGTCTTTACCTTGTGCCTCATGGGGACAGTCCAGCCCGAACTGCCAAGCCAGGTCCTCCCTGGACCGGAAACAAGCATCCTAGGACCGGTTTCGGGGTTTCACCCCTCTTCAGCCAGGCTAGCTTGATTCCAGTGGCACAGTGAGCCCAGGACCTATGTCTGGGCATACCTGGTACACTTAGGGCGAGAAAGCAAAAGACACACAATTGATGGACGGAATGCAGAACAAATCAAAACATTCACCCCCAGTCAAGAGATCTGGGTTAAATCCATCATTCTTTTGCTCACCATGCCACCCCAGTTTAGACCTGGCCATATGCAAATCAGTCCTGACCCTGTGCCTCATGGGAACAGTCCAGCCTGGACTGCCAAGCCAGGTCCTCCCTGTACTGGAAACAAGCATCCTAGGACCGGTTTCGGGATTTCACCCCTCTTCAGCCAGGATAGCTTGATTCCAGTGACAAAGTGAGCCCAGGACCCACATCTGGGCATACCTGGCGCACTTAGGGCGAGAAAGCAAAAGGCACGCAATTGATGGACGGAATGCAGAACAAATCAAAACATTCACCCCCAGTCAAGAGATTTGGGTTAAATCCATCATTCTTTTGCTCACCATGCTACCCCAGTTTAGACCTGGCCATATGCAAATCAGGCTTGACCCTGTGCCTCATGGGAACAGTCCAGCCTGGACCGCCAAGCCAGGTCCTCCCTGGACCGGAAACAAGCATCCTTTGACCGGTTTCGGGGTTTCATCCCTCTTCAGACAGTATCGCTTGAGTCCAGTGGCACAGTGAGCCCAGGACCCACGTCTGGGCATACCTGTCGCACTTAGGGCGAGAAAGCAAAAGACACACAATTGATGGACGGAATGCAGAACAAATCAAAACATTCACCCCCAGTCAAGAGATCTCGGTTAAATCCATCATTCTTTTGTTCACCATACCACCCCAGTTTAGACCTGGCCATATGCAAATCAGTCTTGACCCTGTGCCTCATGGGGACATTCCAGCCCGAACTGCCAAGCCAGGTCCTCCCTGGACCAGAAACAAGCATCCTAGGACCGGTTTCGGGGTTTCACCCCTCTTCAGCCAGGCTAGCTTGATTCCAGTGGCACAGTGAGCCCAGGACCTATGTCTGGGCATACCTGGCACACTTAGGGCAAGAAAGCAAAAGACACACAATTGATGGACGGAATGCAGAACAAATCAAAACATTCACCCCCAGTCAAGAGATCTGGGTTAAACCCATCATTGTTTTGCTCACCATGCCACCCCAGTTTAGACCTGGCCATATGCAAATCAGTCTTGACCCTGTGCCTCATGGGAGCAGTCCAGCCGAACTGCCAAGCCAGGTCCTCCCTGGACCGGAAACAAGCATCCTAGGACCGGTTTCGGGGTTTCATCCCTCTTCAGCCAGGATCGCTTGAGTCCAGTGGCACAGTGAGCCCAGGACCCACGTCTGGGCATACCTGGAGCACATAGTGCGAGAAAGCAAAAGACACACAATTGATGGACGGAATTCAGAAAAAATCAAAACATTCACCCCCAGTCAAGAGATCTGGGTTAAATCCATCATTCTTTTGCTCACCATGCCACCCCAGTTTAGACCTGGCCATATGCAAATCAGTCCTGACCCTGTGCTTCATGGGAACAGTCCAGCCTGGACTGCCAAGCCAGGTCCTCCCTGTACTGGAAACAAGCATCCTAGGACCGGTTTCGGGATTTCACCCCTCTTCAGCCAGGATCGCTTGATTCCAGTGACAAAGTGAGCCCAGGACCCACATCTGGGCATACCTGGCGCACTTAGGGCGAGAAAGCAAAAGGCACACAATTGATGGACGGAATGCAGAACAAATCAAAACATTCACCCCCAGTCAAGAGATTTGGGTTAAATCCATCATTCTTTTGCTCACCATGCTACCCCAGTTTAGACCTGGCCATATGCAAATCAGGCTTGACCATGTGCCTCATGGGAACAGTCCAGCCCGAACTGCCAAGCCAGGTCCTCCCTGGACCGGAAACAAGCATCCTAGGACCGGTTTCGGGGTTTCACCCCTCTTCAGCCAGGCTAGCTTGATTCCAGTGGCACAGTGAGCCCAGGACCTATGTCTGGGCATACCTGGCACACTTAGGGCGAGAAAGCAAAAGACACACAATTGATGGACGGAATGCAGAACAAATCAAAACATTCAACCCCAGTCAAGAGATCTGGGTTAAACCCATCATTGTTTTGCTCACCATGCCACCCCAGTTTCGACCTGGCCATATGCAAATCAGTCTTGACCCTGTGCCTCATGGGAGCAGTCCAGCTGAACTGCCAAGCCAGGTCCTCCCTGGACCGGAAACAAGCATCCTAGGACCGGTTTCGGGGTTTCACCCCTCTTCAGCCACGATAGCTTGATTCCAGTGGCACAGTGAGCCCAGAACCCACGTCTGGGCATACCTGGCGCACTTAGGGCGACAAAGCAAAAGACACACAATTGATGGACGGAATGCAGAACAAATCAAAACATTCACCCCCAGTCAAGAGATCTGGGTTATACCCATCATTGTTTTGCTCACCATGCCACCCCAGTTTAGACCTGGCCATATGCAAATCAGTCTTGACCCTGTGCCTCATGGCAACAGTCCAGCCCGAACTGCCAAGCCAGGTCCTCCCTGGACCGGAAACAAGCATCCTAGGACCGGTTTTGGGGTTTCACCCCTCTTCAACCAGGATAGCTTGATTCCAGTGGCACAGTGAGCCCAGAACCCACGTCTGGGCATACCTGGCGCACTTAGGGCGAGAAAGCAAAAGACACACAATTGATGGACGGAATGCAGAACAAATCAAAACAATCACCCCCAGTCAAGAGATCTGGGTTAAATCCATCATTCATTTGCTCACCATGCCTCCCCAGTTTAGACCTGGCCATATGCAAATCAGTCTTGACCCTGTGCCTCATGTGAACAGTCCAGCCCGAACTGCCAAGCCAGGTCCTCCCTGGACCGGAAACAAGCATCCTAGGACCGGT
This sequence comes from Triturus cristatus, assembly GCF_964204655.1. NCBI lineage: Eukaryota > Metazoa > Chordata > Amphibia > Caudata > Salamandridae > Triturus > Triturus cristatus. Next base: position 1,314,811,857 of record NC_140579.1, read on the forward strand.
TTCGGGGTTTCACCCCTCTTCAGCCAGGATAGCTTGAGTCCAGTGGCACAGTGAGCCCAGGACCCACGTCTGGGTATACCTGTCGCACTTAGGGCGAGAAAGCAAAAGACACACAATTGATGGACGGAATGCAGAACAAATCAAAACATTCACCCCCAGTCAAGAGATTTGGGTTAAATCCATCATTCTTTTGCTCACCATGCTACCCCAGTTTAGACCTGGCCATATGCAAATCAGTCTTGACCCTGTGCCTCATGGGGACAGTCCAGCCCGAACTGCCAAGCCAGGTCCTCCCTGGACGGGAAACAAGCATCCTAGGACCGGTTTCGGGGTTTCACCCCTCTTCAGCCAGGCTAGCTTGACTCCAGTGGCACAGTGAGCCCAGGACCTATGTCTGGGCATACCTGGCACACTTAGGGCGAGAAAGCAAAAGACACACAATTGATGGACGGAATGCAGAACAAATCAAAACATTCAACCCCAGTCAAGAGATCTGGGTTAAACCCATCATTGTTTTGCTCACCATGCCACCCCAGTTTAGACCTGGCCATATGCAAATCAGTCTTGACCCTGTGCCTCATGGGAGCAGTCCAGCTGAACTGCCAAGCCAGGTCCTCCCTGGACCGGAAACAAGCATCCTAGGACCGGTATCGGGGTTTCACCCCTCTTCAGCCACGATAGCTTGATTCCAGTGGCACAGTGAGCCCAGAACCCACGTCTGGGCATACCTGGCGTACTTAGGGAGACAAAGCAAAAGACACACAATTGATGGACGGAATGCAGAACAAATCAAAACATTCACCCCCAGTCAAGAGATCTGGGTTAAACCCATCATTGTTTTGCTCACCATGCCACCCCAGTTTAGACCTGGCCATATGCAAATCAGTCTTGACCCTGTGCCTCATGGCAACAGTCCAGCCCGAACTGCCAAGCCAGGTCCTCCCTGGACCGGAAACAAGCATCCTAGGACCGGTTTTGGGGTTTCACCCCTCTTCAACCAGGATAGCTTGATTCCAATGGCACAGTGAGCCCAGAACCCACGTCTGGGCATACCTGGCGCACTTAGGGCGAGAAAGCAAAAGACACACAATTGATGGACGGAATGCAGAACAAATCAAAACAATCACCCCCAGTCAAGAGATCTGGGTTAAATCCATCATTCATTTGCTCACCATGCCACTCCGGTTTAGACCTGGCCATAGGCAAATCACTCTTGACCCTGTGCCTCATGGGAACAGTGCAGCCCGAACTGCCAAGCCTGGTCCTCCCTGGACCGGAAACATGCATCCTAGAACCGGTTTCGGGGTTTCACTCCTCTTCAGCCAGGATAGCTGATTCCAGGGGCATAGTGAGCCCAGGACCCACATCTGGGAATAACTGGCGCACTGAGGGCGAGAAAGCAAAAGACACACAATTGATGGACGGAATGCAAAACAAGTCAAAACATTCACCCCCAGTCAAGAGATCTTGGTTAAATCCATCATTCTTTTGCTCACCATGCCACCCCAGTTTAGACCTGGCCTTATGCAAATAAGTCTTGACCCTGTGCCTCATGGGAACAGTCCAGCCCGAACTGCCAAGCCAGGTCCTCCCTGGACCGGAAACAAGCATCCTAGGACCGGTTTCGGGGATTCACCCCTCTTCAGCCAGGATAGCTTGATTCCAGTGGGACAGTGAGAGCAGGACCCTTGTCTGGGCATACCGGGCGCACTTAGGGCGAGAAAGCAAAAGACACACAATTGATGGACAGAATGCAGAACAAATCAAAACATTCACCCCCAGTCAAGAGATCTGGGTTAAATCCATCATTCTTTTGCTCACCATGTCACCCCAGTTTAGACCTGGCCATATGCAAATCAGTCTTGACCCTGTGCCTCATGGGGACAGTCCAGCCCGAACTGCCAAGCCAGGTCCTCCCTGGACGGGAAACAAGTATCCTAGGACCGGTTTCGGGGTTTCACCCCTCTTCAGACAGGATCGCTTGAGTCCAGTGGCACAGTGAGCCCAGGACCCACGTCTGGGCATACCTGTCGCACTTAGGGCGAGAAAGCAAAAGACACACAATTGATGGACGGAATGCAGAACAAATCAAAACATTCACCCCCAGTCAAGAGATTTGGGTTAAATCCATCATTCTTTTGCTCACCATGCTACCCCAGTTTAGACCTGGCCATATGCAAATCAGTCTTGACCCTGTGCCTCATGGGGACAGTCCAGCCCGAACTGCCAAGCCAGGTCCTCCCTGGACGGGAAACAAGCATCCTAGGACCGGTTTCGGGGTTTCACCCCTCTTCAGCCAGGCTAGCTTGATTCCAGTGGCACAGTGAGCCCAGGACCTATGTCTGGGCATACCTGGCACACTTAGGGCGAGAAAGCAAAAGACACACAATTGATGGACGGAATGCAGAACAAATCAAAACATTCAACCCCAGTCAAGAGATCTGGGTTAAACCCATCATTGTTTTGCTCACTATGCCACCCCAGTTTAGACCTGGCCATATGCAAATCAGTCTTGACCCTGTGCCTCATGGGAGCAGTCCAGCTGAACTGCCAAGCCAGGTCCTCCCTGGACCGGAAACAAGCATCCTAGGACCGGTATCGGGGTTTCACCCCTCTTCAGCCACGATAGCTTGATTCCAGTGGCACAGTGAGCCCAGAACCCACGTCTGGGCATACCTGGCGCACTTAGGGAGACAAAGCAAAAGACACACAATTGATGGACGGAATGCAGAACAAATCAAAACATTCACCCCCAGTCAAGAGATCTGGGTTAAACCCATCATTGTTTTGCTCACCATGCCACCCCAGTTTAGACCTGGCCATATGCAAATCAGTCTTGACCCTGTGCCTCATGGCAACAGTCCAGCCCGAACTGCCAAGCCAGGTCCTCCCTGGACCGGAAACAAGCATCCTAGGACCGGTTTTGGGGTTTCACCCCTCTTCAACCAGGATAGCTTGATTCCAATGGCACAGTGAGCCCAGAACACACGTCTGGGCATACCTGGCGCACTTAGGGCGAGAAAGCAAAAGACACACAATTGATGGACGGAATGCAGAACAAATCAAAACAATCACCCCCAGTCAAGAGATCTGGGTTAAATCCATCATTCATTTGCTCACCATGCCACCCCAGTTTAGACCTGGCCATATGCAAATCAGTCTTGACCCTGTGCCTCATGGGAACAGTCCAGCCCGAACTGCCAAGCCAGGTCCTCCCTGGACCGGAAACAAGAATCCTACGACCGGTTTCGGGGTTTCACCCCTCTTCAGCCAGGATAGCTTGATTCCAGTGGCACAGTGAGCCCAGGACCCATGTCTGGGCATACCTGGCGCACTTAGGGCGAGAAAGCAAAAGACACACAATTGATGGACGGAATGCAGAACAAATCAAAACATTCACCCCCAGTCAAGAGCTCTGGGTTAAATTTATCATTCTTTTGCTCACTATGCCACCCCAGTTTAGACCTGGCCATATGCAATTCAGTCTTGACCCTGTGCCTCATGGGAACAGTCCAGCCTGAACTGCCAAGCCAGGTCCTCCCTGGACCAGAAACAAGCATCCTAGGACCGGTTTCGGGGTTTCACCCCTCTTCAGCCAGGATAGCTTGATTCCAGTGGTACAGTGAGCCCAGGACCCACATCTGGGCATACCCGGCGCACTTAGGGCGAGAAAACAAAAGGCTCAGAATTGATGGACGGAATGCAGAACAAATCCAAACATTCACCCCCAGTCAAGAGATCTGGGTTAAATCCATCATTCTTTTGTTCACCATGCCACTCCGGTTTAGACCTGGCCATAGGCAAATCACTCTTGACCCTGTGCCTCATGGGAACAGTGCAGCCCGAACTGCCAAGCCTGGTCCTCCCTGGACCGGAAACATGCATCCTAGAACCGGTTTCGGGGTTTCACTCCTCTTCAGCCAGGATAGCTGATTCCAGGGGCATAGTGAGCCCAGGACCCACATCTGGGAATAACTGGCGAACTGAGGGCGAGAAAGCAAAAGACACACAATTGATGGACGGAATGCAAAACAAGTCAAAACATTCACCCCCAGTCAAGAGATCTTGGTTAAGTCCATCATTCTTTTGCTCACCATGCCACCCCAGTTTAGACCTGGCCTTATGCAAATAAGTCTTGACCCTGTGCCTCATGGGAACAGTCCAGCCCGAACTGCCAAGCCAGGTCCTCCCTGGACCGGAAACAAGCATCCTAGGACCGGTTTCGGGGATTCACCCCTCTTCAGCCAGGATAGCTTGATTCCAGTGGGACAGTGAGAGCAGGACCCTTGTCTGGGCATACCGGGCGCACTTAGGGCGAGAAAGCAAAAGACACACAATTGATGGACGGAATGCAGAACAAATCAAAACATTCACCCCCAGTCAAGAGATCTGGGTTAAATCCATCATTATTTTGCTCACTATGTCACCCCAGTTTAGACCTGGCCATATGCAAATCAGTCTTGACCCTGTGCCTCATGGGAACAGTCCAGCCCGAACTGCCAAGCCAGGTCCTCCTTGGACCGGAAACAAGCATCCTATGACCGGTTTCGGGGTTTTATCCCTCTTCAGCCAGGATCGCTTGAGTCCAGTGGCACAGTGAGCCCAGGACCCACGTCTGGGCATACGTGGCGCACATAGTGCGAGAAAGCAAAAGACACACAATTGATGGACAGAATTCAGAAAAAATCAAAACATTCACCGCCAGTCAAGAGATCAGGGTTAAATCCATCATTCTTTTGCTCACCATGCCACCCCAGTTTAGACCTGGCCATATGCAAATCAGTCCTGACCCTGTGCCTCATGGGAACAGTCCAGCCCGAACTGCAAAGCCAGGTCCTCCCTGCACTGGAAACAAGCATCCTAGGACTGGTTTCGGGATTTCACCCCTCTTCAGCCAGGATAGCTTGATTCCAGTGACAAAGTGAGCCCAGGATCCACATCTGGGCATACCTGGCACACTTAGGGCGAGAAAGCAAAAGGCACACAATTGATGGACGGAATGCAGAACAAATCAAAACATTCACCCCCAGTCAAGAGATCTGGGTTAAATCCATCATTCTTTTGCTCACCATGCCACCCCAGTTTAGACCTGGCCATATGCAAATCAGTCTTGACCCTGTGCCTCATGGGAACAGTCCAGCCTGGACTGCCAAGCCAGGTCCTCCCTGGACCGGAAACAAGCATCCTATGACCGGTTTCGGGGTTTCATCCCTCTTCAGCCAGGATCGCTTGAGTCCAGTGGCACAGTGAGCCCAGGACTCACGTCTGGGCATACCTGTCGCACTTAGGGCGAGAAAGCAAAAGACACACAATTGATGGACGGTATGCAGAACAAATCAAAACATTCACCCCCAGTCAAGAGATTTGGGTTAAATCCATCATTCTTTTGTTCACCATTCCACCCCAGTTTAGACCTGGCCATATGCAAATCAGTCTTGACCCTGTGCCTCATGGGGACAGTCCAGCCCGAACTGCCAAGCCAGGTCCTCCCTGGATCGGAAACAAGCATCCTAGGACCGGTTTCGGGGTTTCACCCCTCTTCAGCCAGGCTAGCTTGATTCCAGTGGCACAGTGAGCCCAGGACCTATGTCTGGGCATACCTGGCACACTTAGGGCGAGAAAGCAAAAGACACACAATAGATGGACGGAATGCAGAACAAATCAAAACATTCACCCCCAGTCAAGAGATCTGGGTTAAACCCATCATTGTTTTGCTCACCATGCCACCCCAGTTTGGACCTGGCCATATGCAAATCAGTCTTGACCCTGTGCCTCATGGGAGCAGTCCAGCCGAACTGCCAAGCCAGGTCCTCCCTGGACCGGAAACAAGCATCCTAGGACCGGTTTCGGGGTTTCACCCCTCTTCAGCCACGATAGCTTGATTCCAGTGGCACAGTGAGCCCAGAACCCACGTCTGGGCATACCTGGCGCACTTAGGGCGACAAAGCAAAAGACACACAATTGATGGACGGAATGCAGAACAAATCAAAACATTCACCCCCAGTCAAGAGATCTGGGTTAAACCCATCATTGTTTTGCTCACCATGCCACCCCAGTTTAGACCTGGCCATATGCAAATCAGTCTTGACCCTGTGCCTCATGGCAACAGTCCAGCCCGAACTGCCAAGCCAGGTCCTCCCGGGACCGGAAACAAGCATCCTAGGACCGGTTTTGGGGTTTCACCCCTCTTCAACCAGGATAGCTTGATTCCAGTGGCACAGTAAGCCCAGAACCCACGTCTGGGCATACCTGGCACACTTAGGGCGAGAAAGCAAAAGACACACAATTGATGGACGGAATGCAGAACAAATCAAAACATTCACCCCCAGTCAAGAGATCTGGGTTAAACCCATCATTCTTTTTTTCACCATGCCACCCCACTTTTGACCTGGCCATATGCAAATTAGTCTTGACCGTGTGCCTCATGGGAACAGTCCAGCCGAACTGCTAAGCCAGGTCCTCCCTGGACCGGAATCAAGCATCCTAGGACCGGTTTCGGGGTTTCACCCCTCTTCAGCCAGGATAGTTTGATTCCAGTGACACAGTGAGCCCAGAACCCACGTCTGGGCATACCTGGCGCACTTAGGGCGAGAAAGCAAAAGACACACAATTGATGGGCGGAATGCAGAACAAATCAAAACATTCACCCCCAGTCAAGAGCTCTGGGTTAAATTTATCATTCTTTTGCTCACCATGCCACCCCAGTTTAGACCTGGCCATATGCATCTCAGTCTTGACCCTGTGCCTCATGGGAACAGTCCAGCCGAACTGCCAAGCCAGGTCCTCCCTGGACCAGAAACAAGCATCCTAGGACCGGTTTCGGGGTTTCACCCCTCTTCAGCCAGGATAGCGTGATTCCAGTGGCACAGGGAGCCCAGAACCCACGTCTGGGCATACCTGGCGCACTTAGGGCGAGAAAGCAAAAGACACACAATTGATGGACGGAATGCAGAACAAATCAAAACATTCACCCCCAGTCAAGAGATCTGGGTTAAACCCATCATTGTTTTGCTCACCATGCCACCTCAGTTTAGACCTGGCCATATGCAAATCAGTCTTGTCCCTGTGCCTAATGGGAACAGTCCAGCCCGAACTGCCAAGCCAGGTGCTCCCTGTACTGGAAACAAGCATCCTAGGACCGGTTTCGGGATTTCACCCCTCTTCATCCAGGATAGCTTGATTCCAGTGGCACAGTGAGCCCAGGACCCACATCTGAGCATAGCTGGCGCACTTAGGGCGAGAAAGCAAAAGACACACAATAGATGGACGGAATGCAGAACAAATCAAAACATTCACCCCCAGTCAAGAGATCTGGGTTAAACCCATCATTTTTTTGCTCACCATGCCACCCCAGTTTAGACCTGGCCATATGCAAATCAGTCTTGACCCTGTGCCTCATGGGAGCAGTCCAGCCGAACTGCCAAGCCAGGTCCTCCCTGGACCGGAAACAAGCATCCTAGGACCGGTTTCGGGTTTTCACCCCTCTTCAGCCAGCCTAGCTTGATTCCAGTGGCACAGTGAGCCCAGGACCTACGTCTGGGCATACCTGGCACATTTAGGGCGAGAAAGCAAAAGACACACAATTGATGGGCGGAATGCAGAACAAATCAAAACATTCACCCCCAGTCAAGAGCTCTGGGTTAAATTTATCATTCTTTTGCTCACCATGCCACCCCAGTTTAGACCTGGCCATATGCATCTCAGTCTTGACCCTGTGCCTCATGGGAACAGTCCCGCCGAACTGCCAAGCCAGGTCCTCCCTGGACCGGAAACAAGCATCCTAGGACCGGTTTCGGGGTTTCACCCCTCTTCAGCCAGGATAGCGTGATTCCAGTGGCACAGGGAGCCCAGAACCCACGTCTGGGCATACCTGGCGCACTTAGGGCGAGAAAGCAAAAGACACACAATTGATGGACGGAATGCAGAACAAATCAAAACATTCACCCCCAGTCAAGAGATCTGGGTTAAACCCATCATTGTTTTGCTCACCATGCCACCTCAGTTTAGACCTGGCCATATGCAAATCAGTCTTGTCCCTGTGCCTAATGGGAACAGTCCAGCCCGAACTGCCAAGCCAGGTCCTCCCTGTACTGGAAACAAGCATCCTAGGACCGGTTTCAGGATTTCACCCCTCTTCATCCAGGATAGCTTGATTCCAGTGGCACAGTGAGCCCAGGACCCACATCTGAGCATAGCTGGCGCACTTAGGGCGAGAAAGCAAAAGACACACAATAGATGGACGGAATGCAGAACAAATCAAAACATTCACCCCCAGTCAAGAGATCTGCGTTAAACCCATCATTTTTTTGCTCACCATGCCACCCCAGTTTAGACCTGGCCATATGCAAATCAGTCTTGACCCTGTGCCTCATGGGAGCAGTCCAGCCGAACTGCCAAGCCAGGTCCTCCCTGGACCGGAAACAAGCATCCTAGGACCGGTTTCGGGTTTTCACCCCTCTTCAGCCAGCCTAGCTTGATTCCAGTGGCACAGTGAGCCCAGGACCTACGTCTGGGCATACCTGGCACACTTAGGGCGAGAAAGCAAAAGACACACAATTGATGGACGGAATGCAGAACAAATCAAAACATTCACCCCCAGTCAAGAGATATGGGTTAAACCCATCATTGTTTTGCTCACCATGCCACCCCAGTTTAGACCTGGCCATATGCAAATCAGTCTTGACCCTGTGCCTCATGGGAACAGTCCAGCCGAACTGCCAAGCCAGGTCCTCCCTGGACCGGAAACAAGCATCCTAGGACCGGTTTCACGGTTTCACCCCTCTTCAGCCACGATAGCTTGATTCCAGTGGCACAGTGAGCGCAGAACCCACGTCTGGGCATACCTGGCGCACTTAGGGCGACAAAGCAAAAGACACACAATTGATGGACGGAATGAAGAACAAATCAAAACATTCACCCCCAGTCAAGAGATCTGGGTTAAACCCATCATTGTTTTGCTCACCATGCCACCCCAGTGTAGACCTGGCCATATGCAAATCAGTCTTGACCCTGTGCCTCATGGCAACAGTCCAGCCCAAACTGCCAAGCCAGGTCCTCCCTGGACCGGAAATAAGCATCCTAGGACCAGTTTTGGGGTTTCACCCCTCTTCAACCAGGATAGCTTGATTCCAGTGGCACAGTGAGCCCAGAACCCACGTCTGGGCATACCTGGCGCACTTAGGGCGAGAAAGCAAAAGACACACAATTGATGGACGGAATGAAGAACAAATCAAAACAATCACCCCCAGTCAAGAGATCTGGGTTAAATCCATCATTCATTTGCTCACCATGCCACCCCAGTTTAGGCCTGGCCATATGCAAATCAGTCCTGACCCTGTGCCTCATGGGAACAGGCCAGCCCGAACTGCCAAGCCAGGTTGTCCCTGGACCGGAAACAAGCATCCTAGGACCGGTTTCGGGTTTTCACCCCTCTTCAGCCAGGCTAGCTTGATTCCAGTGGCACAGTGAGCCCAGGACCCACGTCTGGGCATACCTGTCGCACTTAGGGCGAGAAAACAAAAGACACACAATTGATGGATGGAATGCAGAACAAATCAAAACATTCACCCCCAGTCAAGAGATCTGGGTTAAATCCATCATTCATTTGCCTATCATGCCACTCCAGTTTAAACCTGGCCATATGCAAATCAGTCTTGACCCTGTGCCTCATGGAAACAGTCCAGCCCGAACTGCCAAGCCAGGTCCTCCCTGGACAGGAAACAAGCATCCTAGGAAGGGTTTCGGGGTTTCACCCCTCTTCAACCAGGATAGCTTGATTCCAGTGGCACAGTGAGCCCAGGACCCACATCTGGGCATACCTGGCGCACTTAGGGCGAGAAAGCAAAAGACACACAATTGATGGAGGGAATGGAGAACAAATCAAAACATTCACCCCCAGTCGAGAGATCTGGGTTAAATTTATCATTCTTTTGCTCATCATGCCACCTCACTTTTGACCTGGCCATATGCAAATCAGTCTTGACCGTGTGCCTCATGGGAACAGTCCAGCCGAACTGCCAAGCCAGGTCCTCCCTGGACCGGAAACAAGCATCCTAGGACCGGTTTCGGGGTTTCACCCCTCTTCAGCCAGGATAGCTTGATTCCAGTGGCACAGTGAGCCCAGAACCCACGTCTGGGCATACCTGGCGCACTTAGGGCGAGAAAGCAAAAGACACACAATCGATGGACGGAATGCAGAACAAATCAAAACATTCACCCCCAGTCAAGAGATCTGGGTTAAACCCATCATTGTTTTGCTCACCATGCCTCCCCAGTTTAGACCTGGCCATATGCAAATCAGTCTTGACCCTGTGCCTCATGGGAACAGTCCAGCCGAACTGCCAAGCCAGGTTCTCCCTGGACCGGAAACAAGCATCCTAGGACCGGTTTCGGGGTTTCACCCCTCTTCAGCCAGGCTAGCTTGATTCCAGTGGCACAGTGAGCCTAGGACCTATGTCTGGGCATACCTGGCACACTTAGGGCGAGAAAGCAAAAGACACACAATTGATGGACGGAATGCAGAACAAATCAAAACATTCACCCCCAGTCAAGAGATCTGGATTAAACCCATCATTGTTTTGCTCACCATGCCACCCCAGTTTAGACCTGGCCATATGCAAATCAGTCTTGACCCTGTGCCTCATGGGAGCAGTCCAGCCGAACTGCTACGCCAGGTCCTCCCTGGACCGGAAACAAGCATCCTAGGACCGGTTTCGGGGTTTCACCCCTCTTCAGCCACGATAGCTTGATTCCAGTGGTACAGTGAGCCCAGGATCCACGTCTGGGCATACCTGGCGCACTTAGGGCGACAAAGCAAAAGACACACAATTGATGGACGGAATGCAGAAAAAATCAAAACATTCACCCCCAGTCAAGAGATCTGGGTTAAACCCATCATTGTTTTGCTCACCATGCCACCCCAGTTTAGACCTGGCCATATGCAAATCAGTCTTGACCCTGTGCCTCATGGCAACAGTCCAGCCCGAACCGCCAAGCCAGGTCCTCCCTGGACCGGAAACAAGCATACTAGGACCGGTTTTTAGGTTTCACCCCTCTTCAACCAGGATAGCTTGATTCCAGTGGCACAGTGAGCCCAGAACCCACGTCTGGGCATACCTGGCGCACTTAGGGCGAGAAAGCAAAAGACACACAATTGATGGACGGAATGCAGAACAAATCAAAACATTCACCCCCAGTCAAGAGATCTGAGTTAAACCCATCATTCTTTTTCTCACCATGCCACCCCACTTTTGACCTGGCCATATGCAAATTAGTCTTGACCGTGTGCCTCATGGGAACAGTCCAGCCGAACTGCCAAGCCAGGTCCTCCCTGGACCGGAATCAAGCATCCTAGGACCGGTTTCGGGGTTTCACCCCTCTTCAGCCAGGATAGTTTCATTCCAGTGACACAGTGAGCCCAGAACCCACGTCTGGGCATACCTGGCGCACTTAGGGCGAGAAAGCAAAAGACACACAATTGATGGGCGGAATGCAGAACAAATCAAAACATTCAGCCCCAGTCAAGAGCTCTGGGTTAAATTTATCATTCTTTTGCTCACCATGCCACCCCAGTTTAGACCTGGCCATATGCATCTCAGTCTTGACCCTGTGCCTCATGGGAACAGTCCAGCCGAACTGCCAAGCCAGGTCCTCCCTGGACCGGAAACAAGCATCCTAGGACCGCTTTCGGGGTTTCACCCCTCTTCAGCCAGGATAGCGTGATTCCAGTGGCACAGGGAGCCCAGAACCCACGTCTGGGCATACCTGGCGCACTTAGGGCGAGAAAGCAAAAGACACACAATTGATGGACAGAATGCAGAACAAATCAAAACATTCACCCCCAGTCAAGAGATCTGGGTTAAACCCATCATTGTTTTGCTCACCATGCCACCTCAGTTTAGACCTGGCCATATGCAAATCAGTCTTGTCCCTGTGCCTAATGGGAACAGTCCAGCCCGAACTGCCAAGCCAGGTCCTCCCTGTACTGGAAACAAGCATCCTAGGACTGGTTTCGGGATTTCACCCCTCTTCATCCAGGATAGCTTGATTCCAGTGGCAAAGTGAGCCCAGGACCCACATCTGGGCATAGCCGGCACACTTAGGGCGAGAAAGCAAAAAGCACACAATTGATGGACGGAATGCAGAACAAATCAAAACATTCACCCCCAGTCAAAAGATCTGGGTTAAATCCATCATTCTTTTGTTCACCATGCCACCCCAGTTTAGACCTGGCCATATGCAAATCAGTCTTGACCCTGTGCCTCATTGGAACAGTCCAGCCCGAACTGCCAAGCCAGGTCCTCCCTGGACCGGAAACAAGCATCCTAGGACCGGTTTCGGGGTTTCACCCCTCTTCAGCCTGGATAGCTTGATTCCAGTGGGACAGTGAGAGCAGGACCCATGTCTGGGCATACCTGGCGCACTTAGGGCGAGAAAGCAAAAGACACACAATTGATGGACGGAATGCAGAACAAAGTAAAACATTCACCCCCAGTCAAGAGATCTTGGTTAAATCCATCATTCTTTTGCTCACCAAGCCACCCCAGTTTAGACCTGGCCATATGCAAATCAGTCTTGACCCTGTGCCTCATGGGGACAGTCCAGCCCGAACTGCCAAGCCAGATCCTCCCTGGACCAGAAACAAGCATCCTAGGACCGGTTTCGGGGTTTCACCCCTTTTCAGCCAGGCTAGCTTGATTCCAGTGGCACAGTGAGCCCAGGACCTATGGCTGGGCATACCTGGCATACTTAGGGCGAGAAAGCAAAAGACACACAATTGATGGACGGAATGCAGAACAAATCAAAACATTCACCCCCAGTCAAGAGATCTGGGTTAAACCCATCATTGTTTTGCTCACCATGCCACCCCAGTTTAGACCTGGCCATATGCAAATCAGTCTTGACCCTGTGCCTCATGGGAGCAGTCCAGCCGAACTGCCAAGCCAGGTCCTCCCTGGACTGGAAACAAGCATCCTAGGACCGGTTTCGGGGTTTCATCCCTCTTCAGCCAGGATCGCTTGAGTCCAGTGGCACAGTGAGCCCAGGGCCCACATCTGGGCATACCTGGCGCACATAGTGCGAGAAAGCAACAGACACACAATTGATGGACGGAATTGAGAAAAAATCAAAACATTCACCCCCAGTCAAGAGATCTGGGTTAAATCCATCATTCTTTTGCTCACCATGCCACCCCAGTTTAGACCTGGCCATATGCAAATCAGTCCTGACCCTGTGCCTCATGGGAACAGTCCAGCCTGGACTGCCAAGCCAGGTCCTCCCTGGACCGGAAACAAGCATCCTAGGACCGGTTTCGGGGTTTCACCCCTCTTCAACCAGGATAGCTTGATTCCAGTGGCACAGTGAGCCCAGAACCCAAGTCTGGGCATACCTGGCGCACTTAGGGCGAGAAAGCAAAAGACACACAATTGATGGACGGAATGCAGAACAAATCAAAACATTCACCCCCAGTCAAGAGATCTTGGTTAAATCCATCATTCTTTTGCTCACCATGCCACCCCAGTTTAGACCTGGCCATATGCAAATCAGTCTTGACCCTGTGCCTCATGGGGACAGTCCAGCCCGAACTGCCAAGCCAGGTCCTCCCTGGACCGGAAACAAGCATCCTAGGACCGTTTTTGGGGTTTCACCCCTCTTCAGCCAGGCTAGCTTGATTCCAGTGGCACAGTGAGCCCAGGACCTATGTCTGGGCATACCTGGCACACTTAGGGCGAGAAAGCAAAAGACACACAATTGATGGACGGAATGCAGAACAAATCAAAACATTCACCCCCAGTCAAGAGATCTGGGTTAAATCCATCATTCTTTTGCTCACCATGCCACCCCAGTTTAGACCTGGCCATATGCAAATCAGGCTTGACCCTGTGCCTCATGGGAACAGTCCAGCCTGGACTGCCAAGCCAGGTCCTCCCTGGACCGGAAACAAGCATCCTATGACCGGTTTCGGGGTTTCATCCCTCTTCAGACAGGATCGCTTGAGTCCAGTGGCACAGTGAGCCCAGGACCCACGTCTGGGCATACCTGTCGCACTTAGGGCGAGAAAGCAAAAGACATACAATTGATGGACGGAATGCAGAACAAATCAAAACATTCACCCCCAGTCAAGAGATCTGGGTTAAATCCATCATTCTTTTGTTCACCATGCCACCCCAGTTTAGACCTGGCCATATGCAAATCAGTCTTGACCCTGTGCCTCATGGGGACAGTCCAGCCCGAACTGCCAAGCCAGGTCCTCCCTGGACCGGAAACAAGCATCCTAGGACCGGTTTCGGGGTTTCACCCCTCTTCAGCCAGGATAGCTTGATTCCAGTGGCACAGTGAGCCCAGAACCCACGTCTGGGCATACCTGGCGCACTTAGGGCGAGAAAGCAAAAGACACACAATTGATGGACGGAATGCAGAACAAATCAAAACAATCACCCCCAGTCAAGAGATCTGGGTTAAATCCATCATTCATTTGCTCACCATGCCTCCCCAGTTTAGACCTGGCCATATGCAAATCAGTCTTTACCCTGTGCCTCATGTGAACAGTCCAGCCCGAACTGCCAAGCCAGGTCCTCCCTGGACCGGAAACAAGCATCCTAGGACCGGTTTCGGGGTTTCACCCCTCTTCAGCCAGGATAGCTTGAATCCAGTGGCACAGTGAGCCCAGGACCTATGTCTGGGCATACCTGGCACACTTAGGGCGAGAAAGCAAAAGACACACAATTGATGGACGGAATGCAGAACAAATCAAAACATTCACCCCCAGTCAAGAGATCTGGGTTAAACCCATCATTGTTTTGCTCACCATGCCACCCCAGTTTAGACCTGGCCATATGCAAATCAGTCTTGACCCTGTGCCTCATGGGAGCAGTCCAGCCGAACTGCCAAGCCAGGTCCTCCCTGGACCGGAAACAAGCATCCTAGGACCGGTTTCGGGGTTTCATCCCTCTTCAGCCAGGATCGCTTGAGTCCAGTGGCACAGTGAGCCCAGGACCCACGTCTGGGCATACCTGGCGCACATAGTGCGAGAAAGCAAAAGACACACAATTGATGGACGGAATTCAGAAAAAATCAAAACATTCACCCCCAGTCAAGAGATCTGGGTTAAATCCATAATTCTTTTGCTCACCATGCCACCCCAGTTTAGACCTGGCCATATGCAAATCAGTCCTGACCCTGTGCCTCATGGGAACAGTCCAGCCTGGACTGCCAAGCCAGATCCTCCCTGTACTGGAAACAAGCATCCTAGGACCGGTTTCGGGATTTCACCCCTCTTCAGCCAGGATAGCTTGATTCCAGTGACAAAGTGAGCCCAGGACCCACATCTGGGCATACCTGGCGCACATAGGGCGAGAAAGCAAAAGGCACACAATTGATGGACGGAATGCAGAACAAATCAAAACATTCACCCCCAGTCAAGAGATTTGGGTTAAATCCATCATTCTTTTGCTCACCATGCTACCCCAGTTTAGACCTGGCCATATGCAAATCAGTCTTGACCCTGTGCCTCATGGGAACAGTCCAGCCTGGACTGCCAAGCCAGGTCCTCCCTGGACCGGAAACAAGCATCCTATGACCGGTTTCGGGGTTTCATCCCTCTTCAGACAGGATCGCTTGAGTCAAGTGGCACAGTGAGCCCAGGACCCACTTCTGGGCATACCTGTCGCACTTAGGGCGAGAAAGCAAAAGACACACAATTGATGGACGGAATGCAGAACAAATCAAAACATTCACCCCCAGTCAAGAGATCTGGGTTAAATCCATCATTCTTTTGTTCACCATGCCACCCCAGTTTAGACCTGGCCATATGCAAATCAGTCTTGACCCTGTGCCTCATGGGGACAGTCCAGCCCAAACTGCCAAGCCAGGTCCTCCCTGGACCGGAAACAAGCATCCTAGGACCGGTTTCGGGGTTTCACCCCTCTTCAGCCAGGCTAGCTTGATTCCAGTGGCACAGTGAGCCCAGGACCTATGTCTGGGCATACCTGGCACACTTAGGGCGAGAAAGCAAAAGACACACAATTGATGGACGGAATGCAGAACAAATCAAAACATTCAACCCCAGTCAAGAGATCTGGGTTAAACCCATCATTGTTTTGCTCACCATGCCACCCCAGTTTAGACCTGGCCATATGCAAATCAGTCTTGACCCTGTGCCTCATGGGAGCAGTCCAGCTGAACTGCCAAGCCAGGTCCTCCCTGGACCGGAAACAAGCATCCTAGGACCGGTATCGGGGTTTCACCCCTCTTCAGCCACGATAGCTTGATTCCAGTGGAACAGTGAGCCCAGAACCCACGTCTGGGCATACCTGGCGCACTTAGGGCGACAAAGCAAAAGACACACAATTGATGGACGGAATGCAGAACAAATCAAAACATTCACCCCCAGTCAAGAGATCTGGGTTAAATCCATCATTCTTTTGCTCACCATGCTACCCCAGTTTAGACCTGGCCATATGCAAATCAGTCTTGACCCTGTGCCTCATGGCAACAGTCCAGCCCGAACTGCCAAGCCAGGTCCTCCCTGGACCGGAAACAAGCATCCTATGACCGGTTTTGGGGTTTCACCCCTCTTCAACCAGGATAGCTTGATTCCAGTGGCACAGTGAGCCCAGAACCCACGTCTGGGCATTCCTGGCACACTTAGGGCGAGAAAGCAAAAGACACACAATTGATGGACGGAATGCAGAACAAATCAAAACAATCACCCCCAGTCAAGAGATCTGGGTTAAATCCATCATTCATTTGCTCACCATGCCACCCCAGTTTAGACCTGGCCATATGCAAATCAGTCTTGACCCTGTGCCTCATGGGAACAGTCCAGCCCGAACTGCCAAGCCAGGTCCTCCCTGGACCGGAAACAAGAATCCTACGACCGGTTTCGGGGTTTCACCCCTCTTCAGCCAGGATAGCTTGATTCCAGTGGCACAGTGAGCCCAGGACCCATGTCTGGGCATACCTGGCGCACTTAGGGCGAGAAAGCAAAAGACACACAATTGATGGACGGAATGCAGAACAAATCAAAACATTCACCCCCAGTCAAGAGCTCTGGGTTAAATTTATCATTCTTTTGCTCACTATGCCACCCCAGTTTAGACCTGGCCATATGCAATTCAGTCTTGACCCTGTGCCTCATGGGAACAGTCCAGCCTGAACTGCCAAGCCAGGTCCTCCCTGGACCGGAAACGAGCATCCTAGGACCGGTTTCGGGGTTTCACCCCTCTTCAGCCAGGATAGCTTGATTCCAGTGGTACAGTGAGCCCAGGACCCACATCTGGGCATACCCGGCGCACTTAGGGCGAGAAAGCAAAAGGCTCAGAATTGATGGACGGAATGCAGAACAAATCAAAACATTCACCCCCAGTCAAGAGATCTGGGTTAAATCCATCATTCTTTTGTTCACCATGCCACTCCGGTTTAGACCTGGCCATAGGCAAATCACTCTTGACCCTGTGCCTCATGGGAACAGTGCAGCCCGAACTGCCAAGCCTGGTCCTCCCTGGACCGGAAACATGCATCCTAGAACCGGTTTCGGGGTTTCACTCCTCTTCAGCCAGGATAGCTGTTTCCAGGGGCATAGTGAGCCCAGGACCCACATCTGGGAATAACTGGCGCACTGAGGGCGAGAAAGCAAAAGACACACAATTGATGGACGGAATGCAAAACAAGTCAAAACATTCACCCCCAGTCAAGAGATCTTGGTTAAATCCATCATTCTTTTGCTCACCATGCCACCCCAGTTTAGACCTGGCCTTATGCAAATAAGTCTTGACCCTGTGCCTCATGGGAACAGTCCAGCCCGAACTGCCAAGCCAGGTCCTCCCTGGACCGGAAACAAGCATCCTAGGACCGGTTTCGGGGATTCACCCCTCTTCAGCCAGGATAGCTTGATTCCAGTGGGACAGTGAGAGCAGGACCCTTGTCTGGGCATACCGGGCGCACTTAGGGCGAGAAATCAAAAGACACACAATTGATGGACGGAATGCAGAACAAATCAAAACATTCACCCCCAGTCAAGAGATCTGGGTTAAATCCATCATTCTTTTGCTCACCATGTCACCCCAGTTTAGACCTGGCCATATGCAAATCAGTCTTGACCCTGTGCCTCATGGGAACAGTCCAGCCCGAACTGCCAAGCCAGGTCCTCCTTGGACCGGAAACAAGCATCCTATGACCGGTTTCAGGGTTTCATCCCTCTTCAGCCAGGATCGCTTGAGTCCAGTGGCACAGTGAGCCCAGGACCCACGTCTGGGCATACGTGGCGCACATAGTGTGAGAAAGCAAAAGACACACAATTGATGGACAGAATTCAGAAAAAATCAAAACATTCACCCCCAGTCAAGAGATCTGGGTTAAATCCATCATTCTTTTGCTCACCATGACACCCCAGTTTAGACCTGGCCATATGCAAATCAGTCCTGACCCTGTGCCTCATGGGAACAGTCCAGCCCGAACTGCAAATCCAGGTCCTCCCTGTACTGGAAACAAGCATCCTAGGACTGGTTTCGGGATTTCACCCCTCTTCAGCCAGGATAGCTTGATTCCAGTGACAAAGTGAGCCCAGGATCCACATCTGGGCATACCTGGCACACTTAGGGCGAGAAAGCAAAAGGCACACAATTGATGGACGGAATGCAGAACAAATCAAAACATTCACCCCCAGTCAAGAGATCTGGGTTAAATCCATCATTCTTTTGCTCACCATGCCACCCCAGTTTAGACCTGGCCATATGCAAATCAGTCTTGACCCTGTGCCTCATGGGAACAGTCCAGCCTGGACTGCCAAGCCAGGTCCTCCCTGGACCGGAAACAAGCATCCTATGACCGGTTTCGGGGTTTCATCCCTCTTCAGCCAGGATCGCTTGAGTCCAGTGGCACAGTGAGCCCAGGACTCACGTCTGGGCATACCTGTCGCACTTAGGGCGAGAAAGCAAAAGACACACAATTGATGGACGGTATGCAGAACAAATCAAAACATTCACCCCCAGTCAAGAGATTTGGGTTAAATCCATCATTCTTTTGTTCACCATTCCACCCCAGTTTAGACCTGGCCATATGCAAATCAGTCTTGACCCTGTGCCTCATGGGGACAGTCCAGCCCGAACTGCCAAGCCAGGTCCTCCCTGGACCGGAAACAAGCATCCTAGGACCGGTTTCGGGGTTTCACCCCTCTTCAGCCAGGCTAGCTTGATTCCAGTGGCACAGTGAGCCCAGGACCTATGTCTGGGCATACCTGGCACACTTTGGGCGAGAAAGCAAAAGACACACAATAGATGGACGGAATGCAGAACAAATCAAAACATTCACCCCCAGTCAAGAGATCTGGGTTAAACCCATCATTGTTTTGCTCACCATGCCACCCCAGTTTAGACCTGGCCATATGCAAATCAGTCTTGACCCTGTGCCTCATGGGAGCAGTCCAGCCGAACTGCCAAGCCAGGTCCTCCCTGGACCGGAAACAAGCATCCTAGGACCGGTTTCGGGGTTTCACCCCTCTTCAGCCACGATAGCTTGATTCCAGTGGCACAGTGAGCCCAGAACCCACGTCTGGGCATACCTGGCGCACTTAGGGCGACAAAGCAAAAGACACACAATTGATGGACGGAATGCAGAACAAATCAAAACATTCACCCCCAGTCAAGAGATCTGGGTTAAACCCATCATTGTTTTGCTCACTGTTAGACCTGTCAGCCCTTTGGGTGGTCCCTCCTCATCATTATTTATTTTGTCCCACTTTTGCCTCAAACCCTGTTTGAATTTTTCCTTTTTGGGAACCACCAGACTTTTTAGTGTTGCTGCAGATTCAGGGAGCCATTTTAGCTACCCCTGGAACTTCTGTCTGAGGGCCTGGAGCACAAAATGGTGGCCACCTGTGACATCACCAGCACCCACTGGAACCTACTAGCACCTTCCAGAACATTCCAGAACCCTGTGACAGTTGGAGGCGGTTTAGAATGTTGGGAAGCTAAGATAGAGAGTTGGCAGTTGGAGCTGGCAGTTGGCACCTGACTGGTGAAGAGTGAGCAGCAGAAACCTGAAGGAGGAAGGAGTGAGGCAGCAGGGGTGGAAACTTGTGCCTGGAGTGGGGTCCATAAACCCACCCTTGATACTAGTCCCTACTGACTGAGCCCAGCCTGGAGCCCTGTGTGGGAAGAAGCAAGAAAAACCATCTTAAGGACCTGGACAGCAGGAACAGGCCTTAGAATCCAAGAACAGCAAGATCCTGACCTGGATACTGGTGTCCCTGGAGTCCGACGTCGAGTAGCCTGGAGACCTGGAGCCCGAGGTGGAGAAGCGGCGCTGACTGGAAAAGCAGACGTCGTACCCGGAGCCGCCAGAGGTCGAGAGAGGGCGCCGACGGAGGTCGTGAGGAGTACCAGAGGTCGAGGAGGAAATCACCCGAGGTCGAGTGAGCGGCGTCGACGGGGGAGTGAAGTCCGCCCTCCGGAGTCGCCGGAGACCGAGGTGAAGCGTGCCGGAGGTCGGGAGTGGAGATCGCACTCCGGAGTCGCCGGAACCTGAGGAGAGGAGCACCGGAGGTCGGGAGTGAGGTCGCACTCCGGAGTCGCCGGAACCTGAGGAGAGGAGCACCGGAGGTCGGGAGTGGAGATCGCACTCCGGAGCCGCCGGAAGTCGACATCGAGCCAAGGCCGGCCGACGTCATCGAAACTGAGGTCGCCATCGGACCGGAGCCGCCCGAAGTCGACATCGAGCCAAGACTGCCCGACGCCATCGAATCGGAGGTCGAGATCGAGCCGAGGCCGCCGACATCGAACCGGAACCGCCTACCGGCGTCGTCAATAACTGACATTGTGCCGAGGCCGCCGACATCGAACCGGAACCGCCTCACGGCGTCGACACGACTCCAGCGGCGTCGGAGCTTCAGAAAAAGGGCAGTAAGTGGAATAGAGGGCGCCAAAGGCCCTGTGGAATCCTAAGAGACTACTCTAGGGGTTAGAGAGGTGCTGGAACCAGCTGGACTGTGCCAGGGATGAGCTGAGACTAATCCAGAGGGGTTGTGTAGAGTGAGAGAGCCAGGTCTCTAGTATTTCCCCCTTGATCTACCTCAGTTTAGGCCTCAGCCTTGTCCAAGCCAGGGAGTAGACACCCTCAAGCCTTCCACATCCCCACAAGCTGTGACTGGGCCAAATCAGCCCATAGAAATTTAAATGTGATCTGATTCTATGAGTGTCACTGTCAGCTTTTAATTATTTATTGAGGGCACTGTATTTATTGTATTTAACCTATTTATTGCTTCACTGTATTTATTGGTTTACAGTATTTATTGCCTCAGAATATTTAATTGCCTGTATGTTTTGCACTTATATTTATGCCTTAATTATTTATGATCACCCCTATTTATTGAATCACTAAGCCAGTATTTATTTGACCTGCACTATTTAAAAAGCCTTGTATATTGTGATTGTGTTATTATTTATTTAATCAGCAACTAAGAGAAAAAGAAGATAAAGAAAGATATTTTCATAATTTTTACGGTGTAGAGTCGTTTTTGGAACGGATGCACGCATGGTTATTGTATGGGTATGTCGTATGCTTAGCACGGTGCCTGATTCCTGACCACTCGAGCCAAGCTACCACTGTGTGTCTGGAAAGACCCCGTTACCACCAACCCTTTCCGGTGTGGGAGTGGAGTATTTCCAACACTCACCATGCCACCCCAGTTTAGACCTGGCCATATGCAAATCAGTCTTGACCCTGTGCCTCATGGCAACAGTCCCGCCCGAACTGCCAAGCCAGGTCCTCCCTGGACCGGAAACAAGCATCCTAGGACCGGTTTTGGGGTTTCACCCCTCTTCAACCAGGATAGCTTGATTCCAGTGGCACAGTAAGCCCAGAACCCACGTCTGGGCATACCTGGTGCACTTAGGGCGAGAAAGCAAAAGACACACAATTGATGGACGGAATGCAGAACAAATCAAAACATTCACCCCCAGTCAAGAGATCTGGGTTAAACCCATCATTCTTTTTTTCACCATGCCACCCCACTTTTGACCTGGCCATATGCAAATTAGTCTTGACCGTGTGCCTTGTGGGAACAGTCCAGCCGAACTGCCAAGCCAGGTCCTCCCTGGACCGGAATCAAGCATCCTAGGACCGGTTTCGGGGTTTCACCCCTCTTCAGCCAGGATAGTTTGATTCCAGTGACACAGTGAGCCCAGAACCCACGTCTGGGCATACCTGGCGCACTTAGGGCGAGAAAGCAAAAGACACACAATTGATGGGCGGAATGCAGAACAAATCAAAACATTCACCCCCAGTCAAGAGCTCTGGGTTAAATTTATCATTCTTTTGCTCACCATGCCACCCCAGTTTAGACCTGGCCATATGCATCTCAGTCTTGACCCTGTGCCTCATGGGAACAGTCCAGCCGAACTGCCAAGCCAGGTCCTCCCTGGACCGGAAACAAGCATCCTAGGACCGGTTTCGGGGTTTCACCCCTCTTCAGCCAGGATAGCGTGATTCCAGTGGCATAGGGAGCCCAGAACCCACGTCTGGGCATACCTGGCGCACTTAGGGCGAGAAAGCAAAAGACACACAATTGATGGACGGAATGCAGAACAAATCAAAACATTCACCCCCAGTCAAGAGATCTGGGTTAAACCCATCATTGTTTTGCTCACCATGCCACCTCAGTTTAGACCTGGCCATATGCAAATCAGTCTTGTCCCTGTGCCTAATGGGAACAGTCCAGCCCGAACTGCCAAGCCAGGTCCTCCCTGTACTGGAAACAAGCATCCTAGGACCGGTTTCGGGATTTCACCCCTCTTCATCCAGGATAGCTTGATTCCAGTGGCACAGTGAGCCCAGGACCCACATCTGGGCATAGCTGGCACACTTAGGGCGAGAAAGCAAAAGACACACAATAGATGGACGGAATGCAGAACAAATCAAAACATTCACCCCCAGTCAAGAGATCTGGGTTAAACCCATCATTGTTTTGCTCACCATGCCACCCCAGTTTAGACCTGGCCATATGCAAATCAGTCTTGACCCTGTGCCTCATGGGAGCAGTCCAGCCGAACTGCCAAGCCAGGTCCTCCCTGGACCGGAAACAAGCATCCTAGGACCGGTTTCGGGGTTTCACCCTTCTTCAGCCACAATAGCATGATTCCAGTGGCACAGTGAGCCCAGAACCCACGTCTGGGCATACCTGGCGCACTTAGGGCGACAAAGCAAAAGACACACAATTGATGGACGGAATGCAGAACAAATCAAAACATTCACCCCCAGTCAAGAGATCTGGGTTAAACCCATCATTGTTTTGCTCACCATGCCACCTCAGTTTAGACCTGGCCATATGCAAATCAGTCTTGTCCCTGTGCCTAATGGGAACAGTCCAGCCCGAACTGCCAAGCCAGGTCCTCCCTGTACTGGAAACAAGCATCCTAGGACCGGTTTCGGGATTTCACCCCTCTTCATCCAGGATAGCTTGATTCCAGTGGCACAGTGAGCCCAGGACCCACGTCTGAGCATACCTGGCGCACTTAGGGCGAGAAAGCAAAAGACACACAATTGATGGACGGAATGCAGAACAAATCAAAACATTCACCCCCAGTCAAGAGATCTGGGTTAAACCCATCATTCTTTTTTTCATCATGCCACCCCACTTTTGACCTGGCCATATGCAAATTAGTCTTGACCGTGTGCCTCATGGGAACAGTCCAGCCGAACTGCCAAGCCAGGTCCTCCCTGGACCGGAATCAAGCATCCTAGGACCGGTTTCGGGGTTTCACCCCTCTTCAGCCAGGATAGTTTGATTCCAGTGACACAGTGAGCCCAGAACCCACGTCTGGGCATACCTGGCGCACTTAGGGCGAGAAAGCAAAAGACACACAATTGATGGGCGCAATGCAGAACAAATCAAAACATTCACCCCCAGTCAAGAGCTCTGGGTTAAATTTATCATTCTTTTGCTCACCATGCCACCCCAGTTAGACCTGGCCATATGCATCTCAGTCTTGACCCTGTGCCTCATGGGAACAGTCCAGCCGAACTGCCAAGCCAGGTCCTCCCTGGACCGGAAACAAGCATCCTAGGACCGGTTTCGGGGTTTCACCCCTCTTCAGCCAGGATAGCGTGATTCCAGTGGCACAGGGAGCCCAGAACCCACGTCTGGGCATACCTGGCGCACAGAGGGCGAGAAAGCAAAAGACACACAATTGATGGACGGAATGCAGAACAAATCAAAACATTCACCCCCAGTCAAGAGATCTGGGTTAAACCCATCATTGTTTTGCTCACCATGCCACCTCAGTTTAGACCTGGCCATATGCAAATCAGTCTTGTCCCTGTGCCTAATGGGACCAGTCCAGCCCGAACTGCCAAGCCAGGTCCTCCCTGTACTGGAAACAAGCATCCTAGGACCGGTTTCGGGATTTCACCCCTCTTCATCCAGGATAGCTTGATTCCAGTGGCACAGTGAGCCCAGGACCCACATCTGGGCATAGCTGGCACACTTAGGGCGAGAAAGCAAAAAGCACACAATTGATGGACGGAATGCAGAACAAATCAAAACATTCACCCCCAGTCAAGAGATCTGGGTTAAATCCATCATTCTTTTGTTCACCATGCCACCCCAGTTTAGACCTGGCCATATGCAAATCAGTCTTGACCCTGTGCCTCATTGGAACAGTCCAGCCCGAACTGCCAAGCCAGGTCCTCCCTGGACCGGAAACAAGCATCCTAGGACCGGTTTCGGGGTTTCACTCCTCTTCAGCCAGGATAGCTTGATTCCAGTGGGACAGTGAGAGCAGGACCCATGTCTGGGCATACCTGGCGCACTTAGGGCGAGAAAGCAAAAGACACACAATTGATGGACGGAATGCAGAACAAATCAAAACATTCACCCCCAGTCAAGAGATCTTGGTTAAATCCATCATTCTTTTGCTCACCATGCCACCCCAGTTTAGACCTGGCCATATGCAAATCAGTCCTGACCCTGTGCCTCATGGGAACAGGCCAGAACGAACTGCCAAGCCAGGTCCTCCCTGAACCAGAAACAAGCATCCTAGGACCGGTTTCGGGTGTTCACCCCTCTTCAGCCAGCCTAGCTTGATTCCAGTGGCACAGTGAGCCCAGGACCTACGTCTGGGCATACCTGGCACACTTAGGGCGAGAAAGCAAAAGACACACAATTGATGGACGGAATGCAGAACAAATCAAAACATTCACCCCCAGTCAAGAGATATGGGTTAAACCCATCATTGTTTTGCTCACCATGCCACCCCAGTTTAGACCTGGCCATATGCAAATCAGTCTTGACCCTGTGCCTCATGGGAACAGTCCAGCCGAACTGCCAAGCCAGGTCCTCCCTGGACCGGAAACAAGCATCCTAGGACCGGTTTCAGGGTTTCACCCCTCTTCAGCCACGATAGCTTGATTCCAGTGGCACAGTGAGCCCAGAACCCACGTCTGGGCATACCTGGCGCACTTAGGGCGACAAAGCAAAAGACACACAATTGATGGACGGAATGAAGAACAAATCAAAACATTCAACCCCAGTCAAGAGATCTGGGTTAAACCCATCATTGTTTTGCTCACCATGCCACCCCAGTTTAGACCTGGCCATATGCAAATCAGTCTTGACCCTGTGCCTCATTGGAACAGTCCAGCCCGAACTGCCAAGCCAGGTCCTCCCTGGACCGGAAACAAGCATCCTAGGACCGGTTTCGGGGTTTCACTCCACTTCAGCCAGGATAGCTTGATTCCAGTGGGACAGTGAGAGCAGGACCCATGTCTGGGCATACCTGGCGCACTTAGGGCGAGAAAGCAAAAGACACACAATTGATGGACGGAATGCAGAACAAATCAAAACATTCACCCCCAGTCAAGAGATCTTGGTTAAATCCATCATTCTTTTGCTCACCATGCCACCCCAGTTTAGACCTGGCCATATGCAAATCAGTCCTGACCCTGTGCCTCATGGGAACAGGCCAGCCCGAACTGCCAAGCCAGGTCCTCCCTGGACCAGAAACAAGCATCCTAGGACCGGTTTTGGGTTTTCACCCCTCTTCAGCCAGCCTAGCTTGATTCCAGTGGCACAGTGAGCCCAGGACCTACGTCTGGGCATACCTGGCACACTTAGGGCGAGAAAGCAAAAGACACACAATTGATGGACGGAATGCAGAACAAATCAAAACATTCACCCCCAGTCAAGAGATATGGGTTAAACCCATCATTGTTTTGCTCACCATGCCACCCAAGTTTAGACCTGGCCATATGCAAATCAGTCTTGACCCTGTGCCTCATGGGAACAGTCCAGCCGAACTGCCAAGCCAGGTCCTCCCTGGACCGGAAACAAGCATCCTAGGACCGGTTTCAGGGTTTCACCCCTCTTCAGCCACGATAGCTTGATTCCAGTGGCACAGTGCGCCCAGAACCCACGTCTGGGCATACCTGGCGCACTTAGGGCGACAAAGCAAAAGACACACAATTGATGGACGGAATGAAGAACAAATCAAAACATTCACCCCCAGTCAAGAGATCTGGGTTAAACCCATCATTGTTTTGCTCACCATGCCACCCCAGTTTAGACCTGGCCATATGCAAATCAGTCTTGACCCTGTGCCTCATGGCAACAGTCCAGTCCGAACTGCCAAGCCAGGTCCTCCCTGGACCGGAAATAAGCATCCTAGGACCAGTTTTGGGGTTTCACCTCTCTTCAACCAGGATAGCTTGATTCCAGTGGCACAGTGAGCCCAGAACCCACGTCTGGGCATACCTGGCGCACTTAGGGCGAGAAAGCAAAAGACACACAATTGATGGACGGAATGCAGAACAAATCAAAACAATCACCCCCAGTCAAGAGATCTGGGTTAAATCCATCATTCATTTGCTCACCATGCCACCCCAGTTTAGACCTGGCCATATGCAAATCAGTCTTGACCGTGTGCCTCATGGGAACAGTCCAGCCGAACTGCCAAGCCAGGTCCTCCCTGGACCGGAAACAAGCATCCTAGGACCGGTTTCGGGGTTTCACCCCTCTTCAGCCAGGATAGCTTGATTCCAGTGGCACAGTGAGCCCAGGACCCACGTCTAGGCATACCTGGCGCACTTAGGGCGAGAAAGCAAAAGACACACAATTGATGGACGGAATGCAGAACAAATCAAAACATTCACCCCCAGTCAAAAGATCTTGGTTAAATCCATCATTCTTTTGCTCACCATGCCACCCCAGTTTAGACCTGGTCATATGCAAATCAGTCTTGACCCTGTGCCTCATGGGAACAGGCCAGCCCGAACTGCCAAGCCAGGTTGTCCCTGGACCGGAAACAAGCAGCCTAGGACCGGTTTCGGGTTTTCACCCCTCTTCAGCCAGGCTAGCTTGATTCCAGTGGCACAGTGAGCCCAGGACCCACGTCTGGGCATACCTGTCGCACTTAGGGCGAGAAAACAAAAGACACACAATTGATGGACGGAATGCAGAACAAATCAAAACATTCACCCCCAGTCAAGAGATCTGGGTTAAATCCATCATTCATTTGCCTATCATGCCACTCCAGTTTAGACCTGGCCATATGCAAATCAGTCTTGACCCTGTGCCTCATGGAAACAGTCCAGCCCGAACTGCCAAGCCAGGTCCTCCCTGGACAGGAAACAAGCATCCTAGGAAGGGTTTCGGGGTTTCACCCCTCTTCAACCAGGATAGCTTGATTCCAGTGGCACAGTGAGCCCAGGACCCACATCTGGGCATACCTGGCGCACTTAGGGCGAGAAAGCAAAAGACACACAATTGATGGACGGAATGGAGAACAAATCAAAACATTCACCCCCAGTCGAGAGATCTGGGTTAAATTTATCATTCTTTTGCTCATCATGCCACCTCACTTTTGACCTGGCCATATGCAAATCAGTCTTGACTGTGTGCCTCATGGGAACAGTCCAGCCGAACTGCCAAGCCAGGTCCTCCCTGGACCGGAAACAAGCATCCTAGGACTGGTTTCGGGGTTTCACCCCTCTTCAGCCAGGATAGCTTGATTCCAGTGGAACAGTGAGCCCAGAACCCACGTCTGGGCATACCTGGCGCACTTAGGGCGAGAAAGCAAAAGACACACAATCGATGGACGGAATGCAGAACAAATCAAAACATTCACCCCCAGTCAAGAGATCTGGGTTAAACCCATCATTGTTTTGCTCACCATGCCTCCCCAGTTTAGACCTGGCCATATGCAAATCAGTCTTGACCCTGTGCCTCATGGGAACAGTCCAGCCGAACTGCCAAGCCAGGTCCTCCCTGGACCGGAAACAAGCATCCTAGGACCGGTTTCGGGGTTTCACCCCTCTTCAGTCAGGATAGCAGATTCCAGTGGCACAGTGAGCCCAGAACCCACGTCTGGGCATACCTGGCGCACTTAGGGCGAGAAAGCAAAAGACACACAATTGATGGACGGAATGGAGAACAAATCAAAACATTCACCCCCAGTCGAGAGATCTGGGTTAAATTTATCATTCTTTTGCTCATCATGCCACCTCACTTTTGACCTGGCCATATGCAAATCAGTCTTGACTGTGTGCCTCATGGGAACAGTCCAGCCGAACTGCCAAGCCAGGTCCTCCCTGGACCGGAAACAAGCATCCTAGGACTGGTTTCGGGGTTTCACCCCTCTTCAGCCAGGATAGCTTGATTCCAGTGGAACAGTGAGCCCAGAACCCACGTCTGGGCATACCTGGCGCACTTAGGGCGAGAAAGCAAAAGACACACAATCGATGGACGGAATGCAGAACAAATCAAAACATTCACCCCCAGTCAAGAGATCTGGGTTAAACCCATCATTGTTTTGCTCACCATGCCTCCCCAGTTTAGACCTGGCCATATGCAAATCAGTCTTGACCCTGTGCCTCATGGGAACAGTCCAGCCGAACTGCCAAGCCAGGTCCTCCCTGGACAGGAAACAAGCATCCTAGGAAGGGTTTCGGGGTTTCACCCCTCTTCAACCAGGATAGCTTGATTCCAGTGGCACAGTGAGCCCAGGACCCACATCTGGGCATACCTGGCGCACTTAGGGCGAGAAAGCAAAAGACACACAATTGATGGACGGAATGGAGAACAAATCAAAACATTCACCCCCAGTCGAGAGATCTGGGTTAAATTTATCATTCTTTTGCTCATCATGCCACCTCACTTTTGACCTGGCCATATGCAAATCAGTCTTGACTGTGTGCCTCATGGGAACAGTCCAGCCGAACTGCCAAGCCAGGTCCTCCCTGGACCGGAAACAAGCATCCTAGGACTGGTTTCGGGGTTTCACCCCTCTTCAGCCAGGATAGCTTGATTCCAGTGGAACAGTGAGCCCAGAACCCACGTCTGGGCATACCTGGCGCACTTAGGGCGAGAAAGCAAAAGACACACAATCGATGGACGGAATGCAGAACAAATCAAAACATTCACCCCCAGTCAAGAGATCTGGGTTAAACCCATCATTGTTTTGCTCACCATGCCTCCCCAGTTTAGACCTGGCCATATGCAAATCAGTCTTGACCCTGTGCCTCATGGGAACAGTCCAGCCGAACTGCCAAGCCAGGTCCTCCCTGGACCGGAAACAAGCATCCTAGGACCGGTTTCGGGGTTTCACCCCTCTTCAGTCAGGATAGCTGATTCCAGTGGCACAGTGAGCCCAGAACCCACGTCTGGGCATACCTGGCGCACTTAGGGCGAAAAAGCAAAAAGCACACAATTGATGGACGGAATGCAGAACAAATCAAAACATTCACCCCCAGTCAAGAGATCTGGGTTAAATCCATCATTCTTTTGTTCACCATGCCACCCAAGTTTAGACCTGGCCATATGCAAATCAGTCTTGACCCTGTGCCTCATTGGAACAGTCCAGCCCGAACTGCCAAGCCAGGTCCTCCCTGGACCGGAAACAAGCATCCTAGGACCGGTTTTGGGGTTTCACCCCTCTTCAACAAGGATAGCTTGATTCCAGTGGCACAGGAAGCCCAGAACCCACGTCTGGGCATACCTGGCGCACTTAGGGCGAGAAAGCAAAAGACACACAATTGATGGACGGAATGCAGAACAAATCAAAACATTCACCCCCAGTCAAGAGATCTGGGTTAAACCCATCATTCTTTTTTTCACCATGCCACCCCACTTTTGACCTGGCCATATGCAAATTAGTCTTGACCGTGTGCCTCATGGGAACAGTCCAGCCGAACTGCCAAGCCAGGTCCTCCCTGGACCGGAATCAAGCATCCTAGGACCGGTTTCGGGGTTTCACCCCTCTTCAGCCAGGATAGTTTGATTCCAGTGACACAGTGAGCCCAGAACCCACGTCTGGGCATACCTGGCGCACTTAGGGCGAGAAAGCAAAAGACACACAATTGATGGGCGCAATGCAGAACAAATCAAAACATTCACCCCCATTCAAGAGCTCTGGGTTAAATTTATCATTCTTTTGCTCACCATGCCACCCCAGTTAGACCTGGCCATATGCATCTCAGTCTTGACCCTGTGCCTCATGGGAACAGTCCAGCCGAACTGCCAAGCCAGGTCCTCCCTGGACCGGAAACAAGCATCCTAGGACCGGTTTCGGGGTTTCACCCCTCTTCAGCCAGGATAGCGTGATTCCAGTGGCACAGGGAGCCCAGAACCCACATCTGGGCATAGCTGGCACACTTAGGGCGAGAAACCAAAAAGCACACAATTGATGGACGGAATGCAGAACAAATCAAAACATTCACCCCCAGTCAAGAGATCTGGGTTAAATCCATCATTCTTTTGTTCACCATGCCACCCCAGTTTAGACCTGGCCATATGCAAATCAGTCTTGACCCTGTGCCTCATTGGAACAGTCCAGCCCGAACTGCCAAGCCAGGTCCTCCCTGGACCGGAAACAAGCATCCTAGGACCGGTTTCGGGGTTTCACTCCTCTTCAGCCAGGATAGCTTGATTCCAGTGGGACAGTGAGAGCAGGACCCATGTCTGGGCATACCTGGCGCCCTTAGGGCGAGAAAGCAAAAGACACACAATTGATGGACGGAATGCAGAACAAATCAAAACATTCACCCCCAGTCAAGAGATCTTGGTTAAATCCATCATTCTTTTGCTCACCATGCCACCCCAGTTTAGACCTGGCCATATGCAAATCAGTCCTGACCCTGTGCCTCATGGGAACAGGCCAGCCCGAACTGCCAAGCCAGGTCCTCCCTGGACCAGAAACAAGCATCCTAGGACCGGTTTCGGGTTTTCACCCCTCTTCAGCCAGCCTAGCTTGATTCCAGTGGCACAGTGAGCCCAGGACCTACGTCTGGGCATACCTGGCACACTTAGGGCGAGAAAGCAAAAGACACACAATTGATGGACGGAATGCAGAACAAATCAAAACATTCACCCCCAGTCAAGAGATATGGGTTAAACCCATCATTGTTTTGCTCACCATGCCACCCCAGTTTAGACCTGGCCATATGCAAATCAGTCTTGACCCTGTGCCTCATGGGAACAGTCCAGCTGAACTGCCAAGCCAGGTCCTCCCTGGACCGGAAACAAGCATCCTAGGACCAGTTTCAGGGTTTCACCCCTCTTCAGCCACGATAGCTTGATTCCAGTGGCACAGTGAGCCCAGAACCCACGTCTGGGCATACCTGGCGCACTTAGGGCGACAAAGCAAAAGACACACAATTGATGGACGGAATGAAGAACAAATCAAAACATTCAACCCCAGTCAAGAGATCTGGGTTAAACCCATCATTGTTTTGCTCACCATGCCACCCCAGTTTAGACCTGGCCATATGCAAATCAGTCTTGACCCTGTGCCTCATTGGAACAGTCCAGCCCGAACTGCCAAGCCAGGTCCTCCCTGGACCGGAAACAAGCATCCTAGGACCGGTTTCGGGGTTTCACTCCTCTTCAGCCAGGATAGCTTGATTCCAGTGGGACAGTGAGAGCAGGACCCATGTCTGGGCATACCTGGCGCACTTAGGGCGAGAAAGCAAAAGACACACAATTGATGGACGGAATGCTGAACAAATCAAAACATTTACCCCCAGTCAAGAGATCTTGGTTAAATCCATCATTCTTTTGCTCACCATGCCACCCCAGTTTAGACCTGGCCATATGCAAATCAGTCCTGACCCTGTGCCTCATGGGAACAGGCCAGCCCGAACTGCCAAGCCAGGTCCTCCCTGGACCAGAAACAAGCATCCTAGGACCGGTTTCGGGTTTTCACCCCTCTTCAGCCAGCCTAGCTTGATTCCAGTGGCACAGTGAGCCAAGGACCTACGTCTGGGCATACCTGGCACACTTAGGGCGAGAAAGCAAAAGACACACAATTGATGGACGGAATGCAGAACAAATCAAAACATTCACCCCCAGTCAAGAGATATGGGTTAAACCCATCATTGTTTTGCTCACCATGCCACCCCAGTTTAGACCTGGCCATATGCAAATCAGTCTTGACCCTGTGCCTCATGGGAACAGTCCAGCCGAACTGCCAAGCCAGGTCCTCCCTGGACCGGAAACAAGCATCCTAGGACCGGTTTCAGGGTTTCACCCCTCTTCAGCCACGATAGCTTGATTCCAGTGGCACAGTGAGCCCAGAACCCACGTCTGGCCATACCTGGCGCACTTAGGGCGACAAAGCAAAAGACACAAAATTGATGGACGGAATGAAGAACAAATCAAAACATTCACCCCCAGTCAAGAGATCTGGGTTAAACCCATCATTGTTTTGCTCACCATGCCACCCCAGTTTAGACCTGGCCATATGCAAATCAGTCTTGACCCTGTGCCTCATGGCAACAGTCCAGTCCGAACTGCCAAGCCAGGTCCTCCCTGGACCGGAAATAAGCATCCTAGGACCAGTTTTGGGGTTTCACCTCTCTTCAACCAGGATAGCTTGATTCCAGTGGCACAGTGAGCCCAGAACCCACGTCTGGGCATACCTGGCGCACTTAGGGCGAGAAAGCAAAAGACACACAATTGATGGACGGAATGCAGAACAAATCAGAACAATCACCCCCAGTCAAGAGATCTGGGTTAAATCCATCATTCATTTGCTCACCATGCCACCCCAGTTTAGACCTGGTCATATGCAAATCAGTCTTGACCGTGTGCCTCATGGGAACAGTCCAGCCGAACTGCCAAGCCAGGTCCTCCCTGGACCGGAAACAAGCATCCTAGGACCGGTTTCGGGGTTTCACCCCTCTTCAGCCAGGATAGCTTGATTCCAGTGGCACAGTGTGCCCAGGACCCACGTCTGGGCATACCTGGCGCACTTAGGGCGAGAAAGCAAAAGACACACAATTGATGGACGGAATGCAGAACAAATCAAAACATTCACCCCCAGTCAAAAGATCTTGGTTAAATCCATCATTCTTTTGCTCACCATGCCACCCCAGTTTAGACCTGGCCATATGCAAATCAGTCCTGACCCTGTGCCTCATGGGAACAGGCCAGCCCGAACTGCCAAGCCAGGTTGTCCCTGGACCGGAAACAAGCATCCTAGGACCGGTTTCGGGTTTTCACCCCTCTTCAGCCAGGCTAGCTTGATTCCAGTGGCACAGTGAGCCCAGGACCCACGTCTGGGCATACCTGTCGCACTTAGGGCGAGAAAACAAAAGACACACAATTGATGGACGGAATGCAGAACAAATCAAAACATTCACCCCCAGTCAAGAGATCTGGGTTAAATCCATCATTCATTTGCCTATCATGCCACTCCAGTTTAGACCTGGCCATATGCAAATCAGTCTTGACCCTGTGCCTCATGGAAACAGTCCAGCCCGAACTGCCAAGCCAGGTCCTCCCTGGACAGGAAACAAGCATCCTAGGAAGGGTTTCGGTGTTTCACCCCTCTTCAACCAGGATAGCTTGATTCCAGTGGCACAGTGAGCCCAGGACCCCCATCTGGGCATACCTGGCGCACTTAGGGCGAGAAAGCAAAAGACACACAATTGATGGACGGAATGAAGAACAAATCAAAACATTCACCCCCAGTCGAGAGATCTGGGTTAAATTTATCATTCTTTTGCTCATCATGCCACCTCACTTTTGACCTGGCCATATGCAAATCAGTCTTGACCGTGTGCCTCATGGGAACAGTCCAGCCGAACTGCCAAGCCAGGTCCTCCCTGGACCGGAAACAAGCATCCTAGGACAGGTTTCGGGGTTTCACCCCTCTTCAGCCAGGATAGCTTGATTCCAGTGGCACAGTGAGCCCAGAACCCACGTCTGGGCATACCTGGCGCACTTAGGGCGAGAAAGCAAAGACATACAATCGATGGACGGAATGCAGAACAAATCAAAACATTCACCCCCAGTCAAGAGATCTGGGTTAAACCCATCATTGTTTTGCTCACCATGCCTCCCCAGTTTAGACCTGGCCATATGCAAATCAGTCTTGACCCTGTGCCTCATGGGAACAGTCCAGCCGAACTGCCAAGCCAGGTCCTCCCTGGACCGGAAACAAGCATCCTAGGACCGGTTTCGGGGTTTCACCCCTCTTCAGTCAGGATAGCTGATTCCAGTGGCACAGTGAGCCCAGAACCCACGTCTGGGCATACCTGGCGCACTTAGGGCGAAAAAGAAAAAGACACACAATTGATGGACGGAATGCAGAACAAATCAAAACATTCACCCCCAGTCAAGAGATCTGGGTTAAATCCATCATTCATTTGCTCACCATGCCACCCCAGTTTAGACCTGGCCATATGCAAATCAGTCTTGACCTTGTAACTCATGGGAACAGTCCAGCTCGAACTGCCGAGCCAGGTCCTCCCTGGACCGGAAACAAGCATCCTAGGACGGGTTTCGGGGTTTCACCCCTCTTCAGCCAGGATAGCTTGATTCTAGTGGCACAGTGAGCCCAGGACCCACGTCTGGGCATACCTGGCGCACTTAGGGCGAGAAAGCAAAAGACACACAATTGATGGACGGAATGCAGAACAAATCAAAACATTCACCCATAGTCAAAAGATCTTGGTTAAATCCATCATTCTTTTGCTCACCATGCCACCCCAGTTTAGACCTGGCCATATGCAAATCAGTCCTGACCCTGTGCCTCATGGGAACAGGCCAGCCCGAACTGCCAAGCCAGGTTGTCCCTGGACCGGAAACAAGCATCCTAGGATCGGTTTCGGGTTTTCACCCCTCTTCAGCCAGGCTAGCTTGATTCCAGTGGCACAGTGAGCCCAGGACCCACGTCTGGGCATACCTGTCGCACTTAGGGCGAGAAAACAAAAGACACATAATTGATGGACGGAATGCAGAACAAATCAAAACATTCACCCCCAGTCAAGAGATCTGGGTTAAATCCATCATTCATTTGCCTATCATGCCACTCCAGTTTAGACCTGACCATATGCAAATCAGTCTTGACCCTGTGCCTCATGGAAACAGTCCAGCCCGAACTGCCAAGCCAGGTCCTCCCTGGACAGGAAACAAGCATCCTAGGAAGGGTTTCGGGGTTTCACCCCTCTTCAACCAGGATAGCTGATTCCAGTGGCACAGTGAGCCCAGAACCCACGTCTGGGCATACCTGGCGCACTTAGGGCGAAAAAGCAAAAAGCACACAATTGATGGACGGAATGCAGAACAAATCAAAACATTCACCCCCAGTCAAGAGATCTGGGTTAAATCCATCATTCTTTTGTTCACCATGCCACCCCAGTTTAGACCTGGCCATATGCAAATCAGTCTTGACCCTGTGCCTCATTGGAACAGTCCAGCCCGAACTGCCAAGCCAGGTCCTCCCTGGACCGGAAACAAGCATCCTATGACCGGTTTCGGGGTTTCACTCCTCTTCAGCCAGGATAGCTTGATTCCAGTGGGACAGTGAGAGCAAGACCCATGTCTGGGCATACCTGGCGCACTTAGGGCGAGAAAGCAAAAGACACACAATTGATGGACGGAATGCAGAACAAATCAAAACATTCACCCCCAGTCAAGAGATCTTGGTTAAATCCATCATTCTTTTGCTCACCATGCCACCCCAGTTTAGACCTGGCCATATGCAAATCAGTCCTGACCCTGTGCCTCATGGGAACAGGCCAGCCCGAACTGCCAAGCCAGGTCCTCCCTGGACCAGAAACAAGCATCCTAGGACCGGTTTCGGGTTTTCACCCCTCTTCAGCCAGCGTAGCTTGATTCCAGTGGCACAGTGAGCCCAGGACCTACGTCTGGGCATACCTGGCACACTTAGGGCGAGAAAGCAAAAGACACACAATTGATGGACGGAATGCAGAACAAATCAAAACATTCACCCCCAGTCAAGAGATATGGGTTAAACCCATCATTGTTTTGCTCACCATGCCACCCCAGTTTAGACCTGGCCATATGCAAATCAGTCTTGACCCTGTGCCTCATGGGAACAGTCCAGCCGAACTGCCAAGCCAGGTCCTCCCTGGACCGGAAAAAAGCATCCTAGGACCGGTTTCAGGGTTTCACCCCTCTTCAGCCACGATAGCTTGATTCCAGTGGCACAGTGAGCCCAGAACCCACGTCTGGGCATACCTGGCGCACTTAGGGCGACAAAGCAAAAGACACACAATTGATGGACGGAATGAAGAACAAATCAAAACATTCACCCCCAGTCAAGAGATCTGGGTTAAACCCATCATTGTTTTGCTCACCATGCCACCCCAGTTTAAACCTGGCCATATGCAAATCAGTCTTGACCCTGTGCCTCATTGGAACAGTCCAGCCCGAACTGCCAAGCCAGGTCCTCCCTGGACCGGAAACAAGCATCCTAGGACCGGTTTCGGGGTTTCACTCCTCTTCAGCCAGGATAGCTTGATTCCAGTGGGACAGTGAGAGCAGGACCCATGTCTGGGCAAACCTGGTGCACTTAGGGCGAGAAAGCAAAAGACACACAATTGATGGACGGAATGCAGAACAAATCAAAACATTCACCCCCAGTCAAGAGATCTTGGTTAAATCCATCATTCTTTTGCTCACCATGCCACCCCAGTTTAGACCTGGCCATATGCAAATCAGTCCTGACCCTGTGCCTCATGGGAACAGGCCAGCCCGAACTGCCAAGCCAGGTCCTCCCTGGACCAGAAACAAGCATCCTAGGACCGGTTTCGGGTTTTCACCCCTCTTCAGCCAGCCTAGCTTGATTCCAGTGGCACAGTGAGCCCAGGACCTACGTCTGGGCATACCTGGCACACTTAGGGCGAGAAAGCAAAAGACACACAATTGATGGACGGAATGCAGAACAAATCAAAACATTCACCCCCAGTCAAGAGATATGGGTTAAACCCATCATTGTTTTGCTCACAATGCCACCCCAGTTTAGACCTGGCCATATGCAAATCAGTCTTGACCCTGTGCCTCATGGGAACAGTCCAGCCGAACTGCCAAGCCAGGTCCTCCCTGGACCGGAAACAAGCATCCTAGGACCGGTTTCAGGGTTTCACCCCTCTTCAGCCACAATAGCTTGATTCCAGTGGCACAGTGAGCCCAGAACCCACGTCTGGGCATACCTGGCGCACTTAGGGCGACAAAGAAAAAGACACACAATTGATGGACGGAATGAAGAACAAATCAAAACATTCACCCCCAGTCAAGAGATCTGGGTTAAACCCATCATTGTTTTGCTCACCATGCCACCCCAGTTTAGACCTGGCCATATGCAAATCAGTCTTGACCATGTGCCTAATGGCAACAGTCCAGTCCGAACTGCCAAGCCAGGTCCTCCCTGGACCGGAAACAAGCATCCTAGGACCAGTTTTGGGGTTTCACCTCTCTTCAACCAGGATAGCTTGATTCCAGTGGCACAGTGAGCCCAGAACCCACGTCTGGGCATACCTGGCGCACTTAGGGCGAGAAAGCAAAAGACACACAATTGATGGACGGAATGCAGAACAAATCAAAACAATCACCCCCAGTCAAGAGATCTGGGTTAAATCCATCATTCATTTGGTCACCATGCCACCCCAGTTTAGACCTGGCCATATGCAAATCAGTCTTGACCGTGTGCCTCATGGGAACAGTCCAGCCGAACTGCCAAGCCAGGTCCTCCCTGGACCGGAAACAAGCATCCTAGGACCGGTTTCGGGGTTTCACCCCTCTTCAGCCAGGATAGCTTGATTCCAGTGGCACAGTGAGCCCAGGACCCACGTCTGGGCATACCTGGCGCACTTAGGGCGAGAAAGCAAAAGACACACAATTGATGGACGGAATGCAGAACAAATCAAAACATTCACCCCCAGTCAAAAGATCTTGGTTAAATCCATCATTCTTTTGCTCACCATGCCACCCCAGTTTAGACCTGGCCATATGCAAATCAGTCCTGACCCTGTGCCTCATGGGAACAGGCCAGCCCGAACTGCCAAGCCAGGTTGTCACTGGACCGGAAACAAGCATCCTAGGACCGGTTTCAGGGTTTCACCCCTCTTCAGCCGGGATAGCTTGATTCCAGTGGGACAGTGAGAGCAGGACCCATGTCTGGGCATACCTGGCGCACTTAGGGCGAGAAAGCAAAAGACACACAATTGATGGACGGAATGAAGAACAAATCAAAACATTCACCCCCAGTCAAGAGATCTGGGTTAAATCCATCATTCTTTTTCTCACCATGCCACCCCAGTTTAGACCTGGCCATATGCAAATCAGTCTTGACCCTGTGCCTCATGGGAACAGTCCAGCCCGAACTGCCAAGCCAGGTCCTCCCTGGACCGGAAACAAGCATCCTAGGACTGGTTTCGGGGTTTCACCCCTCTTCAGCCAGGATAGCTTGATTCCAGTGGCACAGTGAGCCCAGGACCCATGTCTGGGCATACCTGGCGCACTTAAGGCGAGAAAGCAAAAGACACACAATTTATGGACGGAATGCAGAACAAATCAAAACATTCACCCTCAGTAAAGAGATCTGGGTTAAATCCATCATTATTTTGCTCACCATGCCACGCCAGTTTAGACCTGGCCATATGCAAATCAGTCTTGACCCTGTGCCTCATGGGAACAGTCCAGCCTGGACTGCCAAGCCAGGTCCTCCCTGGACCGGAAACAAGCATCCTATGACCGGTTTCGGGGTTTCATCCCTCTTCCGCCAGGATCGCTTGAGTCCAGTGGCACAGTGAGCCCAGGACCCACGTCTGGGCATACCTGGCGCACTTAGGGCGAGAAAGCAAAAGACACACAATTGATGGACGGAATGCAGAACAAATCCAAACATTCACCCCCAGTCAAGAGATCTGGGTTAAATCCATCATTCTTTTGTTCACCATGCCACCCCAGTTTAGACCTGGCCATATGCAAATCAGTCTTGACCCTGTGCCTCATGGGGACAGTCCAGCCCGAACTGCCAAGCCAGGTCCTCCCTGGACCGGAAACAAGCATCCTAGGACCGGTTTCGGGGTTTCACCCCTCTTCAGCCAGGATAGCTTGATTCCAGTGGGACAGTGAGAGCAGGACCCATGTCTGGGCATACCTGGCGCACTTAGGGCGAGAAAGCAAAAGACACACAATTGATGGACGGAATGTTGAACAAATCAAAACATTCACCCCCAGTCAAGAGATCTGGGTTAAATCCATAATTCTTTTGCTCACCATGCCACCCCAGTTTAGACCTGGCCATATGCAAATCAGTCTTGATCCTGTGCCTCATGGGAACAGTCCAGCCCGAACTGCCAAGCCAGGTCCTCCCTGGACCGGAAACAAGCATCCTATGACCGGTTTCGGGGTTTCATCCCTCTTCAGCCAGGATCGCTTGAGTCCAGTGGCACAGTGAGCCCAGGACCCACGTATGGGCATACCTGGCGCACATAGTGCGAGAAAGCAAAAGACACACAATTGATGGACGGAATGCAGAAAAAATCAAAGCATTCACCCCCAGTCAAGAGATCTGGGTTAAATCCATCATTCTTTTGCTCACCATGCCACCCCAGTTTAGACCTGGCCATATGCAAATCAGTCCTGACCCTGTGCCTCATGGGAACAGGCCAGCCCGAACTGCCAATCCAGGTCCTCCCTGGACCAGAAACAAGCATCCTAGGACCGGTTTCGGGTTTTCACCCCTCTTCAGCCAGCCTAGCTTGATTCCAGTGGCACAGTGAGCCCAGGACCTACGTCTGGGCATACCTGGCACACTTAGGGCGAGAAAGCAAAAGACACACAATTGATGGACGGAATGCAGAACAAATCAAAACATTCACCCCCAGTCAAGAGATATGGGTTAAACCCATCATTGTTTTGCTCACCATGCCACCCCAGTTTAGACCTGGCCATATGCAAATCAGTCTTGACCCTGTGCCTCATGGGAACAGTCCAGCCGAACTGCCAAGCCAGGTCCTCCCTGGACCGGAAACAAGCATCCTAGGACCGGTTTCAGGGTTTCACCCCTCTTCAGCCACGATAGCTTGATTCCAGTGGCACAGTGAGCCCAGAACCCACGTCTGGGCATACCTGGCGCACTTAGGGCGACAAAGCAAAAGACACACAATTGATGGACGGAATGAAGAACAAATCAAAACATTCACCCCCAGTCAAGAGATCTGGGTTAAACCCATCATTGTTTTGCTCACCATGCCACCCCAGTTTAGACCTGGCCATATGCAAATCAGTCTTGACCCTGTGCCTCATGGCAACAGTCCAGCCTGAACTGCCAAGCCAGGTCCTCCCTGGACCGGAAACAAGCATCCTAGGACCAGTTTTGGGGTTTCACCCCTCTTCAACAAGGATAGCTTGATTCCAGTGGCACAGTGAGCCCAGAACCCACGTCTGGGCATACCTGGCGCACTTAGGGCGAGAAAGCAAAAGACACACAATTGATGGACGGAATGCAGAACAAATCAAAACAATCACCCCCAGTCAAGAGATCTGGGTTAAATCCATCATTCATTTGCTCACCATGCCACCCCAGTTTAGACCTGGCCATATGCAAATCAGTCTTGACCTTGTGACTCATGGGAACAGTCCAGCCCGAACTGCCGAGCCAGGTCCTCCCTGGACCGGAAACAAGCATCCTAGGACGGGTTTCGGGGTTTCACCCCTCTTCAGCCAGGATAGCTTGATTCTAGTGGCACAGTGAGCCCAGGACCCACGTCTGGGCATACCTGGCGCACTTAGGGCGAGAAAGCAAAAGACACACAATTGATGGACGGAATGCAGAACAAATCAAAACATTCACCCCCAGTCAAGAGATCTTGGTTAAATCCATCATTCTTTTGCTCACCATGCCACCCCAGTTTAGACCTACACATATGCAAATCAGTCCTGACCCTGTGCCTCATGGGAACAGGCCAGCCCGAACTGCCAATCCAGGTCGTCCCTGGACCGGAAACAAGCATCCTAGGACCGGTTTCGGGTTTTCACCCCTCTTCAGCCAGGCTAGCTTTATTCCAGTGGCACAGTGAGCCCAGGACCCACGTCTGGGCATACCTGTCGCACCTAGGGCGAGAAAACAAAAGACACACAATTGATGGACGGAATGCAGAACAGATCAAAACATTCACCCCCAGTCAAGAGATCTGGGTTAAATCCATCATTCATTTGCCTATCATGCCACTCAAGTTTAGACCTGGCCATATGCAAATCAGTCTTGACCCTGTGCCTCATGGGAACAGTCCAGCCTGGACTGCCAAGCCAGGTCCTCCCTGGACCGGAAACAAGCATCCTATGACCGGTTTCGGGGTTTCAACCCTCTTCAGCCAGGATCGCTTGAGTCCAGTGGCACAGTGAGCCCAGGACCCACATCTTGGCATACCTCACGCACTTAGGGCGAGAAAGCAAAAGACACACAATTGATGGACGGAATACAGAACAAATCAAAATATTCACCCCCAGTCAAGAGCTCTGGGTTAAATTTATCATTCTTTTGCTCACTATGCCACCCTAGTTTAGACCTGGCCATATGCAATTCAGTCTTGACCCTGTGCCTCATGGGAACAGTCCAGCCCGAACTGCCATACCAGGTCCTCCCTGTACTTGAAACAAGCATCCTAGGACCGGTTTCGGGATTTCATCCCTCTTCAGCCAGGATAGCTTGATTCCAGTGGCACATTGAGCCCAGGACCCACATCTGGGCATACCCGGCGCACTTAGGGCGAGAAAGCAAAAGGCACACAATTGATGGACGGAATGCAGAACAAATCAAAACATTCACCCCCAGCCAAGAGATCTGGGTTATATCCATCATTCTTTTGTTCACCATGCCACCCCGGTTTAGACCTGGCCATAGGCAAATCACTCTTGACCCTGTGCCTCATGGGAACAGTCCAGCCCGAACTGCCAAGCCAGGTCCTCCCTGGACCGGAAACATGCATCCTAGAACCGGTTTCGGGGTTTCACCCCTCTTCAGCTGGGATAGCTGATTCCAGGGGCATAGTGAGCCCAGGACCCACATCTGGGCATAACTGGCACACTTAGGGCGAGAAATCAAAAGACACACAATTGATGGACGAAATGCAAAACAAATCAAAACATTCACCCCCAGTCAAGAGATCTGGGTTAAATCCATCATTCTTTTGTTCACCATGCCACCCCAGTTTAGACCTGGCCTTATGCAAATCAGTCTTGACCCTGTGCCTCATGGGAACAGTCCAGCCCTAACTGCCAAGCCAGGTCCTCCCTGGACCGGAAACAAGCATCCTAGGACCGGTTTCAGGGTTTCACCCTTCTTCAGCCAGGATAACTTTATTCCAGTGGGACAGTGAGAGCAGGACCCATGTCTGGGCATACCTGGCGCACTTAGGGCGAGAAAGCAAAAGACACACAATTGATGAACGGAATGCAG
Source organism: Triturus cristatus (assembly GCF_964204655.1). Classification (NCBI taxonomy): domain Eukaryota; kingdom Metazoa; phylum Chordata; class Amphibia; order Caudata; family Salamandridae; genus Triturus; species Triturus cristatus. The sequence goes on from NC_140579.1 coordinate 1,314,854,555, forward strand.
AACAAATCAAAACATTCACCCGCAGTCAAGAGATCTGGGTTAAATCCATCATTCTTTTGCTCACCATGCCACCCCAGTTTAGACCTGGCAATATGCAAATCAGTCTTGACCCTGTGCCTCATGGGAACAGTCCAGCCCGAACTGCCAAGCCAGGTCCTCCCTGGACCGGAAACAAGCATCCTATGACCGGTTTCGGGGTTTCATCCCTCTTCAGCCAGGATCGCTTGAGTCCAGTGGCACAGTGAGCCCAGGACCCACGTCTGGGCATACCTGGCGCACATAGTGCGAGAAAGCAAAAGACACACAATTGATGGACGGAATGCAGAAAAAATCGAAACATTCACCCCCAGTCAAGAGATCTGGGTTAAATCCATCATTCTTTTGCTCACCATGCCACCCCAGTTTAGACCTGGCCATATGCAAATCAGTCTTGACCCTGTGCTTCATGGGAACAGTCCAGCCTGAACTGCCAAGCCAAGTCCTCCCTGGACTGGAAACAAGCATCCTAGGACCGGTTTCGAGGTTTCACCCCTCTTCAGCCAGGATAGCTTGGTTCCACTGGTACAGTGAGCCCAGGGCCCACGTCTGGGCATACCTGGCGCACTTAGGGTGAGAAAGGAAAAGACACACAATTGATGGACGGAATGCAGAACAAATCAAAACATTCACCCCCAGTCAAGAGTTCTGGGTTAAAACCATCATTCTTTTGCTCATCATGCCACACCAGTTTAGACCTGGCCATAGGCAAATCAGTCTTGACCCTGTGCCTCATGGGAACAGTCCAGCCAGAACTGCCAAGCCAGGTCCTCCCTGGACGGGAAAAAGGCATCCTAGAACCGGTTTCGGGGTTTCACCCCTCTTCCGCCAGGACAGCTGATTCCAGGGGCATAGTGAGCCCAGGACCCACATCTAGGCATAACTGGCGCACTTAGGGCGAGAAAGCAAAAGACACACAATTGATGGATGGAATGTAAAACAAATCAAAACATTCACCCCCAGTCAAGAGATCTGGGTTAAATCCATCATTCTTTTGCTCACCATGCCACCCCAGTTTAGACCTGGCCTTATGCAAATCAGTCTTGACCCTGTGCATCATGGGAACAATCCAGCCCGAACTGCCAAGCCAGGTCCTCCCTGGACCGGAAACAAGCATCCTATGACCGGTTTCGGGGTTTCACCCCTCTTCAGCCAGGATAGCTTGATTCCAGTGGGACAGTGAGAGCAGGACCCATGTCTGGGCATACCTGGTGCACTTAGGGCGAGAAAGAAAAAGACACACAATTGATGGACGGAATGCAGAACAAATCAAAACATTCACCCAGAGTCAAGAGATCTGGGTTAAATCCATCATTCTTTTGCTCACCATGCCACCCCAGTTTAGACCTGGCCATATGCAAATCAGTCTTGACCCTGTACCTCATGGAAACAGTCCAGCCCAAACTGCCAAACCAGGTCCTCCTTGGCCCGGAAACAAGCATCCTAGGAGGGGTTTCGGGGTTTTACCCCTCTTCAGCCAGGATAGCTTGATTCCAGTGGCACAGTGAGCCCAGGACCCATATCTGGGCATACCTGGCGCACTTATGGCGAGAAAGCAAAAGACACACAATTGATGGACGGAATGCAGAACAAATCAAAACATTCACCCCCAGTCAAGAGATCTGGGTTAAACCCATCATTGTTTTGCTCACCATGCCACCCCAGTTTAGACCTGGCCATATGCAAATCAGTCTTGACCCTGTGCCTCATGGCAACAGTCCAGCCCGAACTGCCAAGCCAGGTCCTCCCTTTACTGGAAACAAGCATCCTAGGACCGGTTTCGGGATTTCATCCCTCTTCAGCCAGGATAGCTTGATTCCAGTGGCACAGTGAGCCCAGGACCCACATCTGGGCATACCCGGCGACTTAGGGCGAGAAAGCAAAAGGCACACAATTGATGGACGGAATGCAGAACAAATCAAAACATTCACCCCCAGTCAAGAGATCTGGGTTAAATCCATCATTCTTTTGTTCACCATGCCACCCCGGTTTAGACCTGGCCATAGCTAAAATCACTCTTGACCCTGTGCCTCATGGGAACAGTCCAGCCCGAACTGCCAAGCCAGGTCCTCCCTGGACCGGAAACATGCATCCTAGAACCAGTTTCGGGGTTTCACTCCTTTTCAGCCAGGATAGCTTGATTCCAGGGGCATAGTGAGCCCAGGACCCACATCTGGGTATAACTGGCGCACTTAGGGCGAGAAAGCAAAAGGCACACAATTGATGGACGGAATGCAGAACAAATCAAAACATTCACCCCCAGTCAAGAGATCTGGGTTAAATCTAGGCCTGGGCGAAGCACTACGCTACGCTCGCGTAGTTTGCGAAGTTCGCGCTACTTCGCGCTACGCGAACTGCACGTAGCACAGTGCGAACACGCGTAGCGTAGTGTTGCGTAGTGCTGAGGTCATTTTTTGCTTGCTCGCGGTCCTCAACATCAAGTTGGCGACCGCGAGCAAGCAAAATGACATCCTGGTGAGACTTTTTCCTTGTTCGCGATCGCGAGCATGGAAAATAAACCTCCCGGCGAGATTCCCAACGCGAGAAGGTCAGGTTTCTCATTGCGAGGGGTCGCGTATGCTCGCGACCGCTCGCGATGAGAAACTACCAGTTCGCGTTGAGAAAGCTGCAGCTCGAGTAAAAATCTACTCGAGCAGCAGAAAACTACAGCTCGCACTGTGCAAGATGCCATTTTCAATGATTGCACAGTGCCGGTTGCTTGTCCGCACTGTGCAATCATTGAAAACAACATCTTGCACAGTGCGAACATGTTACTTCGCAGTTCGCGAAGTGCTACGCGTAGCTCGCGTAGTGCGAACTTCACTTTGCGTAGCTTCGAGAAGTGCTACTTCGCGAACTACGCCCACCCTTAGTTAAATCCATCAATCTTTTGCTCACCATGCCACCCCAGTTTAGACCTGGCCTTATGCAAATCAGCCTTGACCCTGTGCCTCATGGGAACAGCCCAGCCCGAACTGCCAAGCCAAGTCCTCCCTGGACCGGAAACAAGCATTCTAGGACCGGTTTTGGGGTTTCACCCCTCTTCAGCCAGGATAGCTTGATTCCAGTGGGACAGTGAGAGCAGGACCCATGTCTGGGCATACCGGGCGCACTTAGGGCGAGAAAGCAAAAGACACACAATTGATAAACGGAATGCAGAACAAATCAAAACATTCACCCCCAGTCAAGAGATCTGGGTTAAATCCATCATTCTTTTGTTCACCATGCCACCCCAGTTTAGACCTGGCCATATGCAAATCAGTCTTGACCCTGTGCCTCATGGGAACAGTCCAGCCCGAACTGCCAAGCCAGGTCCTCCCTGGACCGGAAACAAGCATCCTAGGACTGGTTTCGGGGTTTCACCCCTCTTCAGCCAGGATAGCTTGATTCCAGTGGGACAGTGAGAGCAGGACCCATGTCTGGGCATACCTGGAGCACTTAGGGAGAGAAAGCAAAAGACACACAATTGATGGACGGAATGCAGAACAAATCAAAACATTCACCCCCAGTCAAGAGATCTGGGTTAAATCCATCATTCTTTTGTTCACCATTCCACCCCGGTTTAGACCTGGCCATAGCTAAAATCACTCTTGACCCTGTGCCTCATGGGAACAGTCCAGCCCGAACTGCCAAGCCAGGTCCTCCCTGGACCGGAAACATGCATCCTAGAACCGGTTTTGGGGTTTCACTCCTTTTCAGCCAGGATAGCTGATTCCAGGGGCATAGTGAGCCCAGAACCCACATCTGGGCATAACCGGCGCACTTAGGGCGAGAAAGCAAAAGACACACAATTGATGGACGGAATGCAAAACAAATCAAAACATTCACCCCCAGTCAAGAGATCTGGGTTAAATCCATCATTCTTTTGCTCACCATGCCACCCCAGTTTAGACCTGGCCTTATGCAAATCAGTCTTGACCCTGTACCTCATGGGAACAGTCCAGCCCGAACTGCCAAGCCAGGTCCTCCCTGGACCGGAAACAAGCATCCTAGGACCGGTTTTGGGGTTTCACCCTTCTTCAGCCAGGATAGCTTGATTCCAGTGGGACAGTGAGAGCAGGACCCATGTCTGGGCATACCGTGCGCACTTAGGGCGAGAAAGCAAAAGACACACAATTGATGGACGGAATGCAGAACAAATCAAAACATTCACCCCCAGTCAAGAGATCTGGGTTAAATCCATCATTCTTTTGTTCACCATGCCACCCCAGTTTAGACCTGGCCATATGCAAATCAGTCTTGACCCTGTGCCTCATGGGAACAGTCCAGCCCGAACTGCCAAGCCAGGTCCTCCCTGGACCGGAAACAAGCATCCTTGGACCGGTTTCAGGGTTTCACCCCTCTTCAGGCAGGATAGATTGATTCCAGTGGGACAGTGAGAGCAGGACCCATGTCTGGGCATACCTGGCGCACTTAGGGCGAGAAAGCAAAAGACACACAATTGATGGACGGAATGCAGAACAAATCAAAACATTCACCCCCAGTCAAGAGATCTGGGTTAAATCCATCATTCTTTTATTCACCATGCCACCCCAGATTAGACCTGGCCATATGCAAATCAGTCTTGACCCTGTGCCTCATGGGAACAGTCCAGCCCGAACTGCCAAGCCAGGTCCTCCCTGGACCGGAAACAAGCATCCTATGACTGGTTTCGGGGTTTCATCCCTTTTCAGCCAGGATCGCTTGAGTCCAGTGGCACAGTGAGCCCAGGACCCACGTCTGGGCATACCTGGCGCACATAGTGCGAGAAAGCAAAAGACACACAATTGATAGACGGAATACAGAAAAAATCAAAACATTCACCCCCAGTCAAGAGATCTGGGTTAAACCCATCATTGTTTTGCTCACCATGCCACCCCAGTTTAGACCTGGCCATATGCAAATCAGTCTTGACCCTGTGCCTCATGGGAACAGTCCAGCCCGATCTGCCAAGCCAGGTCCTCCCTGTACTGGAAACAAGCATCCTAGGACCAGTTTCGGGATTTCACCCCTCTTCAGCCAGGATAGCTTGATTCCAGTGGCACAGTGAGCCCAGGACCCACATCGGGGCCTACCCGGTGCACTTAGGGCGAGAAAGCAAAAGGCACACAATTGATGGACGGAATGCAGAACAAATCAAAACATTCACCCCCAGTCAAGAGATCTGGGTTAAATCCTTCATTCTTTTGTTCACCATGCCACCCCAGTTTAGACCTGGCCACATGCAAATCAGTCTTGACCCTGTGCCTCATGGGAACAGTCCAGCCGAACTGCCAAGCCAGGTCCTCCCTGGACCGGAAACAAGCATCCTAGGACCAGTTTCGGGGTTTCACCCCTCTTCAGCCAGGATAGCTTGATTCCAGTGGCACAGTGAGCCCAGAACACACGTCTGGGCATACCTGGCGCACTTAGGGCGAGAAAGCAAAAGACACACAATTGATTAACGGAATGCAGAACAAATCAAAACATTCACCCCCAGTCAAGAGATCTGGGTTAAATCCATCATTATTTTGCTCACCATGCCACCCCAGTTTAGACCTGGCCATATGCAAATCAGTCCTGACCCTGTGCTTCATGGGAACAGGCCAGCCCGAACTACCAAGCCAGGTCCTCCCTGGACCGGAAACAAGCATCCTAGGACTGGTTTCGGGTTTTCACCCCTCTTCAGCCAGGCTAGCTTGAATCCAGTGGCACAGTGAGCCCAGGACCCACGTCTGGGCATACCTGTCGCACTTAGGGCGAGAAAGCAAAAGACACACAATTGATGGACGGAATGCAGAACAAATCAAAACATTCACCCCCAGTCAAGAGATCTGGGTTAAACCCATCATTGTTTTGCTCACCATGCCACCCCAGTTTAGACCTGGCCATATGCAAATCAGTCTTGACCCTGTGCCTCATGGGAAAAGGCCAGCCTGAACTGCCAAGCCAGGTCCTCCCTGGACCGGAAACAAGCATCCTATGACCAGTTTCGGGGTTTCATCCCTCTTCAGCCAGGATAGCTTGAATCCAGTGACACAGTGAGCCCAGGACCCACGTCTGGGCATACCTGTCGCACTTAGGGCGAGAAAGCAAAAGACACACAATTGATGGACGGAATGCAGAACAAATCAAAACATTCACCCCCAGTCAAGAGATCTGGGTTAAATCCATCATTCTTTTGTTCACCATGCCACCCCAGTTTAGACCTGGCCATATGCAAATCAGTCTTGACCCTGTGCCTCATGGGATTAGTCCAGCCCGAACTGCCAAGCCAGGTCCTCCCTGGACCAGAAACAAGCATCCTAGGACCGGTTTCGGGGTTTCACCCCTCTTCAGCCAGGATAGCTTGATTCCAGTGGGACAGTGAGAACAGAACCCATGTCTGGGCATACCGGGCGCACTTAGGGCGAGAAAGCAAAAGACACACAATTGATGGACGGAATGCAGAACAAATCAAAACATTCACCCCCAGTCAAGAGATCTGGGTTAAATCCATCATTCTTTTGTTCACCATGCCACCCCAGTTTAGACCTGGCCATATGCAAATCAGTCTTGACCCTGTGCCTCATGGGAACAGTCCAGCCCGAACTGCCAAGCCAGGTCCTCCCTGGACCGGAAACAAGCATCCTAGGACTGGTTTCGGGGTTTCACCCCTCTTCAGCCAGGATAGCTTGATTCCAGTGGGACAGTGAGAGCAGGACCCATGTCTGGGCATACCTGGCGCACTTAGGGAGAGAAAGCAAAAGACACACAATTGATGGATGGAATGCAGAACAAATCAAAACATTCACCCCCAGTCAAGAGATCTGGGTTAAATCCATCATTCTTTTGTTCACCATGCCACCCCGGTTTAGACCTGGCCATAGCTAAAATCACTCTTGACCCTGTGCCTCATGGGAACAGTCCAGCCCAAACTGCCAAGCCAGGTCCTCCCTGGACCGGAAACATGCATCCTAGAACCGGTTTCGGGGTTTCACTCCTTTTCAGCCAGGATAGCTGATTCCAGGGGCATAGTGAGCCCAGAACCCACATCTGGGCATAACCGGCGCACTTAGGGCGAGAAAGCAAAAGACACACAATTGATGGACGGAATGCAAAACAAATCAAAACATTCACCCCCAGTCAAGAGATCTGGGTTAAATCCATCATTCTTTTGCTCACCATGCCACCCCAGTTTAGACCTGGCCTTATGCAAATCAGTCTTGACCCTGTACCTCATGGGAACAGTCCAGCCCGAACTGCCAAGCCAGGTCCTCCCTGGACCGGAAACAAGCATCCTAGGACTGGTTTTGGGGTTTCACCCCTCTTCAGCCAGGATAGCTTGATTCCAGTGGGACAGTGAGAGCAGGACCCATGTGTGGGCATACCGTGCGCACTTAGGGCGAGAAAGCAAAAGACACACAATTGATGGACGGAATGCAGAACAAATCAAAACATTCACCCCCAGTCAAGAGATCTGGGTTAAATCCATCATTCTTTTGTTCACCATGCCACCCCAGTTTAGACCTGGCCATATGCAAATCACTCTTGACCCTGTGCCTCATGGGAACAGTCCAGCCCGAACTGCCAATCCAGGTCCTCCCTGGACCGGAAACAAGCATCCTTGGACCGGTTTCAGGGTTTCACCCCTCTTCAGGCAGGATAGATTGATTCCAGTGGGACAGTGAGAGCAGGACCCATGTCTGGGCATACCTGGCGCACTTAGGGCGAGAAAGCAAAAGACACACAATTGATGGACGGAATGCAGAACAAATCAAAACATTCACCCCCAGTCAAGAGATCTGGGTTAAATCCATCATTCTTTTATTCACCATGCCACCCCAGATTAGACCTGGCCATATGCAAATCAGTCTTGACCCTGTGCCTCATGGGAACAGTCCAGCCCGAACTGCCAAGCCAGGTCCTCCCTGGACCGGAAACAAGCATCCTATGACTGGTTTCGGGGTTTCATCCCTTTTCAGCCAGGATCGCTTGAGTCCAGTGGCACAGTGAGCCCAGGACCCACGTCTGGGCATACCTGGCGCACATAGTGCGAGAAAGCAAAAGACACACAATTGATAGACGGAATACAGAAAAAATCAAAACATTCACCCCCAGTCAAGAGATCTGGGTTAAACCCATCATTGTTTTGCTCACCATGCCACCCCAGTTTAGACCTGGCCATATGCAAATCAGTCTTGACCCTGTGCCTCATGGGAACAGTCCAGCCCGATCTGCCAAGCCAGGTCCTCCCTGTACTGGAAACAAGCATCCTAGGACCAGTTTCGGGATTTCACCCCTCTTCAGCCAGGATAGCTTGATTCCAGTGGCACAGTGAGCCCAGGACCCACATCGGGGCCTACCCGGTGCACTTAGGGCGAGAAAGAAAAAGGCACACAATTGATGGACGGAATGCCGAACAAATCAAAACATTCACCCCCAGTCAAGAGATCTGGGTTAAATCCATCATTCTTTTGTTCACCATGCCACCCCAGTTTAGACCTGGCCACATGCAAATCAGTCTTGACCCTGTGCCTCATGGGAACAGTCCAGCCGAACTGCCAAGCCAGGTCCTCCCTGGACCGGAAACAAGCATCCTAGGACCAGTTTCGGGGTTTCACCCCTTTTCAGCCAGGATAGCTTGATTCCAGTGGCACAGTGAGCCCAGAACACACGTCCAGGCATACCTGGCGCACTTAGGGCGAGAAAGCAAAAGACACACAATTGATTAACGGAATGCAGAACAAATCAAAACATTCACCCCCAGTCAAGAGATCTGGGTTAAATCCATCATTATTTTGCTCACCATGCCACCCCAGTTTAGACCTGGCCATATGCAAATCAGTCCTGACCCTGTGCTTCATGGGAACAGGCCAGCCCGAACTGCCAAGCCAGGTCCTCCCTGGACCGGAAACAAGCATCCTAGGACCGGTTTCGGGTTTTCACCCCTCTTCAGCCAGGCTAGCTTGAATCCAGTGGCACAGTGAGCCCAGGACCCACGTCTGGGCATACCTGTCGCACTTAGGGCGAGAAAGCAAAAGACACACAATTGATGGACGGAATGCAGAACAAATCAAAACATTCACCCCCAGTCAAGAGATCTGGGTTAAACCCATCATTGTTTTGCTCACCATGCCACCCCAGTTTAGACCTGGCCATATGCAAATCAGTCTTGACCCTGTGCCTCATGGGAAAAGGCCAGCCTGAACTGCCAAGCCAGGTCCTCCCTGGACCGGAAACAAGCATCCTATGACCAGTTTCGGGGTTTCATCCCTCTTCAGCCAGGATAGCTTGAATCCAGTGACACAGTGAGCCCAGGACCCACGTCTGGGCATACCTGTCGCACTTAGGGCGAGAAAGCAAAAGACACACAATTGATGGACGGAATGCAGAACAAATCAAAACATTCACCCCCAGTCAAGAGATCTGGGTTAAATCCATCATTCTTTTGTTCACCATGCCACCCCAGTTTAGACCTGGCCATATGCAAATCAGTCTTGACCCTGTGCCTCATGGGATTAGTCCAGCCCGAACTGCCAAGCCAGGTCTTCCCTGGACCAGAAACAAGCATCCTAGGACCGGTTTCGGGGTTTCACCCCTCTTCAGCCAGGATAGCTTGATTCCAGTGGGACAGTGAGAGCAGAACCCATGTCTGGGCATACCGGGCGCACTTAGGGCGAGAAAGCAAAAGACACACAATTGATGGACGGAATGCAGAACAAATCAAAACATTCACCCCCAGTCAAGAGATCTGGGTTAAATCCATCATTCTTTTGTTCACCATGCCACCCCAGTTTAGACCTGGCCATATGCAAATCAGTCTTGACCCTGTGCCTCATGGGAACAGTCCTGCCCGAACTGCCAAGCCAGGTCCTCCCTGGACCGGAAACAAGCATCCTAGGACTGGTTTCGGGGTTTCACCCCTCTTCAGCCAGGATAGTTTGATTCCAATGGGACAGTGAGAGCAGGACCCATGTCTGGGCATACCTGGCGCACTTAGGGAGAGAAAGCAAAAGACACACAATTGATGGACGGAATGCAGAACAAATCAAAACATTCATCCCCAGTCAAGAGATCTGGGTTAAATCCATCATTCTTTTGTTCACCATGCCACCCCGGTTTAGACCTGGCCATAGCTAAAATCACTCTTGACCCTGTGCCTCATGGGAACAGTCCAGCCCGAACTGCCAAGCCAGGTCCTCCCTGGACCGGAAACATGCATCCTAGAACCGGTTTCGGGGTTTCACTCCTTTTCAGCCAGGATAGCTGATTCCAGGGGCATAGTGAGCCCAGAACCCACATCTGGGCATAACCGGCGCACTTAGGGCGTGAAAGCAAAAGACACACAATTGATGGACGGAATGCAAAACAAATCAAAACATTCACCCCCAGTCAAGAGATCTGGGTTAAATCCATCATTCTTTTGCTCACCATGCCACCCCAGTTTAGACCTGGCCTTATGCAAATCAGTCTTGACCCTGTACCTCATGGGAACAGTCCAGCCCGAACTGCCAAGCCAGGTCCTCCCTGGACCGGAAACAAGCATCCTAGGACCGGTTTTGGGGTTTCACCCCTCTTCAGCCAGGATAGCTTGATTCCAGTGGGACAGTGAGAGCAGGACCCATGTCTGGGCATACCGTGCGCACTTAGGGCGAGAAAGCAAAAGACACACAATTGATGGACGGAATGCAGAACAAATCAAAACATTCACCCCCAGTCAAGAGATCTGGGTTAAATCCATCATTCTTTTGTTCACCATGCCACCCCAGTTTAGACCTGGCCATATGCAAATCAGTCTTGACCCTGTGCCTCATGGGAACAGTCCAGCCCGAACTGCCAAGCCAGGTCCTCCCTGGACCGGAAACAAGCATCCTTGGACCGGTTTCAGGGTTTCACCCCTCTTCAGGCAGGATAGATTGATTCCAGTGGGACAGTGAGAGCAGGACCCATGTCTGGGCATACCTGGCGCACTTAGGGCGAGAAAGCAAAAGACACACAATTGATGGACGGAATGCAGAACAAATCAAAACATTCACCCCCAGTCAAGAGATCTGGGTTAAATCCATCATTCTTTTATTCACCATGCCACCCCAGATTAGACCTGGCCATATGCAAATCAGTCTTTGCCCTGTGCCTCATGGGAACAGTCCAGCCCGAACTGCCAAGCCAGGTCCTCCCTGGACCGGAAACAAGCATCCTATGACTGGTTTCGGGGTTTCATCCCTTTTCAGCCAGGATCGCTTGAGTCCAGTGGCACAGTGAGCCCAGGACCCACGTCTGGGCATACCTGGCGCACATAGTGCGAGAAAGCAAAAGACACACAATTGATAGACGGAATACAGAAAAAATCAAAACATTCACCCCCAGTCAAGAGATCTGGGTGAAACCCATCATTGTTTTGCTCACCATGCCACCCCAGTTTAGACCTGGCCATATGCAAATCAGTCTTGACCCTGTGCCTCATGGGAACAGTCCAGCCCGATCTGCCAAGCCAGGTCCTCCCTGTACTGGAAACAAGCATCCTAGGACCAGTTTCGGGATTTCACCCCTCTTCAGCCAGGATAGCTTGATTCCAGTGGCACAGTGAGCCCAGGACCCACATCGGGGCCTACCCGGTGCACTTAGGGCGAGAAAGCAAAAGGCACACAATTGATGGACGGAATGCAGAACAAATCAAAACATTCACCCCCAGTCAAGAGATCTGGGTTAAATCCATCATTCTTTTGTTCACCATGCCACCCCAGTTTAGACCTGGCCACATGCAAATCAGTCTTGACCCTGTGCCTCATGGGAACAGTCCAGCCGAACTGCCAAGCCAGGTCCTCCCTGGACCGGAAACAAGCATCCTAGGACCAGTTTCGGGGTTTCACCCCTCTTCAGCCAGGATAGCTTGATTCCAGTGGCACAGTGAGCCCAGAACACACGTCTGGGCATACCTGGCGCACTTAGGGCGAGAAAGCAAAAGACACACAATTGATTAACGGAATGCAGAACAAATCAAAACATTCACCCCCAGTCAAGAGATCTGGGTTAAATCCATCATTATTTTGCTCACCATGCCACCCCAGTTTAGACCTGGCCATATGCAAATCAGTCCTGACCCTGTGCTTCATGGGAACAGGCCAGCCCGAACTGCCAAGCCAGGTCCTCCCTGGACCGGAAACAAGCATCCTAGGACCGGTTTCGGGTTTTCACCCCTCTTCAGCCAGGCTAGCTTGAATCCAGTGGCACAGTGAGCCCAGGACCCACGTCTGGGCATACCTGTCGCACTTAGGGCGAGAAAGCAAAAGACACACAATTGATGGACGGAATGCAGAACAAATCAAAACATTCACCCCCAGTCAAGAGATCTGGGTTAAACCCATCATTGTTTTGCTCACCATGCCACCCCAGTTTAGACCTGGCCATATGCAAATCAGTCTTGACCCTGTGCCTCATGGGAAAAGGCCAGCCTGAACTGCCAAGCCAGGTCCTCCCTGGACCGGAAACAAGCATCCTATGACCGGTTTCAGGGTTTCATCCCTCTTCAGCCAGGATAGCTTGAATCCAGTGACACAGTGAGCCCAGGACCCACGTCTGGGCATACCTGTCGCACTTAGGGCGAGAAAGCAAAAGACACACAATTGATGGACGGAATGCAGAACAAATCAAAACATTCACCCCCAGTCAAGAGATCTGGGTTAAATCCATCATTCTTTTGTTCACCATGCCACCCCAGTTTAGACCTGGCCATATGCAAATCAGTCTTGACCCTGTGCCTCATGGGATTAGTCCAGCCCGAACTGCCAAGCCAGGTCCTCCCTGGACCGGAAACAAGCATCCTAGGACCGGTTTCGGGGTTTCACCCCTCTTCAGCCAGGATAGCTTGATTCCAGTGGGACAGTGAGAGCAGAACCCATGTCTGGGCATACCGGGCGCACTTAGGGCGAGAAAGCAAATACACACAATTGATGGACGGAATGCAGAACAAATCAAAACATTCACCCCCAGTCAAGAGATCTGGGTTAAATCCATCATTCTTTTGTTCACCATGCCACCCCAGTTTAGACCTGGCCATATGCAAATCAGTCTTGACCCCGTGCCTCATGGGAACAGTCCAGCCCGAACTGCCAAGCCAGGTCCTTCCTGGACCGGAAACAAGCATCCTTGGACCGGTTTCAGGGTTTCACCCCTCTTCATGCAGGATAGATTGATTCCAGTGGGACAGTGAGAGCAGGACCCATGTCTGGGCATACCGGGCGCACTTAGGGCGAGAAAGCAAAAGACACACAATTGATGGACGGAATGCAGAACAAATCAAAACATTCACCCCCAGTCAAGAGATCTGGGTTAAATCCATCATTCTTTTATTCACCATGCCACCCCAGATTAGACCTGGCCATATGCAAATCAGTCTTGACCCTGTGCCTCATGGGAACAGTCCAGCCCGAACTGCCAAGCCAGGTCCTCCCTGGACCGGAAACAAGCATCCTATGACTGGTTTCGGGGTTTCATCCCTTTTCAGCCAGGATCGCTTGAGTCCAGTGGCACAGTGAGCCCAGGACCCACGTCTGGGCATACCTGGCGCACATAGTGCGAGAAAGCAAAAGACACACAATTGATAGACGTAATACAGAAAAAATCAAAACATTCACCCCCAGTCAAGAGATCTGGGTTAAACCCATCATTGTTTTGCTCACCATGCCACCCCAGTTTAGACCTGGCCATATGCAAATCAGTCTTGACCCTGTGCCTCATGGGAACAGTCCAGCCCGATCTGCCAAGCCAGGTCCTCCCTGTACTGGAAACAAGCATCCTAGGACCAGTTTCGGGATTTCACCCCTCTTCAGCCAGGATAGCTTGATTCCAGTGGCACAGTGAGCCCAGGACCCACATCGGGGCCTACCCGGTGCACTTAGGGCGAGAAAGCAAAAGGCACACAATTGATGGACGGAATGCAGAACAAATCAAAACATTCACCCCCAGTCAAGAGATCTGGGTTAAATCCATCATTCTTTTGTTCACCATGCCACCCCAGTTTAGACCTGGCCACATGCAAATCAGTCTTGACCCTGTGCCTCATGGGAACAGTTCAGCCGAACTGCCAAGCCAGGTCCTCCCTGGACCGGAAACAAGCATCCTAGGACCAGTTTCGGGGTTTCACCCCTCTTCAGCCAGGATAGCTTGATTCCAGTGGCACAGTGAGCCCAGAACACACGTCTGGGCATACCTGGCGCACTTAGGGCGAGAAAGCAAAAGACACACAATTGATTAACGGAATGCAGAACAAATCAAAACATTCACCCCCAGTCAAGAGATCTGGGTTAAACCCATCATTGTTTTGCTCACCATGCCACCCCAGTTTAGACCTGGCCATATGCAAATCAGTCTTGACCCTGTGCCTCATGGGAAAAGGCCAGCCTGAACTGCCAAGCCAGGTCCTCCCTGGACCGGAAACAAGCATCCTATGAACGGTTTCGGGGTTTCATCCCTCTTCAGCCAGGATAGCTTGAATCCAGTGACACAGTGAGCCCAGGACCCACGTCTGGGCATACCTGTCGCACTTAGGGCGAGAAAGCAAAAGACACACAATTGATGGACGGAATGCAGAACAAATCAAAACATTCACCCCCAGTCAAGAGATCTGGGTTAAATCCATCATTCTTTTGTTCACCATGCCACCCCAGTTTAGACCTGGCCATATGCAAATCAGTCTTGACCCTGTGCCTCATGGGATTAGTCCAGCCCGAACTGCCAAGCCAGGTCCTCCCTGGACCGGAAACAAGCATCCTAGGACCGGTTTCGGGGTTTCACCCCTCTTCAGCCAGGATAGCTTGATTCCAGTGGGACAGTGAGAGCAGAACCCATGTCTGGGCATACCTGGCGCACATAGTGCGAGAAAGCAAAAGACAAACAATTGATGGACGGAATGCCGAAAAAATCAAAACATGCACCCCCAGTCAAGAGATCTGGGTTAAACCCATCATTGTTTTGCTCACCATGCCACACCAGTTTAGACCTGGCCATATGCAAATCAGTCTTGACCCTGTGCCTCATGGGAACAGTTCAGCCGAACTGCCAAGCCAGGTCCTCCCTGGACCGGAAACAAGCATCCTAGGACCGGTTTCGGGGTTTCACCCCTCTTTAACCAGGATAGCTTGATTCCAGTGACACAGTGAGCCCAGAACCCACGTCTGGGCATACCCGGCGCACTTAGGGCGAGAAAGCAAAAGACACACATTTGATGGACGGAATGCAGAACAAATCAAAACATTCACCCCCAGTCAAGAGATCTGGGTTAAACCCATCATTGTTTTGCTCACCATGCCACCCCAGTTTAGACCTGGCCATATGCAAATCAGTCTTGACCCTGTGCCTCATGGGAACAGTCCAGCCCGAACTGCCAAGCCAGGTCCTCCCTGGACCGGAAACAAGCATCCTAGGACCGGTTTCGGGGTTTCACCCCTCTTCAGCCAGGATAGCTTGATTCCAGTGGGACAGTGAGAGCAGGACCCATGTCTGGGCATGCCTGGCGCACTTAGGGCGAGAAAGCAAAAGACACACAATTGATGGACGGAATGCAGAACAAATCAAAACATTCACCCCCAGTCAATAGATCTGGGTTAAATCCATCATTCTTTTGCTCACCATGCCACCCCAGTTTAGACCTGGCCATATGCAAATCAGTCTTGACCCTGTGCCTCATGGGAACAGTCCAGTCCGAACTGCCAAGGCAGGTCCTCCCTGGACCGGAAACAAGCATCCTATGACTGGTTTCTGGGTTTCATCCCTTTTCAGCCAGGTTCGCTTGAGTCCAGTGGCACAGTGAGCCCAGGACCCACATCTGGGAATACCTGGCGCACATAGTGCGAGAAAGCAAAAGACATACAATTGATGGACGGAATGCAGAACAAATCAAAACATTCACCCCCAGTCAAGAGATCTCAGTTAAACCCATCATTGTTTTGCTCACCATGCCACCCCAGTTTAGACCTGGCCATATGCAAATCAGTCTTGACCCTGTGCCTCATGGGAACAGTCCAGCCGAACTGCCAAGCCAGGTCCTCCCTGGACCGGAAACAAGCATCCTAGGACCGGTTTCGGGGTTTCACCCCTCTTCAGCCAGGATAGCTTGATTCCAGTGGGACAGTGAGAGCAGGACCCATGTCTGGGCATACCTGGCGCACTTAGGGCGAGAAAGCAAAAGACACACAATTGATGGACGGAATGCAGAACAAATCAAAACATTCACCCCAGTCAAGAGATCTGGGTTAAATCCATCATTCTTTTGCTCACCATGCCACCCCAGTTTAGACCTGGCCATATGCAAATCAGTCTTGACCCTGTGCCTCATGGGAACAGTCCAGCCCGAACTGCCAAGCCAGGTCCTTCCTGGACCGGAAACAAGCATCCTATGACTGGTTTCGGGGTTTCATCCCTTTTCAGCCAGGATCGCTTGAGTCCAGTGGCACAGTGAGCCCAGGACCCACGTCTGGGAATACCTGGCGCACATAGTGCGAGAAAGCAAAAGACACACAATTGATGGACGGAATACAGAAAAAATCAAAACTTTCACCCCCAGTCAAGAGATCTGGGTTAAATCCATCATTCTTTTGCTCGCCATGCCACCCCAGTTTAGACCTGGCCATATGCAAATCAGTCCTGACCCTGTGCCTCATGGGAACAGGCCAGCCCGAACTGCCAAGCCAGGTCCTCCCTGGACCGGAAACAAGCATCCTAGGACTGGTTTCGGGTTTTCACCCCTCTTCAGCCAGGCTAGATTGAATCCAGTGGCACAGTGAGCCCAGGACCCACGTCTGGGCATACCTGTCGCACTTAGGGCGAGAAAGCAAAAGACACACAATTGATGGACGGAATGCAGAACAAATCAAAACATTCACCCCCAGTCAAGAGATCTGGGTTAAACCCATCATTGTTTTGCTCACCATTCCACCCCAGTTTAGACCTGGCCATATGCAAATCAGTCTTGACCCTGTGCCTCATGGGAACAGGCCAGCCCGAACTGCCAAGCCAGGTCCTCCCGGGACCAGAAACAAGCATCCTAGGACCGGTTTCAGGGTTTCACCCCTCTTCAGGCAGGATAGCTTGATTCCAGTGGGACAGTGAGAGCAGGACCCATGTCTGGGCATACCTGCCGCACTTAGGGCGAGAAAGCAAAAGGCACACAATTGATGGACGGAATGCAGAACAAATCAAAACATTCACCCCCAGTCAAGAGATCTGGGTTAAATCCATCATTCTTTTGCTCACCATGCAACCCCAGTTTAGACCTGGCCATATGCAAATCAGTCTTGACCCTGTGCCTCATGGGAACAGTCCAGCCCGAACTGCCAAGCCAGGTCCTCCCTGGACCGGAAACAAGCATCCTATGACCGGTTTCGGGGTTTCAGCCCTCTTCAGCCAGGATAGCTTGAGTCCAGTGGCACAGTGAGCCCAGGACCCACGTCTGGGCATACCTGTCGCACTTAGGACGAGAAAGCAAAAGACACACAATTGATGGACAGAATGCAGAACAAATCAAAACATTCACCCCCAGTCAAGAGATCTGGGTTAAATCCATCATTCTTTTGCTCACCATGCCACCCCAGTTTAGACCTGGCCATATGCAAATCAGTCTTGACCCTGTGCCTCATGGGAACAGTCCAGCCCGAACTGCCAAGCCAGGTCCTCCCTGGACCGGAAACAAGCATCCTATGACTGGTTTCGGGGTTTCATCCCTTTTCAGCCAGGATCGCTTGAGTCCAGTGGCACAGTGAGCCCAGGACCCACGTCTGGGAATACCTGGCGCACATAGTGCGAGAAAGCAAAAGACACACAATTGATGGACGGAATGCAGAAAAAATCAAAACATTCACCCCCAGTCAAGAGATCTGGGTTAAACCCATCATTGTTTTGCTCACCATGCCACCCCAGTTTAGACCTGGCCATATGCAAATCAGTCTTGACCCTGTGCCTCATGGGAACAGTCCAGCCCGAACTGCCAAGCCAGGTCCTCCCTGGACCAGAAACAAGCATCCTAGGACCGGTTTCGGGGTTTCACCCCTCTTCAACCAGGATAGCTTGATTCCAGTGACACAGTGAGCCCAGAACCCACGTCTGGGCATACCTGGCGCACTTAGGGCGAGAAAGCAAAAGACACACAATTGATGGACGGAATGCAGAACAAATCAAAACATTCACCCCAGTCAATAGATCTGGGTTAAATCCATCATTCTTTTGCTCACCATGCCAACCCAGTTTAGACCTGGCCATATGCAAATCAGTCTTGACCCTGTGCCTCATGGGAACAGTCCAGCCCGAACTGCCAAGCCAGGTCCTCCCTGGACCGGAAACAAGCATCCTATGACTGGTTTCGGGGTTTCATCCCTTTTCAGCCAGGATCGCTTGAGTCCAGTGGCACAGTGAGCCCAGGACCCACGTCTGGGAATACCTGGCGCACATAGTGCGAGAAAGCAAAAGACACACAATTGATGGACGGAATGCAGAAAAAATCAAAACATTCACCCCCAGTCAAGAGATCTGGGTTAAATCCATCATTCTTTTGCTCACCATGCCACCCCAGTTTAGACCTGGCCATATGCAAATCAGTCCTGACCCTGTGCATCATGGGAACAGGCCAGCCCGAACTGCCAAGCCAGGTCCTCCCTGGACCGGAAACAAGCATCCTAGGACTGGTTTCGGGTTTTCACCCCTCTTCAGCCAGGCTAGATTGAATCCAGTGGCACAGTGAGCCCAGGACCCACGTCTGGGCATACCTGTCGCACTTAGGGCGAGAAAGCAAAAGACACACAATTGATGGACGGAAAGCAGAACAAATCAAAACATTCACCCCCAGTCAAGAGATCTGGGTTAAACCCATCATTGTTTTGCTCACCATTCCACCCCAGTTTAGACCTGGCCATATGCAAATCAGTCTTGACCCTGTGCCTCATGGGAACAGGCTAGCCCGAACTGCCAAGCCAGGTCCCCCCGGGACCAGAAACAAGCATCCTAGGACCGGTTTCAGGGTTTCACCCCTCTTCAGGCAGGATAGCTTGATTCCAGTGGGACAGTGAGAGCAGGACCCATGTCTGGGCATACCTGCCACACTTAGGGCGAGAAAGCAAAAGGCACACAATTGATGGACGGAATGCAGAACAAATCAAAACATTCACCCCCAGTCAAGAGATCTGGGTTAAATCCATCATTCTTTTGTTCACCATGCCACCCCAGTTTAGACCTGGCCATATGCAAATCAGTCTTGACCCTGTGCCTCATGGGATTAGTCCAGCCCGAACTGCCAAGCCAGGTCCTCCCTGGACCGGAAACAAGCATCCTAGGACCGGTTTCGGGGTTTCACCCCTCTTCAGCCAGGATAGCTTGATTCCAGTGGGACAGTGAGAGCAGAACCCATGTCTGGGCATACCTGGCGCACATAGTGCGAGAAAGCAAAAGACAAACAATTGATGGACGGAATGCCGAAAAAATCAAAACATGCACCCCCAGTCAAGAGATCTGGGTTAAACCCATCATTGTTTTGCTCACCATGCCACACCAGTTTAGACCTGGCCATATGCAAATCAGTCTTGACCCTGTGCCTCATGGGAACAGTTCAGCCGAACTGCCAAGCCAGGTCCTCCCTGGACCGGAAACAAGCATCCTAGGACCGGTTTCGGGGTTTCACCCCTCTTTAACCAGGATAGCTTGATTCCAGTGACACAGTGAGCCCAGAACCCACATCTGGGCATACCCGGCGCACTTAGGGCGAGAAAGCAAAAGACACACATTTGATGGACGGAATGCAGAAAAAATCAAAACATTCACCCCCAGTCAAGAGATCTGGGTTAAACCCATCATTGTTTTGCTCACCATGCCACCCCAGTTTAGACCTGGCCATATGCAAATCAGTCTTGACCCTGTGCCTCATGGGAACAGTCCAGCCCGAACTGCCAAGCCAGGTCCTCCCTGGACCGGAAACAAGCATCCTAGGACCGGTTTCGGGGTTTCACCCCTCTTCAGCCAGGATAGCTTGATTCCAGTGGGACAGTGAGAGCAGGACCCATGTCTGGGCATGCCTGGCGCACTTAGGGCGAGAAAGCAAAAGACACTCAATTGATGGACGGAATGCAGAACAAATCAAAACATTCACCCCCAGTCAATAGATCTGGGTTAAATCCATCATTCTTTTGCTCACCATGCCACCCCAGTTTAGACCTGGCCATATGCAAATCAGTCTTGACCCTGTGCCTCATGGGAACAGTCCAGTCCGAACTGCCAAGCCAGGTCCTCCCTGGACCGGAAACAAGCATCCTATGACTGGTTTCTGGGTTTCATTTCTTTTCAGCCAGGTTCGCTTGAGTCTAGTGGCACAGTGAGCCCAGGACCCACGTCTGGGAATACCTGGCGCACATAGTGCGAGAAAGCAAAAGACATACAATTGATGGACGGAATGCAGAAAAAATCAAAACATTCACCCCCAGTCAAGAGATCTGGGTTAAACCCATCATTGTTTTGCTCACCATTCCACCCCAGTTTAGACCTGGCCATATGCAAATCAGTCTTGACCCTGTGCCTCATGGGAACAGGCCAGCCCGAACTGCCAAGCCAGGTCCTCCCTGGACCAGAAACAAGCAACCTAGGACCGGTTTCAGGGTTTCACCCCTCTTCAGGCAGGATAGCTTGATTCCAGTGGGACAGTGAGAGCAGGACCCATGTCTGGGCATACCTGGCGCACTTAGGGCGAGAAAGCAAAAGGCACACAATTGATGGACGGAATGCAGAACAAATCAAAACATTCACCCCCAGTCAAGAGATCTGGGTTAAATCCATCATTCTTTTGCTCACCATGCAACCCCAGTTTAGACCTGGCCATATGCAAATCAGTCTTGACCCTGTGCCTCATGGGAACAGTCCAGCCCGAACTGCCAAGCCAGGTCCTCCCTGGACCGGAAACAAGCATCCTATGACCGGTTTCGGGGTTTCATCCCTCTTCAGCCAGGATAGCTTGAGTCCAGTGGCACAGTGAGCCCAGGACCCACGTCTGGGCATACCTGTCGCACTTAGGGCGAGAAAGCAAAAGACACACAATTGATGGACGGAATGCAGAACAAATCAAAACATTCACCCCCAGTCAAGAGATCTGGGTTAAATCCATCATTCTTTTGCTCACCATGCCACCCCAGTTTAGACCTGGCCATATGCAAATCAGTCTTGATCCTGTGCCTCATGGGAACAGTCCAGCCTGAACTGCCAAGCCAGGTCCTCCCTGGACCGGAATCAAGCATCCTATGACTGGTTTCGGGGTTTCATCCCTTTTCAGCCAGGATCGCTTGAGTCCAGTGGCACAGTGAGCCCAGGACCCACGTCTGGGCATACCTGGCTCACATAGTGCGAGAAAGCAAAAGACAAACAATTGATGGACGGAATGCCGAAAAAATCAAAACATTCACCCCCAGTCAAGAGATCTGGGTTAAACCCATCATTGTTTTGCTCACCATGCCACCCCAGTTTAGACCTGGCCATATGCAAATCAGTCTTGACCCTGTGCCTCATGGGAACAGTCCAGCCGAACTGCCAAGCCAGGTCCTCCCTGGATCGGAAACAAGCATCCTAGGACCGGTTTCGGGGTTTCACCCCTCTTCAGCCAGGATAGCTTGATTCCAGTGGGACAGTGAGAGCAGGACCCATGTCTGGGCATACCTGGCGAACTTAGGGCGAGAAAGCAAAAGACACACAATTGATGGACGGAATGCAGAACAAATCATAACATTCACCCCAGTCAATAGATCTGGGTTAAATCCATCATTCTTTTGCTCACCATGCCACCCCAGTTTAGACCTGGCCATATGCAAATCAGTCTTGACCCTGTGCCTCATGGGAACAGTCCAGCCCGAACTGCCAAGCCAGGTCCTCCCTGGACCGGAAACAAGCATCCTATGACTGGTTTCGGGGTTTCATCCCTTTTCAGCCAGGATCGCTTGAGTCCAGTGGCACAGTGAGCCCAGGACCCACGTCTGGGAATACCTGGCGCACATAGTGCGAGAAAGCAAAAGACACACAATTGATGGACGGAATGCAGAAAAAATCAAAACATTCACCCCCAGTCAAGAGATCTGGGTTAAATCCATCATTCTTTTGCTCACCATGCCACCCCAGTTTAGACCTGGCCATATGCAAATCAGTCCTGACCCTGTGCCTCATGGGAACAGGCCAGCCCGAACTGCCAAGCCAGGTCCTCCCTGGACCGGAAACAAGCATCCTAGGACTGGTTTCGGGTTTTCACCCCTCTTCAGCCAGGCTAGATTGAATCCAGTGGCACAGTGAGCCCAGGACCCACGTCTGGGCATACCTGTCGCACTTAGGGCGAGAAAGCAAAAGACACACAATTGATGGACGGAATGCAGAACAAATCAAAACATTCACCCCCAGTCAAGAGATCTGGGTTAAACCCATCATTGTTTTGCTCACCATTCCACCCCAGTTTAGACCTGGCCATATGCAAATCAGTCTTGACCCTGTGCCTCATGGGAACAGGCCAGCCCGAACTGCCAAGCCAGGTCCTCCCGGGACCAGAAACAAGCATCCTAGGACCGGTTTCAGGGTTTCACCCCTCTTCAGGCAGGATAGCTTGATTCCAGTGGGACAGTGAGAGCAGGACCCATGTCTGGGCATACCTGCCGCACTTAGGGCGAGAAAGCAAAAGGCACACAATTGATGGACGGAATGCAGAACAAATCAAAACATTCACCCCCAGTCAAGAGATCTGGGTTAAATCCATCATTCTTTTGCTCACCATGCAACCCCAGTTTAGACCTGGCCATATGCAAATCAGTCTCGACCCTGTGCCTCATGGGAACAGTCCAGCCCGAACTGCCAAGCCAGGTCCTCCCTGGACCGGAAACAAGCATCCTATGACCGGTTTCGGGGTTTCATCCCTCTTCAGCCAGGATAGCTTGAGTCCAGTGGCACAGTGAGCCCAGGACCCACGTCTGGGCATACCTGTCGCACTTAGGGCGAGAAAGCAAAAGACACACAATTGATGGACAGAATGCAGAACAAATCAAAACATTCACCCCCAGTCAAGAGATCTGGGTTAAATCCATCATTCTTTTGCTCACCATGCCACCCCAGTTTAGACCTGGCCATATGCAAATCAGTCTTGACCCTGTGCCTCATGGGAACAGTCCAGCCCGAACTGCCAAGCCAGGTCCTCCCTGGACCGGAAACAAGCATCCTATGACTGGTTTCGGGGTTTCATCCCTTTTCAGCCAGGATCGCTTGAGTCCAGTGGCACAGTGAGCCCAGGACCCACGTCTGGGAATACCTGGCGCACATAGTGCGAGAAAGCAAAAGACACACAATTGATGGACGGAATGCAGAAAAAATCAAAACATTCACCCCCAGTCAAGAGATCTGGGTTAAACCCATCATTGTTTTGCTCACCATGCCACCCCAGTTTAGACCTGGCCATATGCAAATCAGTCTTGACCCTGTGCCTCATGGGAACAGTCCAGCCCGAACTGCCAAGCCAGGTCCTCCCTGGACCAGAAACAAGCATCCTAGGACCGGTTTCGGGGTTTCACCCCTCTTCAACCAGGATAGCTTGATTCCAGTGACACAGTGAGCCCAGAACCCACGTCTGGGCATACCTGACGCACTTAGGGCGAGAAAGCAAAAGACACACAATTGATGGACGGAATGCAGAACAAATCAAAACATTCACCCCAGTCAATAGATCTGGGTTAAATCCATCATTCTTTTGCTCACCATGCCACCCCAGTTTAGACCTGGCCATATGCAAATCAGTCTTGACCCTGTGCCTCATGGGAACAGTCCAGCCCGAACTGCCAAGCCAGGTCCTCCCTGGACCGGAAACAAGCATCCTATGACTGGTTTCGGGGTTTCATCCCTTTTCAGCCAGGATCGCTTGAGTCCAGTGGCACAGTGAGCCCAGGACCCACGTCTGGGAATACCTGGCGCACATAGTGCGAGAAAGCAAAAGACACACAATTGATGGACGGAATGCAGAAAAAATCAAAACATTCACCCCCAGTCAAGAGATCTGCTTAAATCCATCATTCTTTTGCTCACCATGCCACCCCAGTTTAGACCTGGCCATATGCAAATCAGTCCTGACCCTGTGCCTCATGGGAACAGGCCAGCCCGAACTGCCAAGCCAGGTCCTCCCTGGACCGGAAACAAGCATCCTAGGACTGGTTTCGGGTTTTCACCCCTCTTCAGCCAGGCTAGATTGAATCCAGTGGCACAGTGAGCCCAGGACCCATGTCTGGGCATACCTGTCGCACTTAGGGCGAGATAGCAAAAGACACACAATTGATGGACGGAATGCAGAACAAATCAAAACATTCACCCCCAGTCAAGAGATCTGGGTTAAACCCATCATTGTTTTGCTCACCATTCCACCCCAGTTTAGACCTGGCCATATGCAAATCAGTCTTGACCCTGTGCCTCATGGGAACAGGCCAGCCCGAACTGCCAAGCCAGGTCCTCCCGGGACCAGAAACAAGCATCCTAGGACCGGTTTCAGGGTTTCACCCCTCTTCAGGCAGGATGGCTTGATTCCAGTGGGACAGTGAGAGCAGGACCCATGTCTGGGCATACCTGCCGCACTTAGGGCGAGAAAGCAAAAGGCACACAATTGATGGATGGAATGCAGAACAAATCAAAACATTCACCCCCAGTCAAGAGATCTGGGTTAAATCCATCATTCTTTTGCTCACCATGCAACCCCAGTTTAGACCTGGCCATATGCAAATCAGTCTTGACCCTGTGCCTCATGGGAACAGTCCAGCCCGAACTGCCAAGCCAGGTCCTCCCTGGACCGGAAACAAGCATCCTATGACCGGTTTCGGGGTTTCATCCCTCTTCAGCCAGGATAGCTTGAGTCCAGTGGCACAGTGAGCCCAGGACCCACGTCTGGGCATACCTGTCGCACTTAGGGCGAGAAAGCAAAAGACACACAATTGATGGACAGAATGCAGAACAAATCAAAACATTCACCCCCAGTCAAGAGATCTGGGTTAAATCCATCTTTCTTTTGCTCACCATGCCACCCCAGTTTAGACCTGGCCATATGCAAATCAGTCTTGACCCTGTGCCTCATGGGAACAGTCCAGCCCGAACTGCCAAGCCAGGTCCTCCCTGGACCGGAAACAAGCATCCTATGACTGGTTTCGGGGTTTCATCCCTTTTCAGCCAGGATCGCTTGAGTCCAGTGGCACAGTGAGCCCAGGACCCACGTCTGGGAATACCTGGCGCACATAGTGCGAGAAAGCAAAAGACACACAATTGATGGACGGAATGCAGAAAAAATCAAAACATTCACCCCCAGTCAAGAGATCTGGGTTAAACCCATCATTGTTTTGCTCACCATGCCACCCCAGTTTAGACCTGGCCATATGCAAATCAGTCTTGACCCTGTGCCTCATGGGAACAGTCCAGCCCGAACTGCCAAGCCAGGTCCTCCCTGGACCGGAAACAAGCATCCTAGGACCGGTTTCGGGGTTTCACCCCTCTTCAACCAGGATAGCTTGATTCCAGTGACACAGTGAGCCCAGAACCCACGTCTGGGCATACCTGACGCACTTAGGGCGAGAAAGCAAAAGACACACAATTGATGGACGGAATGCAGAACAAATCAAAACATTCACCCCAGTCAATAGATCTGGGTTAAATCCATCATTCTTTTGCTCACCATGCCACCCCAGTTTAGACCTGGCCATATGCAAATCAGTCTTGACCCTGTGCCTCATGGGAACAGTCCAGCCCAAACTGCCAAGCCAGGTCCTCCCTGGACCGGAAACAAGCATCCTATGACTGGTTTCGGGGTTTCATCCCTTTTCAGCCAGGATCGCTTGAGTCCAGTGGCACAGTGAGCCCAGGACCCACGTCTGGGAATACCTGGCGCACATAGTGCGAGAAAGCAAAAGACACACAATTGATGGACGGAATGCAGAAAAAATCAAAACATTCACCCCCAGTCAAGAGATCTGCTTAAATCCATCATTCTTTTGCTCACCATGCCACCCCAGTTTAGACCTGGCCATATGCAAATCAGTCCTGACCCTGTGCCTCATGGGAACAGGCCAGCCCAAACTGCCAAGCCAGGTCCTCCCTGGACCGGAAACAAGCATCCTAGGACTGGTTTCGGGTTTTCACCCCTCTTCAGCCAGGCTAGATTGAATCCAGTGGCACAGTGAGCCCAGGACCCATGTCTGGGCATACCTGTCGCACTTAGGGCGAGAAAGCAAAAGACACACAATTGATGGACGGAATGCAGAACAAATCAAAACATTCACCCCCAGTCAAGAGATCTGGGTTAAACCCATCATTGTTTTGCTCACCATTCCACCCCAGTTTAGACCTGGCCATATGCAAATCAGTCTTGACCCTGTGCCTCATGGGAACAGGCCAGCCCGAACTGCCAAGCCAGGTCCTCCCGGGACCAGAAACAAGCATCCTAGGACCGGTTTCAGGGTTTCACCCCTCTTCAGGCAGGATGGCTTGATTCCAGTGGGACAGTGAGAGCAGGACCCATGTCTGGGCATACCTGCCGCACTTAGGGCGAGAAAGCAAAAGGCACACAATTGATGGACGGAATGCAGAACAAATCAAAACATTCACCCCCAGTCAAGAGATCTGGGTTAAATCCATCATTCTTTTGCTCACCATGCAACCCCAGTTTAGACCTGGCCATATGCAAATCAGTCTTGACCCTGTGCCTCATGGGAACAGTCCAGCCCGAACTGCCAAGCCAGGTCCTCCCTGGACCGGAAACAAGCATCCTATGACC
Organism: Triturus cristatus; assembly: GCF_964204655.1. Lineage (NCBI taxonomy): Eukaryota > Metazoa > Chordata > Amphibia > Caudata > Salamandridae > Triturus > Triturus cristatus. The sequence goes on from NC_140579.1 coordinate 1,314,881,322, forward strand.
GGTTTCGGGGTTTCATCCCTCTTCAGCCAGGATAGCTTGAGTCCAATGGCACAGTGAGCCCAGGACCCACGTCTGGGCATACCTGTCGCACTTAGGGCGAGAAAGCAAAAGACACACAATTGATGGACAGAATGCAGAACAAATCAAAACATTCACCCCCAGTCAAGAGATCTGGGTTAAATCCATCATTCTTTTGCTCACCATGCCACCCCAGTTTAGACCTGGCCATATGCAAATCAGTCTTGACCCTGTGCCTCATGGGAACAGTCCAGCCCGAACTGCCAAGCCAGGTCCTCCCTGGACCGGAAACAAGCATCCTATGACTGGTTTCGGGGTTTCATCCCTTTTCAGCCAGGATCGCTTGAGTCCAGTGGCACAGTGAGCCCAGGACCCACGTCTGGGAATACCTGGCGCACATAGTGCGAGAAAGCAAAAGACACACAATTGATGGACGGAATGCAGAAAAAATCAAAACATTCACCCCCAGTCAAGAGATCTGGGTTAAACCCATCATTGTTTTGCTCACCATGCCACCCCAGTTTAGACCTGGCCATATGCAAATCAGTCTTGACCCTGTGCCTCATGGGAACAGTCCAGCCCGAACTGCCAAGCCAGGTCCTCCCTGGACCGGAAACAAGCATCCTAGGACCGGTTTCGGGGTTTCACCCCTCTTCAACCAGGATAGCTTGATTCCAGTGACACAGTGAGCCCAGAACCCACGTCTGGGCATACCTGGCGAACTTAGGGCGAGAAAGCAAAAGACACACAATTGATGGACGGAATGCAGAACAAATCAAAACATTCATCCCCAGTCAAGAGCTCGGGGTTAAATTTATCAGACTTTGGTCACTATGCCACCCCAGTTTAGACCTGGCCATATGCAAATCAGTCTTGACCCTGTGCCTCATGGGAGCAGTCCAGCCCGAACTGCCAAGCCAGGTCCTTCCTGTACTGGAAACAAGCATCCTAGGACCGGTTTCGGGATTTCACCCCTCTTCAGCCAGGATAGCTTGATTCCAGTGGCACAGTGAGCCCAGGACCCACATCGGGGCATACCCGGCGCACTTAGGGCGAGAAAGCAAAAGGCACACAATTGATGGACGGAATGCAGAACAAATCAAAACATTCACCCCCAGTCAAGAGATCTGGGTTAAATCCATCATTCTTTTGTTCACCATGCCACCCCAGTTTAGACCTGGCCATATGCAAATCAGTCTTGTCCCTGTGCCTCATGGGAACAGTCCAGCCGAACTGCCAAGCCAGGTCCTCCCTGGACGGGAAACAAGCATCCTAGGACCGGTTTCTGGGTTTCACTCCTCTTCAGCCAGGATAGCTTGATTCCACTGGCACAGTGAGCCCAGAACCCACGTCTGGGCATACCTGGAGCACTTAGGGCGAGAAAGCAAAAGACACACAATTGATGGACGGAATGCAGAACAAATCAAAACATTCACCCCCAGTCAAGAGATCTGGGTTAAACCCATCTTTGTTTTGCTCACCATGCCACCCCAGTTTAGACCTGGCCATATTCAAATCAGTCTTGACCCTGTGCCTCATGGGAACAGTCCAGCCCGAACTGCCAAGCCAGGTCCTCCCTGCTCCAGAAACAAGCATCCTAGGACCGGTTTCGGGGTTTCACCCCTTTTCAGCCATGATAGCTTGATTCCAGTGGGACAGTGAGAACAGGACCCATGTCTGGGCATACCTGGCGCACTTAGGGCGAGAAAGCAAAAGACACACAATTGATGGACGGAATGCAGAACAAATCATAACATTCACCCCCAGTCAATAGATCTGGGTTAAATCCATCATTCTTTTGCTCACCATGCCACCCCAGTTTAGACCTGGCCATATGCAAATCAGTCTTGACCCTGTGCCTCATGGGCACAGTTCAGCCCGAACTTCCAAGCCAGGTCCTCCCTGGACCGGAAACAAGCATCCTATCACTGGTTTCGGGGTTTCACCCCTTTTCAGCCAGGATCGCTTGAATCCAGTGGCACAGTGAGACCAGGACCCACGTCTGGGCATACCTGGCGCACATAGTGCGAGAAAGCAAAAGACACGCAATTGATGGACGGAATGCAGAAAAAATCAAAACATTCACCCCCAGTCAAGAGATCTGGGTTAAACCCATCATTGTTTTGCTCACCATGCCACCCCAGTTTAGACCTGGCCGTATGCAAATCAGTCTTGACCCTGTGCCTCATGGGAACAGTCCAGCCGAACTGCCAAGCCAGGTCCTCCCTGGACCGGAAACAAGCATCCTAGGACCGGTTTCGGGGTTTCACCCCTCTTCAGCCAGGATAGCTTGATTCCAGTGGCACAGTGAGCCCAGAACCCACGTCTGGGCATACCTGGCGCACTTAGGGCGAGAAAGCAAAAGACACACAATTGATGGACGGAATGCAGAACAAATCAAAACATTCACCCCCAGTCAAGAGATCTGGGTTAAATCCATCATTGTTTTGCTCACCATGCCACCCCAGTTTAGACCTGGCCATATGCAAATCAGTCTTGACCCTGTGCCTCATGGGAACAGTCCAGCCCGAACTGCCAAGTCAGGTCCTCCCTGGACCGGAAACCAGCATCCTAGGACCGGTTTCGGGGTTTCACCCCTCTTCAGCCAGGATAGCTTGATTCCAGTGGGACAGTGAGAGCAGGACCCATGTCTGGGCATACCTGGCGCACTTAGGGCGAGAAAGCAAAAGACACACAATTGATGGACGGATTGCAGAACAAATCAAAACATTCACCCCCAGTCAATAGATCTGGGTTAAATCCATAATTCTTTTGCTCACCATGCCACCCCAGTTTAGACCTGGCCATATGCAAATCAGTCTTGACCCTGTGCCTCATGGGAACAGTCCAGCCCGAACTGCCAAGCCAGGTCCTCCCTGGACCGGAAACAAACATCCTATGACTGGTTTCGGTGTTTCATCCCTTTTCAGCCAGGATCGCTTGAGTCCAGTGGCACAGTGAGCCCAGGACCCACGTCTTGGAATACCTGGCGCACATAGTGCGAGAAAGCAAAAGACACACAATTGATGGACGGAATGCAGAACAAATCAAAACATTCACCCCCAGTCAAGAGATCTGGGTAAAATCCATCATTCTTTTGCTCACCATGCAACCCCAGTTTAGACCTGTCCATAGGCAAATCAGTCTTGACCCTGTGCCTCATGGGAACAGTCCAGCCCGAACTGCCAAGCCAGGTCCTCCCTGGACCGGAAACAAGCATCCTATGACCGGTTTTGGGGTTTCATCCCTCTTCAGCCAGGATAGCTTGAGTCCAGTGGCACAGTGAACCCAGGACCCACGTCTGGGCATACCTGTCGCACTTAGGGCGAGAAAGCAAAAGACACACAATTGATGGACGGAATGCAGAACAAATCAAAACATTCACCCCTAGTCAAGAGATCTGGGTTAAATCCATCATTCTTTTGTTCACCATGCCACCCCGGTTTAGACCTGGCCATATGCAAATCATTCTTGACCCTGTGCCTCATGGGATTAGTCCAGCCCGAACTGCCGAGCCAGGTCCTCCCTGGACCGGAAACAAGCATCCTAGGACCGGTTTCGGGGTTTCACCCCTCTTCAGCCAGGATACCTTGATTCCAGTGGGACAGTGAGAGCAGGACCCATGTCTGGGCATACCTGGCGCACTTAGGGTGAGGAAGCAAAAGACACACAATTGATTGCCGGAATGCAGAACAAATCAAAACATTCACCCCCAGTCAAGAGATCTGGGTTAAATCCATCATTCTTTTGCTCACCATGCCACCCCAGTTTAGACCTGGCCATATGCAAATCAGTCTTGATCCTGTGCCTCATGGGAACAGTCCAGCCCGAACTGCCAAGCCAGGTCCTCCCTGGACCGGAAACAAGCATCCTATGACTGGTTTCGGGGTTTCATCCCTTTTCAGCCAGGATCGCTTCAGTCCAGTGGCACAGTGAGCCCAGGACCCACGTCTGGGCATACCTGGCGCACATAGTGCGAGAAAGCAAAAGACACACAATTGATGGACGGAATGCAGAACAAATCAAAACATTCACCCCCAGTCAAGAGATCTGGGTTAAACCCATCATTGTTTTGCTCACCATGCCACCCCAGTTTAGACCTGGCCATATGCAAATCAGTCTTGACCCTGTGCCTCATGGGAACAGTCCAACCGAACTGCCAAGCCAGGTCCTCCCTGGACCGGAAACAAGCATCCTAGGACCGGTTTCGTGGTTTCACCCCTCTTCAGCCAGGATAGCTTGATTCCAGTGGCACAGTGAGCCCAGAACCCACGTCTGGGCATACCTGGCGCACTTAGGGCGAGAAAGCAAAAGACACACAATTGATGGATGGAATGCAGAACAAATCAAAACATTCACCCCCATTCAAGAGATCTGGGTTAAACCCATCATTGTTTTGCTCACCATGCCACCCCAGTTTAGACCTGGCCATATGCAAATCAGTCTTGACCCTGTGCCTCATGGGAACAGTCCAGCCCGAACTGCCAAGCCAGGTCCTCCCTGGACCGGAAACAAGCATCCTAGGACCGGTTTTGGGGTTTCACCCCTCTTCAGCCAGGATAGCTTGATTCCAGTGGAACAGTGAGAGCAGGACCCATGTCTGGGCATACCTGGCCCACTTAGGGCGAGAAAGCAAAAGACACACAATTGATGGACGGAATGCAGAACAAATCAAAACATTCACCCCAGTCAATAGATCTGGGTTAAATCCATCATTCTTTTGCTCACCATGCCACCCCAGTTTAGACCTGGCCATATGCAAATCAGTCTTGACCCTGTGCCTCATGGGAACAGTCCAGCCCGAACTGCCAATCCAGGTCCTCCCTGTACCGGAAACAAGCATCCTAGGACCGGTTTCGGGGTTTCACCCCTCTTCAACCAGGCTAGCTTGATTCTAATGGCACAGTGAGCCCAGGACCTACGTCTGGGCATACCTGGCGCACTCTGGGCCAGAAAGCAAAAGACACACAATTGATGTACGGAATGCAGAACAAATCAAAACATTCACCCCCAGTCAAGAGATCTGGGTTAAACCCATCATTGTTTTTCTCACCATGCCACCCCAGTTTAGACCTGGCCATATGCAAATCAGTCTTGACCCTGTGCCTCATGGGAACAGTCCAGCCCGAACTGCCAAGCCAGATCCTCCATGGACCGGAAACAAGCATCCTAGGACCGGTTTCGGTGTTTCACCCCTCTTCAGCCAGGATAGCTTGATTCCAGTGGGACAGTGAGAGCAGGACCCATGTCTGGGCATACCTGGCGCACTTAAGGCGAGAAAGCAAAAGACACACAATTGATGGACGGAATGCAGAACAAATCAAAACATTCACCCCCAGTCAAGAGATCTGGGTTAAATCCATCATTCTTTTGCTCACCATGCCACCCCAGTTTAGACCTGGCCATATGCAAATCAGTCTTGACCCTGTGCCTCATGGGAACAGTCCAGCCCGAACTGCCAAGCCAGGTCCTCCCTGTACTGGAAACAAGCATCCTAGGACCGGTTTCGGGATATCACCCCTCTTCAGCCAGGATAGCTTGATTCCAGTGGCACAGTGAACCCAGGACCCACATCTGGGCATACCCGGCGCACTTAGGGCGAGAAAGCAAACAGCACACAATTGATGGACGGAATGCAGAACAAATCAAAACATTCACCCCCAGTCAAGAGATCCGGGTTAAATCCATCATTCTTTTGTTCACCATGCCACCCCAGTTTAGACCTGGCCATATGCAAATCAGTCTTGACCCTGTGACTCATGGGAACAGTCCAGCCCGAACTGCCAAGCCAGGTCCTCCCTGGACCGGAAACAAGCATCCTAGGACCGGTTTCGGGGTTTCACCCCTCTTCAGCCAGGATAGCTTGATTCCAGTGGGACAGTGAGAGCAGGACCCACGTCTGGGCATACCTGGCACACATAGTGCGAGAAAGCAAAAGACACACAATTGATGGACGGAATGCAGAAAAAATCAAAACATTCACCCCCAGTCAAGAGATCTGGGTTAAATCCATCATTCTTTTGCTCACCATGCCACCCCAGTTTAGACCTGGCCATATGCAAATCAGTCCTGACCCTTTGCCTCATTGGAACAGGCCAGCCCGAACTGACAAACCAGGTCCTCCCTGGATCGGAAACAAGCATCCTAGGACCGGTTTCGTGTTTTCACCCCTCTTCAGCCAGGCTAGCTTGATTCCAATGGCACAGTGAGCCTAGGACCTACGTCTGGGCATCCTGGCGCACTTAGGGCGAGAAAGCAAAAGACACACAATTGATGGACGGAATGCAGAACAAATGAAAACATTCACCCCCAGTCAAGAGATCTGGGTTAAACCCATCATTGTTTTGCTCACCATGCCACCCCAGTTTAGACCTGGCCATATGCAAATCAGTCTTGACCCTGTGCCTCATAGGAACAGTCCAGCCCGAACTGCCAAGCCAGGTCCTCCATGGACCAGAAACAACCATCCTAGGACCGGTTTCGGGGTTTCACCCCTCTTCAACCAGGATAGCTTGATTCCAGTGACACAGTGAGCCCAGAACCCACGTCTGGGCATACCTGGCGTACTTAGGGCGAGAAAGCAAAAGACACACAATTGATGGACGGAATTCAGAACAAATCAAAACATTAACCCCCAGTCAAGAGATCTGGGTTAAATCCATCATTCTTTTGCTCACCATGCCACCCCACTTTAGACCTGGCCATATGCAAATCAGTCTTGACCCTGTGCCTCATGGGAACAGTCCAGCCCGAACTGCCAAGCCAGATCCTCCCTGGACCGGAAACATGCATCCTACGACCGGTTTTGGGTTTTCACCCCTCTTCAGCCAGGCTAGCTTGATTCCAATGGCACAGTGAGCCCAGGACCTACGTCTGGGCATACCTGGCGCACTTAGGGCCAGAAAGCAAAAGACACACAATTGATGGACGGAATGCAGAACAAATCAAAACATTCACCCCCAGTCAAGAGATCTGGGATAAACCCATCATTGTTTTTCTCACCATGCCACCCCAGTTTAGACCTGGCCATATGCAAATCAGTCTTCACCCTGTGCCTCATGGGAACAGTCCAGCCCGAACTGACAAGCCAGATCCTCCCTGTACTGGAAACAAGCATCCTAGGACCGGTTTCGGGATTTTACACCTCTTCAGCCAGGATAGCTTGATTCCAGTGGCACAGTGAGCCCAGGACCCACATCTGGGCATACCCGGCGCACTTAGGGCGAGAAAGCAAACGGCACACAATTGATGGACGGAATGCAGAACAAATCAAAACATTCACCCCCAGTCAAGAGATCCGGGTTAAATCCATCATTCCTTTGTTCACCATGCCACCCCAGTTTAGACCTGGCCATATGCAAATCAGTCTTGACCCTGTGACTCATGGGAACAGTCCAGCCCGAACTGCCAAGCCAGGTCCTCCCTGGACCGGAAACAAGCATCCTAGGACCGGTTTCGGGGTTTCACCCCTCTTCAGCCAGGATAGCTTGATTCCAGTGGGACAGTGAGAGCAGGACCCACGTCTGGGCATACCTGGCGCACATAGTGCGAGAAAGCAAAAGACACACAATTGATGGACGGAATGCAGAAAAAATCAAAACATTCACCCCCAGTCAAGAGATCTGGGTTAAATCCATCATTCTTTTGCTCACCATACCACCCCAGTTTAGACCTGGCCATATGCAAATGAGTCCTGACCCTTTGCCTCATGGGAACAGGCCAGCCCGAACTGCCAAGTCAGGTCCTCCCTGGACCGGAAACAAGCATCCTAGGACCGGTTTTGTGTTTTCACCCCTCTTCAGCCAGGCTAGCTTGATTCCAATGGCACAGTGAGCCGAGGACCTACGTCTGGGCATACCTGGCGCACTTAGGGCGAGAAAGCAAAAGACACACAATTGATGGACGGAATGCAGAACAAATCAAAACATTCACCCCCAGTCAAGAGATCTGGGTTAAACCCATCATTGTTTTGCTCACCATGCCACCCCAGTTTAGACCTGGCCATATGCAAATCAGTCTTGACCGTGTGCCTCATGGGAACAGTCCAGCCGAACTGCCAAGCCAGGTCCTCCCTGTACCGGAAACAAGCATCCTAGGACCGGTTTCGGGGTTTCACCCCTCTTCAGCCAGGATAGCTTGATTCCAGTGGGACAGTGAGAGCAGGACCCATGTCTGGGCATACCTTGAGCACTTAGGGCGAGAAAGCAAAAGACACACAATTGATGGACGGAATGCAGAACAAATCAAAACATTCACCCCCAGTCAATAGATCTGGGTTAAATCCATCATTCTTTTGCTCACCATGCCACCCCAGTTTAGACCTGGCCATATGCAAATCAGTCTTGATCCTGTGCCTCATGGGAACAGTCCAGCCCGAACTGCCAAGCCAGGTCCTCCCTGGACCGGAAACAAGCATCCTATGACTGGTTTTGGGGTTTCATCCCTTTTCAGCCAGGATCGCTTGAGTCCAGTGGCACAGTGAGCCCAGGACCCACGTCTGGGCATACCTGGCGCACATAGTGCGAGAAAGCAAAAGACACACAATTGATGGACGGAATGCAGAACAAATCAAAACATTCACCCCCAGTCAAGAGATCTGGGTTAAACCCATCATTGTTTTGCTCACCATGCCACCCCAGTTTAGACCTGGCCATATGCAAATCAGTCTTGACCCTGTGCCTCATGGGAACAGTCCAGCCGAACTGCCAAGCCAGGTCCTCCCTGGACCGGAAACAACTATCCTAGGACCGGTTTCGGGGTTTCACCCCTGTTCAGCCAGGATAGCTTGATTCCAGTGGCACAGTGAGCCCAGAACCCACGTCTGGGCATACCTGGCGCACTTAGGGCGAGAAAGCAAAAGACACACAATTGATGGACGGAATGCAGAACAAATCAAAACATTCACCCCCAGTCAAGAGATCTTGGTTAAACCCATCATTGTTTTGCTCACCATGCCACCCCAGTTTAGACCTGGCCATATGCAAATCAGTCTTGACCCTGTGCCTCATGGGAACAGTCCAGCCCGAAATGCCAAGCCAGGTCCTCCCTGGACCGGAAACAAGCATCCTAGGACCGGTTTCGGGGTTTCACCCCTCTTCAGCCAGGATAGCATGATTCCAGTGGAACAGTGAGAGCAGGACCCATGTCTGGGCATACCTGGCCCACTTAGGGCGAGAAAGCCAAAGACACACAATTGATGGACGGAATGCAGAACAAATCAAAACATTCACCCCCAGTCAATAGATCTGGGTTAAATCCATCATTCTTTTGCTCACCATGCCACCCCAGTTTAGACCTGGCCATGTGCAAATCAGTCCTGACCCTTTGCCTCATGGGAACAGGCCAGCCCGAACTGCCAAGTCAGGTCCTCCCTGGACCGGAAACAAGCATCCTAGGACCGGTTTCGTGTTTTCACCCCTCTTCAGCCAGGCTAGCTTGATTCCAATGGCACAGTGAGCCGAGGACCTACGTCTGGGCATACCTGGCGCACTTAGGGCGAGAAAGCAAAAGACACACAATTGATGGACGGAATGCAGAACAAATCAAAACATTCACCCCCAGTCAAGAGATCTGGGTTAAACCCATCATTGTTTTGCTCACCATGCCACCCCATTTTAGACCTGGCCATATGCAAATCAGTCTTGACCGTGTGCCTCATGGGAACAGTCCAGCCGAACTGCTAAGCCAGGTCCTCCCTGTACCAAAAACAAGCATCCTAGGACCGGTTTCGGGGTTTCACCCCTCTTCAGCCAGGATAGCTTGATTCCAGTGGAACAGTGAGAGCAGGACCCATGTCTGGGCATACCTAGCCCACTTAGGGCGAGAAAGCAAAAGACACACAATTGATGGACGGAATGCAGAACAAATCAAAACATTAACCCCCAGTCAATAGATCTGGGTTAAATCCATCATTCTTTTGCTCACCATGCCACCCCAGTTTAGACCTGGCCATATGCAAATCAGTCTTGACCCTGTGCCTCATGGGAACAGTCCAGCCTGAACTGCCAAGCCAGGTCCTCCCTGGACCGGAAACAAGGATCCTATGACTGGTTTCGGGGTTTCATCCCTTTTCAGCCAGGATCGCTTGAGTCCAGTGGCACAGTGAGCCCAGGACCCACGTCTGGGAATACCTGGCGCACATAGTGCGAGAAAGCAAAAGACACACAATTGATGGACGGAATGCAGAAAAAATCAAAACATTCACCCCCAGTCAAGAGATCTGGGTTAAATCCATCATTCTTTTGCTCACCATGCCACCCCAGTTTAGACCTGGCCATATGCAAATCAGTCCTGACCCTGTGCCTCATGGGAACAGGCCAGCCCGAACTGCCAAGCCAGGTCCTCCCTGGACCGGAAACAAGCATCCTTGGACTGGTTTCGGGTTTTCACCCCTCTTCAGCCAGGCTAGCTTGAATCCAGTGGCACAGTGAGCCCAGGACCTACGTCTCGGCATACCTGGCACACTTAGGGCGAGAAAGCAAAAGACACACAATTGATGGACGGAATGCAGAACAAATCAAAACATTCACCCCCAGTCAAGAGATTTGGGTTAAACCCATCATTGTTTTGCTCACCATGCCACCCCAGTTTAGACCTGGCCATATGCAAATCAGTCTTGACCCTGTGCCTCATAGGAACAGTCCAGCCCGAACTGCCAAGCCAGGTCCTCCCTGGACCAGAAACAACCATCCTAGGACCGGTTTCGGGGTTTCACCCCTCTTCAACCAGGATAGCTTGATTCCAGTGACACAGTGAGTCCAGAACACACGTCTGGGCATACCTGGCGTACTTAGGGCGAGAAAGCAAAAGACACACAATTGATGGACGGAATGCACAACAAATCAAAACATTCACCCCCAGTCAACAGCTCTGGGTTAAATTTATCATTCTTTTGCTCACTATGCCACCCCAGTTTAGACCTGGCCATATGCAAATCAGTCTTGACCCTGTGCCTCATGGGAACAGTCCAGCCCGAACTGCCAAGCCAGGTCTTCCCTGTACTGGAAACAAGCATCCTAGGACCGGTTTCGGGATTTCACCCCTCTTCAGCCAGGATAGCTTGATTCCAGTGGCACAGTGAACCCAGGACCCACATCTGGGCATACCCGGCGCACTTAGGGCGAGAAAGCAAAAGGCACACAATTGATGGACGGAATGCAGAACAAATCAAAACATTCACCCCCAGTCAAGAGATCTGGGTTAAACCCATCATTGTTTTGCTCACCATGCCACCCCAGTTTAGACCTGGCCATTTGCAAATCAGTCTTGACCCTGTGCCTCATGGGAACAGTCCAGCCCGAACTGCCAAGCCAGGTCCTCCCTGTACCGGAAACAAGCATCCTAGGACCGGTTTCGGGGTTTCACCCCTCTTCAACCAGGATAGCTTGATTCCAGTGACACAGTGAGCCCAGAACCCACGTCTGGGCATACCTGGCGCACTTAGGGCGAGAAAGCAAAAGACACACAATTGATGGACGGAATGCAGAAAAAATCAAAACATTCACCCCCAGTCAAGAGATCTGGGTTAAATCCATGATTCTTTTGTTCACCATGCCACACCAGTTTAGACCTGGCCATATGCAAATCAGTCCTGACCCTGTGCCTCATGGGAACAGGCCAGCCCGAACTGCCAAGCCACGTCCTCCCTGGACCGGAAACAAGCATCCTAGGACCGGTTTTGTGTTTTCACCCCTCTTCAGCCAGGCTAGCTTGATTCCAATGGCACAGTGAGCCGAGGACCTACGTCTGGGCATACCTGGCGCACTTAGGGCGAGAAAGCAAAAGACACACAATTGATGGACGGAATGCAGAACAAATCAAAACATTCACCCCCAGTCAAGAGATCTGGGTTAAACCCATCATTGTTTTGCTCACCATGCCACCCCAGTTTAGACCTGGCCATATGCAAATCAGTCTTGACCGTGTGCCTCATGGGAACAGTCCAGCCGAACTGCCAAGCCAGGTCCTCCCTGTACCGGAAACAAGCATCCTAGGACCGGTTTCGGGGTTTCACCCCTCTTCAGCCAGGATAGCTTGATTCCAGTGGGACAGTGAGAGCAGGACCCATGTCTGGGCATACCTTGAGCACTTAGGGCGAGAAAGCAAAAGACACACAATTGATGGACGGAATGCAGAACAAATCAAAACATTCACCCCCAGTCAATAGATCTGGGTTAAATCCATCATTCTTTTGCTCACCATGCCACCCCAGTTTAGACCTGGCCATATGCAAATCAGTCTTGATCCTGTGCCTCATGGGAACAGTCCAGCCCGAACTGCCAAGCCAGGTCCTCCCTGGACCGGAAACAAGCATCCTATGACTGGTTTCGGGGTTTCATCCCTTTTCAGCCAGGATCGCTTGAGTCCAGTGGCACAGTGAGCCCAGGACCCACGTCTGGGCATACCTGGCGCACATAGTGCGAGAAAGCAAAAGACACACAATTGATGGACGGAATGCAGAACAAATCAAAACATTCACCCCCAGTCAAGAGATCTGGGTTAAACCCATCATTGTTTTTCTCACCATGCCACCCCAGTTTAGACCTGGCCATATGCAAATCAGTCTTGACTCTGTGCCTCATGGGAACAGTCCAGCCGAACTGCCAAGCCAGGTCCTCCCTGGACCGGAAACAACTATCCTAGGACCGGTTTCGGGGTTTCACCCCTGTTCAGCCAGGATAGCTTGATTCCAGTGGCACAGTGAGCCCAGAACCCACGTCTGGGCATACCTGGCGCACTTAGGGGGAGAAAGCAAAAGACACACAATTGATGGACGGAATGCAGAACAAATCAAAACATTCACCCCCAGTCAAGAGATCTGGGTTAAACCCATCATTGTTTTGCTCACCATGCCACCCCAGTTTAGACCTGGCCATATGCAAATCAGTCTTGACCCTGTGCCTCATGGGAACAGTCCAGCCCGAAATGCCAAGCCAGGTCCTCCCTGGACCGGAAACAAGCATCCTAGGACCGGTTTCGGGGTTTCACCCCTCTTCAGCCAGGATAGCATGATTCCAGTGGAACAGTGAGAGCAGGATCCATGTCTGGGCATACCTGGCCCACTTAGGGCGAGAAAGCCAAAGACACACAATTGATGGACGGAATGCAGAACAAATCAAAACATTCACCCCCAGTCAATAGATCTGGGTTAAATCCATCATTCTTTTGCTCACCATGCCACCCCAGTTTAGACCTGGCCATGTGCAAATCAGTCCTGACCCTTTGCCTCATGGGAACAGGCCAGCCCGAACTGCCAAGTCAGGTCCTCCCTGGACCGGAAACAAGCATCCTAGGACCGGTTTCGTGTTTTCACCCCTCTTCAGCCAGGCTAGCTTGATTCCAATGGCACAGTGAGCCGAGGACCTACGTCTGGGCATACCTGGCGCACTTAGGGCGAGAAAGCAAAAGACACACAATTGATGGACGGAATGCAGAACAAATCAAAACATTCACCCCCAGTCAAGAGATCTGGGTTAAACCCATCATTGTTTTGCTCACCATGCCACCCCATTTTAGACCTGGCCATATGCAAATCAGTCTTGACCGTGTGCCTCATGGGAACAGTCCAGCCGAACTGCTAAGCCAGGTCCTCCCTGTCCCAAAAACAAGCATCCTAGGACCGGTTTCGGGGTTTCACCCCTCTTCAGCCAGGATAGCTTGATTCCAGTGGAACAGTGAGAGCAGGACCCATGTCTGGGCATACCTAGCCCACTTAGGGCGAGAAAGCAAAAGACACACAATTGATGGACGGAATGCAGAACAAATCAAAACATTAACCCCCAGTCAATAGATCTGGGTTAAATCCATCATTCTTTTGCTCACCATGCCACCCCAGTTTAGACCTGGCCATATGCAAATCAGTCTTGACCCTGTGCCTCATGGGAACAGTCCAGCCTGAACTGCCAAGCCAGGTCCTCCCTGGACCGGAAACAAGCATCCTATGACTGGTTTCGGGGTTTCATCCCTTTTCAGCCAGGATCGCTTGAGTCCAGTGGCACAGTGAGCCCAGGACCCACGTCTGGGAATACCTGGCGCACATAGTGCGAGAAAGCAAAAGACACACAATTGATGGACGGAATGCAGAAAAAATCAAAACATTCACCCCCAGTCAAGAGATCTGGGTTAAATCCATCATTCTTTTGCTCACCATGCCACCCCAGTTTAGACCTGGCCATATGCAAATCAGTCCTGACCCTGTGCCTCATGGGAACAGGCCAGCCCGAACTGCCAAGCCAGGTCCTCCCTGGACCGGAAACAAGCATCCTTGGACTGGTTTCGGGATTTCACCCCTCTTCAGCCAGGCTAGCTTGAATCCAGTGGCACAGTGAGCCCAGGACCTACGTCTCGGCATACCTGGCACACTTAGGGCGAGAAAGCAAAAGACACACAATTGATGGACGGAATGCAGAACAAATCAAAACATTCACCCCCAGTCAAGAGATTTGGGTTAAACCCATCATTGTTTTGCTCACCATGCCACCCCAGTTTAGACCTGGCCATATGCAAATCAGTCTTGACCCTGTGCCTCATAGGAACAGTCCAGCCCGAACTGCCAAGCCAGGTCCTCCCTGGACCAGAAACAACCATCCTAGGACCGGTTTCGGGGTTTCACCCCTCTTCAACCAGGATAGCTTGATTCCAGTGACACAGTGAGTCCAGAACACACGTCTGGGCATACCTGGCGTACTTAGGGCGAGAAAGCAAAAGACACACAATTGATGGACGGAATGCACAACAAATCAAAACATTCACCCCCAGTCAACAGCTCTGGGTTAAATTTATCATTCTTTTGCTCACTATGCCACCCCAGTTTAGACCTGGCCATATGCAAATCAGTCTTGACCCTGTGCCTCATGGGAACAGTCCAGCCCGAACTGCCAAGCCAGGTCTTCCCTGTACTGGAAACAAGCATCCTAGGACCGGTTTCGGGATTTCACCCCTCTTCAGCCAGGATAGCTTGATTCCAGTGGCACAGTGAACCCAGGACCCACATCTGGGCATACCCGGCGCACTTAGGGCGAGAAAGCAAAAGGCACACAATTGATAGACGGAATGCAGAACAAATCAAAACATTCACCTCCAGTCAAGAGATCTGGGTTAAATCCATCATTCTTTTGTTCACCATGCCACCACAGTTAAGACCTGGCCATATGCAAATCAGTCTTGACCCTGTGCCTCATGGGAACAGTCTAGCCCGAACTGCCAAGCCAGATCCTCTCTGGACCGGAAACAAGCATCCTATGACCGGTTTCGGGGTTTCCCCCCTCTTCAGCCAGGATAGCTTGATTTCAGTGGGACAGTGAGATCCAGAGCTATGTCTGGGCATACCTGGAGCACTTAGGGCGAGAAAGCAAAAGACACACAATTGATGGACGGAATGCAGAACAAATCAAAACATTCACCCCCAGTCAAGAGATCTGGGTTAAACCCATCATTGTTTTGCTCACCATGCCACCCCAGTTTAGACCTGGCCATATGCAAATCAGTCTTGACCCTGTGCCTCATGGGAACAGTCCAGCCCGAACTGCCAAGCCAGGTCCTCCCTGTACCGGAAACAAGCATCCTAGGACCGGTTTCGGGGTTTCACCCCTCTTCAACCAGGATAGCTTGATTCCAGTGACACAGTGAGCCCAGAACCCACGTCCGGGCATACCTGGCGCACTTAGGGCGAGAAAGCAAAAGACACACAATTGATGGACGGAATGCAGAAAAAATCAAAACATTCACCCCCAGTCAAGAAATCTGGGTTAAATCCATGATTCTTTTGTTCACCATGCCACACCAGTTTAGACCTGGCCATATGCAAATCAGTCCTGACCCTGTGCCTCATGGGAACAGGCCAGCCCGAACTGCCAAGCCACGTCCTCCCTGGACCGGAAACAAGCATCCTAGGACCGGTTTCGGGTTTTCACCCCTCTTCAGCCAGGCTAGCTTGATTCCAATGGCACAGTGAGCCCAGGACCTACGTCTGGGCATACCTGGCGCACTTAGGGCCAGAAAGCAAAAGACACACAATTGATGTACGGAATGCAGAACAAATTAAAACATTCACCCCCAGTCAAGAGATCTGGGATAAACCCATCATTGTTTTTCTCACCATGCCACCCCAGTTTAGACCTGGCCATATGCAAATCAGTCTTGACCCTGTGCCTCATGGGAACAGTCCAGCCCGAACTGCCAAGCCAGGTCCTCCCTGTACTGGAAACAAGCATCCTAGGACCGGTTTCGGGATTTTACACCTCTTCAGCCAGGATAGCTTTATTCCAGTGGCACAGTGAGCCCAGGACCCACATCTGGGCATACCCGGCGCACTTAGGGCGAGAAAGCAAACGGCACACAATTGATGGACGGAATGCAGAACAAATCAAAACATTCACCCCCAGTCAAGAGATCCGGGTTAAATCCATCATTCCTTTGTTCACCATGCCACCCCAGTTAAGACCTGGCCATATGCAAATCAGTCTTGACCCTGTGCCTCATGGGAACAGTCCAGCCCGAACTGCCAAGCCAGGTCCTCCCTGGACCGGAAACAAGCATCCTAGGACCAGTTTCGGGGTTTCACCCCTCTTCAGCCAGGATAGCTTGATTCCAGTGGGACAGTGAGAGCAGGACCCACGTCTGGGCATACCTGGCGCACATAGTGCGAGAAAGCAAAAGACACACAATTGATGGACGGAATGCAGAAAAAATAAAAACATTCACCCCCAGTCAAGAGATCTGGGTTAAATCCATCATTCTTTTGCTCACCATACCACCCCAGTTTAGACCTGGCCATATGCAAATCAGTCCTGACCCTTTGCCTCATGGGAACAGGCCAGCCCAAACTGCCAAGTCAGGTCCTCCCTGGACCGGAAACAAGCATCCTAGGACCGGTTTTGTGTTTTCACCCCTCTTCAGCCAGGCTAGCTTGATTCCAATGGCACAGTGAGCC
This sequence comes from Triturus cristatus, assembly GCF_964204655.1. Lineage (NCBI taxonomy): Eukaryota > Metazoa > Chordata > Amphibia > Caudata > Salamandridae > Triturus > Triturus cristatus. The sequence continues at coordinate 1,314,898,270 of NC_140579.1, forward strand.
GAGGACCTACGTCTGGGCATACCTGGCGCACTTAGGGCGAGAAAGCAAAAGACACACAATTGATGGACGGAATGCAGAACAAATCAAAACATTCACCCCCAGTCAAGAGATCTGGGTTAAACCCATCATTGTTTTGCTCACCATGCCACCCCAGTTTAGACCTGGCCATATGCAAATCAGTCTTGACCGTGTGCCTCATGGGAACAGTCCAGCCGAACTGCCAAGCCAGGTCCTCCCTGTAACGGAAACAAGCATCCTAGGACCGGTTTCGGGGTTTCACCCCTCTTCAGCCAGGATAGCTTGATTCCAGTGGGACAGTGAGAGCAGGACCCATGTCTGGGCATACCTTGAGCACTTAGGGCGAGAAAGCAAAAGACACACAATTGATGGACGGAATGCAGAACAAATCAAAACATTCACCCCCAGTCAATAGATCTGGGTTAAATCCATCATTCTTTTGCTCACCATGCCACCCCAGTTTAGACCTGGCCATATGCAAATCAGTCTTGATCCTGTGCCTCATGGGAACAGTCCAGCCCGAACTGCCAAGCCAGGTCCTCCCTGGACCGGAAACAAGCATCCTATGACTGGTTTCGGGGTTTCATCCCTTTTCAGCCAGGATCGCTTGAGTCCAGTGGCACAGTGAGCCCAGGACCCATGTCTGGGCATACCTGGCGCACATAGTGCGAGAAAGCAAAAGACACACAATTGATGGACGGAATGCAGAACAAATCAAAACATTCACCCCCAGTCAAGAGATCTGGGTTAAACCCATCATTGTTTTGCTCACCATGCCACCCCAGTTTAGACCTGGCCATATGCAAATCAGTCTTGACCCTGTGCCTCATGGGAACAGTCCAGCCGAACTGCCAAGCCAGGTCCTCCCTGGACCGGAAACAACTATCCTAGGACCGGTTTTGGGGTTTCACCCCTGTTTAGCCAGGATAGCTTGATTCCAGTGGCACAGTGAGCCCAGAACCCACGTCTGGGCATACCTGGCGCACTTAGGGCGAGAAAGCAAAAGACACACAATTGATGGACGGAATGCAGAACAAATCAAAACATTCACCCCCAGTCAAGAGATCTGGGTTAAACCCATCATTGTTTTGCTCACCATGCCACCCCAGTTTAGACCTGGCCATATGCAAATCAGTCTTGACCCTGTGCCTCATGGGAACAGTCCAGCCCGAAATGCCAAGCCAGGTCCTCCCTGGACCGGAAACAAGCATCCTAGGACCGGTTTCGGGGTTTCACCCCTCTTCAGCCAGGATAGCTTGATTCCAGTGGAACAGTGAGAGCAGGACCCATGTCTGGGCATACCTGGCCCACTTAGGGCGAGAAAGCCAAAGACACACAATTGATGGACGGAATGCAGAACAAATCAAAACATTCACCCCCAGTCAATAGATCTGGGTTAAATCCATCATTCTTTTGCTCACCATGCCACCCCAGTTTAGACCTGGCCATGTGCAAATCAGTCCTGACCCTTTGCCTCATGGGAACAGGCCAGCCCGAACTGCCAAGTCAGGTCCTCCCTGGACCGGAAACAAGCATCCTAGGACCGGTTTCGTGTTTTCACCCCTCTTCAGCCAGGCTAGCTTGATTCCAATGGCACAGTGAGCCGAGGACCTACGTCTGGGCATACCTGGCGCACTTAGGGCGAGAAAGCAAAAGACACACAATTTATGGACGGAATGCAGAACAAATCAAAACATTCACCCCCAGTCAAGAGATCTGGGTTAAACCCATCATTGTTTTGCTCACCATGCCACCCCATTTTAGACCTGGCCATATGCAAATCAGTCTTGACCGTGTGCCTCATGGGAACAGTCCAGCCGAACTGCTAAGCCAGGTCCTCCCTGTACCAAAAACAAGCATCCTAGGACCGGTTTCGGGGTTTCACCCCTCTTCAGCCAGGATAGATTGATTCCAGTGGAACAGTGAGAGCAGGACCCATGTCTGGGCATACCTGGCCCACTTAGGGCGAGAAAGCAAAAGACACACAATTGATGGACGGAATGCAGAACAAATCAAAACATTAACCCCCAGTCAATAGATCTGGGTTAAATCCATCATTCTTTTGCTCACCATGCCACCCCAGTTTAGACCTGGCCATATGCAAATCAGTCTTGACCCTGTGCCTCATGGGAACAGTCCAGCCTGAACTGCCAAGCCAGGTCCTCCCTGGACCGGAAACAACTATCCTAGGACCGGTTTCGGGGTTTCACCCCTGTTCAGCCAGGATAGCTTGATTCCAGTGGCACAGTGAGCCCAGAACCCACGTCTGGGCATACCTGGCGCACTTAGGGCGAGAAAGCAAAAAACACACAATTGATGGACGGAATGCAGAACAAATCAAAACATTCACCCCCAGTCAAGAGATCTGGGTTAAACCCATCATTGTTTTGCTCACCATGCCACCCCAGTTTAGACCTGGCCATATGCAAATCAGTCTTGACCCTGTGCCTCATGGGAACAGTCCAGCCCGAAATGCCAAGCCAGGTCCTCCCTGGACCGGAAACAAGCATCCTAGGACCGGTTTCGGGGTTTCACCCCTCTTCAGCCAGGATAGCTTGATTCCAGTGGAACAGTGAGAGCAGGACCCATGTCTGGGCATACCTGGCCCACTTAGGGCGAGAAAGCCAGAGACACACAATTGATGGACGGAATGCAGAACAAATCAAAACATTCACCCCCAGTCAATAGATCTGGGTTAAATCCATCATTCTTTTGCTCACCATGCCACCCCAGTTTAGACCTGGCCATGTGCAAATCAGTCCTGACCCTTTGCCTCATGGGAACAGGCCAGCCCGAACTGCCAAGTCAGGTCCTCCCTGGACCGGAAACAAGCATCCTAGGACCGGTTTCGTGTTTTCACCCCTCTTCAGCCAGGCTAGCTTGATTCCAATGGCACAGTGAGCCGAGGACCTACGTCTGGGCATACCTGGCGCACTTAGGGCGAGAAAGCAAAAGACACACAATTGATGGACGGAATGCAGAACAAATCAAAACATTCACCCACAGTCAAGAGATCTGGGTTAAACCCATCATTGTTTTGCTCACCATGCCACCCCATTTTAGACCTGGCCATATGCAAATCAGTCTTGACCGTGTGCCTCATGGGAACAGTCCAGCCGAACTGCTAAGCCAGGTCCTCCCTGTACCAAAAACAAGCATCCTAGGACCGGTTTCGGGGTTTCACCCCTCTTCAGCCAGGATAGCTTGATTCCATTGGAACAGTGAGAGCAGGACCCATGTCTGGGCATACCTGGCCCACTTAGGGCGAGAAAGCAAAAGACACACAATTGATGGACGGAATGCAGAACAAATCAAAACATTAACCCCCAGTCAATAGATCTGGGTTAAATCCATCATTCTTTTGCTCACCATGCCACCCCAGTTTAGACCTGGCCATATGCAAATCAGTCTTGACCCTGTGCCTCATGGGAACAGTCCAGCCTGAACTGCCAAGCCAGGTCCTCCCTGGACCGGAAACAAGCATCCTATGACTGGTTTCGGGGTTTCATCCCTTTTCAGCCAGGATCGCTTGAGTCCAGTGGCACAGTGAGCCCAGGACCCACGTCTGGGAATACCTGGCGCACATAGTGCGAGAAAGCAAAAGACACACAATTGATGGACGGAATGCAGAAAAAATCAAAACATTCACCCCCAGTCAAGAGATCTGGGTTAAATCCATCATTCTTTTGCTCACCATGCCACCCTAGTTTAGACCTGGCCATATGCAAATCAGTCCTGACCCTGTGCCTCATAGGAACAGTCCAGCCGAACTGCCAAGCCAGGTCCTCCCTGGACCGGAAACAAGCATCCTTGGACTGGTTTCGGGTTTTCACCCCTCTTCAGCCAGGCTAGCTTGAATCCAGTGGCACAGTGAGCCCAGGACCTACGTCTCGGCATACCTGGCACACTTAGGGCGAGAAAGCAAAAGACACACCATTGATGGACGGAATGCAGAACAAATCAAAACATTCACCCCCAGTCAAGAGATCTGGGTTAAACCCATCATTGTTTTGCTCACCATGCCACCCCAGTTTAGACCTGGCCATATGCAAATCAGTCTTGACCCTGTGCCTCATAGGAACAGTCAAGCCCGAACTGCCAAGCCAGGTCCTCCCTGGACCAGAAACAACCATCCTAGGACCGGTTTCGGGGTTTCACCCCTCTTCAACCAGGATAGCTTGATTCCAGTGACACAGTGAGTCCAGAACACACGTCTGGGCATACCTGGCGTACTTAGGGCGAGAAAGCAAAAGACACACAATTGATGGACGGAATGCACAACAAATCAAAACATTCACCCCCAGTCAACAGCTCTGGGTTAAATTTATCAATCTTTTGCTCACTATGCCACCCCAGTTTAGACCTGGCCATATGCAAATCAGTCTTGACCCTGTGCCTCATGGGAACAGTCCAGCCCGAACTGCCAAGCCAGGTCTTCCCTGTACTGGAAACAAGCATCCTAGGACCGGTTTCGGGATTTCACCCCTCTTCAGCCAGGATAGCTTGATTCCAGTGGCACAGTGAACCCAGGACCCACATCTGGGCATACCCGGCGCACTTAGGGCGAGAAAGCAAAAGGCACACAATTGATGGAAGGAATGCAGAACAAATCAAAACATTCACCTCCAGTCAAGAGATCTGGGTTAAATCCATCATTCTTTTGATCACCATGCCACCACAGTTAAGACCTGGCCATATGCAAATCAGTCTTGACCCTGTGCCTCATGGGAACAGTCTAGCCCGAACTGCCAAGCCAGATCCTCCCTGGACCGGAAACAAGCATCCTATGACCGGTTTCGGGGTTTCCCCCCTCTTCAGCCAGGATAGCTTGATTCCAGTGGGACAGTGAGATCCAGAGCTATGTCTGGGCATACCTGGAGCACTTAGGGCGAGAAAGCAAAAGACACACAATTGATGGACGGAATGCAGAACAAATCAAAACATTCACCCCCAGTCAAGAGATCTGGGTTAAACCCATCATTGTTTTGCTCACCATGCCACCCCAGTTTAGACCTGGCCATATGCAAATCAGTCTTGACCCTGTGCCTCATGGGAACAGTCCAGCCCGAACTGCCAAGCCAGGTCCTCCCTGTACCGGAAACAAGCATCCTAGGACCGGTTCCGGGGTTTCACCCCTCTTCAACCAGGATAGCTTGATTCCAGTGACACAGTGAGCCCAGAACCCACGTCCGGGCATACCTGGCGCACTTAGGGCGAGAAAGCAAAAGACACACAATTGATGGACGGAATGCAGAAAAAAGTCAAAACATTCACCCCCAGTCAAGAGATCTGGGTTAAATCCATGATTCTTTTGTTCACCATGCCACACCAGTTTAGACCTGGCCATATGCAAATCAGTCCTGACCCTGTACCTCATGGGAACAGGCCAGCCCGAACTGCCAAGCCACGTCCTCCCTGGACCGGAAACAAGCATCCTAGGACCGGTTTCGGGTTTTCACCCCTCTTCAGCCAGGCTAGCTTGATTCCAATGGCACAGTGAGCCCAGGACCTACGTCTGGGCATACCTGGCGCACTTAGGGCCAGAAAGCAAAAGACACACAATTGATGTACGGAATGCAGAACAAATTAAAACATTCACCCCCAGTCAAGAGATCTGGGATAAACCCATCATTGTTTTTCTCACCATGCCACCCCAGTTTAGACCTGGCCATATGCAAATCAGTCTCGACCCTGTGCCTCATGGGAACAGTCCAGCCCGAACTGCCAAGCCAGGTCCTCCCTGTACTGGAAACAAGCATCCTAGGACCGGTTTCGGGATTTTACACCTCTTCAGCCAGGATAGCTTGATTCCAGTGGCACAGTGAGCCCAGGACCCACATCTGGGCATACCCGGCGCACTTATGGCGAGAAAGCAAACGGCACACAATTGATGGACGGAATGCAGAACAAATCAAAACATTCACCCCCAGTCAAGAGATCCGGGTTAAATCCATCATTCCTTTGTTCACCATGCCACCCCAGTTTAGACCAGGCCATATGCAAATCAGTCTTGACCCTGTGACTCATGGGAACAGTCCAGCCCGAACTGCCAAGCCAGGTCCTCCCTGGACCGGAAACAAGCATCCTAGGACCGGTTTCGGGGTTTCACCCCTCTTCAGCCAGGATAGCTTGATTCCAGTGGGACAGTGAGAGCAGGACCCACGTCTGGGCATACCTGGCGCACATAGTGCGAGAAAGCAAAAGACACACAATTGATGGACGGAATGCAGAAAAAATCAAAACATTCACCCCCAGTCAAGAGATCTGGGTTAAATCCATCATTCTTTTGCTCACCATACCACCCCAGTTTAGACCTGGCCATATGCAAATCAGTCCTGACCCTTTGCCTCATGGGAACAGGCCAGCCCGAACTGCCAAGCCAGGTCCTCCCTGTACCGTAAACAAGCATTCTAGGACCGGTTTCGGGGTTTCACCCCTCTTCAGCCAGGATAGCTTGATTCCAGTGGGACAGTGAGAGCAGGACCCATGTCTGGGCATACCTTGAGCACTTAGGGCGAGAAAGCAAAAGACACACAATTGATGGACGGAATGCAGAACAAATCAAAACATTCACCCCCAGTCAATAGATCTGGGTTAAATCCATCATTCTTTTGCTCACCATGCCACCCCAGTTTAGACCTGGCCATATGCAAATCAGTCTTGACCCTGTGCCTCATGGGAACAGTCCAGCCCGAACTGCCAAGCCAGGTCCTCCCTGGACCGGAAACAAGCATCCTATGACTGGTTTCGGGGTTTCATTCCTTTTCAGCCAGGATCGCTTGAGTCCAGTGGCACAGTGAGCCCAGGACACACGTCTGGGCATACCTGGCGCACATAGTGCGAGAAAGCAAAAGACACACAATTGATGGACGGAATGCAGAAAAAATCAAAACATTCACCCCCAGTCAAGAAATCTGGGTTAAACCCATCATTGTTTTGCTCACCATGCCACCCCAGTTTAGACCTGGCCATATGCAAATCAGTCTTGACCCTGTGCCTCATGGGAACAGTCCAGCCCGAACTGCCAAGCCAGGTCCTCCCTGGGCCGGAAACAAGCATCCTAGGACCGGTTTCAGGGTTTCACCCCTCTTCAGCCAGGATAGCTTGATTCCAGTGGGACAGTGAGAGCAGGACCCATGTCTGGGCATACCTGGCGCACTTAGGGCTAGAAAGCAAAAGACACACAATTGATGGACGGAATGCAGAACAAATCAAAACATTCACCCCCAGTCAATAGATCTGGGTGAAATCCATAATTATTTTGCTCACCATGCCACCCCAATTTAGACCTGGCCATATGCAAATCAGTCTTGACCCTGTGCCTCATGGGAACAGTCCAGCCCGAACTGCCAAGCCAGGTCCTCCCTGGACCGGAAACAAGCATCCTCGGACCGGTTTCGGGGTTTCACCCCTCTTCAGCCAGGATAGCTTGATTCCAGTGGGACAGTGAGAGCAGGACCCAGGTCTGGGCATACCTGGAGCACTTAGGGCGAGAAAGCAAAAGACACACAATTGATGGACGGAATGCAGAACAAATCAAAACATTCACCCCCAGTCAATAGATCTGGGTTAAATCCATCATTCTTTTGCTCACCATGCCACCCCAGTTTAGACCTGGCCATATGCAAATCAGTCTTGACCCTGTGCCTCATGGGAACAGGCCAGCCCGAACTGCCAAGCCAGGTCCTTCCTGGACCGAAAACAAGCATCCTAGGACCGGTTTCGGGGTTTCACCCCTCTTCAGCCAGGATAGCTTGATTCCAGTGGCACAGTGAGCCCAGAACCCACGTCTGGGCATACCTGGCGCACTTAGGGCGAGAAAGCAAAAGACAAACAATTGATGGACGGAATGCAGAACAAATCAAAACATTCACCCCCAGTCAAGAGATCTGGGTTAAACCCATCATTGTTTTGCTCACCATGCCACCCCAGTTTAGACCTGGCCATATGCAAATCAGTCTCGACCCTGTGCCTCATGGAAACAGTCCAGCCAGAACTGCCAAGCCAGGTCCTCCCTGGACCGGAAACAAGCATCCTAGGACCGGTTTCGGGGTTTCACCCCTCTTCAGCCAGGATAGCTTGATTCCAGTGGGACAGTGAGAGCAGGACCCATGTCTGGGCATACCTGGCACACTTAGGGCTAGAAAGCAAAAGACACACAATTGATGGACGGAATGCAGAACAAATCAAAACATTCACCCCCAGTCAATAGGTCTGGGTTAAATCCATCATTCTTTTGCTCACCATGCCACCCCAGTTTAGACCTGGCCATATGCAAATCAGTCTTGACCCTGTGCCTCATGGGAACAGTCCAGCCCGAACTGCCAAGCCATGTCCTCCCTGGACCGGAAACAAGCATCCTATGACTGGTTTCGGGGTTTCATCCCTTTTCAGCCAGGATCGCTTGAGTCCAGTGGCACAGTGAGCCCAGGACCCACGTCTGGGAATACCAGGCGCACATAGTGCGAGAAAGCAAAAGACACACAATTGATGGACGGAATGCAGAACAAATCAAAACATTCACCCCCAGTCAAGAGATCTGGGTTAAACCCATCATTGTTTTGCTCACCATGCCACTCCAGTTTAGACCTGGCCATATGCAAATCAGTCTTGACCCTGTGCCTCATGGGAACAGTCCAGCCCGAACTGCCAAGCCAGGTCCTCCCTGGACCAGAAACAAGCATCCTAGGACCGGTTTCGGGGTTTCACCCCTCTTCAACCAGGATAGCTTGATTCCAGTGACACAGTGAGCCCAGAACCCACGTCTGGGCATACCTGGCACACTTAGGGTGAGAAAGCAAAAGACACACAAATGATGGACGGAATGCAGAACAAATCAAAACATTGACCCCCAGTCAAGAGCTCTGGGTTAAATTAATCATTCTTTTGCTCACTATTCCACCCCAGTTTAGACCTGGCCATATGCAAATCAGTCTTGACCCTGTGCCTCATGGGAACAGTCCAGCCCGAACTGCCAAGCCAGGTCCTCCCTGTACTAGAAACAAGCATCCTAGGACCGGTTTCGGGATTTCACCCCTCTTCAGCCAGGATAGCTTGATTCCAGTGGCACAGTGAGCTGAGGTTCCGTGCGAGACGGAACGACACTTTTTGGTTGTTGTAGAATATGGATGAGTTTGGTATCTACGAACCGCAAATGACGAGTTTAGTGGGTGTACGCGGTTTCGCTACGCAACCACGCATGGTTCGTCTCATTTTTGGGTTTGTCCATCCGAACCCTCGGGTTCCATTTTAGATGCGGCATCCATCTTGTCTCTTGCCCTCAAGTAGCCAGCGAACGGACTTTGTCCGCTCTGTGACCCTGGGATTCCCAAGCTTACATTAAGGACACGTGTTTCTTTGAGGGTGACTTTTATGATAGGGGGAATGACACGGCAAAGGCAGATGGCCCCGCTCGAGGCTCATCTTACCGTGCTAGTCTATTGTTTCAGTCGTGCATGCATTGGGCACGAGGTCTTTGATCCTGTAATCAAGTTTCCGTTATTACTCCCAACACTCTTTTCCAATCTGTCGTGCATCCTTGTTCTTTCTTTGCATCTGTTTCTGTCCCTTCCCCTAATGTGTTTACAGTCAGAATGGAATGTGTTTAACTGTGGGGATGATATGCTTTTACAGTTGGGAACCGGCAATGCTGCTGTAATTATGTTCCGGCCTCCTGAAACATGAACGCGACTCTTTTGAAGTTTATTTTGGGAACTGAGTTGTAACCTTTGTTTGCCATGTTGTGCAATGGCAAAAATATGTATAAAAGGAGCGATCCACTTTTGTAATTTGAAGCAGTCTCCTAGAACCTACACGTTGTGTACTTCTTGCGATTTCTGTATCCCTGCAGTAAATAAATACCGATCTTTGACATCGCTGGAAGTGTCCCGTGTCTCTGTATTTTGTACGCCAGAACAGGTAACCCACGAAGGTTTCAGGTGTTGTCCCCTGGCACCGCTGGGTCTTAGAATAACCCAGTCCTTCAGTTGGCGCCCAATGTTGGGCGACATCAGCGGTACCGGTCCAAAGCCCGACGATCGTGAGGAACTTCGTGTGAAATCTCCGAGGGAAGGTGCACCCCGCTTCATCGATCCAGTTGTCGAAATAAGTGGCCCGAAGTCTTTTCCTGCGAAGATTCCCGCTTCCAGACGGCTGCGACGGACTGATGCCCTGACTGTCGACCTGTTTTGGCGCCTGGCGTAGTCCTTTGTACGGCGAGACGATAGACGGGCCTTCCTGGTGACGCCATTGCTCTTTCAGTTAAGTATTTGTGGGTCGCTCCCAGAGTTACCTTGTTGTTTGCATGGTTCCATTGCATTTGTGGTTCTTAGTTGTTGGTTCTTAGTTGTTGGGTTTTATTTGACGATTGCAATTGCCAAAAACCGAGGGTCTTGCATTTTTTTTGTGCGAGGACATCATAATTCGATAGCCCTCGAAGTTTGTAAACTCGGTTAGTGTGCACGATGCCTGGCCGTAGCACTTTGTTTGGTTTCCTTCAATGTTGCAGCACGGATTCCCGGCTGGAGGATTCATGTCCGATACCTCCGGTTGGAACTCCAATTTATGAGCTCTATAGTCGCCATGGCGTAGGTCCTATCGTATATAATGAATATTGGGTTCGTTACACTAAAAATGATGGTGTTCTTAGTTGGCCATCACATGGTAGTTTCGAAACTGCCGTCTTAGATAATCTTGAAGCTAAACTGTTTAAAAGGAAGGCTAGGCCGGCTATGTTTGATTCCTTCCGGTTATGGCGCAAAGAGGCCAAGCAGAAAGAAATCAAACAGATTAAGAAAAATAAGAGAGAAGGTGTTATTACGGTGATGCGAAATGCAGAACAGTATCAGCGAGACAAAGATGAGAAGGAGCAGGAAGTCAGTGCTCGACTTCATCACATGGCGGTGGATAAGTGTTATCCGGCGTTACCGTCTAATTCTGATAAGACGGGAGAGGAAGTGATAGAAGATTCGTTATTGTCTTATCTGTTGAAATCACCACCTCCCTATGCTCCAGATACCGGGGGTCCTATGATTCTTCCTATTCCTCAACCTGCTGTTCTGGCGGCTGCTGGTCAGCCCGTCGTTCCTCCTCCTCTCCCGAATCCTCTTGTGCCGCAGATTGTTCATCCTCCTTTACCAGCTCTTCTTCCTACTGCTCCTGTTACCCCGTCCACTACTACTGTCTCTACTCCTACTGTTGTTGCTCCTGTACCTCCTTCTTCTTCTCCTTCTGTTCGTAGCCGTCTCTTTAATGCTGTTGCTACTCTCTATTCTCCGCTTTTTGGGCCAATACTCGGATCGACTCTTTCTGATGTTGCTCAGAGGCGCAGTCAGATTCCTGATGGTAGGGAACGTGAGTCGTTGGTAAAAATGGCGCGTAAATGGATTCGCCATCCTGTGAAGTACACTTCGCGTATAGTGTTTGAGACATTTTCCCAGTTTAATGCGCCCACACAGCGATTCGTGTTCGAGGAAATGTGTAAATCTTTGAGAGAAGAGTAGGATAATGATGTGCTTGATAATGTACCGCCCGAGGTCTCTGAGCTCCAGAATCAATTTTCGACTTGTGTGATTGTAGGTGATAATGTTCGATGTGCTCTAGAGCGTCTGTTATCTTTTCGATGTACAGTGCAACCCCGAGCATTGTTTAAGGACGAGACTGAAGAGTAGATGGCAAAACCTGGTCAGTATCCTATGCGTTAAGTTCCCCCAGTATGGATGCCAGGTGATCCTAATGCTAATCCTGCTATTCCAGCACGTTTTCAGAGAGTTTGGATACACCTCCCTTGGAAGCGATCGGAAGTTTTGCAGGTAAAGCAAACCTTGCCCGACCCCCGTAAAAATCCTGCAGGTTATTATAAGGAGTTGTCCCAACTAGTGGATGCTACAGTTATGAACCTTGCCGATATTGACATGTTGTTTGGCAATGTAGTGCCTCAGCCGATTTGGGCGAAAATCCGTCATGAGAATCACGCGGCCGAGTTAGGCGGTGACTGGGCTGCTCTTGCGGCGGCAGACGCCCAGCAAGTTGGTGGGGCTAAACCTGAACAGCTTATTGCGGATTTGCCCCAGAGGATAATTACCCTTATGAAGACACTTATGCCAGCAATACGCGTTAATTGGGACAAGTTGTCTGCGTGCAAACAAAAGAGGGATGAGAGTGTCTCCGATTTCTTTACGAGATTTGAGGAGGCATTTATTGATCATAGTGGTCAGGACATGAGCTCTGAGGGTGGTCAGCGGTTGTTCGTTGATAAATTCGTATCGAATTTGTTGCCTGAACTCAGCAACAAGCTGAAGAATTCTGAAAGTTCGTGGGCTGTTTCTACCACTGCTCAGATATTAGCCACGGCCCAGTACTACGAAAACAGAGAGAAGGAAGAAAGCGAACACGCAGACAAGAAAACGAAGGATCTTAAAACTAAGGTCTTATTGCAGCAAGCGTATCCTCCGCGCTCGAATTACAATGACTCGCAACAGCCAAATCGATCGCAATCGCAGTTTTCTAGATCACAGTTGCGTAATGACTCTTCTGCACCTCGCTTTGTGTTGGGGTATAATCAATGCGCGTATTGTCGGGGTGAGGGCCATTTGAAGTTTAATTGTCCAGTTTTACGTGACAGGAACAATGGTGTTTCGGGTCGAGGAGGTCGTAGTGGTCCCCAACAAGCTTCACGTGGTAGAGGTCGCGGTGTTACTCAGAATCAGACCGAGCGTCTTGCCACTTCCTCAGACTCGCAAAATTGTTTCGATCGACGAGATCTCTCGTCTGGTAGATCTGCACAGTATCATGTGGATGACTATTATGTCGAGCATGATGTTGATGCGGATGGTATCTACTAGGACAGCCGTAGACAGAGGAAGGGAGAAGTATCAGTTCCGGTTGATCAGAGAGGGCCTTATGTCGCAGTTGCCACATTGGGCGTAGTCGAGCCTTTTCTGTTGGACACTGGTGCAGCGAAAAGTTCCATCATGCATTCGAAACTCCCTGGCGCGCCTTTGTCTGGCTTAACAAATGTTTCCGTTGGATTCTCTGGCGCCCCCGTTAGCAATCCAGTTTCTAGCCCTTTGCCCCTTACAATTGGGTCTTCTGAGTTAGAAGCTCCGTTGATTTTGACTACTGGTTGTGGTGAGAATCTTTTGGGCTTGGATTTGTTGAAACGGTTACATGCGACTTTGTATTGCTCTCCCGCGGGAGTGGAGCTTACATTGGGTCAGAGAGTGATCTCTCCTATGTATTTGTCGGTTGATAAGCTCCCACCAGAATTGAGTTCTCTTCCGGCTTCTTTGTGGGCGACAGGTCCCAATGATGTGGGCCTGCTGGATATACCCCCTTATGTTGTTCAATTGAAATTCAACGCGCGACTGCCGCGCATACCCCAGTATCGTATCTCCCTTGATGGTGAACGAGCACTATTAGCGATCATTTACGATTTGATCGATAAAGATGTCATTGAGGAAACACGAGGTAACGTGTGTAATAGTCCTGTGTTGCCTATTTTGAAGCGAACTGATCCCTCCAAGCCTCCTGTGTACCGTCTAGTTATTGATTTAAGGGAGGTAAATAAAATTGTTGTTCCACAGTTTCCCGTGGTACCTGACATTACAGCTTTGCTGACTCTGATTCCAGCCTCTGCATCTTGGGTCTCGGTAATCGATCTGAAGAATGCGTTCTTTAGCATTCCGATTGCTGCGGAAAGCAGAGATTTATTCGGTTTCTCATTAGGTGGTCGTAGCTTCAGGTTCAAACGTGCACCTCAGGGCTACTGTGAGAGTCCATCGATCTACAGCCAAGCTCTTAAGAGTCAACTTGATGCGTTCGTGCTGCCAACTGGTGCGGCCTTGATTCAGTACATTGACGATCTGTTGGTAGCTGCAGACACTGAACAGATTTGCAAGACTGCTACAGTGTCACTGTTACAGCATCTTTGTGACTTACATCACAAGGTGTCACCTTCTAAACTGCAATATTGTTGTCAAGAAGTAACCTATCTAGGTCACTTATTGTCAAAGGCGGGAAGAAGGTTGACCCCCGAAAGAATTGCAGCAATTGCTCGAATGACTGTGCCAACAACTCAGAGAGATGTGCGTGCCTTTCTAGGTATCACGTCATACTGCAGACAGTGGATTCCAAATTTTTTACTGTTAGCGAAGCCATTGATAGCTCTCACGTGCAAGGATGTTTCGACTCCTTTGCCATGGACGGAAGAATGTCAGAAAAGTTTTTCTGAACTGCGTGATGCGTTGTGTTCGGCTCCTGTGTTAGGTACTCCTGATTACAGTAAGCCATTTACATTATATGTCCACGAGAGGGAAGGTTGTGCGTTGAGTGTTTTGACGCAACAATTTGGTGGTAGGCAGCGTCCGTGTGCATATTTTTCCTCGACCTTAGACCCGGTAGCTAGAGCGTTGCCGAGTTGCTTGAGGGCGACGGCGGCAGCTGCGGCGTCTATTCGACAATCCGCAGGTCTGGTCATGGATAATATGCTCATAGTGATGGTTCCGCATGCAGTTGACACTCTCCTGAATCGGACAAAAACTCAACATCTGACGAGTGCAAGGTTGTCTGGGTATGAGTTGACCCTTTTGGCAAGTCATATACAGATCAAGCGTTGTAATGTACTGAATCCGGCGACATTGTTGCCGACTAATATGGAATCAGATGATGTACCACCACATGATTGTTATTTACGAACTGAGGAAGAAACAAAGGGTCGTGTGGACCTGAAAAACACTCCATTGACAGATCCCGATGGTACTTTGTATGTTGATGGTTCCTGTTTTAAATTGCCGAATGGCGATGTGACGACCGCGTATGCTGTAGTGTCGTTGAGCACGGTTGTGGAAACTGCGAGATTGAATCAGAATTCAGCGCAAGCGGCAGAGTTGATTGCATTGACGAGAGCATGTTTTTTGTCTAAGGGAAAGCGAGTGAATGTGTTTACCGACAGTCAGTATGCATTCGGCGTTGCGCACAGTTTTGGTCGATTGTGGAGAGAAAGAGGATTTATGACATCGCATGGTACGAAGATCCAGCACGGGCAGCTCGTGAATGATCTTTTGGATGCACTTACATTGCCTAAACAGGTGGCGATTGTTAAATGTAGTGCGCAACGAAAAGTGACGGATGATGTTGGTCGTGGTAATGCATTTGCGGACGAGATTGCTAAGGAAACGGCTAAGAATCTTGCAACCCGAATGTATGTGACAAATTCAGCGAGATGGTCGACGGGAACTGGTATGTGTGAAGACACTGTTGAGAGTGTGAAAGCAATTCAGAACGAGGCCACTGGAGCTGAAAAGACCAAGTGGAAAGAAAGCATGGGAAAGTTGGATATGCATGGATGTTGGGTTGACTTGTCGGAACATCAGAGGTGGATGTTACCGGATGCGTATGTATTAGCTGTCGTGACGATGGCTCATGGGTTGTCACACATTAGTGCGAAAGGGATATGCAAGTTTTTGTCCCCTGTATGGAAGAATGATGGTATTGCTAAATGTGCTGAGAGAGTGGTTAAGAATTTCATGGTGTGTTTGATGCATAATCCTGGCAAGGGCACCCCTACTCCACCTGGTCATTTTGCTCCTCCTGCCTGTCCCTTTGAGGTTATCCAGCTGGATTTCATCCATATGGAGAGATTAAATAATCTAAAATATGTTTTGGTTGTGGTTTGTGCGTTCTCCAGATGGATTGAGGCCTATCCTCTTAAGGATAACACTGCCCTGTCCACAGCGAAAGTCCTACTGAAGGAATACTTTCCTCGGTATGGAATGCCACGGATCGTGTGGTCAGATAATGGAAGTGAGTTCGTGGGGAGTGTGATGCAGAGTGTATGTAAGGGCCTTGGAATTCGGCAGAAATTCCATAGCGCTAATCATCCTCAGGCAGCAGGTTTAGTTGAAGGGTACAATGGTACCCTGAAGCTGAAACTTGCAAAGATACAAGCTACGACTGGTCTATCATGGCCTGATGCCTTGCCTCTGGCTCTCCTATCAACCAGAGCGACTGTACACTCTCGAGTAGGGCTTAGCCCATATGAGATTGTGTTCGGCCGCCCTGCGAACATTTGGGGAGTCCCGAGACCTAAGGCCTTTGATAGTCTTGAGTATCCAATGCTAATTGATTATCTTCATGATCTGACTACTAAATTAAGGTTAATTCACCAACAGGTCTTTGAAGCTCTACCGGCACAGACAGAGGGTCCTGGACATTGGCTCCGGCCAGGCGATTGGGTCGTTACCCGAAATTTTGGCCGAAAACGTAACTTGGAGCCGAGATTTGTGGGACCCTTTCAAGTGTTATTAACAACGAGGACTGCAGTTCGGTTGGAAGGCAGAAAGAACTGGGTACACGCTGGCCACACGAAAAAAGTACCAATCCCCTCACCAACAGATGGTTGGGTGAGAACTGGGATTGCGGCAACGGAAACTGAGACCCCTTTATGCTTTGTGCCGTTTAGTGATGCTCAACCTGTAGGAGACAATTCGTCGCTGCCAAACACACCTGTGGAGTCATCAGCCGTAGAGAACTCAAGGTCTGAATCGTCGTCCACTCCACCGAACACTGTTTTACCAGCTGAACAATTGTTTGTAGAGCAGACTCGACCTGGAAGAAATCGATACTTTCTTCGTCCACGTAGCAAGGACTAATAAAATTTTGTTTTATATTTTCCTTTACTGGTGCTACGAACATTACGAACAATTACATCCTTTCTTTTTGAGTTTCTTTTTATGTGCTTTTCACTGCTAAGAGATTTGTATTAAAGCTGAGCGTCTAAGAAAACCTATCATCCGGGTTAACCGTAGGGCCGTGCGGGTACTCCTTTCTGTTTTCCAGGTTTCTGACACTAGGTCGGTTACTTTTGTCGACTCCTGGGAACTCCTGGGAATTGATAATCGCTACTCGGAACGAAGTGCGTCAAGTACGTCACGGACGGTTTGTAGAGGATGGCATTCTCTAAGCTGTTGGAAGTAGAAAGGATGTCGGCGCAAAGATCAAAATTGCATAAGATTGTACGAACAAAATGTTTTCTGTTTCAGGTATTCCTACTGTTTCTGACTGTGTCTATGCTATTGGTGGGCGGAGTGTATTTTGGAATACAGTCGTTATTACCTTCTGTTTCACCTACTCTTTCTCCTAAACTAAGCTCCATTACCACTGTTTCTCCACATTCTTTTCATCCCCTGCCTCAACACGAACAGGTTAGACGTGCGGAATTCATGAATAACTCCTTCGTTCAACTCCTACATCAGCATCAGTTGGTGATGAATACTACCAACTGTTGGGTGTGTGGGTTAATGCCACATACCATGGATTGGGGTATTCTGTATCTGGTTCTTCCTTATAGCTCCCAAGGGTCAGCTCGAGCATTCCAAACTATGTTCTGTAGTGCACTAGATTCCTACCCCAGTCGAGAGCCACGCTCTGCGAACTTCGGTCCTGGTCCGTACCACAAGCCTTTGGCGATAGCGATTGCTGATCTAGATAGAGATGTCTTTGATGCATCGCTTATTCCAGATGAAGAGGTGCAAGCCTATAAGGATCTGAGTGAGGCTGAGTATAGTACGTCAGTGGGTGATAGACAGCTCAAGAGTTCGTCCCCAATATGTATCGTACCCCACCTCGGTAATTTCTGCTTGAAAGGTTTGGGTCGAAATCCGAGAGCACAACTTGGGAACAGTGCTTGTACTGACACGTATGTCCTACCGATGCTCTCTTCCCCTGTTTTTCTGACTGCTAAGGGCACTTATTTCGTATGTTATGAACGTGCATATACATGGTTACCCCGTGATTTCTCGGGTACCTGTTATATTGCGAATCTTTTACCACCGACTTTTACAGTTGCCTCAGACTATCACAAGACTAGAATTGTGAGAGGCGTTATTAGCAAAGAGGACACTGCCGGTCAAGAAGCAGGAGACTTCTTTAAGGGTTTCTTGCCGTTTTGAGGACCTATGATTAATAGTAGGAACCTAAAACAGTTGACCCGTGTAGTCAAGTCGACTGCTAACATAACTGCGAGTGCTCTTGGTAATTTAACAGCCGAACTTCAGGCGGATAGACTCATGACGTTGCAGAACCGTATGGTTCTAGACGTTGTTCTTGCAGATAGAGGTGGTGTGTGTAAAGTTATCC
The DNA here is from genome assembly GCF_964204655.1 of Triturus cristatus. Lineage (NCBI taxonomy): Eukaryota > Metazoa > Chordata > Amphibia > Caudata > Salamandridae > Triturus > Triturus cristatus. The sequence goes on from NC_140579.1 coordinate 1,314,916,423, forward strand.
ATTCGAGCTGTTGCATTTTCCTTCCTGACAATGCTCCAACTGTTTACCAAGCCATCTCGAAGTTGCACAAGATCTCCGAGTCCATACACGTGGACGAAGGTAATTGGACACTTCTAGGATGGTTATGGGGTCTGATATCCACTTGGGGTTGGAAGATTCTGATGATCGTAGGGGTTGTTGTAACGTTTCTATTCACGTGTTGTCTTTGCGTGCAGTGCGGTCCTGCCTTATGTGGCCTTTGTGCTACAACGTGTATAAGACGGCCATCTGTTACCAAGGAGACATTGATGGATAGAATGATGTTCCAGCAGCAGCTGAACTATTTGATGAATATTGAAATTGTGTCCGATCTTGACTAGTGCTTGCCTACGTGAGGGCAAAAGGAGCGTCTGAGGTTCCGTGCGAGACGGAACGACACTTTTTGGGTGTTGTCGAATATGGATGAGTTTGGTATCTACGAACCGCAAATGACGAGTTTAGTGGGTGTACGCGGTTTCGCTACGCAACCACGCATGGTTCGTCTCATTTTTGGGTTTGTCCATCCGAACCCTCGGGTTCCATTTTAGATGCGGCATCCATCTTGTCTCTTGCCCTCAAGTAGCCAGCGAACGGACTTTGTCCGCTCTGTGACCCTGGGATTCCCAAGCTTACATTAAGGACACGTGTTTCTTTGAGGGTGACTTTTATGATAGGGGGAATGACAAGGCAAAGGCAGATGGCCCCGCTCGAGGCTCATCTTACCGTGCTAGTCTATTGTTTCAGTCGTGCATGCATTGGGCACGAGGTCTTTGATCCTGTAATCAAGTTTCCGTTATTACTCCCAACACTCTTTTCCAATCTGTCGTGCATCCTTGTTCTTTCTTTGCATCTGTTTCTGTCCCTTCCCCTAATGTGTCAGAATGGAATGTGTTTAACTGTGGGGATGATATGCTTTTACAGTTGGGAACCGGCAATGCTGCTGTAATTATGTTCTGGCCTCCTGAAACATGAACGCGACTCTTTTGAAGTTTATTGTGGGAACTGAGTTGTAACCTTTGTTTGCCATGTTGTGCGATGGCAAAAATATGTATAAAAGGAGCGATCCACTTTTGCAATTCGAAGCAGTCTCCTAGAACCTACACGTTGTGTACTTCTTGCGATTTCTGTATCCCTGCAGTAAATAAATACCGATCTTTGACGTCGCTGGAAGTGTCCCGTGTCTCTGTATTTTGTACGCCAGAACAGGTAACCCACGAAGGTTTCAGGTGTTGTCCCCTGGCACCGCTGGGTCTTAGAATAACCCAGTCCTTCAGAGCCCAGGACCCACATATGGGCATAACCGGCGCACTTAGGGCGAGAAAGCAAAAGGCACACAATTGATGGACGGAATGCAGAACAAATCAAAACATTCACCCCCAGTCAAGAGATCTGGGTTAAATCCATCATTCTTTTGTTCACCATGCCACCCCAGTTTAGACCTGGCCATATGCGAATCAGTCTTGACCCTCTGCCTCATGGGGACAGTCCAGCCCGAACTGCCAAGCCAGAGCCTCCCTGGACTGGAAACAAGCATCCTTTGACCGGTTTAGGGGTTTCACCCCTCTTCAGCCAGGATAGCTTGATTCCAATGGGACAGTGAGAGCAGGACCTATGTCTGGGCATACCTGGCGCACTTTGGGCGAGAAAGCAAAAGACACACAATTGATGGACGGAATGCAGAACAAATCAAAACATTCACCCCCAGTCAAGAGATCTGGGTTAAATCCATCATTCTTTTGCTCACCATGCCACCCCAGTTTAGACCTGGCCATATGCAAATCAGTCTTGATCCTGTGCCTCATGGGAACAGTCCAGCCCGAACTGCCAAGCCAGGTCCTCCCTGGACCGGAAACAAGCATCCTATGACTGGTTTCGGGGTTTCATCCCTTTTCAGCCAGGATCGCTTGAGTCCAGTGGCACAGTGATCCCAGGACCCACGTCTGGGCATACCTGGCGCACATAGTGCGAGAAAGCAAAAGACACACAATTGATGGACGGAATGCAGAAAAAATCAAAACATTCACCCCCATTCAAGAGATCTGGGTTAAATCCATCATTCTTTTGCTCACCATGCCACCCCAGTTTAGACCTGGCCATATGCAAATCAGTCCTGACCCTGTGCCTCATGGGAACAGGCCAGCCCGAACTGCCAAGCCAGGTCCTCCCTGGACCGGAAACAAGCATCCTAGGACCGGTTTCGGGTTTTCACCCCTCTTCAGCCAGGCTAGCTTGAATCCAGTGGAACAGTGAGCCCAGGACCCACGTCTGGGCAGACCTGTCGCACTTAGGGCGAGAAAGCAAAAGACACACAATTGATGGACGGAATGCAGAACAAATCAAAACATTCACCCCCAGTCAAGAGATCTGGGTTAAACCCATCATTGTTTTGCTCACCATGCCACCCCAGTTTAGACCTGGCCATATGCAAATCAGTCTTGACGCTGTGCCTCATGGGAACAGTCCAGCCCGAACTGCCAAGCCAGGTCCTCCCTGGACCGGAAACAAGCATCCTAGGACCGGTTTCGGGGTTTCACCCCTCTTCAACCAGGATAGCTTGATTCCAGTGACACAGTGAGCCCAGAACCCACGTCTGGGCATACCTGGTGCACTTAGGGCGAGAAAGCAAAAGACACACAATTGATGGACGGAATGCAGAACAAATCAAAACATTCAACCCCAGTCAAGAGATCTGGGTTAAATCCATCATTCTTTTGTTCACCATGCCACCCCAGTTTAGACCTGGCCATATGCAAATCAGTCTCGACCCTGTGCCTCATGGGAACAGTCCAGCTCGAACTGCCAAGCCAGGTCCTCCCTGGACCGGAAACAAGCATCCTAGGACCGGTTTCGGGGTTTCACCCCTCTTCAGCCAGGATAGCTTGATTCCAGTGGGACAGTGAGCCCAGGACCCACATCTGGGCATACCCGGCGCACTTAGGGCGAGAAAGCAAAAGACACACAATTGATGGACGGAATGCAGAAAAAATCAAAACCTTCACCCCAGTCAAGAGATCTGGGTTAAATCCATCATTCTTTTGCTCACCATGCCATCCCAGTTTAGACCTGGCCATATGCAAATCAGTCCTGACCCTGTGCCTCATGGGAACAGGCCAGCCCGAACTGCCAAGCCACATCCTCCCTGGACCGGAAACAAGCATCCTAGGACCGGTTTCGGGTTTTCACCCCTCTTCAGCCAGGCTAGCTTGATTCCAATGGCACAGTGAGCCCATGACCTATGTCTGGGCATACCTGGCGCACTTAGGACGAGAAAGCAAAAGACACACAATTGATGAACGGAATGCAGAACAAATCAAAACATTCACCCCCAGTCAAGAGATCTGGGTTAAACCCATCATTGTTTTGCTCACCATGCCACCCCAGTTTAGACCTGGCCATATGCAAATCAGTCTTGACCCTGTGCCTCATGGGAACAGTCCAGCCCGAACTGCCAAGCCAGATCCTCCCTGGACCGGAAACAAGCATCCTAGGACCGGTTTCGGGTTTTCACCCCTCTTCAACCAGGATAGCTTGATTCCAGTGACACAGTGAGCCCAGAACCCACGTCTGGGCATACCTGGCGCACTTAGGGCGAGAAAGCAAAAGACACACAATTGATGGACGGAATGCAGAACAAATCAAAACATTCACCCCCATTCAAGAGCTCTGGGTTAAATTTATCATTCTTTTGCTCACTATGCCACCCCAGTTTAGACCTGGCCATATGCAAATCAGTCTTGACCCTGTGCCTCATGGGACCAGTCCAGCCCGAACTGCCAAGCCAGGTCCTCCCTGTACTGGAAACAAGCATCCTAGGACCGGTTTCGGGATTTCACCCCTCTTCAGCCAGGATAGCTTGATTCCAGTGGCACAGTGAGCCCAGGACCCACATCTGGGTATACCCGGCGCACTTAGGGCGAGAAAGCAAAAGGCACACAATTGATGGACGGAATGCAGAACTAATCAAAACATTCACCCCCAGTCAAGAGATCTGGGTAAAATCCATCATTATTTTGCTCACCATGCCACCCCAGTTTAGACCTGGCCATATGCAAATCAGTCCTGACCCTGTGCCTCATGGGAACAGGCCAGCCCGAACTGCCAAGCCAGGTCCTCCCTGGACCGGAAACAAGCATCCTAGGACCGGTTTCGTGTTTTCACCCCTCTTCAGCCAGGCTAGCTTGATTCCAATGGCACAGTGAGCCGAGGACCTACGTCTGGGCATACCTGGCGCACTTAGGGCGAGAAAGCAAAAGTCACACAATTGATGGACGGAATGCAGAACAAATCAAAACATTCACCCCCAGTCAAGAGATCTGGGTTAAACCCATCATTGTTTTGCTCACCATGCCACCCCAGTTTAGACCTGGCCATATGCAAATCAGTCTTGACCCTGTGCCTCATGGGAACAGTCCAGCCCGAACTGTCAAGCCAGGTCCTCCCTGGACCGGAAACAAGCATCCTAGGACCGGTTTCAGGGTTTCACCCCTCTTCAGCCAGGATAGCTTGATTCCAGTGGGACAGTGAGAGTAGGACCCATGTCTGGGCATACCTGGCGCAATTAGGGCGAGAAAGCAAAAGACACACAATTGATGGACGGAATGCAGAACAAATCAAAACATTCACCCCCAGTCAATAGATCTGGGTTAAATCCATCATTCTTTTGCTCACCATGCCACCCCAGTTTAGACCTGGCCATATGCAAATCAGTCTTGACCCTGTGCCTCATGGGAACAGTCCAGCCAGAACTGCCAAGCCAGGTCCTCCCTGGACCGGAAACAAGCATCCTATGACTGGTTTCGGGGTTTCATCCCTTTTCAGCCAGGATCGCTTGAGTCCAGTGGCACAGTGAGCCCAGGACCCACGTCTGGGCATACCTGGCGCACATAGTGCGAGAAAGCAAAAGACATACAATTGATGGACAGAATGCAGAAAAAATCAAAACATTCACCCCCAGTCAAGAGATCTGGGTTAAATCCATCATTCTTTTGCTCACCATGCCATCCCAGTTTAGACCTGGCCATATGCAAATCAGTCCTGACCCTGTGCCTCATGGGAACAGGCCAGCCCGAACTGCCAAGCCACATCCTCCCTGGACCGGAAACAAGCATCCTAGGACCGGGTTCGGGTTTTCACCCTCTTCAGCCAGGCTAGCTTGATTCCAATGGCACAGTGAGCCCATGACCTATGTCTGGGCATACCTGGCGCACTTAGGACGAGAAAGCAAAAGACACACAATTGATGAACGGAATGCAGAACAAATCAAAACATTCACCCCCAGTCAAGAGATCTGGGTTAAACCCATCATTGTTTTGCTCACCATGCCACCCCAGTTTAGACCTGGCCATATGCAAATCAGTCTTGACCCTGTGCCTCATGGGAACAGTCCAGCCCGAACTGCCAAGCCAGATCCTCCCTGGACCGGAAACAAGCATCCTAGGACCGGTTTCGGGTTTTCACCCCTCTTCAACCAGGATAGCTTGATTCCAGTGACACAGTGAGCCCAGAACCCACGTCTGGGCATACCTGGCACACTTAGGGCGAGAAAGCAAAAGACACACAATTGATGGACGGAATGCAGAACAAATCAAAACATTCACCCCCAGCCAAGAGCTCTGGGTTAAATTTATCATTCTTTTGCTCACTATGCCACCCCAGTTTAGACCTGGCCATATGCAAATCAGTCTTGACCCTGTGCCTCATGGGACCAGTCCAGCCCGAACTGCCAAGCCAGGTCCTCCCTGTACTGGAAACAAGCATCCTAGGACCGGTTTCGGGATTTCACCCCTCTTCAGCCAGGATAGCTTGATTCCAGTGGCACAGTGAGCCCAGGACCCACATCTGGGTATACCCGGCGCACTTAGGGCGAGAAAGCAAAAGGCACACAATTGCTGGACGGAATGCAGAACTAATCAAAACATTCACCCCCAGTCAAGAGATCTGGGTAAAATCCATCATTATTTTGCTCACCATGCCACCCCAGTTTAGACCTGGCCATATGCAAATCAGTCCTGACCCTGTACCTCATGGGAACAGGCCAGCCCGAACTGCCAAGCCAGGTCCTCCCTGGACCGGAAACAAGCATCCTAGGACCGGTTTCGTGTTTTCACCCCTCTTCAGCCAGGCTAGCTTGATTCCAATGGCACAGTGAGCCGAGGACCTACGTCTGGGCATGCCTGGCGCACTTAGGGCGAGAAAGCAAAAGACACACAATTGATGGACGGAATGCAGAACAAATCAAAAAATTCACCCCCAGTCAAGAGATCTGGGTTAAACCCATCATTGTTTTGCTCACCATGCCACCCCAGTTTAGACCTGGCCATATGCAAATCAGTCTTGACCCTGTGCCTCATGGGAACAGTCCAGCCCGAACTGTCAAGCCAGGTCCTCCCTGGACCGGAAACAAGCATCCTAGGACCGGTTTCGGGGTTTCACCCCTCTTCAGCCAGGATAGCTTGATTCCAGTGGGACAGTGAGGGTAGGACCCATGTCTGGGCATACCTGGCGCACTTAGGGCGAGAAAGCAAAAGACACACAATTGATGGACGGAATGCAGAACAAATCAAAACATTCACCCCCAGTCAAGAGATCTGGGTTAAATCCATCATTCTTTTGCTCACCATGCCACCCCAGTTTAGACCTGGCCATATGCAAATCAGTCTTGACCCTGTGCCTCATGGGAACAGTCCAGCCAGAACTGCCAAGCCAGGTCCTCCCTGGACCGGAAACAAGCATCCTATGACTGGTTTCGGGGTTTCATCCCTTTTCAGCCAGGATCGCTTGAGTCCAGTGGCACAGTGAGCCCAGGACCCACGTCTGGGCATACCTGGCGCACATAGTGCGAGAAAGCAAAAGACACACAATTGATGGACGGAATGCAGAAAAAATCAAAACATTCACCCCCAGTCAAGAGATCTGGGTTAAATCCATCATTCTTTTGCTCACCATGCCACCCCAGTTTAGACCTGGCCATATGCAAATCAGTCCTGACCCTGTGCCTCATGGGAACAGGCCAGCCTAAACTGCCAAGCCAGGTCCTCCCTGGACCGGAAACAAGCATCCTAGGACCGGTTTCGGGTTTTCACCCCTCTTCAGCCAGGCTAGCTTGAATCCAGTGGCACAGTGAGCCCAGGACCCACGTCTGGGCATACCTGTCGCACTTAGGGCGAGAAAGCAAAAGACACACAATTGATGGACAGAATGCAGAACAAATCAAAACATTCACCCCCAGTAAAGAGATCTGGGTTAAACCCATCATTGTTTTGCTCACCATGCCACCCCAGTTTAGACCTGGCCATATGCAAATCAGTCTTGACCCTGTGCCTCATGGGAACAGTCCAGCCAGAACTGCCAAGCCAGGTCCTCCCTGGACCGGAAACAAGCATCCTAGGACCGGTTTCGGGGTTTCACCCCTCTTCAGCCAGGATAGCTTGATTCCAATGGGACAGTGAGAGCAGGACCCACGTCTGGGCATACCTGGCGCACATAGTGCGAGAAAGAAAAAGACACACAATTGATGGACAGAATGCAGAAAATATCAAAACATTCACCCCCAGTCAAGAGATCTGGGTTAAATCCATCATTCTTTTGCTCACCATGCCACCCCAGGTTAGACCTGGCCATATGCAAATCAGTCCTGACCCTGTGCCTCATGGGAACAGGCCAGCCCGAACTGCCAAGCCAGGTCCTCCCTGGACCAGAAACAAGCATCCTAGGACCAGTTTCGTGTTTTCACCCCTCTTCAGCCAGGCTAGCTTGATTCCAATGGCACAGTGAGCCGAGGACCTACGTCTGGGCATACCTGGCGCACTTCGGGCGAGAAAGCAAAAGACACACAATTGATGGACGGAATGCAGAACAAATCAAAACATTCACGCCCAGTCAAGAGATCTGGGTTAAACCCATCATTGTTTTGCTCACCATGCCACCCCAGTTTAGACCTGGCCATATGCAAATCAGTCTTGACCCTGTGACTCATGGGAACAGTCCAGCCGAACTGCCAAGCCAGGTCCTCCCTGGACCGGAAACAAGCATCCTAGGACCGGTTTCGGGGTTTCACCCCTCTTCAGCCAGGATAGCTTGATTCCAGTGGCACAGTGAGCCCAGAACCCACGTCTGGGCATACCTGGCGCACTTAGGGCGAGAAAGCAAAAGACACACAATTGATGGATTGAATGCAGAACAAATCAAAACATTCACCCCCAGTCAAGAGATCTGGGTTAAACCCATCATTGTTTTGCTCACCATGCCACCAAAGTTTAGACCTGGTTCCATGATGGAATATCGTTAACATAAATATCGTCAGAAATAAATATCGTCACTAAAATATCGCTTACATTAATATCGTCATCCTATACTTAAACAAGAATTCACACAAATATCGATTTTTTTTTATCGACAACCCTAATATCGTTCACACTAATATCTACAACATAAATATCGACTACTACATTATCGACTTTATTTTAAATATCATTACCTTAGACATTTATATCGACTACACTAACATCGACGACCTATCTGCTTATAGAAATATACAAAAAATATCGTCTTTTTATTACCAACTCGATATGCACGATTCTTTTATTTTACTCACTTGTTTTTACTATTTTACTTTACAAAACTATTCACACATATAATTATTTAGTTTTCCTAATACTTATTGATATAAAAATATATAATATATGTTAAAAAAAATTACATTTACTGATACTATCATACACTCCGATGGCCTAAATGTGAAACACATTTCATTATTTTCTACATATAAACTATTTACATATAAAACAAAAAAGCACATATAAAACTTTTTACAATGTACTTTAACAAACAAATAGTGATGCAACAAACTCTTATGAAAAGAACGGTTTTCTAATTCGAAATTACGTTCTCGACCAATGATTTTGAAATTTCACTAATTGAACCAATCAAAAGCTACCATTAATTAACTCACTAATATAAAAACAATTATACACTTAACGTAATTTACCATTTTTGGCACAAACTTGGAGAAAAACGGTTACCTTGCTGAGAGAAGAGAATACAAACCTACGACTACAACTACAAAACGTCATACTACACTTCAAGTAAGTAAAATCCCATTGCTTTTTTCATTCGAACTTAGCAAAAAGTAGATAAACTCCCTAATTTAAAAACTGTTCTTCTTTAGAGTGAAAACAAAACATGTTGAACTTATCAACAACGACCAAAAAATTAGATGTAAAAACATTTATAAACTACCTTATCCATGTCTACTTAGATAGCTGATAAAAATTATTTAAACTTGCTAAGTAAATGTACTATTTACTTCATATGTTAACAACTACTATCATCCAAATACTATAAGTAACACAATGATTATTTTTTCCACAGACTCTACAAAATTATTTACCTATCTACAACTACACTACCAACATCTTCTACTACATCAAGTAAGTATAGTCACTGTATGTATAACAATTCTGAAAGTAAAATCAAACACCTATAACACTAAGGTGGCAATTACGATCCGGTAAAAAATTTCCCCGTACGACTCGTATCCGGTCTTTTTACCGTACGAATCGTACAAGTGCCGTACAAACTGGCAATCACGATTCGCATGGTAAAAAGTCCATACGAATCGCATTGGGAATTATTCCCCACACGTCCTCGGGTCGGAAAATGTGTCCGACACGTCCTCGGACGATTTACCGTACAAATGTGAAAAGTGAAGTCCGACCGCGGAATCACGATCCATCCCGTGCGTCCGATGTTACAACCGGATGGAAAAAACACCGTCCGCACCGAACTCCCATAGCAACCATGGAGACATGTGCCCGCATACGTGCCGACCCCCCCCCAGCCCCCGTACGTACGCGCCGAACCCCCCCCAGCCCCCGTACGTACACGCCGACCCCCCCCATCCCCCGTACGTACGCGCCGAACCCCCCTGTATGTACACCCGTGTACGTGTCGAACCCCCCGTGTACGTTCGAGTCGAACCCCCCGTGTACGTTCGAGTCGAACCCCCGTGTATGTACACCCGTGTACGTGTCGAACCCCCCCGTGTACGTTCGAGTCGAACCCCCCCGTGTACGTTCGAGTCGAACCCCCCGTGTACGTTCGAGTCGAACCCCCCCGTGTACGTTCGAGTCGAACCCCCCGTGTATGTACACCCGTGTACATGTCGAACCCCCCCGTGTACGTTCGAGTCGAACCCCCATGTATGTACACCCGTGTACGTGTCGAACCCCCCGTGTACGTTCGAGTCGAACCCCCCTGTGTACGTTCGAGTCGAACCCCCCGTGTACGTTCGAGTCGAACCCCCCGTGTACGTTCGAGTCAAACCCCCGTGTACGTTCGAGTCAAACCCCCCGTGTACGTTCGAGTCGAACCCCCCGTGTATGTACACCCGTGTACGTGTCGAACCCCCCGTGTACGTTCGAGTCGAACCCCCGTGTATGTACACCCGTGTACGTGTCGAACCCCCCCGTGTACGTTCGAGTCGAACCCCCCCGTGTACGTTCGAGTCGAACCCCCCCTGTGTACGTTCGAGTCGAACCCCCCGTGTACGTTCGAGTCGAACCCACCCGTGTACGTTCGAGTCGAACCCCCCCCGTGTATGTACACCCATGTACGTGTCGAACCCCCCCGTGTACGTTCGAGTCGAACCCCCCCGTGTACGTTCGAGTCGAACCCCCCGTGTACGTTCGAGTCGAACCCCCGTGTATGTACACCCGTGTACGTTCGAGTCGTACCCCCACCCGTGTATGTACGGTGCGTACCCCCAGCGCGTAAAGCGCTGGGGGTACGCACCGTACATACACGGGTGGGGGTACGACTCGAACGTACACGGGTGTACATACACGGGGGTTCGACTCGAACGTACACGGGGGGGTTCGACTCAAACGTACACGGGGGGGTTCGACTCGAACGTACACGGGGGGTTCGACTCGAACGTACACGGGGGTTCGACTCGAACGTACACGGGGGGGTTCGACTCGAACGTACACGGGGGGGTTCGACTCGAACGTACACGGGGGGGTTCGACTCGAACGTACACGGGGGGTTCGACACGTACACGGGTGTACATACACGGGGGGTTCGACTCGAACGTACACGGGGGTTCGACTCGAACGTACACGGGGGTTCGACACGTACACGGGTGTACATACACGGGGGTTCGACTCGAACGTATACGGGGGGGTTTGACTCGAACGTACACGGGGGTTCGACTCGAACGTACACAGGGGGTGCGACTCGAACGTACACGGGGGGGTTCGACTCGAACGTACACGGGGGGGTTCGACACGTACACGGGTGTACATACAGGGGGATTCGGCGCGTACGTACGGGGGATGGGGGGGGTCGGCGCGTACGTACGGGGGCTGGGGGGGGGTACGGTGCATACCGGGCCACCTACTCTGGTCGATTCGCGCCGTACTTCGCTTTTCCGGCACTTTTTGGGTGCCGTGAAAATATTGCCATCCAGACTGCTGTCGGTTCGAATCGTAATTCCTGGGTCGTGAAACGCTGCCTGAATGCGTCCCGACGTCACGTCGCAGCATTCCCGGATCACATTCGTATGTATATTTTCGTCGGTCGGTGTTTTTTACGATTCGTACGGAAATGGTGTTTCCGTGCGAATCGTAATTCCATGTTTGTAATGTTTTACGACCGGGTACGAGTCGGACGGGGAAAACGCTCCGACGACGGTTCGTACCCGGTTTTTACCGGATCGTAATCGGCACCTAAATCATGTCTTTCAATTATTCTTTAACACTACTACAGAACTTAAAAATAAGAAAATTCAGAAAGAGAAATAAGAATAAAAGAATTACCAGTGAAGCCACATAGTAAGTATATGTTCACGCTTTTTCCTGCTCTTATACACATCTCTGTAAATCGTCTTCAATGTTCTTAAAAATACATATATATATTTTCCACAGATCTACCTTAGACATGGCAACTGGAGCTACTTTCATTACTTCGCAAAAAGGGAAACTAATGCTGAACTACATGGGTTACACCTACACCCAAGAAAGAGTAAAAGCGAATAAGACCCATTGGAAATGTAGCAAATATTACTCAAGTGCATGCTATGGTAGAGCAACAACTGTTGATAACAATGTGGTAAATGTACGTGAGCATATCCACCCACCAAATGTAACAGAAGTGGAAGTTAGAGAAGCACTGGAAACATTGAAAGATTCTAGTAAAGGATCACAAGAAACAAGCACTAGTATTTTGAAAAATGTTTTAAGCAAAGTGCCAGAACATGTGACAGGACAGCTACCTTCTATTCCCAACTTAAAAAGATTAATTTCAAAAACTAAACGTGCTTCAGATCCAACTCCACCAACGCCAGAAAGTTTTAAGGATATAAAAATATATCCTGAATATACCATTACACATAATGAGGATAAATTCCTAATGTATGACAACCAGAGTCATGACAAATGAGTTTTACTTTTTGCTACTAATAGTAATTTGCAAAAACTTAAATCATGTGAAACATGGATGATGGACGGGACTTTTAAGGTTTGTCCCAAACCTTTCTATCAACTTTACACCATCCATGGGGAATACCAAGATACAAATATCCCTCTAATTTATACTCTGCTGCCAAACAAAACAAATACTACCTACGTTGAACTTTTAACAAAGATCAAAGAATTAACAGATAATTACTATCCTCAAAGAATTATAATTGACTTTGAAATAGCCATGATTCAAGCTATCCTTAAGATATAACCCCATACCTCAATACAAGGTTGTTATTATCACTACAACCAAAGTATATGGAGGCACTTACAAAAATCTACCTTAAGCATTTAATATTGTACAAACAGTCACTTTGCTTATCAAATAAAAAAGTTGATTGCATTGGCATATGTACCAACAACAGAAGTAGCTAACTACTACAATTTATTAATTGACAGCCCTTTCTACCGCACCAATGAGAAAATACTAACTCCCTTCTTGGACTATTTTGAAGATACCTGGGTTGGAAGATTACATCGTTCAGGCCACCGTAGACAACCTAAATTTCAAATTCCATGGTGGAATGTGTATGCTAGTACAATAGCACAGAAAGCTAAAACTAACAACGCAGTTGAAGGATGGCATAATGCCTTCCAAGCCACTTTAGGAAGAAGTCAACCAACACTTCACAAACTAATCCAAAGCATTAAAAAAGAACAAAGCTACCAAGAACTCAGAATAGAGCAATCCCTTTCTAAAATTGGCCCTAAACTAAGTAAAAAACATTAAATATGTACGAATATCTCCAGCAAAAAACTAGACTGTACCCAAGTATAGAAGGTCTAGCATACTTAGACCTAATAGCTAAATCCATCCTTTAAATATAAATTTACCATGTTTAGTAATAATTTATTTTTTATTCTTAAAAAACAAATGAATATTGTAAAATATACATTAATATGTTCAATAGAATTATATATTAATTGTTTATTGTATATTAAAAAATGTTTTTCATTGTTAAATATTTTTCTACGATGTTAAAAAATGTAAATTTATGTTATGTACATATCGTGATAAAATCAATGTCATAAAAAATATGTAATATATTAAATTGTTATAAAAAATATAAAAATTTAATATACTAATGTATGCATAATTGAAACTGTACTTATGTACAAAACTGCAATATAATTTGTTAACAAAAATTATATTAAATGTTTTATAAAATGTTCAAAATCTTTGCAGTAACAAATTAAACTATGAATAAAAAAAAGATCTAAAAATTGTTATTTCTTAATTTAGAAACTTGTCATATGTATGTAAAAATGTTATAAAAATGTTTTTAATTTATATTGTTGAAATGAATATTACAACATGACATATATTATTCTTATTAAAAATAGTAAATAGATAATGCTGGATAATAAACCATAATAATTAACTATTCTAACTCCAATCCTACGTAAGTCAGGGTAAATGGTGGATAGTAAACCATTATAATTAACTATTCTAACTCCAAACAAAACATAAGTCAAGGAAAGTGCTGGATTGTAAACCATAATCATTTACTAATCTAACTCCAATCCAACATAAGTCAGGGAAAGTGCTGGATTGTAAACCATAATAATTTACTATTCTAACTCCAATCCAACATAAGTCAGGGAAAATGCTGGATAGTAAACCATAATAAATTACTATTCTAACTCCAAACATAACATAACTCAGGGAAAGTGCTGGATAGTAAACCATAATAAATTACTATTCTAACTCCAATCCAACATAAGTCAGGGAAACTGCTGGATAGTAAACCATAATAAATTACTATTCTAACTCCAAACATAACATAAGTCAGGGAGAGTGCTGGATAGTAAACCATAATAAATTACTATTCTAACTCCAATCCAACAGAAGTCAGGGAAAGTGCTGGATTGTAAACCATAATAATTTACTATTCTAACTCCAATCCAACATAAGTCAGGGAAAATGCTGGATAGTAAACCATAATAAATTACTATTCTAACTCCAAACATAACTTAACTCAGGGAAAGTGCTGGATAGTAAACCATAATAAATTACTATTCTAACTCCAAACATAACATAAGTCAGGGAGAGTGCTGGATAGTAAACCATAATAAATTACTAATCTAACTCCAATCCAACATAAGTCAGGGAAAGTGCTGGATTGTAAACCATAATAATTTACTATTCTAACTCCAATCCAACATAAGTCAGGGAAAAAGCTGGATAGTAAACCATAATAAATTACTATTCTAACTCCAAACATAACATAACTCAGGGAAAGTGCTGGATAGTAAACCATAATAAATTACTATTCTAATTCCAATCCAACATAAGTCAGGGAAAGTGCTGGATAGTAAACCATAATAAATTACTATTCTAACTCCAAACATAACATAAGTCAGGGAGAGTGCTGGATAGTAAACCATAATAAATTACTATTCTAACTCCAATCCAACATAAGTCAGGGAAAGTGCTGGATTGTAAACCATAATAATTTACTATTCTAACTCCAATCCAACATAAATCAGGGAAAGTGCTGGATTGTAAACCATAATAATTTACTATTCAAAGTCCAATCCAACATAAGTCAGGGAAAGTGCTGGATAGTAAACCATAATAAATTACTATTCTAACTCCAAACATAACAAAAGTCAGGGAAAGTGCTGGATAGTAAACCATAATAAATTACTATTCTAACTCCAAACATAACATAACTCAGGGAAAGTGCTGGATAGTAAACCCTAATAAATTACTATTCAAACTCCAATCCAACATAAGTCAGAGAGAGTGCTGGATAGTAAACCATAATAAATTACTATTCAAACTCCAATCCAACATAAGTCAGGGAAAGTGCTGGATAGTAAACCATAATAAATTACTATTCTAACTCCAAATATAACATAAGTCAGAGAGAGTGCTGGATAGTAAACCATAATAAATTACTATTCAAACTCCAATCCAACATAAGTCAGAGAAAGTGCTGGATAGTAAACCATAATAAATTACTATTCTAACTCCAAACATAACATAAGTCAGGGAGAGTGCTGGATAGTAAACCATAATAAATTACTATTCTAACTCCAATCCAACATAAGTCAGGGAAAATGCTGGATAGTAAACCATAAAAAATTACTATTCTAACTCCAAACATAACATAAGTCAGGGAGAGTGCTGGATAGTAAACCATAATAAATTACTATTCTAACTCCAAACATAACATAAGTCAGGGAGAGTGCTGGATAGTAAACCATAATAAATTACTATTCTAATTCCAATCCAACATAAGTCAGGGAAAGTGCTGGATAGTAAACCATAACAAATTACTATTCTAACTCCAATCCAACATAAGTCAGGAAATGTGCAGGTTAGTAAACAATATAAATTTTTCTATCTAAATTATTTTTTATACCCTATTACCCTATAATACCAAAATAACGCTTCTTCAATATTAATTTAATATTTTTTATTAATATTAAAAAATAAATTTCATGTAAAATTTAAAATTTCGAAGTTACATTTTGATTTCATTATAAATTTCTAATTTATTAATATTTTCTACACTTTTAAAACACGACATTTTTAAATTACTACCCACCCTAATCCCCTATAATACCAAAAACCCGCTCCTAAAATTTTTTGGGGGAAGTTTAAAATTTAATTACAAATTTAATTTGGTGAACAATTCGAAATTTCTAATTAAAATTTCGATTTCTTAATTATTTTCTAATATTTTTATATTTTAGAAATTTTGTAAAAACCAAATTTTAAATTACTACCCACCCTTATCCCCTATAATACCAATAACCCGCTCCTAAAAAATTTTTGGGGAATTTTAAAATTTAATTACAAATTTAATTTCGTGAACAAATCGAAATTTCTAATTAAAATTTCGATTTCTTAATTATTTTCTAATATTTTTATATTTTACAAATTTTGTAAAAACCAAATTTTAAATTACTACCCACCCTTATCCCCTATAATACCAATAACCCGCTACTAAAATTTTAACAATTCTTTTGTAGAAAATATTTTTTAACACATATTATTACTAGTAGGAGTTTTGTAAGTTTTTTAAAAACATAATACATATTTTTTTATAAATTTTATAACAACTTTTTCTGTCGATATTATATGAAACGACATTTTGATCAACGATATTCTGTTCATCGATATTTTTTCTTGACGATATTTTTGTCATTCTCAAGAAAGGATATTTTTTACAAAGATATTTTCTAATACGATATTTTTCACAGTCGATATTCTTACCACGATATTAATGCTAGTCGATATTTTCCCGTCGATATTCTATCTTTATACCTTTAGACCTGGCCATATGCAAATCAGTCTTGACCCTGTGCCTCATGGGAACAGTCCAGCCCGAACTGCCAAGCCAGGTCCTCCCTGGACCGGAAACAAGCATCCTAGGACCGGTTTCGGGGTTTCACCCCTCTTCAGCCAGGATAGCTTGATTCCAGTGGGACAGTGAGAGCAGGACCCATGTCTGGGCATACCTGGCGCACTTAGGGCGAGAAAACAAAAGACACACAATTGATGGACGGAATGCAGAACAAATCAAAACATTCACCCCCAGTCATGAGCTCTGGGTTAAATTTATCATTCTTTTGTTCACCATGCCACCCCAGTTTAGACCTGGCCATATGCAAATCAGTCTTGACCCTGTGCCTCATGGGAACTGTCCAGCCCGAACTGCCAAGCCAGGTCCTCCCTGGACTGGAAACAAGCATCCTAGTACCGGTTTCGGGGTTTCACCCCTCTTCAGCCAGGATAGCTTGATTCCAGTGGGACAGTGAGAGCAGGACCCACGTCTGGGCATTCCTGGCGCACATAGTGCGAGAAAGCAAAAGACATACAATTGATGGACGGAATGCAGAAAAAATCAAAACATTCACCCCCAGTCAAGAGATCTGGGTAAAATCCATCATTATTTTGCTCACCATGCCACCCCAGTTTAGACCTGGCCATATGCAAATCAGTCCTGACCCTGTGCCTCATGGGAACAGGCCAGCCCGAACTGCCAAGCCAGGTCCTCCCTGGACCGGAAACAAGCATCCTAGGACCGGTTTCGTGTTTTCACCCCTCTTCAGCCAGGCTAGCTTGATTCCAATGGCACAGTGAGCCGAGGACCTACGTCTGGGCATACCTGGCGCACTTAGGGCGAGAAAGCAAAAGACACACAATTGATGGACGGAATGCAGAACAAATCAAAACATTCACCCCCAGTCAAGAGATCTGGGTTAAACCCATCATTGTTTTGCTCACCATGCCACCCCAGTTTAGACCTGGCCATATGCAAATCAGTCTTGACCCTGTGCCTCATGGGAACAGTCCAGCCCGAACTGTCAAGCCAGGTCCTCCCTGGACCGGAAACAAGCATCCTAGGACCGGTTTCGGGGTTTCACCCCTCTTCAGCCAGGATAGCTTGATTCCAGTGGGACAGTGAGAGTAGGACCCATGTCTGGGCATACCTGGCGCATATAGGGCGAGAAAGCAAAAGACACACAATTGATGGACGGAATGCAGAACAAATCAAAACATTCACCCCCAGTCAATAGATCTGGGTTAAATCCATCATTCTTTTGCTCACCATGCCACCCCAGTTTAGACCTGGCCATATGCAAATCAGTCTTGACCCTGTGCCTCATGGGAACAGTCCAGCCAGAACTGCCAAGCCAGGTCCTCCCTGGACCGGAAACAAGCATCCTATGACTGGTTTCGGGGTTTCATCCCTTTTCAGCCAGGATCGCTTGAGTCCAGTGGCACAGTGAGCCCAGGACCCACGTCTGGGCATACCTGGCGCACATAGTGCGAGAAAGCAAAAGACACACAATTGATGGACGGAATGCAGAAAAAATCAAAACATTCACCCCCAGTCAAGAGATCTGGGTTAAATCCATCATTCTTTTGCTCACCATGCCACCCCAGTTTAGACCTGGCCATATGCAAATCAGTCTTGACCCTGTGCCTCATGGGAACAGTCCAGCCCGAACTGTCAAGCCAGGTCCTCCCTGGACCGGAAACAAGCATCCTAGGACCGGTTTCGGGGTTTCACCCCTCTTCAGCCAGGATAGCTTGATTCCAGTGGGACAGTGAGAGTAGGACCCACGTCTGGGCATACCTGGCGCACTTAGGGCGAGAAAGCAAAAGACACACAATTGATGGACGGAATGCAGAACAAATCAAAACATTCACCCCCAGTCAATAGATCTGGGTTAAATCCATCATTCTTTTGCTCACCATGCCACCCCAGTTTAGACCTGGCCATATGCAAATCAGTCTTGACCCTGTGCCTCATGGGAACAGTCCAGCCAGAACTGCCAAGCCAGGTCCTCCCTGGACCGGAAACAAGCATCCTATGACTGGTTTCGGGGTTTCATCCCTTTTCAGCCAGGATCGCTTGAGTCCAGTGGCACAGTGAGCCCAGGACCCACGTCTGGGCATACCTGGCACACATAGTGCGAGAAAGCAAAAGACACACAATTTATGGACGGAATGCAGAAAAAATCAAAACATTCACCCCCAGTCAAGAGATCTGGGTAAATCCATAATTCTTTTGCTCACCATGCCACCCCAGTTTAGACCTGGCCATATGCAAATCAGTCCTGACCCTGTGCCTCATGGGAACAGGCCAGCCTAAACTGCCAAGCCAGGTCCTCCCTGGACCGGAAACAAGCATCCTAGGACCGGTTTCGGGTTTTCACCCCTCTTCAGCCAGGCTAGCTTGAATCCAGTGGCAGAGTGAGCCCAGGACCCACGTCTGGGCATACCTGTCGCACTAAGGGCGAGAAAGCAAAAGACACACAATTGATGGACGGAATGCAGAAAAAATCAAAACATTCACCCCCAGTCAAGAGATCTGGGTAAAATCCATCATTATTTTGCTCACCATGCCACCCCAGTTTAGACCTGGCCATATGCAAATCAGTCCTGACCCTGTGCCTCATGGGAACAGGCCAGCCCGAACTGCCAAGCCAGGTCCTCCCTGGACCGGAAACAAGCATCCTAGGACCGGTTTCGTGTTTTCACCCCTCTTCAGCCAGGCTAGCTTGATTCCAATGGCACAGTGAGGCGAGGACCTACGTCTGGGCATACCTGGCGCACTTAGGGCGAGAAAGCAAAAGACACACAATTGATGGATGGAATGCAGAACAAATCAAAACATTCACCCCCAGTCAAGAGATCTGGGTTAAACCCATCATTGTTTTGCTCACCATGCCACCCCAGTTTAGACCTGGCCATATGCAAATCAGTCTTGACCCTGTGCCTCATGGGAACAGTCCAGCCCGAACTGTCAAGCCAGGTCCTCCCTGGACCGGAAACAAGCATCCTAGGACCGGTTTCGGGGTTTCACCCCTCTTCAGCCAGGATAGCTTGATTCCAGTGGGACAGTGAGAGTAGGACCCATGTCTGGGCATACCTGGCGCATATAGGGCGAGAAAACAAAAGACACACAATTGATGGACGGAATGCAGAACAAATCAAAACATTCACCCCCAGTCAATAGATCTGGGTTAAATCCATCATTCTTTTGCTCACCATGCCACCCCAGTTTAGACCTGGCCATATGCAAATCAGTCTTGACCCTGTGCCTCATGGGAACAGTCCAGCCAGAACTGCCAAGCCAGGTCCTCCCTGGACCGGAAACAAGCATCCTATGACTGGTTTCGGGGTTTCATCCCTTTTCAGCCAGGATCGCTTGAGTCCAGTGGCACAGTGAGCCCAGGACCCACGTCTGGGCATACCTGGCGCACATAGTGCGAGAAAGCAAAAGACACACAATTGATGGACGGAATGCAGAAAAAATCAAAACATTCACCCCCAGTCAAGAGATCTGGGTTAAATCCATCATTCTTTTGCTCACCATGCCACCCCAGTTTAGACCTGGCCATATGCAAATCAGTCTTGACCCTGTGCCTCATGGGAACAGTCCAGCCCGAACTGTCAAGCCAGGTCCTCCCTGGACCGGAAACAAGCATCCTAGGACCGGTTTCGGGGTTTCACCCCTCTTCAGCCAGGATAGCTTGATTCCAGTGGGACAGTGAGAGTAGGACCCACGTCTGGGCATACCTGGCGCACTTAGGGCGAGAAAGCAAAAGACACACAATTGATGGACGGAATGCAGAACAAATCAAAACATTCACCCCCAGTCAATAGATCTGGGTTAAATCCATCATTCTTTTGCTCACCATGCCACCCCAGTTTAGACCTGGCCATATGCAAATCAGTCCTGACCCTGTGCCTCATGGGAACAGGCCAGCCAAAACTGCCAAGCCAGGTCCTCCCTGGACCGGAAACAAGCATCCTAGGACCGGTTTCGGGTTTTCACCCCTCTTCAGCCAGGCTAGCTTGAATCCAGTGGCAGAGTGAGCCCAGGACCCACGTCTGGGCATACCTGTCGCACTAAGGGCGAGAAAGCAAAAGACACACAATTGATGGACGGAATGCAGAACAAATCAAAACATTCACCCCCAGTCAAGAGATCTGGGTTAAACCCATCATTGTTTTGCTCACCATGCCACCCCAGTTTAGACCTGGCATTATGCAAATCAGTCTTGACCCTGTGCCTCATGGGAACAGGCCAGCCCGAACTGCCAAGCCAGGTCCTCCCCAGACCGGAAACAAGCATCCTAGGACCGGTTTCGGGGTTTCACCCCTCTTCAGCCAGGATAGCTTGATTCCAGTGGGACAGTGAGAGCAGGACCCACGTCTGGGCATTCCTGGCGGACATAGTGCGAGAAAGCAAAAGACACACAATTGATGGACGGAATGCAGAAAAAATCAAAACAGTCACCCCCAGTCAAGAGATCTGGGTTAAATCCATCATTATTTTGCTCACCATGCCACCCCAGTTTAGACCTGGCCATATGCAAATCAGTCCTGACCCTGTGCCTCATGGGAACAGGCCAGCCCAAACTGCCAAGCCAGGTCCTCCCTGGACCGGAAACAAGCATCCTAGGACCGGTTTCGGGGTTTCACCCCTCTTCAGCCAGGATAGCTTGATTCCAGTGGCACAGTGAGCCCAGAACCCACGTCTGGGCATACCTGGCCCACTTAGGGCGAGAAAGCAAAAGACACACAATTGATGGATGGAATGCAGAACAAATCAAAACATTCACCCCCAGTCAAGAGATCTGGGTTAAACCCATCATTGTTTTGCTCACCATGCCACCCCAGTTTAGACCTGGCCATATGCAAATCAGTCTTGACCCTGTGCCTCATGGGAACAGTCCAGCCCGAACTGTCAAGCCAGGTCCTCCCTGGACCGGAAACAAGCATCCTAGGACCGGTTTCGGGGTTTCACCCCTCTTCAGCCAGGATAGCTTGATTCCAGTGGGACAGTGAGAGTAGGACCCATGTCTGGGCATACCTGGCGCACTTAGGGCGAGAAAGTAAAAGACACACAATTGATGGACGGAATGCAGAACAAATCAAAACATTCACCCCCAGTCAATAGATCTGGGTTAAATCCATCATTCTTTTGCTCACCATGCCACCCCAGTTTAGACCTGGCCATATGCAAATCAGTCTTGACCCTGTGCCTCATGGGAACAGTCCAGCCCGAACTGCCAAGCCAGGTCCTCCCTGGACCGGAAACAAGCATCCTATGACTGGTTTCGGGGTTTCATCCCTTTTCAGCCAGGATCGCTTGAGTCCAGTGGCACAGTGAGCCCAGGACCCACGTCTGGGCATACCTGGCGCACATAGTGCGAGAAAGCAAAAGACACACAATTGATGGACGGAATGCAGAAAAAAATCAAAACATTCACCCCCAGTCAAGAGATCTGGGTTAAATCCATCATTGTTTTGCTCACCATGCCACCCCAGTTTAGACCTGGCCATATGCAAATCAGTCTTGACCCTGTGCCTCATGAGAACAGGCCAGCCCGAACTGCCAAGCCAGGTCCTCCCCAGACCGGAAACAAGCATCCTAGGACCGGTTTCAGGGTTTCACCCCTCTTCAGGCAGGATAGCTTGATTCCAGTGGGACAGTGAGAGCAGGACCCATGTCTGGGCATACCTGGCCCACTTAGGGCGAGAAAGCAAAAGGCACACAATTGATGGACGGAATGCAGAACAAATCAAAACATTCACCCCCAGTCAAGAGATTTGGGTTAAATCCATCATTCTTTTGCTCACCATGCCACCCCAGTTTAGACCTGGCCATATGCAAATCAGTCTTGACCCTGTGCCCCATGGGAACAGTCCAGCCCGAACTGCCAAGCCAGGTCCTCCCTGGACCGGAAACAAGCATCCTATGACCGGTTTCAGGGTTTCATCCCTCTTCAGCCAGGATAGCTTGAGTACAGTGGCACAGTGAGCCCAGGACCCACGTCTGGGCATACCAGTCGCACTTAGGGCGAGAAAGCAAAAGACACACAATTGATGGACGGAATGCAGAACAAATCAAAACATTCACCCCCAGTCAAGAGATCTGGGTTAAATCCATCATTCTTTTGTTCACCATGCCACCCCAGTTTAGACCTGGCCATATGCAAATCAGTCTTGACCCTGTGCCTCATGGGAACAGTCCAGCCCGAACTGCCAAGCCAGGTCCTACCTGGACCGGAAACAAGCATCCTAGGACCGGTTTCGGGGTTTCACCCCTCTTTAGCCAGGATAGCTTGATTCCAGTGGGACAGTGAGAGCAGGACCCATGTCTGGGCATACCTGGCGCACTTAGGGCGAGAAAGCAAAAGACACACAATTGATGGACGGAATGCAGAACAAATCAAAACATTCACCCCCAGTCAAGAGATCTGGGTTAAATCCATCATTCTTTTGCTCACCATGCCACCCCAGTTTACACCTGGCCATATGCAAATCAGTCTTGACCCTGTGCCTCATGGGAACAGTCCAGCCCGAACTGCCAAGCCAGGTCCTCCCTGTGCCGGAAACAAGCATCCTATGACTGGTTTCGGGGTTTCATCCCTTTTCAGCCAGGATCGCTTGAGTCCAGTGGGACAGTGAGAGCAGGACCCATGTCTGGGAATACCTGGCGCACTTAGGGCGAGAAAGCAAAAGACACACAATTGATGGACAGAATGCAGAACAAATCAAAACATTAACCCCCAGTCAAGAGATCTGGGTTAAATCCATCATTCTTTTGCTCACCATGCCACCCCAGTTTACACCTGGCCATATGCAAATCAGTCTTGACCCTGTGCCTCATGGGAACAGTCCAGCCCGAACTGCCAAACCAGGTCCTCCCTGTGCCGGAAACAAGCATCCTATGACTGGTTTCGGGGTTTCATCCCTTTTCAGCCAGGATCACTTGAGTCCAGTTGGACAGTGAGAGCAGGACCCATGTCTGGGCATACCTGGCGCACTTAGGGCGAGAAAGCAAAAGACACTCAATTGATGGACGGAATGCAGAACAAATCAAAACATTCACCCCCAGTCAAGAGATCTGGGTTAAACCCATCATTGTTTTGCTCACCATGCTACTCCAGTTTAGACCTGACCATATACAAATCAGTCTTGACCCTGTACCTCATGGAAACAGTCCAGCCCAAACTACCAAGCCAGGTCCTCCCTGCCCTGGAAACAAGCATACTAGGAGGGGTTTCAGGGTTTTACCCCTCTTCAGCCAGGATAGCTTGATTCCAGGGGCACAGTGAGCCCAGAACACACGTCTGGGCATACCTGGCGCACTTAGGGCGAGAAAGCAAAAGACACACAATTGATGTACGGAATGCAGAACAAATCAAAACATTCACCCCAGTCAAGAGATCTGGGTTAAACCCATCATTGTTTTGCTCACCATGCCACCCCAGTTTAGACCTGACCATATGCAAATCAGTCTTGACCCTGTGCCTTATGGGAACAGGCCAGCCCGAACTGCCAAGCCAGATCCTCCCTGGACCGGAAACAAGCATCCTAGGACCGGTTTCAGGGTTTCACCCCTCTTCAGCCAGGATACCTTGATTCCAGTGGGACAGTGAGAGCAGGACCCATGTCTGGGCATACCTGGCGCAC
Source organism: Triturus cristatus (assembly GCF_964204655.1). Lineage (NCBI taxonomy): Eukaryota > Metazoa > Chordata > Amphibia > Caudata > Salamandridae > Triturus > Triturus cristatus. The sequence goes on from NC_140579.1 coordinate 1,314,940,915, forward strand.
TTAGGGTGAGAAAGCAAAAGACACAGAATTGATGGACGGAATGCGGAACAAATCAAAACATTCACCCCCAGTCAAGAGATCTGGGTTAAATCCATCGTTCTTTTGCTCATCATGCCACCCCAGTTTAGACCTGGCCATATGCAAATCAGTCTTGATCCTGTGCCTCATGGGAACAGTCCAGCCCGAACTGTCAAGCCAGGTCCTCCCTGGACCGGAAACAAGCATCCTATGACTGGTTTCGGGGTTTCATCCCTTTTCAGCCAGGATCGCTTGAGTCCAGTGGCACAGTGAGCCCAGGACCCACGTCTGGGCATACCTGTCGCACTTAGGGCGAGAAAGCAAAAGACACACAATTGATGGACGGAATGCAGAACAAATCAAAACATTCACCCCCAGTCAAGAGATCTGGGTTAAACCCATCATCGTTTTGCTCACCATGCCACCCCAGTTTAGACCTGGCCATATGCAAATCAGTCTTGACCCTGTGCTTCATGGGAACAGTCCAGCCCGAACTGCCAAGCCAGGTCCTCCCTGGACCGGAAACAAGCATCCTAGAACCGGTTTCGGGGTTTCACCCCTCTTCAACCAGGATAGCTTGATTCCAGTGACACAGTGAGCCCAGAACCCACGTCTGGGCATACCTGGCGCACTTAGGGCGAGAAAGCAAAAGACACACAATTGATGGACGGAATGCAGAACAAATCAAAACATTCACCCCCAGTCAAGAGCTCTGGGTTAAATTTATTATTCTTTTGCTCACTATGCCACCCCAGTTTAGACCTGGCCATATGCAAATCAGTCTTGACCCTGTGCCTCATGGGAACAGTCCAGCCCGAACTGCCAAGCCAGGTCCTCCCTGTACTGGAAACAAGCATCCTAGGACCGGTTTCGGGATTTCACCCCTCTTCAGCCAGGATAGCTTGATTCCAGTGGCACAGTGAGCCCAGGACCCACATCTGGGCATACCCGGCGCACTTAGGGCGAGAAAGCAAAAGACACACAATTGATGGACGGAATGCAGAAAAAATCAAAACATTCACCCCCAGTCAAGAGATCTGGGTTAAATCCATCATTCTTTTGCTCACCATGCCACCCCAGTTTAGACCTGGCCATATGCAAATCAGTCCTGACCCTGTGCCTCATGGGAACAGGCCAGCCCGAACTGCCAAGCCAGGTCCTCCCTGTACCGGAAACAAGCATCCTATGACTGGTTTCGGGGTTTCATCCCTTTTCAGCCAGGATCGCTTCAGTCCAGTGGCACAGTGAGCCCAGGACCCACGTCTGGGCATACCTGGCGCACATAGTGCGAGAAAGCAAAAGACACACAATTGATGGACGGAATGCAGCAAAAATCAAAACATTCACCTCCAGTCAAGAGATCTGGGTTAAACCCATCATTGTTTTGCTCACCATGCCACCCCAGTTTAGACCTGGCCATATGCAAATCAGTCTTGACCCTGTGCCTCATGGGAACAGTCCAGCCCGAACTGCCAAGCCAGGTCCTCCCTGGACCGGAAACAAGCATCCTAGGACCGGTTTCGGGGTTTCACCCCTCTTCAACCAGGATACCTTGATTCTAGTGGCACAGTGAGCCCAGAACCCACGTCTGGGCATACCTGGTGCACTTAGGGCGAGAAAGCAAAAGACACACAATTGATGGACGGAATGCAGAACAAATCTAAACATTCACCCCCAGTCAAGAGATCTGGGTTAAATCCATCATTCATTTGCTCACCATGCCACCCCAGTTTAGACCTGGCCATATGCAAATCAGTCTTGACCCTGTGCCTCATGGGAACAGTCCAGCCCGAACTGCCAAGCCAGGTCCTCCCTGGACGGGAAAAAGGCATCCTAGAACCGGTTTCGGGGTTTCACCCCTCTTCAGCCAGGATAGCTGATTCCAGGGGCATAGTGAGCCCAGGACCCACATCTGGGCATAACTGGGGCACTTAGGGCGAGAAAGCAAAAGACACACAATTGATGGACAGAATGCAAAACAAATCAAAACATTCACCCCCAGTCAAGAGATCTGGGTTAAATCCATCATTCTTTTGCTCACCATGCCACCCCAGTTTAGACCTGGCCTTATGCAAATCAGTCTTGACCCTGTGCCTCATGGGAACAGTCCAGCCCGAACTGCCAAGCCAGGTCCGCCCTGGACCGGAAACAAGCATCCTAGGATCGGTTTCGGGGTTTCACCCCTCTTCAGCCAGGATAGCTTGATTCCATTGGGACAGTGAGAGCAGGACCCATGTCTGGGCATACCTGGCGCACTTAGGGCGAGAAAACAAAAGACACACAATTGATGGACGGAATGCAGAACAAATCAAAACATTCACCCCCAGTCAAGAGATCTGGGTTAAATCCATCATTATTTTGTTCACAATGCCACCCCAGTTTAGACCTGGCCATATGCAAATCAGTCTTGACCCTGTGCCTCATGGGAACAGTGCAGCACGAACTGCCAAGCCAGGTCCTCCCTGGACCGGAAACAAGCATCCTAGGACCGGTTTCGGGGTTTCCCCCCTCTTCAAACAGGATAGCTTGATTCCAGTGACACAGTGAGCCCAGAACCCATGTCTGGGCATACCTGGCGCACTTAGGGCGAGAAAGCAAAAGACACACAATTGATGGACGGAATGCAGAACAAATCAAAAGATTCACCCCCAGTCAAGAGCTCTGGGTTAAATGTATCATTCTTTTGCTCACTATGCCACCCCAGTTTAGACCTGGCCATATGCAAATCAGTCTTGACCCTGTGCCTCATGTTAACAGTCCAGCCCGAACTGCCAAGCCAGGTCCTCCCTGTACTGGAAACAAGCATCCTAGGACCGGTTTCGGGATTTCACCCCTCTTCAGCCAGGATAGCTTGATTCCAGTGGCACAGTGAGCCCAGGACCCACATCGGGGCATACCCGGCACACTTAGGGCGAGAAAGCAAAAGGCACACAATTGATGGACGGAATGCAGAACAAATCAAAACATTCACCCCCAGTCAAGAGATCTGGGTTAAATCCATCATTATTTTGTTCACCATGCCACCCCAGTTTAGACCTGGCCATATGCAAATCAGTCTTGACCCTGTGCCTCATGGGAACAGTCCAGCCCGAACTGCCAAGCCAGGTCATCCCTGGACCGGAAACAAGCATCCTAGGACCGGTTTCGAGGTTTTACCCCTCTTCAGCCAGGATAGCTTGATTCCAGTGGGACAGTGAGAGCAGGACCCATGTCTGGGCATACCTGGCGCACTTAGGGCGAGAAAGCAAAAGACACACAATTGATGGACGGAATGCAGAACAAATCAAAACATTCACCCCCAGTCAAGAGCTCTGGGTCAAATGTATCATTCTTTTGCTCACTATGCCACCCCAGTTTAGACCTGGCCATATGCAAATCAGTCTTGACCCTTTGCCTCATGGGAACAGTCCAGCCCGAACTGCCAAGCCAGGTCCTCCCTGTACTGGAAACAAGCATCCTAGGACCGGTTTCGGGATTTCACCCCTCTTCAGCCAGGATAGCTTGATTCCAGTGGCACAGTGAGCCCAGGACCCACATCGGGGCATACCCGGCGCACTTAGGGCGAGAAAGCAAAAGGCACACAATTGATGGACGGAATGCAGAACAAATCAAAACATTCACCCCCAGTCAAGAGATCTGGGTTAAATCCATCATTATTTTGTTCACCATGCCACCCCAGTTTAGACCTGACCATTTGCAAATCAGTCTTGACCCTGTACCTCATGGAAACAGTCCAGCCCAAACTACCAAGCTAGGTCCTCCCTGGCCCGGAAACAAGCATCCTAGGAGGGGTTTCGGGGTTTTACCCCTCTTCAGCCAGGATAGCTTGATTCCAGTGGCACAGTGAGCCCAGGACCCACATCTGGGCATACCTGGCGCATTTATGGCGAGAAAGCAAAAGACACACAATTGATGGACGGAATGCAGAACAAATCAAAACATTCACCCCCAGTCAAGAGCTCTGGGTTAAATTTATCATTCTTTTGCTCACTATGCCACCCTAGTTTAGACCTGGCCATATGCAATTCAGTCTTGACCCTGTGCCTCATGGGAACAGTCCAGCCTGAACTGCCATGCCAGGTCCTCCCTGTACTGGAAACAAGCATCCTAGGACCAGTTTCGGGATTTCATCCCTCTTCAGACAGGATAGCTTGATTCCAGTGGCACAGTGAGCCCAGGACCCACATCTGGGCATACCCGGCGCACTTAGGGCGAGAAAGCAAAAGGCACACAATTGATCGACGGAATCCAGAACAAATCAAAACATTCACCCCCAGTCAAGAGATCTGGGTTAAATCCATCATTCTTTTGCTCACCATGCCACACCAGTTTAGACCTGGCCATATGCAAATCAGTCCTGACCCTGTGCCTCATGGGAACAGGCCAGCCCAAACTGCCAAGCCAGGTCCTCCCTGGACCGGAAACAAGCATCCTAGGACCGGTTTTGGGTTTTCAGCCCTCTTCAGCCAGGCTAGCTTAATTCCAGTGGCACAGTGAGCCCAGGACCCACGTCTGGGCATACCTGGCGCACTTAGGGCGAGAAAGCAAAAGACACACAATTGATGTACGGAATGCAGAACAAATCAAAACATTCACCCCCAGTCAAGAGATCTGGGTTAAATCCATCATTCTTTTGCTCACCATGCCACCCCAGTTTAGACCTGGCCATATGCAAATCAGTCTTGACCCTGTGCCTCATGGGAACAGTCCAGCCCGAACTGCCAAGCCAGGTCCTCCCTTGACCGGAAACAAGCATCCTAGGACCGGTTTCGGGGTTTCCCCCCTCTTCAACCAGGATAGCTTGATTCCAGTGACACAGTGAGCCCAGAACCCACGTCTGGGCATACCTGGCGCACTTAGGGCGAGAAAGCAAAAGACACACAATTGATGGACGGAATGCAGAACAAATCAAAACATTCACCCCCAGTCAAGAGCTCTGGGTTAAATGTATCATTCTTTTGCTCACTATGCCACCCCAGTTTAGACCTGGCCATATGCAAATCAGTCTTGACCCTGTGCCTCATGGGAACAGTCCAGCCCGAACTGCCAAGCCAGGTCCTCCCTGTACTGGAAACAAGCATCCTAGGACCGGTTTCGGGATTTCACCCCTCTTCAGCCAGGATAGCTTGATTCCAGTGGCACAGTGAGCCCAGGACCCACATCGGGGCATACCCGGCGCACTTAGGGCGAGAAAGCAAAAGGCACACAATTGATGGACGGAATGCAGAACAAATCAAAACATTCACCCCCAGTCAAGAGATCTGAGTTAAATCCATCATTATTTTGTTCACCATGCCACCCCAGTTTAGACCTGGCCATATGCAAATCAGTCTTGACCCTGTGCCTCATGGGAACAGTCCAGCCCGAACTGCCAAGCCAGGTCCTCCCTGGACCAAAAACAAGCATCCTAGGACCGGTTTCGAGGTTTCACCCCTCTTCAGCCAGGATAGCTTGATTCCAGTGGGACAGTGAGAGCAGGACCCATGTCTGGGCATACCTGGCGCACTTAGGGCGAGAAAGCAAAAGACACACAATTGATGGACGGAATGCAGAACAAATCAAAACATTCACCCCCAGTCAAGAGCTCTGGGTCAAATCCATCATTATTTTGCTCACCATGCCACCCCAGTTTAGACCTGGCCATATGCAAATCAGTCTTGACCCTGTGCCTCATGGGAACAGTCCAGCCCGAACTGCCAAGCCAGGTCCTCCCTGGACCGGAAACAAGCATCCCTGGACCGGTTTTGGGGTTTCCCCCCTCTTCAACCAGGATAGCTTGATTCCAGTGACACAGTGAGCCCAGAACCAACGTCTGGGCATACCTGGCGCACTTAGGGCGAGAAAGCAAAAGACACACAATTGATGGACGGAATGCAGAACAAATCAAAACATTCACCCCCAGTCAAGAGCTCTGGGTTAAATGTATCATTCTTTTGCTCGCTATGCCACCCCAGTTTAGACCTGGCCATATGCAAATCAGTCTTGACCCTGTGCCTCATGGGAACAGTCCAGCCCGAACTGCCAAGCCAGGTCCTCCCTGTACTGGAAACAAGCATCCTAGGACCGGTTTCGGGATTTCACCCCTCTTCAGCCAGGATAGCTTGATTCCAGTGGCACAGTGTGCCCAGGACCCACATCGGGGCATACCCGGCGCACTTAGGGCGAGAAAGCAAAAGGCACACAATTGATGGACGGAATGCAGAACAAATCAAAACATTCACCCTCAGTCAAGAGATCTGGGTTAAATCCATCATTATTTTGTTCACCATGCCACCCCAGTTTAGACCTGGCCATATGCAAATCAGTCTTGACCCTGTGCCTCATGGGAACAGTCCAGCCCGAACTGCCAAGCCAGGTCCTCCCTGGACCGGAAACAAGCATCCTAGGACCGGTTTCGAGGTGTCACCCCTCTTCAGCCAGGATAGCTTGATTCCAGTGGGACAGTGAGAGCAGGACCCATGTCTGGGCATACCTGGCGTACTTAGGGCTAGAAAGCAAAAGACACACAATTGATGGACGGAATGCAGAACAAATCAAAACATTAACCCCCAGTCAAGAGATCTGGTTTAAATCCATCATTCTTTTGCTCACCATGCCACTCCAGTTTAGACCTGACCCTATACAAATCAGTCTTGACCCTGTTCCTCATGGAAACAGTCCAGCCCAAACTACCAAGCCAGGTCCTCCCTGGCCCGGAAACAGGCATCCTAGGAGGGGTTTCGGTGTTTTACCCCTCTTCAGCCAGGATAGCTTGATTCCAGTAGCACCCTGAGCCCAGGACCCACATCTGGTCATACCTGGCACACTTAGGGCGAGAAAGCAAAAGACACACAATTGATGGACGGAATGCAGAACAAATCAAAACATTCACCCCCAGTCAAGAGCTCTGGGTTAAATTTATCATTATTTTGCTCACTATGCCACCCTAGTTTAGACCTGGCCATATGCAATTCAGTCTTGACCCTGTGCCTCATGGGAACAGTCCAGCCCGAACTGCCATGCCAGGTCCTCCCTGTACTGGAAACAAGCATCCTAGGACCGGTTTCGGGATTATATCCCTCTTCAGCCAGGATAGCTTGATTCCAGTGGCACAGTGAGCCTAGGACCCACATCTGGTCATACCTGGCACACTTAGGGCGAGAAAGCAAAAGACACACAATTGATGGACGGAATGCAGAACAAATCAAAACATTCATCCCCAGTCAGGAGATCTGGTTTAAATCCATCATTCTTTTGTTCACCATGCCACTCCAGTTTAGACCTGGCCATATACAAATCAGTCTTGTCCCTGTGCCTCATGGAAACAGTCCAGCTCAAACTACCAAGCCAGGTCCTCCCTGGTCCGGAAACAAGCATCCTAGGAGGGGTTTCGGGGTTTTTACCCCTCTTCAGCCAGGATAGCTTGATTCCAGTGGCACAGTGAGCCCAGGACCCACATCTGGGCATACCTGGCGCACTTAGGGCGAGAAAGCAAAAGTCACACAATTGATGGACGGAATGCAGAACAAATCCAAACATTCACCCCCAGTCAAGAGCTCTGGGTTAAATTTATCATTCTTTTGCTCACTATGCCACCCCAGTTTAGACCTGGCCATATGCAATTCAGTCTTGACCCTGTGCCTCATGGGAACAGTCCAGCCCGAACTGCCATGCCAGGTCCTCCCTGTACTGAAACAAGCATCCTAGGACCGGTTTCGGGATTTCATACCTCTTCAGCCAGGATAGCTTGATTCCAGTGGCACAGTGAGCCCAGGACCCACATCTGGGCATACCTGGCGCACTTAGGGCGAGAAAGCAAAAGACACACAATTGATGGACGGAATGGAGAACAAATCAAAACATTCACCCCCAGTCGAGAGATCTGGGTCAAATTTATCATTCTTTTGCTCATCATGCCACCCCACTTTGGACCTGGCCATATGCAATTCAGTCTTGACCCTGTGCCTCATGGGAACAGTCCAGCCCGAACTGCCATGCCAGGTCCTCCCTGTACTGGAAACAAGCATCCTAGGACCGGTTTCGGGATTTCATACCTCTTCAGCCAGGATAGCTTGATTCCAGTGGCACAGTGAGCCCAGGACCCACATCTGGGCATACCTGGCGCACTTAGGGCGAGAAAGCAAAAGACACACAATTGATGGACGGAATGGAGAACAAATCAAAACATTCACCCCCAGTCGAGAGATCTGGGTCAAATTTATCATTCTTTTGCTCACCATGCCACTCCAGTTTAGACCTGGCCATATGCAAATCAGTCCTGACCCTGTGCCTCATGGGAACAGGCCAGCCCGAACTGCCAAGCCAGGTCCTCCCTGGACCGGAAACAAGCATCCTAGGACCGGTTTCGGGTTTTCACCCCTGTTCAGCCAGGCTAGCTTGATTCCAGTGGCACAGTGAGCCCAGGGCCCACGTCTGGGCGTACCTGTCGCACTTAGGGCGAGAAAGCAAAAGACACACAATTGATGGACGGAATGCAGAAAAAATCAAAACATTCACCCCCAGTCAAGAGATCTGGGTTAAATCCATCATTCATTTGCCTATCATGCCTCTCCAGTTTAGCCCTGGCCATATGCAAATCAGTCTTGACCCTGTGCCTCATGGAAACAGTACAGCCGGAACTGCCAAGCCAGGTCCTCCCTGGACAGGAAACAAGCATCCTAGGAAGGGTTTTGGGGTTTCACCCCTCTTCAGCCAGGATAGCTTGATTCCAGTGGCACAGTGAGCCCAGGACCCACATCTGGGCATACCTGGCGCACTTAGGGCGAGAAAGCAAAAGACACACAATTGATGGACGGAATGGAGAACAAATCAAAACATTCACCCCCAGTCGAGAGATCTGGGTCAAATTTATCATTCTTTTGCTCATCATGCCACCCCACTTTTGACCTGGCCATATGCAATTCAGTCTTGACCGTGTCCCTCATGGGAACAGTCCAGCCGAACTGCCAAACCAGGTCCTCCCTGGACCGGAAACAAGCATCCTAGGACCGGTTTCGGGGTTTCACCCCTCTTCAGCCAGGATAGCTTGATTCCAGTGGCACAGTGAGCCCAGAACCCACGTCTGGGCATACCTGGCGCACTGAGGGCGAGAAAGCAAAAGACACACAATTGATGGACGGAATGTAGAACAAATCAAAACATTCACCCCCAGTCAAGAGATCTGGGTTAAATCCATCATTCTTTTGCTCACCATGCCACCCCTGTTTAGACCTGGCCATATGCAAACCAGTCTTGACCCTGTGCCTCATGGGAACAGTCCAGCCCGAACTGCCAAGCCAGGTCCTCCCTGGACCGGAAACAAACATCCTAGGACCGGTTTCGGGGTTTCACCCCTCTTCAACCAGGATAGCTTGATTCCTGTGACACAGTGAGCCCAGAACCCACGTCTGGGCATACCTGGCGCACTGAGGGCGAGAAAGCAAAAGACACACAATTGATGGACGGAATGTAGAACAAATCAAAACATTCACCCCCAGTCAAGAGATCTGGGTTAAATCCATCATTCTTTTGTTCACCATGCCACCCCAGTTTAGACCTGGCCATATGCAAATCAGTCTTGACCCTGTGCCTCATGGGAACAGTCCAGCCCGAACTGCCAAGCCAGGTCCTCCCTGGACCGGAAACAAGCATCCTAGGACCGGTTTCGGGGTTTCACCCCTCTTCAGCCAGGATAGCTTGATTCCAGTGGGACAGTGAGAGCAGGACCCATGTCTGGGCATACCTGACGCACTTAGGGCGAGAAAGCAAAAGACACACAATTGATGGACAGAATGCAGAACAATTCAAAACATTCACCCCCAGTCAAGAGATCTGGGTTAAATCCATCATTCTTTTGCTCACCATGCCACCCCAGTTTAGACCTGGCCATATGCAAATCAGTCCTGACCCTGTGCCTCATGGGAACAGGCCAGCCCGAACTTCCAAACCAGGTCCTCCCTGGATCGGAAACAAGCATCCTAGGAGCGGTTTCGGGTTTTCACCGCTGTTCAGCCAGGCTAGCTTGATTCCAGTGGCACAGTGAGCCCAGGACCCACGTCTGGGCATACCTGTCGCACTTAGGGCGAGAAAGCAAAAGACACACAATTGATGGACGGAATGCAGAACAAATCAAAACATTCACCCCCAGTCAAGAGCTCTGGGTTAAATTTATCATTCTTTTGCTCACTATGCCACCCCAGTTTAGACCTGGCCATATGCAAATCAGTCTTGACCCTGTGCCTCATGGGAACAGTCCAGCCCGAACTGCCAAGTCAGGTCCTCCCTGGACCGTAAACAAGCATTCCTGTGACTGGTTTCGGGGTTTCATCCTTATTCAGCCAGGATCGCTTGAGTCCAGTGGCACAGTGAGCCCAGGACCCACGTCTGGGCATAACTGGCGCACATAGTGCGAGAAAGCAAAAGACACACAATTGATGGACGGAATGCAGAAAAAATCAAAACATTCACCCCCAGTCAAGAGATCTGGGTTAAATCCATCATTCTTTTGCTCACCATGCCACCCCAGTTTAGAAATGGCCATATGCAAATCAGTCTTGACCCTGTGCCTCATGGGAACAGTCCAGCCCGAACTGCCAAGCCAGGTCCTCCCTGGACCGGAAACAAGCATCCTATGACCGGTTTCGGGGTTTCATCCCTCTTCAGCCAGGATCGTTTGAGTCCAGTGGCACAGTGAGCCCAGGACCCACGTCTGGGCATACCTGGCGCACATAGTGCGAGAAAGCAAAAGACACACAATTGATGGACGGAATGCAGAAAAAATCAAAACATTCACCCCCAGTCAAGAGATCTGGGTTAAATCCATCATTCTTTTGCTCACCATGCCACTCCAGTTTAGACCTGGCCATATGCAAATCAGTCCTGACCCTGTGCCTCATGGGAACAGGCCAGCCCGAACTGCCAAGCCAGGTCCTCCCTGGACCAGAAACAAGCATCCTAGGAAGGGTTTCGTGGTTTCACCCCTCTTCAGCCAGGATAGCTTGATTCCAGTGGCACAGTGAGCCCAGGACCCACATCTGGGCATACCTGGCGCACTTAGGGCGAGAAAGCAAAAGACACACAATTGATGGACGGAATGGAGAACAAATCAAAACATTCACCCCCAGTCGAGAGATCAGGGTTAAATTTATCATTCTTTTGCTCATCATGCCACCCCACTTTTCACCTGGTCATATGCAAATCAGTCTTGACCGTGTGCCTCATGGGAACAGTCCAGCCGAACTGCCAAGCCAGGTCCTCCCTGGACCGGAAACAAGCATCCTAGGACCGGTTTCGGGGTTTCACCCCTCTTCAGCCAGGATAGCTTGATTTCAGTGGCACAGTGAGCCCAGAACCCACGTCTGGGCATACCTGGCGCACTTAGGGCGAGAAAGCAAAAGACACACAATTGATGGACGGAATGCAGAACAAATCAAAACATTCACCCCCAGTTAAGAGATCTGGGTTAAACCCATCATTGTTTTGCTCACCATGCCACGCCAGTTTAGACCTGGCCATATGCATATCAGTCTTGACCCTGTGCCTCATGGGAACAGTCCAGCCCGAACTGCCAAGCCAGGTCCTCCCTGGACCGGAAAAAAGCATCCTATGACCGGTTTCGGGGTTTCATCCCTCTTCAGACAGGATCGCTTGAGTCCAGTGGCACAGTGAGTCCAGGACCCACGTCTGGGCATACCTGTCGCACTTAGGGTGAGAAAGCAAAAGACACACAATTGATGGACGGAATGCAGAACAAATCAAAACATTCACCCCCAGTCAAGAGATCTGCGTTAAATCCATCATTCTTTTGTTCACCATGCCACCCCAGTTTAGTCCTGGCCATATGCAAATCAGTCTTGACCCTGTGCCTCATGGGAACAGTCCAGCCCGAACTGCCAAGCCAGATCCTCCCTGGACCGGAAACAAGCATCCTAGGACTGGTTTCGGGGTTTCACCCCTCTTCAACCAGGATAGCTTGATTCCAGTGACACAGTGAGCCCAGAACCCACGTCTGGGCATACCTGGCGCACTTAGGGCGAGAAAGCAAAAGACACACAATTGATGGACGGAATGCAGAAAAAATCAAAACATTCACCCCCAGTCGAGAGATCTGGGTTAAATTTATCATTCGTTTGCTCATCATGCCACCCCACTTTTCACCTGGCCATATGCAAATCAGTCTTGACCGTGTGCCTCATGGGAAAAGTCCAGCCGAACTGCCAAGCCAGGTCCTCCCTGGACCGGAAACAAGCATCCTAGGACCGGTTTCGGGGTTTCACCCCTCTTCAGCCAGGATAGCTTGATTCCAGTGGCACAGTGAGCCCAGAACCCACGTCTGGGCATACATGGCGCACTTAGGGCGAGAAAGCAAAAGACACACAATTGATGGACGGAATGCAGAACAAATCAAAACATTCACCCCCAGTCAAGAGATCTGGGTTAAATCCATCATTGTTTTGCTCACCATGCCACCCCAGTTTAGACCTGGCCATATGCAAATCAGTCTTGACCCTGTGCCTCATGGGAACAGTCCAGCCCGAACTGCCAAGCCAGGTCCTCCCTGGACCGGAAACAAGCATCTTAGGACCGGTTTTGGGGTTTCACCCCTCTTCAACCAGGATAGCTTGATTCCAGTGACACCGTGAGCCCAGAACCCACATCTGGGCATACCTGGCGCACTTAGGGCGAGAAAGCAAAAGACACACAATTGATGGACGGAATGCAGAACAAATCAAAACATTCACCCCCAGTCAAGAGCTCTGGGTTAAATTTATCATTCTTTTGCTCACTATGCCACCCCAGTTTAGACCTGGCCATATGCAAATCAGTCTTGACCCTTTGCCTCATGGGAACAGTCCAGCCAGAACTGCCAAGCCAGGTCCTCCCTGGACCGGAAAAAAGCATCCTATGACCGCTTTCGGGGTTTCATCCCTCTTCAGTCAGGATCGCTTGAGTCCAGTGGCACAGTGAGTCCAGGTCCCACGTCTGGGCATACCTGTCGCACTTAGGGCGAGAAAGCAAAAGACACACAATTGATGGACGGAATGCAGAACAAATCAAAACATTCACCCCCAGTCAAGAGATCTGGGTTAAATCCATCATTCTTTTGTTCACCATGCCACCCCAGTTTAGACCTGGCCATATGCAAATCAGTCTTGACCCTGTGCCTCATGGGAACAGTCCAGCCCGAACTGCCAAGCCAGGTCCTTCCTGGACCGGAAACAAGCATCCTAGGACCGGTTTCGGGGTTTCACCCCTCTTCAGCCAGGATAGCTTGATTCCAGTGGGACAGTGAGAGCAGGACCCATGTCTGGGCATACCTGGAGCACTTAGGGCGAGAAAGCAAAAGACACACAATTGATGGACGGAATGCAGAACAAATCAAAACATTCACCCCCAGTCAAGAGATCTGGGGTAAATCCATCATTCTTTTGCTCACCATGCCACCCCAGTTTAGACCTGGCCATAAGCAAATCAGTCTTGACCCTGTGCCTCATGGGAACAGTCCAGCCCGAACTGCGAAGCCAGGTCCTCCCTGGACCGGAAACAAGCATCCTATGACTGGTTTCGGGGTTTCATCCCTTTTCAGCCAGGATTGCTGGAGTCCAGTGGCACAGTGAGCCCAGGACCCACGTCTGGGCATACCTGTGCACATTGTGCGAGAAAGCAAAAGACACAGAATTGATGAACGGAATGCAGAAAAAATCAAAACATTAACCCCCAGTCAAGAGATCTGGGTTAAATCCATCATTCTTTTGCTCACCAAGCCACCCCAGTTTAGACCTGGCCATATGCAAATCAGTCCTGACCCTGTGCCTCATGTGAACAGGCCAGCCCGAACTGCCAAGCCAGGTCCTCCCTGGACCGGAAAAAAGCATCCTAGGACCGGTTTCAGGTTTTCACCCCTCTTCAGCCAGGCCTGCTTGATTCCAGTGGCACAGTGAGCCCAGGACCCACGTCTGGGCATACCCGTCGCACTTAGGGCGAGAAAGCAAAAGACACACAATTGATGGACGGAATGCAGAACAAATCAAAACATTCACCCCCAGTCAAGAGATCTGGGTTAAACCCATCATTGTTTTGCTCACCATGCCACCCCAGTTTAGACCTGGCCATATGCAAATCAGTCTTCACCCTGTGCCTCTTGGGAACAGTCCAGCCCAAACTGCCAAGCCAGATCCTCCCTGGACCGGAAACAAGCATCCTAGGACTGGTTTCGGGGTTTCACCCCTCTTCAACCAGGATAGCTTGATTCCAGTGACACAGTGAGCCCAGAACCCACGTCTGGGCATACCTGGCGCACTTAGGGCGAGAAAGCAAAAGACACACAATTGATGGACGGAATGCAGAACAAATCAAAACATTCATCCCCAGTCAAGAGCTCTGGGTTAAATTTATCATTCTTTTGCTCACTATGCCACCCCAGTTTAGACCTGGCCATATGCAAATGAGTCTTGACCCTGTGCCTCATGGGAACAGTCCAGCCCGAACTGCCAAGCCAGGTCCTCCCTGGACCGGAAACAAGCATCCTATGACCGGTTTCGGGGTTTCATCCCTCTTCAGCCAGGATCGTTTGAGTCCAGTGGCACAGTGAGCCCAGGACCCACGTCTGGGCATACCTGGCGCACATAGTGCGAGAAAGCAAAAGACACACAATTGATGGACGGAATGCAGAAAAAATCAAAACATTCACCCCCAGTCAAGAGATCTGGGTTAAATCCATCATTCTTTTGCTCACCATGCCACTCCAGTTTAGACCTGGCCATATGCAAATCAGTCCTGACCCTGTGCCTCATGGGAACAGGCCAGCCCGAACTGCCAAGCCAGGTCCTCCCTGGACCGGAAACAAGCATCCTAGGAAGGGTTTCGGGGTTTCACCCCTCTTCAGCCAGGATAGCTTGATTCCAGTGGCACAGTGAGCCCAGGACCCACATCTGGGCATACCTGGCGCACTTAGGGCGAGAAAGCAAAAGACACACAATTGATGGACGGAATGGAGAACAAATCAAAACATTCACCCCCAGTCGAGAGATCTGGGTTAAATCCATCATTCTTTTGCTCACCATGCCACCCCAGTTTAGACCTGGCCATAAGCAAATCAGTCTTGACCCTGTGCCTCATGGGAACAGTCCAGCCCGAAATGCCAAGCCAGGTCCTCCCTGGACCGGAAACAAGCATCCTATGACTGGTTTCGGGGTTTCATCCCTTTTCAGCCAGGATTGCTGGAGTCCAGTGGCACAGTGAGCCCAGGACCCACGTCTGGGCATACCTGTGCACATAGTGCGAGAAAGCAAAAGACACAGAATTGATGAACGGAATGCAGAAAAAATCAAAACATTCACCCCCAGTCAAGAGATCTGGGTTAAATCCATCATTCTTTTGCTCACCATGCCACCCCTGTTTAGACCTGGCCATATGCAAATCAGTCCTGACCCTGTGCCTCATGTGAACAGGCCAGCCCGAACTGCCAAGCCAGGTCCTCCCTGGACCGGAAACAAGCATCCTAGGACCGGTTTCAGGTTTTCACCCCTCTTCAGCCAGGCCTGCTTGATTCCAGTGGCACAGTGAGCCCAGGACCCACGTCTGGGCATACCCGTCACACTTAGGGCGAGAAAGCAAAAGACACACAATTGATGGACGGAATGCAGAACAAATCAAAACATTCACCCCCAGTCAAGAGATCTGGGTTAAACCCATCATTGTTTTGCTCACCATGCCACCCCAGTTTAGACCTGGCCATATGCAAATCAGTCTTCACCCTGTGCCTCTTGGGAGCAGTCCAGCCCAAACTGCCAAGCCAGATCCTCCCTGGACCGGAAACAAGCATCCTAGGACCGGTTTCGGGGCTTCACCCCTCTTCAACCAGGATAGCTTGATTCCAGTGACACAGTGAGCCCAGAACCCACGTCTGGGCATACCTGGCGCACTTAGGGCGAGAAAGCAAAAGACACACAATTGATGGACGGAATGCAGAACAAATCAAAACATTAACCCCCAGTCAAGAGCTCTGGGTTAAATTTATCATTCTTTTGCTCACTATGCCACCCCAGTTTAGACCTGGCCATATGCAAATCAGTCTTGACCCTGTGCCTCATGGGAACAGTCCAGCCCGAACTGCCAAGCCAGGTCCTCCCTGGACCGGAAACAAGCATCCTATGACCGGTTTCGGGGTTTCATCCCTCTTCAGCCAGGATCGTTTGAGTCCAGTGGCACAGTGAGCCCAGGACCCACGTCTGGGCATACCTGGCGCACATAGTGCGAGAAAGCAAAAGACACACAATTGATGGACGGAATGCAGAAAAAATCAAAACATTCACCCCCAGTCAAGAGATCTGGGTTAAATCCATCATTCTTTTGCTCACCATGCCACTCCAGTTTAGACCTGGCCATATGCAAATCAGTCCTGACCCTGTGCCTCATGGGAACAGGCCAGCCCGAACTGCCAAGCCAGGTCCTCCCTGGACCGGAAACAAGCATCCTAGGAAGGGTTTCGTGGTTTCACCCCTCTTCAGCCAGGATAGCTTGATTCCAGTGGCACAGTGAGCCCAGGACCCACATCTGGGCATACCTGGCGCACTTAGGGCGAGAAAGCAAAAGACACACAATTGATGGACGGAATGGAGAACAAATCAAAACATTCACCCCCAGTCGAGAGATCAGGGTTAAATTTATCATTCTTTTGCTCATCATGCCACCCCACTTTTCACCTGGTCATATGCAAATCAGTCTTGACCGTGTGCCTCATGGGAACAGTCCAGCCGAACTGCCAAGCCAGGTCCTCCCTGGACCGGAAACAAGCATCCTAGGACCGGTTTCGGGGTTTCACCCCTCTTCAGCCAGGATAGCTTGATTTCAGTTGCACAGTGAGCCCAGAACCCACGTCTGGGCATACCTGGCGCACTTAGGGCGAGAAAGCAAAAGACACACAATTGATGGACGGAATGCAGAACAAATCAAAACATTCACCCCCAGTTAAGAGATCTGGGTTAAACCCATCATTGTTTTGCTCACCATGCCACCCCAGTTTAGACCTGGCCATATGCATATCAGTCTTGACCCTGTGCCTCATGGGAACAGTCCAGCCCGAACTGCGAAGCCAGGTCCTCCCTGGACCGGAAACAAGCATCCTAGGACCTGTTTCAGGGTTTCACCCCTCTTCAACCAGGATAGCTTGATTCCAGTGACACCGTGAGCCCAGAACCCACGTCTGGGCATACCTGGTGCACTTAGGGCGAGAAAGCAAAAGACACACAATTGATGGACGGAATGCAGAACAAATCAAAACATTCACCCCCAGTCAAGAGCTCTGGGTTAAATTTATCATTCTTTTGCTCACTATGCCACCCCAGTTTAGACCTGGCCATATGCATATCAGTCTTGACCATGTGCCTCATGGGAACAGTCCAGCCCGAACTGCCAAGCCAGGTCCTCCCTGGACCGGAAAAAAGCATCCTATGACCGGTTTCGGGGTTTCATCCCTCTTCAGACAGGATCGCTTGAGTCCAGTGGCACAGTGAGCCCAGAACCCACGTCTGGGCATACCTGGCGCACTTAGGGCGAGAAAGCAAAAGACACACAATTGATGGACGGAATGCAGAACAAATCAAAACATTCACCCCCAGTCAAGAGATCTGGGTTAAACCCATCATTGTTTTGCTCACCATGCCACCCCAGTTTAGACCTGGCCATATGCATATCAGTCTTGACCCTGTGCCTCATGGGAACAGTCCAGCCCGAACTGCCAAGCCAGGTCCTCCCTGGACCGGAAACAAGCATCCTAGGACCGGTTTCGGGGTTTCACCCCTCTTCAAGCAGGATAGCTTGATTCCAGTGACACAGTGAGTCCAGGACCCACGTCTGGGCATACCTGTCGCACTTAGGGCGAGAAAGCAAAAGACTCACAATTGATGGACGGAATGCAGAACAAATCAAAACATTCACCCCCAGTCAAGAGATCTGCGTTAAATCCATCATTCTTTTGTTCACCATGCCACCCCAGTTTAGACCTGGCCATATGCAAATCAGTCTTGACCCTGTGCCTCATGGGAACAGTCCAGCCCGAACTGGCAAGCCAGATCCTCCCTGGACCGGAAACAAGCATCCTAGGACTGGTTTCGGGGTTTCACCCCTCTTCAACCAGGATAGCTTGATTCCAGTGAGACAGTGAGCCCAGAACCCACGTCTGGGCATACCTGGCGCACTTAGGGCGAGAAAGCAAAAGACACACAATTGATGGACGGAATGCAGAACAAATCAAAACATTAACCCCCAATCAAGAGCTCTGGGTTAAATTTATCATTCTTTTGCTCACTATGCCACCCCAGTTTAGACCTGGCCATATGCAAATCAGTCTTGACCCTGTGCCTCATGGGAACAGTCCAGCCCGAACTGCCAATCCAGGTCCTCCCTGGACCGGAAACAAGCATCCTATGACCGGTTTCAGGGTTTCATCCCTCTTCAGCCAGGATAGCTTTATTTCAGTGGCCCAGTGAGCCCAGAACCCACGTCTGGGCATACCTGGCGCACTTAGGGCGAGAAAGCAAAAGACACACAATTGATGGACGGAATGCAGAACAAATCAAAACATTCACCCCCAGTCAAGAGATCTGCGTTAAATCCATCATTCTTTTGTTCACCATGCCACCCCAGTTTAGACCTGGCCATATGCAAATCAGTCTTGACCCTGTGCCTCATGGGAACAGTCCAGCCCGAACTGCCAATCCAGGTCCTCCCTGGACCGGAAACAAGCATCCTATGACCGGTTTCGGGGTTTCATCCCTCTTCAGCCAGGATCCGTTTGAGTCCAGTGGCAAAGTGAGCCCAGGACCCACGTCTGGGCATACCTGGCGCACATAGTGCGAGAAAGCAAAAGACACACAATTTATGGACGGAATGCAGAAAAAATGAAAACATTCACCCCCAGTCAAGAGATCTGGGTTAAATCCATCATTCTTTTGCTCACCATGCCACTCCAGTTTAGACCTGGCCATATGCAAATCAGTCCTGACCCTGTGCCTCATGGGAACAGGCCAGCCCGAACTGCCAAGCCAGGTCCTCCCTGGACCGGAAACAAGCATCCTAGTAAGGGTTTCGGGGTTTCACCCCTTTTCAGCCAGGAGAGCTTGGCTCCAGTGGCACAGTGAGCCCAGGACCCACATCTGGGCATACCTGGCGCACTTAGGGCGAGAAAGCAAAAGACACACAATTGATGGACGGAATGCAGAACAAATCAAAACATTCACCCCCAGTCAAGAGATCTGGGATAAATCCATCATTCTTTTGTTCACCATGCCACCCCAGTTTAGACCTGGCTATATGCAAATCAGTCTTGACCCTGTGCCTCATGGGAACAGTCCAGCCGAACTGCCAAGCCAGGTCCTCCCTGGACCGGAAGCAAGCATCCTAGGACTGGTTTCGGGGTTTCACCCCTCTTCAGCCAGGATAGCTTGATTCCAGTGGCACAGTGAGCCCAGAACCCACGTCTGGGCATACCTGGCGCACTTAGGGCGAGAAAGCAAAAGACACACAATTGATGGACGAATGCAGAACAAATCAAAACATTCACCCCCAGTCAAGAGATCTGGGGTAAACCCATCATTGTTTTGCTCACCATGCCACCCCAGTTTAGACCTGGCCATATGCAAATCATTCTTGACCCTGTGCCTCATGGGCACAGTCCAGCCCGAACTGCCAAGCCAGATCCTCCCTGGATCAGAAACAAGCATTCTAGGACCGGTTTCGGGGTATCACCCCTCTTCAGCCAGGATAGCTTGATTCCAGTGGCACAGTGAGCCCAGAACCCACGTCTGGGCATACCTGGCGCACTTAGGGCGAGAAAGCAAAAGACACACAATTGATGGACGGAATGCAGAACAAATCAAAACATTCACCCCCAGTCAAGAGATCTGGGTTAAACCCATCATTGTTTTGCTCACCATGCCACCCCAGTTTAGACCTGGCCATATGCATATCAGTCTTGACCCTGTGCCTCATGGGAACAGTCCAGCCCGAACTGCCAAGCCAGGTCCTCCCTGGACCGGAAACAAGCATCCTAGGACCGGTTTCGGGGTTTCACCCCTCTTCAAGCAGGATAGCTTGATTCCAGTGACACAGTGAGCCCAGAACCCACGTCTGGGCATGCCTGGCGCACTTAGGGCGAGAAAGCAAAAGACACACAATTGATGGACGGAATGCAGAACAAATCAAAACATTCACCCCCAGTCAAGAGCTCTGTTTTAAATTTATCATTCTTTTGCTAACTATGCCACCCCAGTTTAGACCTGGCCATATGCAAATCAGTCTTGACCCTGTGCCTCATGGGAACAGTCCAGCCCGAACTGCCAATCCAGGTCCTCCCTGGATCGGAAACAAGCATCCTATGACCGGTTTCGGGGTTTCATCCCTCTTCAGCCAGGATCGTTTGAGTCCAGTGGCACAGTGAGCCCAGGACCCGCGTCTGGGCATACCTGGCGCACATAGTGCGAGAAAGCAAAAGACACACAATTGATGAACGGAATGCAGAAAAAATCAAAACATTCACCCCCAGACAAGAGATCTGGGTTAAATCCATCATTCTTTTGCTCACCATGCCACTCCAGTTTAGACCTGGCCATATGCAAATCAGTCCTCACCCTGTGCCTCATGGGAACAGGCCAGCCCGAACTGCCAAGCCAGGTCCTCCCTGGACCGGAAACAAGCATCCTAGGAAGGGTTTCGGGGTTTCACCCCTCTTCAGCCAGGATAGCTTGGTTCCAGTGGCACAGTGAGCCCAGGACCCACATCTGGGCATACCTGGCGCACTTAGGGCGAGAAAGCAAAAGACACACAATTGATGGACGGAATGGAGAACAAATCAAAACATTCACCCCCAGTCGAGAGATCTGGGTTAATTTATCATTCTTTTCTTCATCATGCCACCCCACTTTTCACCTGGCCATATGCAAATCAGTCTTGACCGTGTGCCTCATGGGAACAGTCCAGCCGAACTGCCAAGCCAGGTCCTCCCTGGACCGGAAACAAGCATCCTAGGACCGGTTTCGGGGTTTCACCCCTCTTCAGCCAGGATGGCTTGATTCCAGTGGCACAGTGAGCCCAGAACCCACGGCTGGGCATACCTGGCGCACTTAGGGCGAGAAAGCAAAAGACACACAATTGATGGACGGAATGCAGAACAAATCAAAACATTCACCCCCAGTCAAGAGATCTGGGTTAAACCCATCATTGTTTTGCTCACCATGCCACCCCAGTTTAGACCTGGCCATATGCAAATCAGTCTTGACCCTGTGCTTCATGGGAACAGTCCAGCCCGAACTGCCAAGCCAGGTCCTCCCTGGACCAGAAACAAGCATCCTAGGACCGGTATCGGGGTTTCACCCCTATTCAACCAGGATAGCTTGATTCCAGTGACACCGTGAGCCCAGGACCCACGTCTGGGCATACCTGTCGCACTTAGGGCGAGAAAGCAAAAGACACACAATTGATGGACGGAATGCAGAACAAATCAAAACATTCACCCCCAGTCAAGAGATCTGGGTTAAACCCATCATTGTTTTGCTCACCATGCCACCCCAGTTTAGACCTGGCCATATGCAAATCAGTCTTGACCCTGTGCCTCATGGGAACAGTCCAGCCGAACTGCCAAGCCAGGTCCTCCCTCGACCGGAAACAAGCATCCTAGGACTGGTTTCGGGGTTTCACCCCTCTTCAGCCAGGATAGCTTGATTCCAGTGGCACAGTGAGCCCAGAACCCACGTCTGGGCATACCTGGCGCACTTAGGGCGAGAAAGCAAAAGACACACAATTGATGGATGAATGCAGAACAAATCAAAACATTCACCCCCAGTCAAGAGATCTGGGGTAAACCCATCATTGTTTTGCTCACCATGCCACCCCAGTTTAGACCTGGCCATATGCAAATCATTCTTGACCCTGTGCCTCATGGGAACAGTCCAGCCCGAACTGCCAAGACAGATCCTCCCTGGATCGGAAACAAGCATTCTAGGACCGGTTTCGGGGTGTCACCCCTCTTCAGCCAGGATAGCTTGATTCCAGTGGCACAGTGAGCCCAGAACCCACGTCTGGGCATACCTGGCGCACTTAGGGCGAGAAAGCAAAAGACACACAATTGATGGACGGAATGCAGAACAAATCAAAACATTCACCCCCAGTCAAGAGATCTGGGTTAAACCCATCATTGTTTTGCTCACCATGCCACCCCAGTTTAGACCTGGCCATATGCATATCAGTCTTGACCCTGTGCCTCATGGGCACTGTCCAGCCCGAACTGCCAAGCAAGGTCCTCCCTGGACCGGAAACAAGCATCCTAGGAAGGGTTTCGGGGTTTCACCCCTCTTCAGCCAGGATAGCTTGGTTCCAGTGGCACAGTGAGCCCAGGACCCACATCTGGGCATACCTGGCGCACTTAGGGCGAGAAAGCAAAAGACACACAATTGATGGACGGAATGGAGAACAAATCAAAACATTCACCCCCAGTCGAGAGATCTGGGTTAAATTTATCATTCTTTTCCTCATCATGCCACCCCACTTTTCACCTGGCCATATGCAAATCAGTCTTGACCGTGTGCCTCAGGGGAACAGTCCAGCCGAACTGCCAAGCCAGGTCCTTCCTGGACCGGAAACAAGCATCCTAGGACCGGTTTCGGGGTTTCACCCCTCTTCAGCCAGGATGGCTTGATTCCAGTGGCACAGTGAGCCCAGAACCCATGTCTGGGCATACCTGGCGCACTTAGGGCGAGAAAGCAAAAGACACACAATTGATGGACGGAATGCAGAACAAATCAAAACATTCACCCCCAGTCAAGAGCTCTGGGTTAAATTTATCATTCTTTTGCTAACTATGCCACCCCAGTTTAGACCTGGCCATATGCAAATCAGTCTTGACCCTGTGCCTCATGGGAACAGTCCAGCCCGAACTGCCAATCCAGGTCCTCCCTGAACCGGAAACAAGCATCCTATGACCGGTTTCGGGGTTTCATCCCTCTTCAGCCAGGATCGTTTGAGTCCAGTGGCACAGTGAGCCCAGGACCCGCGTCTGGGCATACCTGGCGCACGTAGTGCGAGAAAGCAAAAGACACACAATTGATGAACGGAATGCAGAAAAAATCAAAATATTCACCCCCAGACAAGAGATCTGGGTTAAATCCATCATTCTTTTGCTCACCATGCCACTCCAGTTTACACCTGGCCATATGCAAGTCAGTCCTCACCCTGTGCCTCATGGGAACAGGCCAGCACGAACTGCCAAGCCAGGTCCTCCCTGGACCCGAAACAAGCATCCTAGGAAGGGTTTCGGGGTTTCACCCCTCTACAGCCAGGATAGCTTGGTTCCAGTGGCACAGTGAGCCCAGGACCCACATCTGGGCATACCTGGCGCACTTAGGGCGAGAAAGCAAAAGACACACAATTGATGGACGGAATGGAGAACAAATCAAAACATTCACCCCCAGTCGAGAGATCTGGGTTAAATTTATCATTCTTTTCCTCATCATGCCACCCCACTTTTCACCTGGCCATATGCAAATCAGTCTTGACCGTGTGCCTCAGGGGAACAGTCCAGCCGAACTGCCAAGCCAGGTCCTCCCTGGACCGGAAACAAGCATCCTAGGACCGGTTTCGGGGTTTCACCCCTCTTCAGCCAGGATGGCTTGATTCCAGTGGCACAGTGAGCCCAGAACCCACGTCTGGGCATACCTTACGCACTTAGGGTGAGAAAGCAAAAGACACACAATTGATGGACGGAATGCAGAACAAATCAAAACATTCACCCCCAGTCAAGAGATCTGGGTTAAACCCATCATTGTTTTGCTCACCATGCCACCCCAGTTTAGACCGGGCCATATGCAAATCAGTCTTGACCCTGTGCCTCATGGGAACAGTCCAGCCCGAACTGCCAAGCCAGGTCCTCCCTGGACCGGAAACAAGCATCCTAGGACCGGTATCGGGGTTTCACCCCTATTCAACCAGGATAGCTTGATTCCAGTGACACCGTGAGCCCAGGACCCACGTCTGGGCATACCTGTCGCACTTAGGGCAAGAAAGCAAAAGACACACAATTGATGGATGGAATGCAGAACAAATCAAAACATTCACCCCCAGTGAAGAGATCTGGGATAAATCCATCATTCTTTTGTTCACCATGCCACCCCAGTTTAGACCTGGCCATATGCAAATCAGTCTTGACCCTGTGCCTCATGGGAACAGTCCAGCCAGAACTGCCAAGCCAGGTCCTCCCTGGACCGGAAACAAGCATCCTAGGACCGGTTTCGGGGTTTCACCTCTCTTCAGCCAAGATAGCTTGATTCCAGTGGGACAGTGAGAGCAGGACCCATGTCTGGGCATACCTGGCGCACTTAGGGCGAGAAAGCAAAAGACACACAATTGGTGGACGGAATGCAGAACAAATCAAAACATTCACCCCCAGTCAAGAGATCTGGGTTAAATCCATCATTCTTTTGCTCACCATGCCACCCCAGTTTAGACCTGGCCATAAGCAAATCAGTCTTGACCCTGTGCCTCATGGGAACAGTCCAGCCCGAACTGCCAAGCCAGGTCCTCCCTTGACCGGAAACAAGCATCCTATGACTGGTTTCGGGGTTTCATCCCTTTTCAAGCAGGATAGCTTGATTCCAGTGACACAGTGAGCCCAGAACCCACGTCTGGGCATACCTGGCGCACATAGTGCGAGAAAGCAAAAGACATACAATTGATGGACAGAATGCAGAAAAAATAAAAACATTCACCCCCAGTCAAGAGCTCTGGGTTAAATTTATCATTCTTTTGCTAACTATGCCACCCCAGTTTAGACCTGGCCATATGCAAATCAGTCTTGACCCTGTGCCTCATGGGAACAGTCCAGCCCGAACTCCCAATCCAGGTCCTCCCTGGACCGGAAACAAGCATCCTATGACCGGTTTCGGGGTTTCATCCCTCTTCAGCCAGGATCGTTTGAGTCCAGTGGCACAGTGAGCCCAGGACCCGCGTCTGGGCATACCTGGCGCACTTAGGGCGAGAAAGCAAAAGACACACAATTGATGGACGGAATGGAGAACAAATCAAAACATTCACCCCCAGTCGAGAGATCTGGGTTAAATTTATCATTCTTTTCCTCATCATGCCACCCCACTTTTCACCTGGCCATATGCAAATCAGTCTTGACCGTGTGCCTCAGGGGAACAGTCCAGCCGAACTGCCAAGCCAGGTCCTCCCTGGACCGGAAACAAGCATCCTAGGACCGGTTTCGGGGTTTCACCCCTCTTCAGCCAGGATGGCTTGATTCCAGTGGCACAGTGAGCCCAGAACCCATGTCTGGGCATACCTGGCGCACTTAGGGCGAGAAAGCAAAAGACACACAATTGATGGACGGAATGCAGAACAAATCAAAACATTCACCCCCAGTCAAGAGCTCTGGGTTAAATTTATCATTCTTTTGCTAACTATGCCACCCCAGTTTAGACCTGGCCATATGCAAATCAGTCTTGACCCTGTGCCTCATGGGAACAGTCCAGCCCGAACTGCCAATCCAGGTCCTCCCTGGACCGGAAACAAGCATCCTATGACCGGTTTCGGGGTTTCATCCCTCTTCAGCCAGGATCGTTTGAGTCCAGTGGCACAGTGAGCCCAGGACCCGCGTCTGGGCATACCTGGCGCACGTAGTGCGAGAAAGCAAAAGACACACAATTGATGAACGGAATGCAGAAAAAATCAAAACATTCACCCCCAGACAAGAGATCTGGGTTAAATCCATCATTCTTTTGCTCACCATGCCACTCCAGTTTACACCTGGCCATATGCAAGTCAGTCCTCACCCTGTGCCTCATGGGAACAGGCCAGCCCGAACTGCCAAGCCAGGTCCTCCCTGGACCGGAAACAAGCATCCTAGGAAGGGTTTCGGGGTTTCACCCCTCTTCAGCCAGGATAGCTTGGTTCCAGTGGCACAGTGAGCCCAGGACCCACATCTGGGCATACCTGGCGCACTTAGGGCGAGAAAGCAAAAGACACACAATTGATGGACGGAATGGAGAACAAATCAAAACATTCACCCCCAGTCGAGAGATCTGGGTTAAATTTATCATTCTTTTCCTCATCATGCCACCCCACTTTTCACCTGGCCATATGCAAATCAGTCTTGACCGTGTGCCTCAGGGGAACAGTCCAGCCGAACTGCCAAGCCAGGTCCTCCCTGGACCGGAAACAAGCATCCTAGGACCGGTTTCGGGGTTTCACCCCTCTTCAGCCAGGATGGCTTGATTCCAGTGGCACAGTGAGCCCAGAACCCACGTCTGGGCATACCTGGCGCACTTAGGGCGAGAAAGCAAAAGACACACAATTGATGGACGGAATGCAGAACAAATCAAAACATTCACCCCCAGTCAAGAGATCTGGGTTAAATCCATCATTCTTTTGCTCACCATGCCACCCCAGTTTAGACCTGGCCATAAGCAAATCAGTCTTGACCCTGTGCCTCATGGGAACAGTCCAGCCCGAACTGCCAAGCCAGGTCCTCCCTTGACCGGAAACAAGCATCCTATGACTGGTTTCGGGGTTTCATCCCTTTTCAAGCAGGATAGCTTGATTCCAGTGACACAGTGAGCCCAGAACCCACGTCTGGGCATACCTGGCGCACTTAGGGCGAGAAAGCAAAAGACACACAATTGATGGACGGAATGCAGAACAAATCAAAACATTCACCCCCAGTCAAGAGCTCTGGGTTAAATTTATCATTCTTTTGCTAACTATGCCACCCCAGTTTAGACCTGGCCATATGCAAATCAGTCTTGACCCTGTGCCTCATGGGAACATTCCAGCCCGAACTGCCAATCCAGGTCCTCCCTGGACCGGAAACAAGCATCCTATGACCGGTTTCGGGGTTTCATCCCTCTTCAGCCAGGATCGTTTGAGTCCAGTGGCACAGTGAGCCCAGGACCCGCGTCTGGGCATACCTGGCGCACGTAGTGCGAGAAAGCAAAAGACACACAATTGATGAACGGAATGCAGAAAAAATCAAAACATTCACCCCCAGACAAGAGATCTGGGTTAAATCCATCATTCTTTTGCTCACCATGCCACTCCAGTTTAGACCTGGCCATATGCAAATCAGTCCTCACCCTGTGCCTCATGGGAACAGGCCAGCCCGAACTGCCAAGCCAGGTCCTCCCTGGACCGGAAACAAGCATCCTAGGATGGGTTTCGGGGTTTCACCCCTCTTCAGCCAGGATAGCTTGGTTCCAGTGGCACAGTGAGCCCAGGACCCACATCTGGGCATACCTGGCGCACTTAGGGCGAGAAAGCAAAAGACACACAATTGATGGATGGAATGGAGAACAAATCAAAACATTCACCCCCAGTCGAGAGATCTGGGTTAAATTTATCATTCTTTTCCTCATCATGCCACCCCACTTTTCACCTGGCCATATGCAAATCAGTCTTGACCGTGTGCCTCAGGGGAACAGTCCAGCCAAACTGCCAAGCCAGGTCCTCCCTGGACCGGAAACAAGCATCCTAGGACCGGTTTCGGGGTTTCACCCCTCTTCAGCCAAGATAGCTTGATTCCAGTGGGACAGTGAGAGCAGGACCCATGTCTGGGCATACCTGGCGCACTTAGGGCGAGAAAGCAAAAGACACACAATTGATGGACGGAATGCAGAACAAATCAAAACATTCACCCCCAGTCAAGAGCTCTGGGTTAAATCCATCATTCTTTTGCTCACCATGCCACCCCAGTTTAGACCTGGCCATAAGCAAATCAGTCTTGACCCTGTGCCTCATGGGAACAGTCCAGCCCGAACTGCCAAGCCAGGTCCTCCCTTGACCGGAAACAAGCATCCTATGACTGGTTTCGGGGTTTCATCCCTTTTCAGCCAGGATCGCTGGAGTCCAGTGGCACAGTGAGCCCAGGACCCACGTCTGGGCATACCTGGCGCATATAGTGCGAGAAAGCAAAAGACACACAATTGGTGAACGGAATGCAGAAAAAATCAAAACATTCACCCCCAGTCAAGAGATCTGGGTTAAATCCATCATTCTTTTGCTCACCATGCCACCCCAGTTTAGACCTGGCCATATGCAAATCAGTCCTGACCCTGTGCCTCATGGGAACAGGCCAGCCCGAACTGCCAAGCCAGGTCCTCCCTGGACCGGAAACAAGCATCCTAGGACCGGTTTCGGGTTTTCACCCCTCTTCAGCCAGGCCTGCTTGATTCCAGTGGCACAGTGAGCCCAGGACCCACGTCTGGGCATACCTGTCGCACTTAAGGCGAGAAAGCAAAAGATACACAATTGATGGACGGAATGCAGAACAAATCAAACCATTCAACCCCAGTCAAGAGATCTGGGTTAAACCCATCATTGTTTTTCTCACCATGCCACCCCAGTTTAGACCTGGCCATATGCAAATAAGTCTTGACCCTGTGCCTCATGGAAACAGTCCAGCCCGAACTGCCAAGCCAGATCCTCCCTGGACCGGAAACAAGCATCCTAGGACCGGTTTCGGGGTTTCACCCCTCTTCAACCAGGATAGCTTGATTCCAGTGACACAGTGAGCCCAGAACCCACGTCTGGGCATACCTGGCGCACTTAGAACGAGAAAGCAAAAGACACACAATTGATGGACGGAATGCAGAACAAATCAAATCATTCACCCCAGTCAAGAGCTCTGGGTTAAATTTATCATTCTTGTGCTCACTATGCCACCCCAGTTTAGACCTGGCCATATGCAAATCAGTCTTGACCCTGTGCCTCATGGGAACAGTCCAGCCCGAACTGCCAAGCCAGGTCCTCCCTGGACCGGAAACAAGCATCCTATGACCGGTTTCGGGGTTTCATCCCTCTTCAGCCAGGATCGTTTGAGTCCAGTGGCACAGTGAGCCCAGGACCCACGTCTCGGCATACCTGGCGCACATAGTGCGAGAAAGCAAAAGACACACAATTGATGGACGGAATGCAGAAAAAATCAAAACATTCACCCCCAGTCAAGAGATCTGGGTTAAACCCATCATTGTTTTGCTTACCATGCCACCCCAGTTTAGACCTGGCCATATGCAAATCAGTCTTGACCCTGTGCCTCATGGGAACAGTCCAGCCGAACTGCCAAGCCAGGTCCTCCCTGCACCGGAAACAAGCATCCTAGGACTGGTTTCGGGGTTTCACCCCTCTTCAGCCAGGATAGCTTGATTCCAGTGGCTCAGTGAGCCCAGAACCCACGTCTGGGCATACCTGGCGCACTTAGGGCGAGAAAGCAAAAGACACACAATTGATGGACGGAATGCAGAACAAATCAAAACATTCACCCCCAGTCAAGAGATCTGGGTTAAACCCATCATTGTTTTGCTCACCATGCCACCCCAGTTTAGACCTGGCCATATGCATATCAGTCTTGACCCTGTGCCTCATGGGAACAGTCCAGCCCGAACTGCCAAGCCAGGTCCTCCCTGGACCGGAAACAAGCATCCTAGGACCGTTATCGGGGTTTCACCCCTATTCAACCAGGATAGCTTGATTCCAGTGACACCGTGAGCCCAGGACCCACGTCTGGGCATACCTGTCGCACTTAGGGCGAGAAAGCAAAAGACACACAATTGATGGATGGAATGCAGAACAAATCAAAACATTCACCCCCAGTGAAGAGATCTGGGATAAATCCATCATTCTTTTGTTCACCATGCCACCCCAGTTTAGACCTGGCCATATGCAAATCAGTCTTGACCCTGTGCCTCATGGGAACAGTCCAGCCAGAACTGCCAAGCCAGGTCCTCCCTGGACCAGAAACAAGCATCCTAGGACCGGTTTCGGGGTTTCACCCCTCTTCAGCCAAGATAGCTTGATTCCAGTGGGACAGTGAGAGCAGGACCCATGTCTGGGCATACCTGGCGCACTTAGGGCGAGAAAGCAAAAGACACACAATTGATGGACGGAATGCAGAACAAATCAAAACATTCACCCCCAGTCAAGAGATCTGGGTTAAATCCATCATTCTTTTGCTCACCATGCCACCCCAGTTTAGACCTGGCCATAAGCAAATCAGTCTTGACCCTGTGCCTCATGGGAACAGTCCAGCCCGAACTGCCAAGCCAGGTCCTCCCTTGACCGGAAACAAGCATCCTATGACTGGTTTCGGGGTTTCATCCCTTTTCAAGCAGGATAGCTTGATTCCAGTGACACAGTGAGCCCAGAACCCACGTCTGGGCATACCTGGCGCACTTAGGGCGAGAAAGCAAAAGACACACAATTGATGGACGGAATGCAGAACAAATCAAAACATTCACCCCCAGTCAAGAGCTCTGGGTTAAATTTATCATTCTTTTGCTAACTATGCCACCCCAGTTTAGACCTGGCCATATGCAAATCAGTCTTGACCCTGTGCCTCATGGGAACATTCCAGCCCGAACTGCCAATCCAGGTCCTCCCTGGACCGGAAACAAGCATCCTATGACCGGTTTCGGGGTTTCATCCCTCTTCAGCCAGGATCGTTTGAGTCCAGTGGCACAGTGAGCCCAGGACCCGCGTCTGGGCATACCTGGCGCACGTAGTGCGAGAAAGCAAAAGACACACAATTGATGAACGGAATGCAGAAAAAATCAAAACATTCACCCCCAGACAAGAGATCTGGGTTAAATCCATCATTCTTTTGCTCACCATGCCACTCCAGTTTAGACCTGGCCATATGCAAATCAGTCCTCACCCTGTGCCTCATGGGAACAGGCCAGCCCGAACTGCCAAGCCAGGTCCTCCCTGGACCGGAAACAAGCATCCTAGGATGGGTTTCGGGGTTTCACCCCTCTTCAGCCAGGATAGCTTGGTTCCAGTGGCACAGTGAGCCCAGGACCCACATCTGGGCATACCTGGCGCACTTAGGGCGAAAAAGCAAAAGACACACAATTGATGGACGGAATGGAGAACAAATCAAAACATTCACCCCCAGTCGAGAGATCTGGGTTAAATTTATCATTCTTTTCCTCATCATGCCACCCCACTTTTCACCTGGCCATATGCAAATCAGTCTTGACCGTGTGCCTCAGGGGAACAGTCCAGCCGAACTGCCAAGCCAGGTCCTCCCTGGACCGGAAACAAGCATCCTAGGACCGGTTTCGGGGTTTCACCCCTCTTCAGCCAAGATAGCTTGATTCCAGTGGGACAGTGAGAGCAGGACCCATGTCTGGGCATACCTGGCGCACTTAGGGCGAGAAAGCAAAAGACACACAATTGATGGACGGAATGCACAACAAATCAAAACATTCACCCCCAGTCAAGAGATCTGGGTTAAATCCATCATTCTTTTGCTCACCATGCCACCCCAGTTTAGACCTGGCCATAAGCAAATCAGTCTTGACCCTGTGCCTCATGGGAACAGTCCAGCCCGAACTGCCAAGCCAGGTCCTCCCTTGACCGGAAACAAGCAGCCTATGACTGGTTTCGGGGTTTCATCCCTTTTCAGCCAGGATCGCTGGAGTCCAGTGGCACAGTGAGCCCAGGACCCACGTCTGGGCATACCTGGCGCATATAGTGCGAGAAAGCAAAAGACACACAATTGGTGAACGGAATGCAGAAAAAATCAAAACATTCACCCCCAGTCAAGAGATCTGGGTTAAATCCATCATTCTTTTGCTCACCATGCCACCCCAGTTTAGACCTGGCCATATGCAAATCAGTCCTGACCCTGTGCCCCATGGGAACAGGCCAGCCCGAACTGCCAAGCCAGGTCCTCCCTGGACCGGAAACAAGCATCCTAGGACCGGTTTCGGGTTTTCACCCCTCTTCAGCCAGGCCTGCTTGATTCCAGTGGCACAGTGAGCCCAGGACCCACGTCTGGGCATACCTGTCGCACTTAAGGCGAGAAAGCAAAAGATACACAATTGATGGACGGAATGCAGAACAAATCAAACCATTCAACCCCAGTCAAGAGATCTGGGTTAAATTTATCATTCTTGTGCTCACTATGCCACCCCAGTTTAGACCTGGCCATATGCAAATCAGTCTTGACCCTGTGCCTCATGGGAACAGTCCAGCCCGAACTGCCAAGCCAGGTCCTCCCTGGACCGGAAACAAGCATCCTATGACCGGTTTCGGGGTTTCATCCCTCTTCAGCCAGGATCGTTTGAGTCCAGTGGCACAGTGAGCCCAGGACCCACGTCTCGGCATACCTGGCGTACATAGTGCGAGAAAGCAAAAGACACACAATTGATGGACGGAATGCAGAAAAAATCAAAACATTCACCCCCAGTCAAGAGATCTGGGTTAAACCCATCATTGTTTTGCTTACCATGCCACCCCAGTTTAGACCTGGCCATATGCAAATCAGTCTTGACCCTGTGCCTCATGGGAACAGTCCAGCCGAACTGCCAAGCCAGGTCCTCCCTGCACCGGAAACAAGCATCCTAGGACTGGTTTCGGGGTTTCACCCCTCTTCAGCCAGGATAGCTTGATTCCAGTGGCTCAATGAGCCCAGAACCCACGTCTGGGCATACCTGGCGCACTTAGGGCGAGAAAGCAAAAGACACACAATTGATGGACGGAATGCAGAACAAATCAAAACATTCACCCCCAGTCAAGAGATATGGGTTAAACCCATCATTGTTTTGCGCACCATGCCACCCCAGTTTAGACCTGACCATATGCAAATCAGTCTTGACCCTGTGCCTCATAGGAACAGTCCAGCCCGAACTGCCAAGCCAGATCCTCCCTGGACCGGAAACAAGCATTCTAGGACCGGTTTCGGGGTATCACCCATCGTCAGCCAGGATAGCTTGATTCCAGTGGCACAGTGAGCCCAGAACCCACGTCTGGGCATACCTGGCGCACTTAGGGCGAGAAAGCAAAAGACACACAATTGATGGACGGAATGCAGAACAAATCAAAACATTCACCCCCAGTCAAGAGATCTGGGTTAAACCCATCATTGTTTTGCTCACCATGCCACCCCAGTTTAGACCTGGCCATATGCATATCAGTCTTGACCCTGTGCCTCATGGGAACAGTCCAGCCCGAACTGCCAAGCCAGGTCCTCCCTGGACCGGAAACAAGCATCCTAGGACCGGTTTTGGGGTTTCACCCCTCTACAACCAGGATAGCTTGATTCCAGTGACACCGTGAGCCCAG
Organism: Triturus cristatus; assembly: GCF_964204655.1. Classification (NCBI taxonomy): domain Eukaryota; kingdom Metazoa; phylum Chordata; class Amphibia; order Caudata; family Salamandridae; genus Triturus; species Triturus cristatus. The sequence goes on from NC_140579.1 coordinate 1,314,974,017, forward strand.
AACCCACGTCTGGGCATACCTGGCGCACTTAGGGCGAGAAAGCAAAAGACACACAATTGATGGACGGAATGCAGAACAAATCAAAACATTCACCCCCAGTCAAGAGCTCTGGGTTAAATTTATCATTCTTTTGCTCACTATGCCACCCCAGTTTAGACCTGGCCATATGCAAATCAGTCCTGACCCTGTGCCTCATGGGAACAGTCCAGCCCGAACTGCCAAGCCAGGTCCTCCCTGAACCGGAAAAAAGCATCCTATGACCGGTTTCGGGGTTTCATCCCTCTTCAGTCAGGATCGCTTGAGTACAGTGGCACAGTGAGTCCAGGACCCACGTCTGGGCATACCTGTCGCACTTAGGGCGAGAAAGCAAAAGACACACAATTGATGGATGGAATGCAGAACAAATCAAAACATTCACCCCCAGTCAAGAGATCTGGGTTAAATCCATCATTCTTTTGTTCACCATGCCACCCCAGTTTAGACCTGGCCATATGCAAATCAGTCTTGACCCTGTGCCTCATGGGAACAGTCCAGCCCGAACTGCCAAGCCAGATCCTCCCTGGACCGGAAACAAGCATCCTAGGACCGGTTTCGGGGTTTCACCCCTCTTCAACCAGGATTGCTTGAGTCCAGTGGCACAGTGAGCCCAGGACCCACGTCTGGGCATACCTGGCGCACTTAGGGCGAGAAAGCAAAAGACACACAATTGATGGACGGAATGCAGAACAAATCAAAACATTCACCCCCAGTCAAGAGATCTGGGTTAAACCCATCATTGTTTTGCTCACCATGCCACCCCAGTTTAGACCTGGCCATATGCATATCAGTCTTGACCCTGTGCCTCATGGGAACAGTCCAGCCCGAACTGCCAAGCCAGGTCCTCCCTGGACCGGAAACAAGCATCCTAGGACCGGTTTCGGGGTTTCACCCCTCTTCAACCAGGATAGCTTGATTCCAGTGACACCGTGAGCCCAGAACCCACGTCTGGGCATACCTGGCGCACTTAGGGCGAGAAAGCAAAAGACACACAATTGATGGACGGAATGCAGAACAAATCAAAACATTCACCCCCAGTCAAGAGCTCTGGGTTAAATTTATCATTCTTTTGCTCACTATGCCACCCCAGTTTAGACCTGGCCATATGCAAATCAGTCTTGACCCTGTGCCTCATGGGAACAGTCCAACCCGAACTGCCAAGCCAGGTCCTCCCTGAACTGGAAAAAAGCATCCTATGACCGGTTTTGGGGTTTCATCCCTCTTCAGTCAGGATCGCTTGAGTCCAGTGGCACAGTGAGTCCAGGACCCACGTCTGGGCATACCTGTCGCACTTAGGGCGAGAAAGCAAAAGACACACAATTGATGGACGGAATGCAGAACAAATCAAAACATTCACCCCCAGTCAAGAGATCTGGGTTAAATCCATCATTCTTTTGTTCACCATGCCACCCCAGTTTAGACCTGGCCATATGCAAATCAGTCTTGACCCTGTGCCTCATGGGAACAGTCCAGCCCGAACTGCCAAGCCAGATCCTCCCTGGACCGGAAACAAGCATCCTAGGACCGGTTTCGGGGTTTCACCCCTCTTCAACCAGGATAGCTTGAGTCCAGTGGCACAGTGAGCCCAGGACCCACGTCTGGGCATACCTTGCGCACATAGTGCGAGAAAGCAAAAGACACACAATTGATGGACGGAATGCAGAAAAAATCAAAACATTCACCCCAAGTCAAGAGATCTGGGTTAAATCCATCATTCTTTTGCTCACCATGCCACTTTAGTTTAGACCTGGCCATATGCAAATCAGTCCTGACCCTGTGCCTCATGGGAACAGGCCAGCCCGAACTGCCAAGCCAGGTCCTCCCTGGACCGGAAACAAGCATCCTAGGAAGGGTTTCGGGGTTTCACCCCTCTTCAGCCAGGATAGCTTGATTCCACTGGCACAGTGAGCCCAGGACCCACATCTGGGCATACCTGGCGCACTTAGGGCGAGAAAGCAAAAGACACACAATTGATGGACAGAATGGAGAACAAATCAAAACATTCACCCCCAGTCGAGAGATCTGGGTTAAATTTATCATTCTTTTGCTCATCATGAAACCCCACTTTTCACCTGGCCATATGCAAATCAGTCTTGACCGTGTGCCTCATGGGAACAGTCCAGCCGAACTACCAAGCCAGGTCCTCCCTGGACCGGAAACAAGCATCCTAGGACCGGTTTCGGGGTTTCACCCCTCTTCAGCCAGGATAGCTTGATTCCAGTGGCACAGTGAGCCCAGAACCCACGTCTGGGCATACCTGGCGCACTTAGGGCGAGAAAGCAAAAGATACACAATTGATGGACGGAATGCAGAACAAATCAAAACATTCACCCGCAGTCAAGAGCTCTGGGTTAAATTTATCTTTCTTTTGCTCACTATGCCACCCCAGTTTAGACCTGGCCATATGCAAATCAGTCTTGACCCTGTGCCTCATGGGAACAGTCCAGCCCGAACTGCCAAGCCAGGTCCTCCCTGGACCGGAAAAAAGCATCCTATGACCGGTTTCAGGGTTTCATCCCTCTTCAGTCAGGATCGCTTGAGTCCAGTGGCACAGTGAGTCCAGGACCCACGTCTGGGCATACCTGTCGCACTTAGGGCGAGAAAGCAAAAGACACACAATTGATGGACGGAATGCAGAACAAATCAAAACATTCACCCCCAGTCAAGAGATCTGGGTTAACTCCATCATTCTTTTGTTCACCATGCCACCCCAGTTTAGACCTGGCCATATGCAAATCAGTCTTGACCCTGTGCCTCATGGGAACAGTCCAGCCCGAACTGCCAAGCCAGATCCTCCCTGGCCTGGAAACAAGCATCCTAGGACCGGTTTCGGGGTTTCACCCCTCTTCAGCCAGGATAGCTTGATTCCAATGGCACAGTGAGCCTAGAACCCACGACTGGGCATACCTGGCGCACTTAGGGCGAGAAAGCAAAAGACACACAATTGATGGACGGAATGCAGAACAAATCAAAACATTCACCCCCAGTCAAGAGATCTGGGTTAAACCCATCATTGTTTTGCTCACCATGCCACCCCAGTTTAGACCTGGCCATATGCAAATCAGTCTTGACCCTGTGCCTCATGGGAACAGTCCAGCCCGAACTGCCAAGCCAGGTCCTCCCTGGAACGGAAACAAGCATCCGAGGACCTGTTTCGGGGTTTCACCCCTCTTCAACCAGGATAGCTTGATTCCAGTGACACCGTGAGCCCAGAACCCACGTCTGGGCATACCTGGCGCACTTAGGGCGAGAAAGCAAAAGACACACAATTGATGGACGGAATGCAGAACAAATCAAAACATTCACCCCCAGTCAAGAGATCTGGGTTAAATCCATCATTCTTTTTTTCACCATGCCACCCCAGTTTAGACCTGGTCATATGCAAATCAGTCTTGAACCTGTGCCTCATGGGAACAGTCCAGCCCGAATTTGCCAAGCCAGGTCCTCCCTGGACCGGAAACAAGCATCCTAGGACCGGTTTCGGGGTTTCACCCCTCTTCAGCCAGGATAGCTTGATTCCAGTGGGACAGTGAGAGCAGGACCCATGTCTGGGTATACCTGGCGCACATAGGGCGAGAAAGCAAAAGACACACAATTGATGGACGGAATGCAGAACAAATCAAAACATTCACCCCCAGTCAAGAGATCTGGGTTAAATCCATCATTCTTTTGCTCACCATGCCACCCCAGTTTAGACCTGGCCATAAGCAAATCAGTCTTGACCCTGTGTCTCATGGGAACAGTCCAGACCGAACTGCAAAGCCAGGTCCTCCCTGGACCGGAAACAAGCATCCTATGACTGGTTTCGGGGTTTCATCCCTTTTAAGCCAGGATCGCTGGAGTCCAGTGGCACAGTGAGCCCAGGACCCACGTCTGGGCATACCTGGCGCACTTAGGGCGAGAAAGCAAAAGACACACAATTGATGGACGGAATGCAGAACAAATCAAAACATTCACCCCCAGTCAAGAGATCTGGGTTAAACCCATCATTGTTTTTCTCACCATGCCACCCCAGTTTAGACCTGGCCATATGCATATCAGTCTTGACCCTGTGCCTCATGGGAACAGGCCAGCCCGAACTGCCAAGCCAGGTCCTCCCTGGACCGGAAACAAGCATCCTAGGACCGGTTTCGGGGTTTCACCCCTCTTCAACCAGGATAGCTTGATTCCAGTGACACCGTGAGCCCAGAACCCACGTCTGGGCATACCTGGCGCACTTAGGGCGAGAAAGCAAAAGACACACAATTGATGGACGGAATGCAGAACAAATCAAAACATTCACCCCCAGTCAAGAGCTCTGGGTTAAATTTATCATTCTTTTGCTCACTATGCCACCCCAGTTTAGACCTGGCCATATGCAAATCAGTCTTGACCCTGTGCCTCATGGGAACAGTCCAGCCCGAACTGCCAAGCCAGGTCCTCCCTGAACCGGAAAAAAGCATCCTATGACCGGTTTCGGGGTTTCATCCCTCTTCAGTCAGGATCGCTTGAGTCCAGTGGCACATTGAGTCCAGGACCCATGTCTGGGCATACCTGTCGCACTTAGGGCGAGAAAGCAAAAGACACACAATTGATGGACGGAATGCAGAACAAATCAAAACATTCACCCCCAGTCAAGAGATCTGGGTTAAATCCATCATTCTTTTGTTCACCATGCCACCCCAGTTTAGACCTGGCATATGCAAATCAGTCTTGACCCTGTGCCTCATGGGAACAGTCCAGCCCGAACTGCCAAGCCAGATCCTCCCTGGACCGGAAACAAGCATCCTAGGACCGGTTTCGGGGTTTCACCCCTCTTCAACCAGGAGAGCTTGAGTCCAGTGGCACAGTGAGCCCAGGACCCACGTCTGGGCATACCTGGCGCACATAGTGCGAGAAAGCAAAAGACACACAATTGATGGACGGAATGCAGAAAAAATCAAAACATTCACCCCCAGTCAAGAGATCTGGGTTAAATCCATCATTCTTTTGCTCACCATGCCACTCTAGTTTAGACCTGGCCATATGCAAATCAGTCCTGACCCTGTGCCTCATGGGAACAGGCCAGCCCGAACTGCCAAGCCAGGTCCTCCCTGGACCGGAAACAAGCATCCTAGGAAGGGTTTCAGGGTTTCACCCCTCTTCAGCCAGGATAGCTTGATTCCAGTGACACCGTGAGCCCAGAACCCACATCTGGGCATACCTGGCGCACTTAGGGCGAGAAAGCAAAAGACACACAATTGATGGACGGAATGCAGAACTAATCAAAACATTCACCCCCAGTCAAGAGCTCTGGGTTAAATTTATCATTCTTTTGCTCACTATGCCACCCCAGTTTAGACCTGGCCATATGCAAATCAGTCTTGACCCTGTGCCTCATGGGAACAGTCCAGCCCGAACTGCCAAGCCAGGTCCTCCCTGGACCGGAAAAAAGCATCCTATGACCGGTTTCGGGGTTTCATCCCTCTTCAGTCAGGATCGCTTGAGTCCAGTGGCACAGTGAGTCCAGGACCCACGTCTGGGCATACCTGGCGCATATAGTGCGAGAAAGCAAAAGACACACAATTGGTGAACGGAATGCAGAACAAATCAAAACATTCACCCCCAGTCAAGAGATCTGGGTTAAATCCATCATTCTTTTGCTCACCATGCCATCCCAGTTTAGACCTGGCCATATGCAAATCAGTCCTGACCCTGTGCCTCATGGGAACAGGCCAGCCCGAACTGCCAAGCCAGGTCCTCCCTGGACCGGAAACAAGCATCCTAGGACCGGTTTCGGGTTTTCACCCCTCTTCAGCCAGGCCTGCTTGATTCCAGTGGCACAGTGAGCCCAGGACCCACGTCTGGGCATACCTGTCGCACTTAGGGCGAGAAAGCAAAAGACACACAATTGATGGACGGAATGCAGAACAAATCAAACCATTCAACCCCAGTCAAGAGATCTGGGTTAAACCCATCATTGTTTTTCTCACCATGCCACCCCAGTTTAGACCTGGCCATATGCAAATAAGTCTTGACTCTGTGCCGCATGGAAACAGTCCAGCCCGAACTGCCAAGCCAGATCCTCCCTGGACCGGAAACAAGCATCCTAGGACCGGTTTCGGGGTTTCACCCCTCTTCAACCAGGATAGCTTGATTCCAGTGACACAGTGAGCCCAGAACCCACGTCTGGGCATACCTGGCGCACTTAGAACGAGAAAGCAAAAGACACACAATTGATGGACGGAATGCAGAACAAATCAAATCATTCACCCCAGTCAAGAGCTCTGGGTTAAATTTATCATTCTTGTGCTCACTATGCCACCCCAGTTTAGACCTGGCCATATGCAAATCAGTCTTGACCCTGTGCCTCATGGGAACAGTCCAGCCCGAACTGCCAAGCCAGGTCCTCCCTGGACCGGAAACAAGCATCCTATGACCGGTTTCGGGGTTTCATCCCTCTTCAGCCAGGATCGTTTGAGTCCAGTGGCACAGTGAGCCCAGGACCCACGTCTCAGCATACCTGGCGCACATAGTGCGAGAAAGCAAAAGACACACAATTGATGGACGGAATGCAGAAAAAATCAAAACATTCACCCCCAGTCAAGAGATCTGGGTTAAACCCATCATTGTTTTGCTTACCATGCCACCCCAGTTTAGACCTGGCCATATGCAAATCAGTCTTGACCCTGTGCCTCATGGGAACAGTCCAGCCGAACTGCCAAGCCAGGTCCTCCCTGCACCGGAAACAAGCATCCTAGGACTGGTTTCGGGGTTTCACCCCTCTTCAGCCAGGATAGCTTGATTCCAGTGGCTCAGTGAGCCCAGAACCCACGTCTGGGCATACCTGGCGCACTTAGGGCGAGAAAGCAAAAGACACACAATTGATGGACGGAATGCAGAACAAATCAAAACATTCACCCCAGTCAAGAGATATGGGTTAAACCCATCATTGTTTTGCGCACCATGCCACCCCAGTTTAGACCTGACCATATGCAAATCAGTCTTGACCCTGTGCCTCATAGGAACAGTCCAGCCCGAACTGCCAAGCCAGATCCTCCCTGGACCGGAAACAAGCATTCTAGGACCGGTTTCGGGGTATCACCCATCTTCAGCCAGGATAGCTTGATTCCAGTGGCACAGTGAGCCCAGAACCCACGTCTGGGCATACCTGGCGCACTTAGGGCGAGAAAGCAAAAGACACACAATTGATGGACGGAATGCAGAACAAATCAAAACATTCACCCCCAGTCAAGAGATCTGGGTTAAACCCATCATTGTTTTGCTCACCATGCCACCCCAGTTTAGACCTGGCCATATGCATATCAGTCTTGACCCTGTGCCTCATGGGAACAGTCCAGCCCGAACTGCCAAGCCAGGTCCTCCCTGGACCGGAAACAAGCATCCTAGGACCGGTTTCGGGGTTTCACCCCTCTACAACCAGGATAGCTTGATTCCAGTGACACCGTGAGCCCAGAACCCACGTCTGGGCATACCTGGCGCACTTAGGGCGAGAAAGCAAAAGACACACAATTGATGGACGGAATGCAGAACAAATCAAAACATTCACCCCCAGTCAAGAGCTCTGGGTTAAATTTATCATTCTTTTGCTCACTATGCCACCCCAGTTTAGACCTGGCCATATGCAAATCAGTCCTGACCCTGTGCCTCATGGGAACAGTCCAGCCCGAACTGCCAAGCCAGGTCCTCCCTGAACCGGAAAAAAGCATCCTATGACCGGTTTCGGGGTTTCATCCCTCTTCAGTCAGGATCGCTTGAGTACAGTGGCACAGTGAGTCCAGGACCCACGTCTGGGCATACCTGTCGCACTTAGGACGAGAAAGCAAAAGACACACAATTGATGGACGGAATGCAGAACAAATCAAAACATTCACCCCCAGTCAAGAGATCTGGGTTAAATCCATCATTCTTTTGTTCACCATGCCACCCCAGTTTAGACCTGGCCATATGCAAATCAGTCTTGACCCTGTGCCTCATGGGAACAGTCCAGCCCGAACTGCCAAGCCAGATCCTCCCTGGACCGGAAACAAGCATCCTAGGACCGGTTTCGGGGTTTCACCCCTCTTCAACCAGGATTGCTTGAGTCCAGTGGCACAGTGAGCCCAGGACCCACGTCTGGGCATACCTGGCGCACTTAGGGCGAGAAAGCAAAAGACACACAATTGATGGACGGAATGCAGAACAAATCAAAACATTCACCCCCAGTCAAGAGATCTGGGTTAAACCCATCATTGTTTTGCTCACCATGCCACCCCAGTTTATACCTGGCCATATGCATATCAGTCTTGACCCTGTGCCTCATGGGAACAGTCCAGCCCGAACTGCCAAGCCAGGTCCTCCCTGGACCGGAAACAAGCATCCTAGGACCGGTTTCGGGGTTTCACCCCTCTTCAACCAGGATAGCTTGATTCCAGTGACACCGTGAGCCCAGAACCCACGTCTGGGCATACCTGGCGCACTTAGGGCGAGAAAGCAAAAGACACACAATTGATGGACTGAATGCAGAACAAATCAAAACATTCACCCCCAGTCAAGAGCTCTGGGTTAAATTTATCATTCTTTTGCTCACTATGCCACCCCAGTTTAGACCTGGCCATATGCAAATCAGTCTTGACCCTGTGCCTCATGGGAACAGTCCAGCCCGAACTGCCAAGCCAGATCCTCCCTGGACCGGAAACAAGCATCCTAGGACCGGTTTCGGGGTTTCACCCCTCTTCAACAAGGATAGCTTGAGTCCAGTGGCACAGTGAGCCCAGGACCCACGTCTGGGCATACCTGGCGCACATAGTGCGAGAAAGCAAAAGACACACAATTGATGGACGGAATGCAGAAAAAATCAAAACATTCACCCCCAGTCAAGAGATCTGGGTTAAATCCATCATTCTTTTGCTCACCATGCCACTCTAGTTTAGACCTGGCCATATGCAAATCAGTCCTGACCCTGTGCCTCATGGGAACAGGCCAGCCCGAACTGCCAAGCCAGGTCCTCCCTGGACCGGAAACAAGCATCCTAGGAAGGGTTTCGGGGTTTCACCCCTCTTCAGCCAGGATAGCTTGATTCCACTGGCACAGTGAGCCCAGGACCCACATCTGGGCATACCTGGCGCACTTAGGGCGAGAAAGCAAAAGATACACAATTGATGGACGGAATGGAGAACAAATCAAAACATTCACCCCCAGTCGAGAGATCTAGGTTAAATTTATCATTCTTTTGCTCATCATGAAACCCCACTTTTCACCTGGCCATATGCAAATCAGTCTTGACCGTGTGCCTCATGGGAACAGTCCAGCCGAACTACCAAGCCAGGTCCTCCCTGGACCGGAAACAAGCATCCTAGGACCGGTTTCGGGGTTTCACCCCTCTTCAGCCAGGATAGCTTGATTCCAGTGGCACAGTGAGCCCAGAACCCACGTCTGGGCATACCTGGCGCACTTAGGGCGAGAAAGCAAAAGATACACAATTGATGGACGGAATGCAGAACAAATCAAAACATTCACCCCCAGTCAAGAGCTCTGGGTTAAATTTATCTTTCTTTTGCTCACTATGCCACCCCAGTTTAGACCTGGCCATATGCAAATCAGTCTTGACCCTGTGCCTCATGGGAACAGTCCAGCCCGAACTGCCAAGCCAGGTCCTCCCTGGACCGGAAACAAGCATCCTAGGACCGGTTTCGGGTTTTCACCCCTCTTCAGCCAGGCTATCTTGATTCCAGTGGCACAGTGAGCCCAGGACCCACGTCTGGGCATACCTGTCGCACTTAGGGCGAGAAAGCAAAAGACACACAATTGATGGACGGAATGCAGAACAAATCAAAACATTCACCCCCAGTCAAGAGATCTGGGTAAAATTTATCATTCTTTTGCTCACTATGCCACCCCAGTTTAGACCTGGCCATATGCAAATCAGTCTTGACCCTGTGCCTCATGGGAACAGTCCAGCCCGAACTGCCAAGCCAGGTCCTCCCTGTACTGGAAACAAGCATCCTAGGACCGGTTTCGGGATTTCATCCCGCTTCAGCCAGGATAGCTTGATTCCAGTGGCACAGTGAGGCCAGGACCCACATCTGGGCATACCCGGCGCACTTAGGGCGAGAAAGCAAAAGGCACACAATTGATGGATGGAATGCAGAACAAATGAAAACATTCACCCCAGTCAAGAGATCTGGGTTAAATCCATCATTCTTTTGTTCACCATGCCACCCCAGTCTAGACCTGGCCATAAGCAAATCAGTCTTGACCCTGTGCCTCATGGGAACATTCCAGCCCGAACTGCCAAGCCAGGTCCTCCCTGGACTGGAAACAAGCATCCTAGGACCGGTTTCGGGGTTTCACCCCTCTTCAGACAGGATAGCTTGATTCCAGTGGGACAGTGAGAGCAGGACCCATGTCTGGGCATACCTGGCGCACTTAGGGCGAGAAAGCAAAAGACACACAATTGATGGACGGAATGCAGAACAAATCAAAACATTCACCCCCAGTCAAGAGCTCTGGGTTAAATTCATCATTCTTTTGCTCACTATGCCACCCCAGTTTAGACCTGGCCATATGCAAATCAGTCTTGACCCTGTGCCTCATGGGAACAGTCCAGCCCGAACTGCCAAGCCAGGTCCTCCCTGGACCGGAAAAAAGCATCCTATGACCGGTTTCGGGGTTTCATCCCTCTTCAGCCAGGATAGCTTGATTCCAGTGGGACAGTGAGAGCAGGACCCATGTCTGGGCATACCTGGCGCACTTAGGGCGAGAAAGCAAAAGACACACAATTGATGGACGGAATGCAGAACAAGTCAAAACATTCACCCCCAGTCAAGAGATCTGGGTTAAATCCATCATTCTTTAGCTCACCATGCCACCCCAGTTTAGACCTGGCCATAAGCAAATCAGTCTTGACCCTGTGCCTCATGGGAACAGTCCAGCCCGAACTGCCAAGCCAGGTCCTCCCTGGACCGGAAACAAGCATCCTATGACTGGTTTCGGGGTTTCATCCCTTTTCAGCCAGGATCGCTGGAGTCCAGTGGCACAGTGAGCCCAGGACCCACGTCTGGGCATACCTGGCGCACATAGTGCGAGAAAGCAAAAGACACACAATTGATGAACGGAATGCAGAAAAAATCAAAACATTCACCCCCAGTCAAGAGATCTGGGTTAAATCCATCATTCTTGTGCTCACCATGCCACCCCAGTTTAGACCTGGCCATATGCAAATCAGTTCTGACCCTGTGCCTCATGGGAACAAGCCAGCCCGAACTGTCAAGCCAGGCCCTCCCTGGACCGGAAACAAGCATCCTAGGACCGGTTTTGGGTTTTCACCCCTCTTCAGCCAGGCCTGCTTGATTCCAGTGGCACAGTGAGCCCAGGACCCACGTCTGGGCATACCTGTCGCACTTAGGGCGAGAAAGCAAAAGACACACAATTGATGAACGGAAAGCAGAAAAAATCAAAACATTCACCCTCAGTCAAGAGATCTGGGTTAAATCCATCATTCTTTTGCTCCACATGCCACCCCAGTTTAGACCTGGCCATATGCAAATCAGTCCTGACACTGTGCCTCATGGGAACAGGCCAGCCCGAACTGCCAAGCCAGGTCCTCCCTGGACCGGAAACAAGCATCCTAGGACCAGTTTCGGGTTTTCACCCCTCTTCAGCCAGGCCTGCTTGATTCCATTGGCACAGTGAGCCCAGGACCCACGTCTGGGCATACCTGTCGCACTTACGGCGAGAAAGCAAAACACACACAATTGATGGACGGAATGCAGAACAAATCAAAACATTCACCCCCAGTCAAGAGATCTGGGTTAAACCCATCATTGTTTTGCTCACCATGCCACCCCAGTTTAGACCTGGCCATATGCAAATCAGTCTTGACCCTGTGCCTCATGGGAACAGTCCAGCCCAAACTGCCAAGCCAGATCCTCCCTGGACTGGAAACAAGCATCCTAGGACCGGTTTCAGAGTTTCACCCCTCTTCAACCAGGATAGCTTGATTCCAGTGACACAGTGAGCCCAGAACCCACGTCTGGGCATACCTCTCGCACATAGGGCGAGAAAGCAAAAGACACACAATTGATGGACGGAATGCAGAACAAATCAAAACATTCACCCTCAGTCAAGAGCTCTGGGTTAAATTTATCATTCTTTTGCTCACTATGCCACCCCAGTTTAGACCTGGCCATATGCAAATCAGACTTGACCCTGTGCCTCATGGGAACAGTCCAGCCCGAACTGCCAAGCCAGGTCCTCCCTGGACCGGAAACAAGCATTCTAGGACCGGTTTCGGAGTTTCACCCCTCTTCAGCCAGGATAGCTTGATTCCAGTGGGACAGTGAGAGCAGGACCCATGTCTGGCATACCTGGCGCACTTAGGGCGAGAAAGCAAAAGACACACAATTGATGGACGGAATGCAGAACAAATCAAAACATTCACCCCCAGTCAAGAGATCTGGGTTAAATCCATCATTCTTTTGCTCACCATGCCACCCCAGTTTAGACCTGGCCATATGCAAATCAGTCTTGACCCTGTGCCTCATGGGAACAGTCCAGCCCGAACTGCCAAGCCAGGTCCTCCCTGGACCGGAAACAAGCATCCTATGACTGGTTTCGGGGTTTCATCCTTTTTCAGCCAGGATCGCTTGAGTCCAGTGGCACAGTAAGCCCAGGACCCATGTCTGGGCATACCTGGCGCGCATAGTGCGAGAAAGCAAAAGACACACAATTGATGGACGGAATGCAGAAAAAATCAAAACACTCACCCCCAGTCAAGAGATCTGGGTTAAATCCATCATTCTTTTGCTCACCATACCACCCCAGTTTAGACCTAGCCATATGCAAATCAGTCCTGACCCTGTGCCTCATGGGAACAGGCCAGCCCGAACTGCCAAGCCAGGTCCTCCCTGGACCGGAAACAAGCATCCTAGGACCGGTTTCGGGTTTTCACCCCTCTTCAGCCAGGCTATCTTGATTCCAGTGGCACAGTGAGCCCAGGACCCACGTCTGGGCATACCTGTCGCACTTAGGGCGAGAAAGCAAAAGACACACAATTGATGGACGGAATGCAGAACAAATCAAAACATTCACCCCCAGTCAAGAGATCTGGGTAAAATTTATCATTCTTTTGCTCACTATGCCACCCCAGTTTAGACCTGGCCATATGCAAATCAGTCTTGACCCTGTGCCTCATGGGAACAGTCCAGCCCGAACTGCCAAGCCAGGTCCTCCCTGTACTGGAAACAAGCATCCTAGGACCGGTTTCGGGATTTCATCCCGCTTCAGCCAGGATAGCTTGATTCCAGTGGCACGGTGAGGCCAGGACCCACATCTGGGCATACCCGGCGCACTTAGGGCGAGAAAGCAAAAGGCACACAATTGATGGATGGAATGCAGAACAAATGAAAACATTCACCCCAGTCAAGAGATCTGGGTTAAATCCATCATTCTTTTGTTCACCATGCCACCCCAGTCTAGACCTGGCCATAAGCAAATCAGTCTTGACCCTGTGCCTCATGGGAACATTCCAGCCCGAACTGCCAAGCCAGGTCCTCCCTGGACTGGAAACAAGCATCCTAGGACCGGTTTCGGGGTTTCACCCCTCTTCAGACAGGATAGCTTGATTCCAGTGGGACAGTGAGAGCAGGACCCATGTCTGGGCATACCTGGCGCACTTAGGGCGAGAAAGCAAAAGACACACAATTGATGGACGGAATGCAGACCAAATCAAAACATTCACCCCCAGTCAAGAGCTCTGGGTTAAATTTATCATTCTTTTGCTCACTATGCCACCCCAGTTTAGACCTGGCCATATGCAAATCAGTCTTGACCCTGTGCCTCATGGGAACAGTCCAGCCCGAACTGCCAAGCCAGGTCCTCCCTGGACCGGAAAAAAGCATCCTATGACCGGTTTCGGGGTTTCATCCCTCTTCAGCCAGGATAGCTTGATTCCAGTGGGACAGTGAGAGCAGGACCCATGTCTGGGCATACCTGGCGCACTTAGGGCGAGAAAGCAAAAGACACACAATTGATGGACGGAATGCAGAACAAGTCAAAACATTCACCCCCAGTCAAGAGATCTGGGTTAAATCCATCATTCTTTTGCTCACCATGCCACCCCAGTTTAGACCTGGCCATAAGCAAATCAGTCTTGACCCTGTGCCTCATGGGAACAGTCCAGCCCGAACTGCCAAGCCAGGTCCTCCCTGGACCGGAAACAAGCTTCCTATGACTGGTTTCGGGGTTTCATCCCTTTTCAGCCAGGATCGCTGGAGTCCAGTGGCACAGTGAGCCCAGGACCCACGTCTGGGCATACCTGGCGCACATAGTGCGAGAAAGCAAAAGACACACAATTGATGAACGGAATGCAGAAAAAATCAAAACATTCACCCCCAGTCAAGAGATCTGGGTTAAATCCATCATTCTTTTGCTCACCATGCCACCCCAGTTTAGACCTGGCCATATGCAAATCAGTTCTGACCCTGTGCCTCATGGGAACAAGCCAGCCCGAACTGTCAAGCCAGGCCCTCCCTGGACCGGAAACAAGCATCCTAGGACCGGTTTTGGGTTTTCACCCCTCTTCAGCCAGGCCTGCTTGATTCCAGTGGCACAGTGAGCCCAGGACCCACGTCTGGGCATACCTGTCGCACTTAGGGCGAGAAAGCAAAAGACACACAATTGATGGACGGAATGCAGAACAAATCAAAACATTCACCCCCAGTCAAGAGCTCTGGGTTAAATTTATCATTCTTTTGGTCACTATGCCACCCCAGTTTAGACCTGGCCATATGCAAATCAGTCTTGACCCTGTGCCTCATGGGAACAGTCCAGCCCGAACTGCCAAGCCAGGTCCTCCCTGGACCGGAAACAAGCATTCTAGGACCGGTTTCGGAGTTTCACCCATCTTCAGCCAGGATAGCTTGATTCCAGTGGGACAGTGAGAGCAGGACCCATGTCTGGGCATACCTGGCGCACTTAGGGCGAGAAAGCAAAAGACACACAATTGATGGACGGAATGCAGAACAAATCAAAACATTCACCCCCAGTCAAGAGCTCTGGGTTAAATTTATCATTCTTTTGCTCACTATGCCACCCCAGTTTAGACCTGGCCATATGCAAATCAGTCTTGACCCTGTGCCTCATGGGAACAGTCCAGCCCGAACTGCCAAGCCAGGTCCTCCCTGGACCGGAAAAAAGCATCCTATGACCGGTTTCGGGGTTTCATCCCTCTTCAGCCAGGATAGCTTGATTCCAGTGGGACAGTGAGAGCAGGACCCATGTCTGGGCATACCTGGCGCACTTAGGGCGAGAAAGCAAAAGACACACAATTGATGGACGGAATGCAGAACAAGTCAAAACATTCACCCCCAGTCAAGAGATCTGGGTTAAATCCATCATTCTTTTGCTCACCATGCCACCCCAGTTTAGACCTGGCCATAAGCAAATCAGTCTTGACCCTGTGCCTCATGGGAACAGTCCAGCCCGAACTGCCAAGCCAGGTCCTCCCTGGACCGGAAACAAGCATCCTATGACTGGTTTCGGGGTTTCATCCCTTTTCAGCCAGGATCGCTGGAGTCCAGTGGCACAGTGAGCCCAGGACCCACGTCTGGGCATACCTGGCGCACATAGTGCGAGAAAGCAAAAGACACACAATTGATGAACGGAATGCAGAAAAAATCAAAACATTCACCCCCAGTCAAGAGATCTGGGTTAAATCCATCATTCTTTTGCTCACCATGCCACCCCAGTTTAGACCTGGCCATATGCAAATCAGTTCTGACCCTGTGCCTCATGGGAACAAGCCAGCCCGAACTGTCAAGCCAGGCCCTCCCTGGACCGGAAACAAGCATCCTAGGACCGGTTTTGGGTTTTCACCCCTCTTCAGCCAGGCCTGCTTGATTCCAGTGGCACAGTGAGCCCAGGACCCACGTCTGGGCATACCTGTCGCACTTAGGGCGAGAAAGCAAAAGACACACAATTGATGGACGGAATGCAGAACAAATCAAAACATTCACCCCCAGTCAAGAGCTCTGGGTTAAATTTATCATTCTTTTGGTCACTATGCCACCCCAGTTTAGACCTGGCCATATGCAAATCAGTCTTGACCCTGTGCCTCATGGGAACAGTCCAGCCCGAACTGCCAAGCCAGGTCCTCCCTGGACCGGAAACAAGCATTCTAGGACCAGTTTCGGAGTTTCACCCCTCTTCAGCCAGGATAGCTTGATTCCAGTGGGACAGTGAGAGCAGGACCCATGTCTGGGCATACCTGGCGCACTTAGGGCGCGAAAGCAAAAGACACACAATTGATGGACGGAATGCAGAACAAATCAAAACATTCACCCCCAGTCAAGAGATCTGGGTTAAATGCATCATTCTTTTGCTCACCATGCCACCCCAGTTTAGACCTGGCCATATGCAAATCAGTCTTGACCCTGTGCCTCATGGGAACAGTCCAGCCTGAACTGCCAAGCAAGGTCCTCCCTGGACCGGAAACAAGCATCCTATGACTGGTTTCGGGGTTTCATCCTTTTTCAGCCAGGATCGCTTGAGTCCAGTGGCACAGTAAGCCCAGGACCCATGTCTGGGCATACCTGGCGCACATAGTGCGAGAAATCAAAAGACACACAATTGATGGACGGAATGCAGAAAAAATCAAAACACTCACCCCCAGTCAAGAGATCTGGGTTAAATCCATCATTCTTTTGCTCACCATACCACCCCAGTTTAGACCTGGCCATATGCAAATCAGTCCTGACCCTGTGCCTCATTTGAACAGGCCAGCCCGAACTGCCAAGCCAGGTCCTCCCTGGACCGGAAACAAGCATCCTAGGACCGGTTTCGGGTTTTCACCCCTCTTCAGCCAGGCTATCTTGATTCCAGTGGCACAGTGAGCCCAGGACCCACGTCTGGGCATACCTGTCGCACTTAGGGCGAGAAAGCAAAAGACACACAATTGATGGACGGAATGCAGAACAAATCAAAACATTCACCCCCAGTCAAGAGATCTGGGTTAAATTTATCATTCTTTTGCTCACTATGCCACACCAGTTTAGACCTGGCCATATGCAAATCAGTCTTGACCCTGTGCCTCATGGGAACAGTCCAGCCCGAACTGCCAAGCCAGGTCCTCCCTGTACTGGAAACAAGCATCCTAGGACCGGTTTCGGGATTTCATCCCGCTTCAGCCAGGATAGCTTGATTCCAGTGGCACAGTGAGGCCAGGACCCACATCTGGGCATACCCGGCGCACTTAGGGCGAGAAAGCAAAAGGCACACAATTGATGGATGGAATGCAGAACAAATCAAAACATTCACCCCAGTCAAGAGATCTGGGTTAAATCCATCATTCTTTTGTTCACCATGCCGCCCCAGTCTAGACCTGGCCATATGCAAATCAGTCTTGACCCTGTGCCTCATGGGAACATTCCAGCCCGAACTGCCAAGCCAAGTCCTCCCTGGACTGGAAACAAGCATCCTAGGACCGGTTTCGGGGTTTCACCCCTCTTCAGACAGGATAGCTTGATTCCAGTGGGACAGTGAGAGCAGGACCCATGTCTGGGCATACCTGGCGCACTCAGGGCGAGAAAGCAAAAGACACACAATTGATGGACGGAATGCAGAATAAATCAAAACATTCACCCCCAGTCAAGAGCTCTGGGTTAAATTTATCATTCTTTTGCTCACTATGCCACCCCAGTTTAGACCTGGCCATATGCAAATCAGTCTTGACCCTGTGCCTCATGGGAACAGTCCAGCCCGAACTGCCAAGCCAGGTCCTCCCTGGACCGGAAAAAAGCATCCTATGACCGGTTTCGGGGTTTCATCCCTCTTCAGCCAGGATAGCTTGATTCCAGTGGGACAGTGAGAGCAGGACCCATGTCTGGGCATACCTGGCGCACTTAGGGAGAGAAAGCAAAAGACACACAATTGATGGACGGAATGCAGAACAAGTCAAAACATTCACCCCCAGTCAAGAGATCTGGGTTAAATCCATCATTCTTTTGCTCACCATGCCACCCCAGTTTAGACCTGGCCATAAGCAAATCAGTCTTGACCCTGTGCCTCATGGGAACAGTCCAGCCCGAACTGCCAAGCCAGGTCCTCCCTGGACCGGAAACAAGCATCCTATGACTGGTTTCGGGGTTTCATCCCTTTTCAGCCAGGATCGCTGGAGTCCAGTGGCACAGTGAGCCCAGGACCCACGTTTGGGCATACCTGGCGCACATAGTGCGAGAAAGCAAAAGACACACAATTGATGAACGGAATGCAGAAAAAATCAAAACATTCACCCCCAGTCAAGAGATCTGGGTTAAATCCATCATTCTTTTGCTCACCATGCCACCCCAGTTTAGACCTGGCCATATGCAAATCAGTTCTGACCCTGTGCCTCATGGGAACAGGCCAGCCCGAACTGTCAAGCCAGGCCCTCCCTGGACCGGAAACAAGCATCCTAGGACCGGTTTCGGGTTTTCACCCCTCTTCAGCCAGGCCTGCTTGATTCCAGTGGCACAGTGAGCCCAGGACCCACGTCTGGGCATACCTGTCGCACTTAGGGCGAGAAAGCAAAAGAAACACAATTGATGGACGGAATGCAGAACAAATCAAAACATTCACCCCCAGTCAAGAGATCTGGGTTAAACCCATCATTGTTTTGCTCACCATGCCACCCCAGTTTAGACCTGGCCATATACAAATCAGTCTTGACCCTGTGCCTCATGGGAACAGTCCAGCCCGAGCTGCCAAGCCAGATCCTCCCAGGACCGGAAACAAGCATCCTAGGACCGGTTTCGGGGTTTCACCCTTCTTCAACCAGGATAGCTTGATTCCAGTGACACAGTGAGCCCAGAACCCACGTCTGGGCATACCTGGCGCACTTAGGGCGAGAAAGCAAAAGACACACAATTGATGGACGGAATGCAGAACAAATCAAAACATTCACCCCCAGTCAAGAGCTCTGGGTTAAATTTATCATTCTTTTGCTCTCTATGCCACCCCAGTTTAGACCTGGCCATATGCAAATCAGTCTTGACCCTGTGCCTCATGGGAACAGTCCAGCCCGAACTGCCAAGCCAGGTCCTCCCTGGACCGGAAACAAGCATTCTAGGACCGGTTTCGGAGTTTCACCCCTCTTCAGCCAGGATAGCTTGATTCCAGTGGGACAGTGAGAGCAGGACCCATGTCTGGGCATACCTGGCGGACATAGTGCGAGAAAGCAAAAGACACACAATTGATGGACGGAATGCAGAAAAAATCAAAACATTCACCCCCAGTCAGGAGATCTGGGTTAAATCCATCATTCTTTTGCTCACCATGTCACCCCAGTTTAGACCTGGCCATATGCATATCAGTCCTGACCCTGTGCCTCATGGGAACAGTCCAGCCCGAACTGCCAAGCCAAGTCCTCCCTGGACTGGAAACAAGCATCCTAGGACCGGTTTCGGGGTTTCACCCCTCTTCAGCCAGGATAGCTTGATTCCACTGGTACAGTGAGCTCAGGGCACACGTCTGGGCATACCTGGCACACTTAGGGCGAGAAATCAAAAGACACACAATTGATGGACGGAATGCAGAACAAATCAAAACATTCACCCCCAGTCAAGAGTTCTGGGTTAAAACCATCATTCTTTTGCTCACCATGCCACCCCAGTTTAGACCTGGCCATAGGCAAATCAGTCTTGACCCTTTGCCTCATGGGAACAGTCCAGCCCGAACTGCCAAGCCAGGTCCTCCCTGGACGGGAAAAAGGCATCCTAGAACCGGTTTCGGGGTTTCACCCCTCTTCAGCCAGGATAGCTGATTCCAGGGGCATAGTGAGCCCAGGACCCACATCTGGGCATAACTGGCGCACTTAGGGCGAGAAAGCAAAAGACACACATTTGATGGACGGAATGCAAAACAAATCAAAACATTCACCCCCAGTCAAGAGATCTCGGTTAAATCCATCATTCTTTTGCTCACCATGCCACCCCAGTTTAGACCTGGCCTTATGCAAATCAGTCTTGACCCTGTGCCTCATGGGAACAGTCCAGCCCGAACTGCCAAGCCAGGTCCTCCCTGGTCCGGAAACAAGCATCCTCGGACCGGTTTCGGGGTTTCACCCCTCTTCAGCCAGGATAGCTTGATTCCAGTGGGACAGTGAGAGCAGGACCCATGTCTGGGTATACCTGGCGCTCTTAGGGCGAGAAAGCAAAAGACACACAATTGATGGACGGAATGCAGAACAAATCAAAACATTCACCCCCAGTCAAGAGATCTGGGTTAAATCCATCATTCTTTTGCTCACCATGCCACCCCAGTTTAGACCTGGCCATATGCAAATCAGTCTTGACCCTGTGCCTCATGGGAACAGTCCAGCCCGAACTGCCAAGCCAGGTCCTCCCTGGACCGGAAACATGCATCCTATGACCGGTTTCGGGGTTTCATCCCTCTTCAGCCAGGATCGCTTGAGTCCAGTGGCACAGTGAGCCCAGGACCCACGTCTGGGCATGCCTGGCGCACAAAGTGCGAGAAAGAAAAAGACACACAATTGATGGACGGAATGCAGAAAAAATCAAAACATTCACCCCCAATCAAGAGATCTGGGTTAAATCCATCATTCTTTTGCTCACCATGCCACTCCAGTTTAGACCTGGCCATATGCAAATCAGTCCTGACCCTGTGCCTCATGGGAACAGGCCAGCCCGAACTGCCAAGCCAGCTCCTCCCTGGACCGGAAACAAGCATCCTAGGACCGGTTTCGGATTTTCACCCCTGTTCAGCAAGGCTAGCTTGATTCAATTGGCACAGTGAGCCCAGGGCCCACGTCTGTGCATACCTGTCGCACTTAGGGCGAGAAAGCAAAAGACACACAATTGATGGACGGAATGCACAACAAATCAAAACATTCACCCCCAGTCAAGAGATCTGGGTTAAATCCATCATTCATTTGCCTATCATGCCTCTCCAGTTTAGACCTGGCCATATGCAAATCAGTCTTGACCCTGTGCCTCATGGAAACAGTACAGCCCGAACTGCCAAGCCAGGTCCTCCCTGGACAGGAAACAAGCATCCTAGGAAGGGTTTCGGGGTTTCACCCCTCTTCAGCCAGGATAGCTTGATTCCAGTGGCACAATGAGCCCAGGACCCACATCTGGGCATACCTGGCGCACTTAGGGCGATAAAGCAAAAGACACACAATTGATGGACGGAATGCAGAACAAATCAAAACATTCGCCCCCAGTCAAGAGATCTGGGTTAAATCCATCATTCTTTTGTTCACCATGCCACCCCAGTTTAGACCTGGCCATATGCAAATCAGTCTTGACCCTGTGCCTCATGGGAACAGTCCAGCCCGAACTGCCAAGCCAGGTCCTCCCTGGACCGGAAACAAGCATCCTAGGACCGGTTTCGGGGTTTCACCCCTCTTCAGCCAGGATAGCTTGATTCCAGTGGGACAGTGAGAGCAGGACCCATGTCTGGGCATACCTGGCGCACTTAGGGCGATAAAGCAAAAGACACACAATTGATGGACGGAATGCAGAACAAATCAAAACATTCAACTCCAGTCAAGAGATCTGGGTTAAATCCATCATTCTTTTGTTCACCATGCCACCCCAGTTTAGACCTGGCCATATGCAAATCAGTCTTGAACCTGTGCCTCATGGAAACAGTCCAGCCCGAACTGCCAAGCCAGGTCCTCCCTGGACCGGAAACAAGCATCCTATGACTGGTTTCGGGGTTTCATCCCTTTTCAGCCAGGATCGCTGGAGTCCAGTGGCACAGTGAGCCCAGGACCCACGTCTGGGCATACCTGGCGCACATAGTGCGAGAAAGCAAAAGACACACAATTGATGAACGGAATGCAGAAAAAATCAAAACATTCACCCCCAGTCAAGAGATCTGGGTTAAATCCATCATTCGTTTGCTCACCATGCCACCCCAGTTTAGACCTGGCCATATGCAAATCAGTCTTGACCCTGTGCCTCATGGGAACAGTCCAGCCCGAACTGCCAAGCCAGGTCCTCCCTGGACCGGAAACAAGCATTATAGGACCGGTTTCGGAGTTTCACCCCTCTTCAGCCAGGATAGCTTGATTCCAGTGGGACAGTGAGAGCAGGACCCATGTCTGGGCATACCTGGCGCACTTAGGGCGAGAAAGCAAAAGACACACAATTGATGGACCGAATGCAGAACAAATCAAAACATTCACCCCCAGTCAAGAGATCTGGGTTAAATCCATCATTCTTTTGCTCACCATGCCACCCCAGTTTAGACCTGGCCATATGCAAATCAGTCTTGACCCTGTGCCTCATGGGAACAGTCCAGCCCGAACTGCCAAGCCAGGTCCTCCCTGGACTGGAAACAAGCATCCTAAGACTGGTTTCGGGGTTTCATCCTTTTTCAGCCAGGATCGCTTGAGTCCAGTGGCACAGTGAGCCCAGGACCCATGTCTGGGCATACCTGGCGCACATAGGGCAAGAAAGCAAAAGACACACAATTGATGGACGGAATGCAGAAAAAATCAAAACATTCACCCCCAGTCAAGAGATCTGGGTAAAATCCATCATTCTTTTGCTCACCATGCCACCCCAGTTTAGACCTGGCCATATGCAAATCAGTCTTGACCCTGTGCCTCATGGGAACAGTCCAGCCCGAACTGCCAAGCCAGGTCCTCCCTGTACTGGAAACAAGCATCCTAGGACCGGTTTCGGGATTTCACCCCGCTTCAGCCAGGATAGCTTGATTCCAGTGGCACAGTGAGCCCAGGACCCACATCTGGGCATACCCGGCGCACTTAGGGCGAGAAAGCAAAAGGCACACAATTGATGGATGGAATGCAGAACAAATCAAAACATTGACCCCCAGTCAAGAGATCAGGGGTAAATCCATCATTCTTTTGTTCACCATGCCACCCCAGTCTAGACCTGGCCATATGCAAATCAGTCTTGACCCTGTGCCTCATGGGAACGTTCCAGCCCGAACTGCCAAGCCAGATCCTCCCTGGACCGGAAACAAGCATCCTAGGACCGGTTTCAGGGTTTCACCCCTCTTCAGCCGGGATAGCTTGATTCCAGTGGGACAGTGAGAGCAGGACCCATGTCTGGGCATACCTGGCGCACTTAGGGCGAGAAAGCAAAAGACACACAATTGATGGACGGAATGCAGAACAAATCAAAACATTTACCCCCAGTCAAGAGATCTGGGTTAAACCCATCATTGTTTTGCTCACAATGCCACCCCAGTTTAGACCTGGCCATATGCAAATCAGTCTTGACCCTGTGCCTCATGGGAACAGTCCAGCCTGAACTGCCAAGCCAGATCCTCCCTGGACCGGAAACAAGCATCCTAGGACCGGTTTCGGGGTTTCACCCCTCTTCAGCCAGGCTAGCTTGATTCCAGTGGCACAGTGAGCCCAGGACCCACGTCTGGGCATACCTGTCGCACTTAGGGCGAGAAAGCAAAAGACACACAATTGATGGACGGAATGCAGAACAAATCAAAACATTCACCCCCAGTCAAGAGATCTGGGTTAAACCCATCATTGTTTTGCTCACCGTGCCACCCCAGTTTAGACCTGGCCATATGCAAATCAGTCTTGACCCTGTGGCTCATGGGAACAGTCCAGCCCGAACTGCCAAGCCAGGTCCTCCCTGTACTGGAAACAAGCATCCTAGGACCGGTTTCGGGATTTCACCCCGCTTCAGCCAGGATAGCTTGATTCCATTGGCACAGTGAGCCCAGGACCCACATCTGGGCATACCCGGTGCACTTAAGGCGAGAAAGCAAAAGGCACACAATTGATGGATGGAATGCAGAACAAATCAAAACATTCACCCCCAGTCAAGAGATCTGGGTTAAATCCATCATTCTTTTGTTCACCATGCCACCCCAGTCTAGACCTGGCCATATGCAAATCAGTCTTGACCCTGTGCCTCATGGGAACATTCCAGCCCGAACTGCCAAGCCAGGTCCTCCCTGGACCGGAAACAAGCATCCTAGGACCGGTTTTGGGGTTTCACCCCTCTTCAGCCAGGATAGCTTGATTCCAGTGGGACAGTGAGAGCAGGACCCATGTCTGGGCATACCTGGCGCACTTAGGGCGAGAAAGCAAAAGACACACAATTGATGGACGGAATGCAGAATAAATCAAAACATTGACCCCCAGTCAAGAGCTCTGGGTTAAATTTATCATTCTTTTACTCACTATGCCACCCCAGTTTAGACCTGGCCATATGCAAATCAGTCTTGACCCTGTGCCTCATGGGAACAGTCCAGCCCGAACTGCCAAGCCAGGTCCTCCATGGACCGGAAACAAGCATCCTAGGACCAGTTTCGGGTTTTTACCCCTCTTCAGCCAGGATAGCTTGATTCCAGTGGCACAGTGAGCCCAGGACCCACATCTGGGCATACCTGGCGCACTTAGGGCGAGAAAGCAAAAGACACACAATTGATGGACAGGATGGAGAACAAATCAAAACATTCACCCCCAGTCGAGAGATCTGGGTTAAATTTATCATTCTTTTGCTCA
Organism: Triturus cristatus; assembly: GCF_964204655.1. Lineage (NCBI taxonomy): Eukaryota > Metazoa > Chordata > Amphibia > Caudata > Salamandridae > Triturus > Triturus cristatus. Next base: position 1,314,998,519 of record NC_140579.1, read on the forward strand.
TCATGCCACCCCACTTTTCACCTGGCCATATGCAAATCAGTCCTGACCCTGTGCCTCATGGGAACAGGCCAGCCCGAACTGTCAAGCCAGGTCCTCCCTGGACCGGAAACAAGCATCCTAGGACCGGTTTCGGGTTTTCACCCCTCTTCAGCCAGGCCTGCTTGATTCCAGTGGCACAGTGAGCCCAGGACCCATGTCTGGGCATACCTGGCGCACTTAGGGCGAGAAAGCAAAAGACACACAATTGATGGACGGAATGCAGAATAAATCAAAACATTGACCCCCAGTCAAGAGCTCTGGGTTAAATTTATCATTCTTTTGCTCACTATGCCACCCCAGTTTAGACCTGGCCATATGCAAATCAGTCTTGACCCTGTGCCTCATGGGAACAGTCCAGCCCGAACTGCCAAGCCAGGTCCTCCATGGACCGGAAACAAGCATCCTAGGACCGGTTTCGGGTTTTCACCCCTCTTCAGCCAGGATAGCTTGATTCCAGTGGCACAGTGAGCCCAGGACCCACATCTGGGCATACCTGGCGCACTTAGGGCGAGAAAGCAAAAGACACACAATTGATGGACAGGATGGAGAACAAATCAAAACATTCACCCCCAGTCGAGAGATCTGGGTTAAATTTATCATTCTTTTGCTTATCATGCCACCCCACTTTTCACCTGGCCATATGCAAATCAGTCCTGACCCTGTGCCTCATGGGAACAGTCCAGCCTGAACTGCCAAGCCAGATCCTCCCTGGACCGGAAACAAGCATCCTAGGACCGGTTTCGGGGTTTCACCCCTCTTCAACCAGGATAGCTTGATTCCAGTGACACAGTGAGCCCAGAACCCACGTCTGGGCATACCTGGCGCACTTAGGGCGAGAAAGCAAAAGACACACAATTGATGGACGGAATGCAGAACAAATCAAAACATTCACCCCCAGTCAAGAGCTCTCGGTTAAATTTATCATTCTTTTGCTCACTATGAAACCACAGTTTAGACCTGGCATATGCAAGTCAGTCTTGACCCTGTGCCTCATGGGAACAGTCCAGCCTGAACTGCAAAGCCAGGTCCTCCCTGGACCGGAAACAAGCATCCGATGACCGGTTTCGGGGTTTCATCCCTCTTCAGCCAGGATCGTTTGAGTCCAGTGGCACAGTGAGCCCAGGAGCCACGTCTGGGCATACCTGGCGCACATAGTGCGAGAAAGCAAAAGACACACAATTGATGGACGAATGCAGAACAAATCAAAACATTCACCCCCAGTCAAGAGATCTGGGTTAAACCCATCATTGTTTTGCTCACCATGCCACCACAATTTAGACCTGGCTATATGCATATCAGTCTTGACCCTGTGCCTCATGGGAACAGTCCAGCCCGAACTGCCAAGCCAGGTCCTCCCTGGACCGGAAACAAGCAACCTAGGACCGGTTTCGGGGTTTCACCCCTCTTCAACCAGGATAGCTTGATTCCAGTGACACAGTGAGCCCAGAACCCACGTCTGGGCATACCTGGCGCACTTAGGGCGAGAAAGCAAAAGACACACAATTGATGGACGGAATGCAGAACAAATCAAAACATTCACTCCCAGTCAAGAGCTCTGGGTTAAATTTATCATTCTTTTGCTAACTATGCCACCCCAGTTTAGACATGGCCATATGGAAATCAGTCTTGACCCTGTGCCTCATGGGAACAGTCCAGCCCGAACTGCCAAGCCAGGTCCTCCCTGGACCGGAAACAAGCATTCTAGGACCGGTTTCGGAGTTTCACCCCTCTTCAGCCAGGATAGCTTGATTCCAGTGGGACAGTGAGAGCAGGACCCATGTCTGGGTATACCTGGCGCTCTTAGGGCGAGAAAGCAGAAGACACACAATTGATGGACGGAATGCAGAACAAATCAAAACATTCACCCCCAGTCAAGAGATCTGGGTTAAAACCATCATTCTTTTGCTCACCATGCCACCCCAGTTTAGACCTGGCCATAGGCAAATCAGTCTTGACCCTTTGCCTCATGGGAACAGTCCAGCCCGAACTGCCAAGCCAGGTCCTCCCTGGACGGGAAAAAGGCATCCTAGAACCGGTTTCGGGGTTTCACCCCTCTTCAGCCAGGATAGCTGATTCCAGGGGCATAGTGAGCCCAGGACCCACATCTGGGCATAACTGGCGCACTTAGGGCGAGAAAGAAAAAGACACACATTTGATGGACGGAATGCAAAACAAATCAAAACATTCACCCCCAGTCAAGAGATCTCGGTTAAATCCATCATTCTTTTGCTCACCATGCCACCCCAGTTTAGACCTGGCCTTATGCAAATCAGTCTTGACCCTGTGCCTCATGGGAACAGTCCAGCCCGAACTGCCAAGCCAGTTCCTCCCTGGACCGGAAACAAGCATCCTAGGACCGGTTTCGGGGTTTCACCCCTATTCAGCCAGGATAGCTTGATTCCAGTGGGACAGTGAGAGCAGGACCCATGTCTGGGTATACCTGGCGCTCTTAAGGCGAGAAAGCAAAAGACACACAATTGATGGACGGAATGCAGAACAAATCAAAACATTCACCCCCAGTCAAGAGATCTGGGTTAAATCCATCATTCTTTTGCTCACCATGCCACCCCAGTTTAGACCTGGCCATATGCAAATCAGTCTTGACCCTGTGCCTCATGGGAACAGTCCAGCCCGAACTGCCAAGCCAGGTCCTCCCTGGACCGGAAACCTGCATCCTATGACCGGTTTTGGGGTTTCATCCCTCTTCAGCCAGGATCGCTTGAGTCCAGTGGCACAGTGAGCCCAGGACCCACGTCTGGGCTTACCTGGCGCACAAAGTGCGAGAAAGAAAAAGACACACAATTGATGGACGGAATGCAGAAAAAATCAAAACATTCACCCCCAGTCAAGAGATCTGGGTTAAATCCATCATTCTTTTGCTCACCATGCCACTCCAGTTTAGACCTGGCCATATGCAAATTATCCTGACCCTGTGCCTCATGGGAACAGGCCAGCCCGAACTGCCAAGCCAGGTCCTCCCTGGACCGGAAACAAGCATCCTAAGACCGGTTTCGGATTTTCACCCCTGTTCAGCCAGGCTAGCTTGATTCCAGTGGCACAGTGAGCCCAGGGCCCACGTCTGGGCATACCTGTCGCACTTAGGGCGAGAAAGCAAAAGACACACAATTGATGGACGGAATGCAGAAAAAATCAAAACATTCACCCCCAGTCAAGAGATCTGGGTTAAATCCATCATTCTTTTGCTCACCATGCCACTCCAGTTTAGACCTGGCCATATGCAAATTAGTCCTGACCCTGTGCCTCATGGGAACAGGCCAGCCCGAACTGCCAAGCCAGGTCCTCCCTGGACCGGAAACAAGCATCCTAAGACCGGTTTCGGATTTTCACCCCTGTTCAGCCAGGCTAGCTTGATTCCAGTGGCACAGTGAGCCCAGGGCCCACGTCTGGGCATACCTGTCGCACTTAGGGCGAGAAAGCAAAAGACACACAATTGATGGACGGAATGCAGAACAAATCAAAACATTCACCCCCAGTCAAGAGATCTGGGTTAAATCCATCATTCTTTTGCTCACCATGCCACCCCAGTTTAGACCTGGCCATATGCAAATCAGTCTTGACCCTGTGCCTCATGGGAACAGTCCATCCCGAACTGCCAAGCCAGGTCCTCCCTGGACCGGAAACAAGCATCCTATGACTGGTTTCGGGGTTTCATCCTTTTTCAGCCAGGATCGCTTGAGTCCAGTGGCACAGTGAGCCCAGGACCCATGTCTGGGCATACCTGGCGCACATAGTGCGAGAAAGCAAAAGACACACAATTGATGGACAGAATGCAGAAAAAATCAAAACATTCACCCCCAGTCAAGAGATCTGGGTTAAATCCATCATTCTTTTGCTCACCATGCCACCCCAGTTTAGACCTGGCCATATGCAAATCAGTCCTGACCCTGTGCCTCATGGGAACAGGCCAGCCCGAACTGCCAAGCCAGGTCCTCCCTGGACCGGAAACAAGCATCCTAGGACCGGTTTCGGGTTTTCACTCCTCTTCAGCCAGGCTAGCTTGATTCCAGTGGCACAGTGAGCCCAGGACCCACGTCTGGGCATACCTGTCACACTTAGGGCGAGAAAGCAAAAGACACACAATTGATGGACGGAATGCAGAACAAATCAAAACATTCACCCCCAGTCAAGAGATCTGGGTTAAACCCATCATTGTTTTGCTCACCGTGCCACCCCAGTTTAGACCTGGCCATATGCAAATCAGTCTTGACCCTGTGCCTAATGGGAACAGTCCAGCCCGAACTGGCAAGCCAGATCCTCCCTGGACCGGAAACAAGCATTCTAGGACCGGTTTTGGGGTTTCACCCCTCTTCAACCAGTATAGCTTGATTCCAGTGACACATTGAGCCCAGAACCCACGTCTGGGCATACCTGGCGCACTTAGGGCGAGAAAGCAAAAGACACACAATTGATGGACGGAATGCAGAACAAATCAAAACATTCACCCCCAGTCAAGAGCTCTGGGTTAAATTTATCATTCTTTTGCTCACTATGCCACCCCAGTTTAGACCTGGCCATATGCAAATCAGTCTTGACCCTGTGCCTCATGGGAACAGTCCAGCCCGAACTGCCAAGCCAGGTCCTCCCTGTACTGGAAACAAGCATCCTAGGACCGGTTTCGGGATTTCACCCCGCTTCAGCCAGGATAGCTTGATTCCAGTGGCACAGTGAGCCCAGGACCCACATCTGGGCATACCCGGCGCACTTAGGGCGAGAAAGCAAAAGGCACACAATTGATGGATGGAATGCAGAACAAATCAAAACATTCACTCCCAGTCAAGAGATCTGGGTTAAATCCATCATTCTTTTGTTCACCATGCCACCCCAGTCTAGACCTGGCCATATGCAAATCAGTCTTGACCCTGTGCCTCATGGGAACATTCCAGCCCGAACTGCCAAGCCAGGTCCTCCCTGGACCGGAAACAAGCATCCTAGGACCAGTTTCGGGGTTTCACCCCTCTTCAGCCAGGATAGCTTGATTCCAGTGGGACAGTGAGAGCAGGACCCATGTCTGGGCATACCTGGCGCACTTAGGGCGAGAAAGCAAAAGACACACAATTGATGGACGGAATGCAGAACAAATCAAAACATTCACCCCCAGTCAAGAGCTCTGGGTTAAATTTATCATTCTTTTGCTCACTATGCCACCCCAGTCTAGACCTGGCCATATGCAAATCAGTCTTGACCCTGTGCCTCATGGGAACATTCCAGCCCGAACTGCCAAGCCAGGTCCTCCCTGGACCGGAAACAAGCATCCTAGGACCAGTTTCGGGGTTTCACCCCTCTTCAGCCAGGATAGCTTGATTCCAGTGGGACAGTGAGAGCAGGACCCATGTCTGGGCATACCTGGCGCACTTAGGGCGAGAAAGCAAAAGACACACAATTGATGGACGGAATGCAGAACAAATCAAAACATTCACCCCCAGTCAAGAGCTCTGGGTTAAATTTATCATTCTTTTGCTCACTATGCCACCCCAGTTTAGACCTGGCCATATGCAAATCAGTCTTGACCCTGTGCCTCATGGGAACAGTCCAGCCCGAACTGCCAAGCCATGTCCTCCATGGACCGGAAACAAGCATCCTAGGACCGGTTTCGGGTTTTCACCCCTCTTCAGCCAGGATAGCTTGATTCCAGTGGCACAGTGAGCCCAGGACCCACATCTGGGCATACCTGGCGCACTTAGGGCGAGAAAGCAAAAGACACACAATTGATGGACAGGATGGAGAACAAATCAAAACATTCACCCCCAGTCGAGAGATCTGGGTTAAATTTATCATTCTTTTGCTCATCATGCCACCCCACTTTTCACCTGGCCATATGCAAATCAGTCCTGACCCTGTGCCTCATGGGAACAGGCCAGCCCGAACTGTCAAGCCAGGTCCTCCCTGGACCGGAAACAAGCATCCTAGGACCGGTTTCGGGTTTTCACCCCTCTTCAGCCAGGCCTGCTTGATTCCAGTGGCACAGTGAGCCCAGGACCCACGTCTGGGCATACCTGTCGCACTTAGGGCGAGAAAGCAAAAGACACACAATTGATGGACGGAATGCAGAACAAATCAAAACATTCACCCCCAGTCAAGAGATCTGGGTTAAACCCATCATTTTTTTGCTCACTATGCCACCCCAGTTTAGACCTGGCCATATGCAAATCAGTCTTGACCCTGTGCCTCATGGGAACAGTCCAGCCTGAACTGCCAAGCCAGATCCTCCCTGGACCGGAAACAAGCATCTTAGGACCGGTTTCGGGGTTTCACCCCTCTTCAGCCAGGCTAGCTTGATTCCAGTGGCACAGTGAGCCCAGGACCCACGTCTGGTCATACCTGTCGCACTTAGGGTGAGAAAGCAAAAGACACACAATTGATGGCTGGAATGCAGAACAAATCAAAACATTCACCCCCAGTCAAGAGATCTGGGTTCAACCCATCATTGTTTTGCTCACCGTGCCACCCCAGTTTAGACCTGGCCATATGCAAATCAGTCTTGACCCTGTGCCTAATGGGAACAGTCCAGCCCGAACTGCCAAGCCAGATCCTCCCTGGACCGGAAACAAGCATTCTAGGACTGGTTATGGGGTTTCACCCCTCTTCAACCAGGATAGCTTGATTCCAGTGACACATTGAGCCCAGAACCCACGTCTGGGCATACCTGGCGCACTTAGGGCGAGAAAGCAAAAGACACACAATTGATGGACGGAATGCAGAACAAATCAAAACATTCACTCCCTGTCAAGAGCTCTGGGTTAAATTTATCATTCTTTTGCTCACTATGCCACCCCAGTTTAGACCTGGCCATATGCAAATCAGTCTTGACCCTGTGCCTCATGGGAACAGTCCAGCCCGAACTGCCAAGCCAGGTCCTCCCTGTACTGGAAACAAGCATCCTAGGACCGGTTTCGGGATTTCACCCTGCTTCAGCCAGGATAGCTTGATTCCAGTGGCACAGTGAGCCCAGGACCCACATCTGGGCATACCCGGCGCACTTAGGGCGAGAAAGCAAAAGGCACACAATTGATGGATGGAATACAGAACAAATCAAAACATTCACCCCCAGTCAAGAGATCTGGGTTAAATCCATCATTCTTTTGTTCACCATGCCACCCCAGTGCAAATCAGTCTTGACCCTGTGCCTCATGGGAACATTCCAGCCCGAACTGCCAAGCCAGGTCCTCCCTGGACCGGAAACAAGCATCCTAGGACCGGTTTCGGGGTTTCACCCCTCTTCAGCCAGGATAGCTTGATTCCAGTGGGACAGTGAGAGCAGGACCCATGTCTGGCCATACCTGGCGCACTTAGGGCGAGAAAGCAAAAGACACACAATTGATGGACGGAATGCAGAATAAATCAAAACATTCACCCCCAGTCAAGAGCTTTGGGTTAAATTTATCATTCTTTTGCTCACTATGCCACCCCAGTTTAGACCTGGCCATATGCAAATCAGTCTTGACCCTGTGCCTCATGGGAACAGTCCAGCCCGAACTGCCAAGCCAGGTCCTCCATGGACCGGAAACAAGCATCCTAGGACCGGTTTCGGGTTTTCACCCCTCTTCACCCAGGATAGCTTGATTCCAGTGGCACAGTGAGCCCAGGCCCACATCTGGGCATACCTGGCGCACTTAGGGCGAGAAAGCAAAAGACACACAATTGATGGACAGGATGGAGAACAAATCAAAACATTCACCCCCAGTCGAGAGATCTGGGTTAAATTTATCATTCTTTTGCTCATCATGCCACCCCACTTTTCACCTGGCCATATGCAAATCAGTCCTGACCCTGTGCCTCATGGGAACAGGCCAGCCCGAACTGTCAAGCCAGGTCCTCCCTGGACCGGAAACAAGCATTCTAGGACCGGTTTTGGGGTTTCACCCCTCTTCAACCAGTATAGCTTGATTCCAGTGACACATTGAGCCCAGAACCCACGTCTGGGCATACCTGGCGCACTTAGGGCGAGAAAGCAAAAGACACACAATTGATGGACGGAATGCAGAACAAATCAAAACATTCACCCCCAGTCAAGAGATCTGGGTTAAATCCATCATTCTTTTGTTCACCATGCCACCCCAGTTTAGACCTGGCATATGCAAATCAGTCTTGACCCTGTGCCTCATGGGAACAGTCCAGCCCGAACTGCCAAGCCAGATCCTCCCTGGACCGGAAACAAGCATCCTAGGACCGGTTTCGGGGTTTCACCCCTCTTCAGCCAGGCTAGCTTGATTCCAGTGGCACAGTGAGCCCAGGACCCACGTCTGGGCATATCTGTCGCACTTAGGGCGAGAAAGCAAAAGACACACAATTGATGGACGAATGCAGAACAAATCAAAACATTCACCCCCAGTCAAGAGATCTGGGTTAAACCCATCATTGTTTTGCTCACTGTGCCACCCCAGTTTAGACCTAGCCATATGCAAATCAGTCTTGACCCTGTGCCTAATGGGAACAGTCCAGCCCGAACTGCCAAGCCAGATCCTCCCTGGACCGGAAACAAGCATTCTAGGACCGGTTTTGGGGTTTCACCCCTCTTCAACCAGGATAGCTTGATTCCAGTGACACATTGAGCCCAGAACCCACGTCTGGGCATACCTGGCGCACTTAGGGCGAGAAAGCAAAAGACACACAATTGATGGACGGAATAAAGAACAAATCAAAACATTCACCCCCAGTCAAGAGCTCTGGGTTAAATTTATCATTCTTTTGCTCACTATGCCACCCCAGTTTAGACCTGGCCATATGCAAATCAGTCTTGACCCTGTGCCTCATGGGAACAGTCCAGCCCGAACTGCCAAGCCAGGTCCTCCCTGTACTGGAAACAAGCATCCTAGGACCGGTTTTGGGATTTCACCCCGCTTCAGCCAGGATAGCTTGATTCCAGTGGCACAGTGAGCCCAGGACCCACATCTGGGCATACCCGGCGCACTTAGGGCGAGAAAGCAAAAGGCACACAATTGATGGATGGAATGCAGAACAAATCAAAACATTCACCCCCAGTCAAGAGATCTGGGTTAAATCCATCATTCTTTTGTTCACCATGCCACCCCAGTCTAGACCTGGCCATATGCAAATCAGTCTTGACCCTGTGCCTCATGGGAACATTCCAGCCCGAACTGCCAAGCCAGGTCCTCCCTGGACCGGAAGCAAGCATCCTAGGACCGGTTTCGGGGTTTCACCCCTCTTCAGCCAGGATAGCTTGATTCCAGTGGGACAGTGAGAGCAGGACCCATGTCTGGGCATACCTGGCGCACTTAGGGCGAGAAAGCAAAAGACACACAATTGATGGACGGAATGCAGAATAAATCAAAACATTCACCCCCAGTCAAGAGCTCTGAGTTAAATTTATCATTCTTTTGCTCACTATGCCACCCCAGTTTAGACCTGGCCATATGCAAATCAGTCTTGACCCTGTGCCTCATGGGAACAGTCCAGCCCGAACTGCCAAGCCAGGTCCTCCATGGACCGGAAACAAGCATCCTAGGACCGGTTTCGGTTTTTCACCCCTCTTCAGCCAGGATAGCTTGATTCCAGTGGCACAGTGAGCCCAGGACCCACATCTCGGCATACCTGGCGCACTTAGGGCGAGAAAGCAAAAGACACACAATTGATGGACAGGATGGAGAACAAATCAAAACATTCACCCCCAGTCGAGAGATCTGGGTTAAATTTATCATTCTTTTGCTCATCATGCCACCCCACTTTTCACCTGGCCATATGCAAATCAGTCCTGACCCTGTGCCTCATGGGAACAGGCCAGCCCGAACTGTCAAGCCAGGTCCTCCCTGGACCGGAAACAAGCATCCTAGGACCGGTTTCGGGTTTTCACCCCTCTTCAGCCAGGCCTGCTTGATTCCAGTGGCACAGTGAGCCCAGGACCCACATCTGGGCATACCTGTCGCACTTAGGGCGAGAAAGCAAAAGACACACAATTGATGGACGGAATGCAGAACAAATCAAAACATTCACCCCCAGTCAAGAGATCTGGGTTAAACCCATCATTGTTTTGATCACCATGCCACCCCAGTTTATACCTGGCCATATGCACATCAGTCTTGACCCTGTGCCTCATGGGAACAGTCCAGCCTGAACTGCCAAGCCAGATCCTCCCTGGACCGTAAACAAGCATCCTAGGACCGGTTTCGGGGTTTCACCCCTCTTCAACCAGGATAGCTTGATTCCAGTGACACAGTGTGCCCAGAACCCACGTCTGGGCATACCTGGCGCACTTAGGGTGAGAAAGCAAAAGACACACAATTGATGGACGGAATGCAGAACAAATCAAAACATTCACCCCCAGTCAAGAGCTCTCGGTTAAATTTATCATTCTTTTGCTCACTATGAAACCCCAGTTTAGACCTGGCCATATGCAAGTCAGTCTTGAACCTGTGCCTCATGGGAACAGTCCAGCCTGAACTGCAAAGCCAGGTCCTCCCTGGACCGGAAACAAGCATCCTATGACCGGTTTCGTGGTTTCATCCCTCTTCAGCCAGGATCGTTTGAGTCCAGTGGCACAGTGAGCCCAGGACCCACGTCTGGGCATACCTGGCGCACATAGTGCGAGAAAGCAAAAGACACACAATTGATGGACGGAATGCAGAAAAAATCAAAACATTCACCCCCAGTCAAGAGATCTGGGTTAAACCCATCATTGTTTTGCTCACCATGCCACCTCAGTTTAGACCTGGCCATATGCAAATCAGTCTTGACCCTGTGCCTCATGGGAACAGTCCAGCCGAACTGCCAAGCCAGGTCCTCCCTGGACCGGAAACAAGCATCCTAGGACTGGTTTCGGGGTTTCACCACTCTTCAGCCAGGATAGCTTGATTCCAGTGGCACAGTGAGCCCAGAACCCACGTCTGGGCATACCTGGTGCACTTAGGGCGAGAAAGCAAAAGACACACAATTGATGGACGAATGCAGAACAAATCAAAACATTCACCCCCAGTCAAGAAATCTGGGTTAAACCCATCATTGTTTTGCTCACCATGCCACCCCAGTTTAGATCTGGCCATATGCATATCAGTCTTGACCCTGTGCCTCATGGGAACAGTCCAGCCCGAACTGCCAAGCCAGGTCCTCCCTGGAACGGAAACAAGCATCCTAGGACCGGTTTCGGGGTTTCACCCCTCTTCAACCAGGATAGCTTGATTCCAGTGACACAGTGAGCCCAGAACCCACGTCTGGGCATACCTGGCGCACTTAGGGCGAGAAAGCAAAAGACACACAATTGATGGACGGAATGCAGAACAAATCAAAACATTCACTCCCAGTCAAGAGCTCTGGGTTAGATTTATCATTCTTTTGCTAACTATGCCACCCCAGTTTAGACCTGGCCATATGCAAATCAGTCTTGACCCTGTGCCTCATGGGAACAGTCCAGCCCGAACTGCCAAGCCAGGTCCTCCCTGGACAGGAAACAAGCATTCTAGGACCGGTTTCGGAGTTTCACCCCTCTTCAGCCAGGATAGCTTGATTCCAGTAGGACAGTGAGAGCAGGACCCATGTCTGGGTATACCTGGCGCTCTTAGGGCGAGAAAGCAAAAGACACACAATTGATGGACGGAATGCAGAACAAATCAAAACATTCACCCCCAGTCAAGAGATCTGGGTTAAAACCATCATTCTTTTGCTCACCATGCCACCCCAGTTTAGACCTGGCCATAGGCAAATCAGTCTTGACCCTTTGCCTCATGGGAACAGTCCAGCCCGAACTGCCAAGCCAGGTCCTCCCTGGACGGGAAAAAGGCATCCTAGAACCGGTTTCGGGGTTTCACCCCTCTTCAGCCAGGATAGCTGATCCCAGGGGCATAGTGAGCCCAGGACCCACATCTGGGCATAACTGGCGCACTTAGGGCGAGAAACAAAAAGACACACATTTGATGGACGGAATGCAAAACAAATCAAAACATTCACCCCCAGTCAAGAGCTCTGGGTTAGATTTATCATTCTTTTGCTAACTATGCCACCCCAGTTTAGACCTGGCCATATGCAAATCAGTCTTGACCCTGTGCCTCATGGGAACAGTCCAGCCCGAACTGCCAAGCCAGGTCCTCCCTGGACCGGAAACAAGCATTCTAGGACCGGTTTCGGAGTTTCACCCCTCTTCAGCCAGGATAGCTTGATTCCAGTAGGACAGTGAGAGCAGGACCCATGTCTGGGTATACCTGGCGCTCTTAGGGCGAGAAAGCAAAAGACACACAATTGATGGACGGAATGCAGAACAAATCAAAACATTCACCCCCAGTCAAGAGCTCTCGGTTAAATTTATCATTCTTTTGCTCACTATGAAACCCCAGTTTAGACCTGGCCATATGCAAGTCAGTCTTGAACCTGTGCCTCATGGGAACAGTCCAGCCTGAACTGCAAAGCCAGGTCCTCCCTGGATCGGAAACAAGCATCCTATGACCGGTTTCGGGGTTTCATCCCTCTTCAGCCAGGATCGCTTGAGTCGAGTGGCACAGTGAGCCCAGGACCCACGTCTGGGCATACCTTTCGCACAAAGTGCGAGAAAGAAAAAGACACACAATTGATGGACGGAATGCAGAAAGAATCAAAACATTCACCCCCAGTCAAGAGATCTGGACTAAATCCATCATTCTTTTGCTCACCATGCCACTCCAGTTTAGACCTGGCCATATGCAAATTAGTCCTGACCCTGTGCCTCATGGGAACAGGCCAGCCCGAACTGCCAAGCCAGGTCCTCCCTGGACAGGATACAAGCATCCTAGGAAGGGTTTCGGGGTTTCACCCCTCTTCAGCCAGGATAGCTTGATTCCAGTGGCACAGTGAGCCCAGGACCCACATCTCGGCATACCTGGCGCACTTAGGGCGAGAAAGCAAAAGACACACAATTGATGGACGGAATGGAGAACAAATCAAAACATTCACCCCCAGTCGAGAGATCTGGGTTAAATTTATCATTCTTTTGCTCATCATGCCACCCCACTTTTGACCTGCCATATGCAAATCAGTCTTGACTGTGTGCCTCATGGGAACAGTCCAGCCGAACTGCCAAGCCAGGTCCTCCCTGGACCGGAAACAAGCATCCTAGGACCGGTTTCGGGGTTTCACCCCTCTTCAGCCAGGATAGCTTGATTCCAGTGACACAGTGTGCCCAGACCCCACGTCTGGGCATACCTGGCGCACTTAGGGCGAGAAAGCAAAAGACACACAATTGATGGACGGAATGCAGAACTAATCAAAACATTCACCCCCAGTCAAGAGCTCTCGGTTAAATTTATCATTCTTTTGCTCACTATGAAACCCCAGTTTAGACCTTGCCATATGCAAGTCAGTCTTGAACCTGTGCCTCATGGGAACAGTCCAGCCTGAACTGCAAAGCCAGGTCCTCCCTGGACCGGAAACAAGCATCCTATGACCGGTTTCGTGGTTTCATCCCTCTTCAGCCAGGATCGTTTGAGTCCAGTGGCACAGTGAGCCCAGGACCCAAGTCTGGGCATACCTGGCGCACATAGTGCGAGAAAGCAAAAGACACACAATTGATGGACGGAATGCAGAAAAAATCAAAACATTCACCCCCAGTCAAGAGATCTGGGTTAAACCCATCATTGTTTTGCTCACCATGCCACCTCAGTTTAGACCTGGCCATATGCAAATCAGTCTTGACCCTGTGCCTCATGGGAACAGTCCAGCCGAACTGCCAAGCCAGGTTCTCCCTGGACCGGAAACAAGCATCCTAGGACTGGTTTCGGGGTTTCACCACTCTTCAGCCAGGATAGCTTGATTCCAGTGGCACAGTGAGCCCAGAACCCACGTCTGGGCATACCTGGCGCACTTAGGGCGAGAAAGCAAAAGACACACAATTGATGGACGAATGCAGAACAAATCAAAACATTCACCCCCAGTCAAGAAATCTGGGTTAAACCCATCATTGTTTTGCTCACCATGCCACCCCAGTTTAGACCTGGCCATATGCATATCAGTCTTGACCCTGTGCCTCATGGGAACAGTCCAGCCCGAACTGCCAAGCCAGGTCCTCCCTGGACCGGAAACAAGCATCCTAGGACCGGTTTCGGGGTTTCACCCCTCTTCAACCAGGATAGCTTGATTCCAGTGACACAGTGAGCCCAGAACCCACGTCTGGGCATACCTGGCGCACTTAGGGCGAGAAAGCAAAAGACACACAATTGATGGACGGAATGCAGAACAAATCAAAACATTCACTCCCAGTCAAGAGCTCTGGGTTAGATTTATCATTCTTTTGCTAACTATGCCACCCCAGTTTAGACCTGGCCATATGCAAATCAGTCTTGACCCTGTGCCTCATGGGAACAGTCCAGCCCGAACTGCCAAGCCAGGTCCTCCCTGGACCGGAAACAAGCATTCTAGGACCGGTTTCGGAGTTTCACCCCTCTTCAGCCAGGATAGCTTGATTCCAGTAGGACAGTGAGAGCAGGACCCATGTCTGGGTATACCTGGCGCTCTTAGGGCGAGAAAGCAAAAGACACACAATTGATGGACGGAATGCAGAACAAATCAAAACATTCACCCCCAGTCAAGAGATCTGGGTTAAAACCATCATTCTTTTGCTCACCATGCCACCCCAGTTTAGACCTGGCCATAGGCAAATCAGTCTTGACCCTTTGCCTCATGGGAACAGTCCAGCCCGAACTGCCAAGCCAGGTCCTCCCTGGACGGGAAAAAGGCATCCTAGAACCGGTTTCGGGGTTTCACCCCTCTTCAGCCAGGATAGCTGATCCCAGGGGCATAGTGAGCCCAGGACCCACATCTGGGCATAACTGGCGCACTTAGGGCGAGAAACAAAAAGACACACATTTGATGGACGGAATGCAAAACAAATCAAAACATTCACCCCCAGTCAAGAGATCTCGGTTAAATCCATCATTCTTTTGCTCACCATGCCACCCCAGTTTAGACCTGGCCTTATGCAAATCAGTCTTGACCCTGTGCCTCATGGGAACAGTCCAGCCCGAACTGCCAAGCCGGGTCCTCCCTGGACCGGAAACAAGCATCCTAGGACCGGTTTCGGGGTTTCACCCCTCTTCAGCCAGGATAGCTTGATTCCAGTGGGACAGTGAGAGCAGGACCCATGTCTGGGTATACCTGGCGCTCTTAGGGCGAGAAAGCAAAAGACACACAATTGATGGACGGAATGCAGAACAAATCAAAACATTCACCCCCAGTCAAGAGATCTGGGTTAAATCCATCATTCTTTTGCTCACCATGCCACCCCAGTTTAGACCTGGCCATATGCAAATCAGTCTTGACCCTGTGCCTCATGGGAACAGTCCAGCCCGAACTGCCAAGCCAGGTCCTCCCTGGACCGGAAACATGCATCCTATGACCGGTTTCGGGGTTTCATCCCTCTTCAGCCAGGATCGCTTGAGTCGAGTGGCACAGTGAGCCCAGGACCCACGTCTGGGCATACCTTTCGCACAAAGTGCGAGAAAGAAAAAGACACACAATTGATGGACGGAATGCAGAAAGAATCAAAACATTCACCCCCAGTCAAGAGATCTGGATTAAATCCATCATTCTTTTGCTCACCATGCCACTCCAGTTTAGACCTGGCCATATGCAAATTAGTCCTGACCCTGTGCCTCATGGGAACAGGCCAGCCCGATCTGCCAAGCCAGGTCCTCCCTGGACAGGATACAAGCATCCTAGGAAGGGTTTCGGGGTTTCACCCCTCTTCAGCCAGGATAGCTTGATTCCAGTGGCACAGTGAGCCCAGGACCCACATCTCGGCATACCTGGCGCACTTAGGGCGAGAAAGCAAAAGACACACAATTGATGGACGGAATGGAGAACAAATCAAAACATTCACCCCCAGTCGAGAGATCTGGGTTAAATTTATCATTCTTTTGCTCATCATGCCACCCCACTTTTGACCTGCCATATGCAAATCAGTCTTGACTGTGTGCCTCATGGGAACAGTCCAGCCGAACTGCCAAGCCAGGTCCTCCCTGGACCGGAAACAAGCATCCTAGGACCGGTTTCGGGGTTTCACCCCTCTTCAGCCAGGATAGCTTGATTCCAGTGGCACAGTGAGCCCAGAATTCACGTCTGGGCATACCTGGCGCACTTAGGGCGAGAAAGCAAAAGACACACAATTGATGGATGGAATGCAGAACAAATCAAAACATTCACCCCCAGTCAAGAGATCTGGGGTAAATCCATCATTCATTTGCCTATCATGTCTCTCCAGTTTAGACCTGACCATATGCAAATCAGTCTTGACCCTGTGCCTCATGGAAACAGTACAGCCCGAACTGCCAAGCCAGGTCCTCCCTGGACAGGAAACAAGCATCCTAGGAAGGGTTTCGGGGTTTCACCCCTCTTCAGCCAGGATAGCTTGATTCCAGTGGCACAGTGAGCCCAGGACCCACATCTCGGCATACCTGGCGCACTTAGGGCGAGAAAGCAAAAGACACACAATTGATGGACGGAATGGAGAACAAATCAAAACATTCACCCCCAGTCGAGAGATCTGGGTTAAATTTATCATTCTTTTGCTCATCATGCCACCCCACTTTTGACCTGCCATATGCAAATCAGTCTTGACTGTGTGCCTCATGGGAACAGTCCAGCCGAACTGCCAAGCCAGGTCCTTCCTGGACCGGAAACAAGCATCCTAGGACCGGTTTCGGGGTTTCACCCCTCTTCAGCCAGGATAGCTTGATTCCAGTGGCACAGTGAGCCCAGAATTCACGTCTGGGCATACCTGGCGCACTTAGGGCGAGAAAGCAAAAGACACACAATTGATGGACGGAATGCAGAACAAATCAAAACATTCACCCCCAGTCAAGAGATCTGGGTTAAACCCATCATTGTTTTGCTCACCATGCCACCCCAGTTTAGACCTGGCCATATGCAAACCAGTCTTGACCCTGTGCCTCATGGGAACAGTCCAGCCCGAACTGCCAAGCCAGGTCCTCCCTGGACCGGAAACAAGCATCCTAGGACCGGTTTCGGGGTTTCACCCCTCTTCAACCAGGATAGCTTGATTCCAGTGACACAGTGAGCCCAGAACCCACGTCTGGGCATACCTGGCGCACTTAGGGCGAGAAAGCAAAAGACACACAATTGATGGACGGAATGCAGAAAAAATCAAAACATTCACCCCCAGTCAAGAGCTCTGGGTTAAATTTATCATTCTTTTGCTCACTATGCCACCCCAGTTTAGACATGGCCATATGCAAATCAGTCTTGACCCTGTGCCTCATGGGAACAGTCCAGCCCGAACTGCCAAGCCAGGTCCTCCCTAGACCGGAAACAAGCATCCTAGGACCGGTTTCGGGGTTTCACCCCTCTTCAGCCAGGATTGCTTGATTCCAGTGGGACAGTGAGAGCAGGACCCATGTCTGGGCATACCTGGCGCACTTAGGGCGAGAAAGCAAAAGACACACAATTGATGGACGGAATGCAGAACAAATCAAAACATTCACCCCCAGTCAAGAGATCTGGGTTAAATCCATCATTCTTTTGCTCACCATGCCACCCCAGTTTAGACTTGGCCATAAGCAAATCAGTCTTCACCCTGTGCCTCATGGGAACAGTCCAGCCCGAACTGCCAAGCCAGGTCCTCCCTGGACCGGAAACAAGCATCCTATGACTGGTTTCGGGGTTTCATTCCTTTTCAGCCAGGATCGATTGAGTCCAGTCGCACAGTGAGCCCAGGACCCACGTCTGGGCATACCTGGCGCACATTGTGCAAGAAAGCAAAAGACACACAATTGATGAACGGAATGCAGAAAAATTCAAAACATTCACCCCAGTCAAGAGATCTTGGTTAAATCCATCATTCTTTTGCTCACCATGCCACACCAGTTTAGACCTGGCCATATGCAAATCAGTCCTGACCCTGTGCCTCATGGGAACAGGCCAGCCCGAACTGCCAAGCCAGGTCCTCCCTGGACCGGAAACAAGCATCCTAGGACCAGTTTCGGGTTTTCACCCCTGTTCAGCCAGGCTAGCTTTATTCCAGTGGCACAGTGAGCCCAGGACCCACGTCTGGGCATACTTGTCGCACTTAGGGCGAGAAAGCAAAAGACACACAATTTATGGACAGAATGCAGAACAAATCAAAACATTCACCCCCAGTCAAGAGATCTGGGTTAAATCCATCATTCTTTTGCTCACCATGCCACTCCAGTTTAGACCTTGCCATATGCAAATCAGTCCTCACCCTGTGCCTCATGGGAACAGGCCAGCCCGAACTGCCAAGCCAGGTCCTCCCTGGATCGGAAACAAGCATCCTAGGAAGGGTTTCGGGGTTTCACCCCTCTTCAGCCAGGATAGCTTGGTTCCAGTGGCACAGTGAGCCCAGGACCCACATCTGGGCATACCTGGCGCACTTAGGGCGAGAAAGCAAAAGACACACAATTGATGGACGGAATGGAGAACAAATCAAAACATTCACCCCCAGTCGAGAGATCTGGGTTAAATTTATAATTCTTTTCCTCATCATGCCACCCCACTTTTCACCTGGCCATATGCAACTCAGTCTTGACCGTGTGCCTCATGGGAACAGTCCAGCCGAACTGCCGAGCCAGGTCCTCCCTGGACCGGAAACAAGCATCCTAGGACCGGTTTCGGGGTTTTACCCCTCTTCAGCCAGGATGGCTTGATTCCAGTGGCACAGTGAGCCCAGAACCCACGTCTGGGCATACCTGGCGCACTTAGGGCGAGAAAGCAAAAGACACACAATTGATGGACGGAATGCAGAACAAATCAAAACATTCACCCCCAGTCAAGAGATCTGGGTTAAACCCATCATTGTTTTGCTCACCATGCCACCCCAGTTTAGACCTGACCATATGCAAATCAGTCTTGACCCTGTGCCTCATGGGAACAGTTTAGCCCGATCTGCCAAGCCAGATCCTCCCTGGACCGGAAACAAGCATCCTAGGACCGGTTTTGGGGTTTCACCCCTCTTCAACCAGGATAGCTTGATTCCACTGACACAGTGATCCTAGAACCCACGTCTGGGCATACCTGGCACACTTAGGGCGAGCAAGCAAAAGATACACAATTGATGGACGGAATGCAGAACAAATCAAAACATTCACCCCCAGTCAAGAGCTCTGGGTTAAATTTATCATTCTTTTGCTCACTATGCCACGCCAGTTTAGACCTGGCCATATGCAAATCAGTCTTGACCCTGTGCCTCATGGGAACAGTCCAGCCCGAACTGCCAAGCCAGGTCCTCCCTGGACCGGAAACAAGCATTCTATGACTGGTTTTGGGGTTTCATCCTTTTTCAGCCAGGATTGCTTGAGTCCAGTGGCACAGTGAGCCCAGGACCCATGTCTGGGCATACCTGGCGCACATAGTGCGAGAAAGCAAGACACACAATTGATGGACGGAATGCAGAAAAAATCAAAACATTCACCCCCAGTCAAGAGTTCTGAGTTAAATCCATCATTCTTTTGCTCACCATGCCACCCCAGTTTAGACCTGGCCATATGCAAATCAGTCTTGACCCTGTGCCTCATGGGAACAGTCCAGCCCGAACTGCCAAGCCAGGTCCTCCCTGGACCGGAAACAAGCATCCTAGGACCGGTTTCGGGGTTCCATCCCTCTTCAGCCAGGATTGTTTGAGTCCAGTGGCACAGTGAGCCCAGGACCCACGTCTGGGCATACCTGGCGCACATAGTGCGAGAAAGCAAAAGACACACAATTGATGGACGGAATGCAGATAAAATCAAAACATTCACCCCCAGTCAAGAGATCTGGGTTAAATCCATCATTCTTTTGCTCACCATGCCACTCCAGTTTAGACCTGGCCATATGCAAATCAGTCCTGACCCTGTGCCTCATGGGAACAGGCTAGCCCGACCTGCCAAACCAGGTCCTCCCTGGACCAGAAACATGCATCCTAGGAAGGGTTTCGGGGTTTCACCCCTCTTCAATGAGGATAGCTTGATTCCAGTGGCACAGTGAGCCCAGGACCCACATCTGGGCATACCTGGCGCACTTAGGGCGAGAAAGCAAAAGACACACAAATGATGGACGGAATGGAGAACAAATCAAAACATTCACCCCCAGTCGAGAGATCTGGGTTAAATTTATCATTCTTTTGCTCATCATGCCACCCCACTTTTCACCTGGCCATATGCAAATCAGTCTTGACCGTGTGCCTCATGGGAACAGTCCAGCCGAACTGCCAAGCCAGGTCCTCCCTGGACCGGAAACAAGCATCCTAGGACCGGTTTCGTGGTTTCACCCCTCTTCAGCCAGGATAGCCTGATTCCAGTGGCACAGTGAGCCCAGAACCCCTGTCTGGGCATACCTGGCGCACTTAGGGCGAGAAAGCAAAAGACACACAATTGATGGACGGAATGCAGAACAAATCAAAACATTCACCCCAGGCAAGAGCTCTGGGTTAAATGTATCATTCTGTTGCTCACTATGCCACCCCAGTTTAGACATGGCCATATGCAAATCAGTCTTGACCCTGTGCCTCATGGGAACAGTCCAGCCCGAACTGCCAAGCCAGGTCCTCCCTGGACCAGAAAAAAGCATCCTATGACCGGTTTCGGGGTTTCATCCCTCTTCAGTCAGGATCGCTTGAGTCCAGTGGCACAGTGAGTCCAGGAACCACGTCTAGGCATACCTGTCGCACTTAGGGCGAGAAAGCAAAAGACACACAATTGATGGACGGAATGCAGAACAAATCAAAACATTCACCCCCAGTCAAGAGCTCTGGGTTAAATTTATGATGCTTTTGCTCACTATACCACCCCAGTTTAGACCTGGCCATATGCAAATCAGTCTTGACCCTGTGCCTCATGGGAACAGTCCAGCCCGAACTGCCAAGCCAGGTCCTCCCTGGACCGGAAACAAGCATTCTAGGACCGGTTTCGGAGTTTCACCCCTCTTCAGCCAGGATAGCTTGATTCCAGTGGGACAATGAGAGCAGGACCCATGTCTGGGCATACCTGGCGCACATAGTGCGAGAAAGCAAAAGACACAATTGATGGACGGAATGCAGAATAAATCAAAACATTCACCCCCAGTCAAGAGTTCTGGGTTAAAACCATCATTCTTTTGCTCACCATGCCACCCCAGTTTAGACCTGGCCATAGGCAAATCAGTCTTGACCCTTTGCCTCATGGGAACAGTCCAGCCCGAACTGCCAAGCTAGGTCCTCCCTGGACCGGAAATAAGCTTCCTAGGACCGGTTTCTGGCATTTCAGCCGTCTTCAGCCAGGCTTGCTTGAATCCAGTGGCAAAGTGAGCAAGGGACTCACGTCTGAGCATACCCTGCAAACTTATGGCGAACAAAGCGGTACAAAAGGGGGTGGTGATGGACGGAGCATCAGAACCAATCAAACACTCACACCCAGTCAACAGATCTGGTTTTGATCCATCACCGTTCTTTAGCCCACTCTGCCACCCCAGTTCAGACATGGCCATATGCAAATCAGTCTTGACCGTGTGCCTCATGGGAGCAGTCCAGCCGAACTGCCAAGCCAGGTCCTCCCTGGACCGGAAACAAGCATCCTAGGACCGGTTTTGGGGTTTCACCCCTCTTCAGCCAGGATAGCTTGATTCCAGTGGCACAGTGAGCCCAGAACCCACGTCTGGGCATACCTGGCGCACTGAGGGCGAGAAAGCAAAAGACACACAATTGATGGACGGAATGCAGAACAAATCAAAACATTCACCCCTAGTCAAGAGATCTGGGTTAAACCCATCATTGTTTTGCTCACCATGCCACCCCAGTTTAGACCTGGCCATATGCAAACCAGTCTTGACCCTGTGCCTCATGGGAACAGTCCAGCCCGAACTGCCAAGCCAGGTCCTCCCTGGACTGGAAACAAGCATCCTAGGACCGGTTTCGGGGTTTCACCCCTCTTCAACCAGGATAGCTTGATTCCAGTGACACAGTGAGCCCAGAACCCACGTCTGGGCATACCTGGCGCACTTAGGGCGAGAAAGCAAAAGACACACATTTGATGGACGGAATGCAGAAAAAATCAAAACATTCACCCCCAGTCAAAAGATCTGGGTTAAATCCATCATTCTTTTGTTCACCATGCCACCCCAGTTTAGACCTGGCCATATGCAAATCAGTCTTGACCCTGTGCCTCATGGGAACAGTCCAGCCCGAACTGCCAAGCCAGGTCCTCCCTGGACCGGAAACAAGCATCCTAGGACCGGTTTCGGGGTTTCACCCCTCTTCAACCAGGATAGCTTGATTCCAGTGACACAGTGAGCCCAGAACCCACGTCTGGGCATACCTGGCGCACTTAGGGCGAGAAAGCAAAAGACACACAATTGATGGACGGAATGCAGAACAAATCAAAACATTCACCCCCAGTCAAGAGCTCTGGGTTAAATTTATCATTCTTTTGCTCACTATGCCACCCCAGTTTAGACCTGGCCATATGAAAATCAGTCTTGACCCTGTGCCTCATGGGAACAGTCCAGCCCGAACTGCCAAGCCAGGTCCTCCCTGGACCGGAAACAAGCATTTTAGGACCGGTTTCGGAGTTTCACCCCTCTTCAGCCAGGATAGCTTGATTCCAGTGGGACAGTGAGAGCAGGACCCATGTCTGGGCATACCTGGCGCACATAGTGCGAAAAGCAAAAGACACACAATTGATGGACGGAATGCAGAAAAAATCAAAACATTCACCCCCAGTCAGGAGATCTGGGTTAAATCCATCATTCTTTTGCTCACCATGTCACCCCAGTTTAGACCTGGCCATATGCATATCAGTCCTGACCCTGTGCCTCATGGGAACAGTCCAACCCGAACTGCCAAGCCAAGTCCTCCCTGGACCAGAAACAAGCATCCTAGGACCGGTTTCGGGGTTTCACCCCTCTTCAACCAGGATAGCTTGATTCCAGTGACACAGTGAGCCCAGGGCCCACGTCTGGGCATAACTGGCGCACTTAGGGCGAGAAAGCAAAAGACACACATTTGATGGACGGAATGTAAAACAAATCAAAACATTCACCCCCAGTCAAGAGATCTCGGTTAAATCCATCATTCTTTTGCTCACCATGCCACCCCAGTTTAGACCTGGCCTTATGCAAATCAGTCTTGACCCTGTGCCTCATGGGAACAGTCCAGCCCGAACTGCCAAGCCAGGTCCTCCCTGGACCGGAAACAAGCATCCTAGGACCGGTTTCGGGGTTTCCACCCCTCTTCAGCCAGGATAGCTTGATTCCAGTGGGACAGTGAGAGCAGGACCCATGTCTGGGTATACCTGGCGCTCTTAGGGCGAGAAAGCAAAAGACACACAATTGATGGACGGAATGCAGAACAAATCAAAACATTCACCCCCAGTCAAGAGATCTGGGTTAAATCCATCATTCTTTTGCTCACCATGCCACCCCAGTTTAGACCTGGCCATATGCAAATCAGTCTTGACCCTGTGCCTCATGGGAACAGTCCAGCCCGAAATGCCAAGCCTGGTCCTCCCTGGCCCGGAAACATGCATCCTATGACCGGTTTCGGGGTTTCATCCCTCTTCAGCCAGCATCGCTTGAGTCCAGTGGCACAGTGAGCCCAGGACCCACGTCTGGGCATACCTGGCGCACAAAGTGCGAGAAAGAAAAAGACACACAATTGATGGACGGAATGCAGAAAAAATCAAAACATTCACCCCCAGTCAAGAGATCTGGGTTAAATCCATCATTCTTTTGCTCACCATGCCACTCCAGTTTAGACCTGGCCATATGCAAATCAGTCCTGACCCTGTGCCTCATGGGAACAGGCTAGCCCGAACTGCCAAGCCAGGTCCTCCCTGGACCAGAAACAAGCATCCTAGGACCGGTTTCGGATTTTCACCCCTGTTCAGCCAGGCTAGCTTGATTCCAGTGGCACAGTGAGCCCAGGGCCCACGTCTGGGCATACCTGTCGCACTTAGGGCGAGAAAGCAAAAGACACACAATTGATGGACGGAATGCAGAACAAATCAAAACATTCACCCCCCAGTCAAGAGATCTGGGTTAAACCCATCATTGTTTTGCTCACCATGCAACCCCAGTTTAGACCTGGCCATATGCAAATCAGTCTTGACCCTGTGCCTCATGGGAACTGTCCAGCACAAACTGCCAAGCCAGGTCCTCCCTGGACAGGAAACAAGCATCCTAGGAAGGGTTTTGGGGTTTCACCCCTCTTCAGCCAGGATAGCTTGATTCCAGTGGGACAGTGAGAGCAGGACCCATGTCTGGGCATACCTGGCGCACATAGTGCGAGAAAGCAAAAGACACACAATTGATGGACGGAATGCAGAATAAATCAAAACATTCACCCCCAGTCAAGAGTTCTGGGTTAAAACCATCATTCTTTTGCTCACCATGCCACCCCAGTTTAGACCTGGCCATAGGCAAATCAGTCTTGACCCTTTGCCTCATGGGAACAGTCCAGCCCGAACTGCCAAGCTAGGTCCTCCTTGGACCGGAAACAAGCTTCCTAGGACCGGTTTCTGGCATTTCAGCCATCTTCAGCCAGGCTTGCTTGAATCCAGTGGCAAAGTGAGCAAGGGACTCACGTCTGAGCATACCCTGCCAACTTATGGCGAACAAAGCGGTACAAAAGGGGGTGGTGATGGACGGAGAATCAGAACCAATCAAACGCTCACACCCAGTCAACAGATCTGGTTTTGATCCATCACCGTTCTTTAGCCCACTCTGCCACCCCAGTTCAGACATGGCCATATGCAAATCAGTCTTGACCGTGTGCCTCATGGGAGCAGTCCAGCCGAACTGCCAAGCCAGGTCCTCCCTGGACCGGAAACAAGCATCCTAGGACCGGTTTTGGGGTTTCACCCCTCTTCAGCCAGGATAGCTTGATTCCAGTGGCACAGTGAGCCCAGAACCCACGTCTGGGCATACCTGGCGCACTTAGGGCGAGAAAGCAAAAGACACACAATTGATGGACGGAATGCAGAACAAATCAAAACATTCACCCCCAGTCAAGAGATCTGGGTTAAACCCATCATTGTTTTGCTCACCATGCCACCCCAGCTTAGACCTGGCCATATGCAAACCAGTCTTGACCCTGTGGCTCATGGGAACAGTCCAGCCCGAACTGCCAAGCCAGGTCCTCCCTGGACTGGAAACAAGCATCCTAGGACCGGTTTCGGGGTTTCACCCCTCTTCAACCAGGATAGCTTGATTCCAGTGACACAGTGAGCCCAGAACCCACGTCTGGGCATACCTGGCGCACTTAGGGCGAGAAAGCAAAAGACACACATTTGATGGACGGAATGTAGAAAAAATCAAAACATTCACCCCCAGTCAAAAGATCTGGGTTAAATCCATCATTCTTTTGTTCACCATGCCACCCCAGTTTAGACCTGGCCATATGCAAATCAGTCTTGACCCTGTGCCTCATGGGAACAGTCCAGCCCGAACTGCCAAGCCAGGTCCTCCCTGGACCGGAAACAAGCATCCTAGGACCGGTTTCGGGGTTTCACCCCTCTTCAACCAGGATAGCTTGATTCCAGTGACACAGTGAGCCCAGAACCCACGTCTGGGCATACCTGGCGCACTTAGGGCGAGAAAGCAAAAGACACACAATTGATGGACGGAATGCAGAACAAATCAAAACATTCACCCCCAGTCAAGAGCTCTGGGTTAAATTTATCATTCTTTTGCTCACTATGCCACCCCAGTTTAGACCTGGCCATATGAAAATCAGTCTTGACCCTGTGCCTCATGGGAACAGTCCAGCCCGAACTGCCAAGCCAGGTCCTCCCTGGACCGGAAACAAGCATTCTAGGACCGGTTTCGGAGTTTCACCCCTCTTCAGCCAGGATAGCTTGATTCCAGTGGGACAGTGAGAGCAGGACCCATGTCTGGGCATACCTGGCGCACATAGTGCGAAAAGCAAAAGACACACAATTGATGGACGGAATGCAGAAAAAAATCAAAACATTCACCCCCAGTCAGGAGATCTGGGTTAAATCCATCATTCTTTTGCTCACCATGTCACCCCAGTTTAGACCTGGCCATATGCATATCAGTCCTGACCCTGTGCCTCATGGGAACAGTCCAGCCCGAACTGCCAAGCCAAGTCCTCCCTGGACGGGAAACAAGCATCCTAGGACCGGTTTCGGGGTTTCACCCCTCTTCAACCAGGATAGCTTGATTCCAGTGACACAGTGAGCCCAGGGCCCACGTCTGGGCATAACTGGCGCACTTAGGGCGAGAAAGCAAAAGACACACATTTGATGGACGGAATGCAAAAAAAATCAAAACATTCACCCCCAGTCAAGAGATCTTGGTTAAATCCATCATTCTTTTGCTCACCATGCCACCCCAGTTTAGACCTGGCCTTATGCAAATCAGTCTTGACCCTGTGCCTCATGGGAACAGTCCAGCCCGAACTGCCAAGCCAGGTCCTCCCTGGACCGGAAACAAGCATCCTAGGACCGGTTTCGGGGTTTCCACCCCTCTTCAGGCAGGATAGCTTGATTCCAGTGGGACAGTGAGAGCAGGACCCATGTCTGGGTATACCTGGCGCTCTTAGGGCGAGAAAGCAAAAGACACACAATTGATGGACGGAATGCAGAACAAATCAAAACATTCACCCCCAGTCAAGAGATCTGGGTTAAATCCATCATTCTTTTGCTCACCATGCCACCCCAGTTTAGACCTGGCCATATGCAAATCAGTCTTGACCCTGTGCCTCATGGGAACAGTCCAGCCCCAAATGCCAAGCCTGGTCCTCCCTGGACCGGAAACATGCATCCTATGACCGGTTTTGGGATTTCATCCCTCTTCAGCCAGCATCGCTTGAGTCCAGTGGCACAGTGAGCCCAGGACCCACGTCTGGGCATACCTGGCGCACAAAGTGCGAGGAAGAAAAAGACACACAATTGATGGACGGAATGCAGAAAAAATCAAAACATTCATCCCCAGTCAAGAGATCTGGGTTAAATCCATCATTCTTTTGCTCACCATGCCACTCCAGTTTAGACCTGGCCATATGCAAATCAGTCCTGACCCTGTGCCTCATGGGAACAGGCTAGCCCGAACTGCCAAGCCAGGTCCTCCCTGGACCAGAAACAAGCATCCTAGGACCGGTTTCGGATTTTCACCCCTGTTCAGCCAGGCTAGCTTGATTCCAGTGGCACAGTGAGCCCAGGTCCCACGTCTGGGCATACCTGTCGCACTTAGGGCGAGAAAGCAAAAGACACACAATTGATGGACGGAATGCAGAACAAATCAAAACATTCACCCCCAGTCAAGAGATCTGGGTTAAACCCATCATTGTTTTGCTCACCATGCCACCCCAGTTTAGACAAGGCCATATGCAAATCAGTCTTGACCCTGTGCCTCATGGGAACTGTCCAGCCCAAACTGCCAAGCCAGGTCCTCCCTGGACAGGAAACAAGCATCCTAGGAAGGGTTTTGGGGTTTCACCCCTCTTCAGCCAGGATAGCTTGATTCCAGTGGCAGAGTGAGCCCAGGACCCACATCTGGGCATACCTGGCGCACTTAGGGCGAGAAAGCAAAAGACACACAATTGATGGACGGAATGGAGAACAAATCAAAACATTCATCCCCATTCGAGAGATCTGGGTTAAATTTATCATTCTTTTGCTCATCATGCCACCCCACTTTTGACCTGGCCATGTGCAAATCAGTCTTGACCGTGTGCCTCATGGGAACAGTCCAGCCGAACTGCCAAGCCAGGTCCTCCCTGGACCGGAAACAAGCATCCTAGGACCGGTTTCGTGGTTTCACCCCTCTTCAGCCAGGATAGCTTGATTCCAGTGGCACAGTGAGCCCAGAACCCACGTCTGGGCATACCTGGCGCACTTAGGGCGAGAAAGCAAAAGACACACAATTGATGGACGGAATGCAGAAAAAATCAAAACATTCACCCCCAGTCAAGAGCTCTGGGTTAAATTTATCATTCTTTTGCTCACTATGCCACCCCAGTTTAGACATGGCCATATGCAAATCAGTCTTGACCCTGTGCCTCATGGGAACAGTCCAGCCCGAACTGCCAAGCCAGGTCCTCCCTGGACCAGAAAAAAGCATCCTATGACCGGTTTCGGGGTTTCATCCCTCTTCAGTCAGGATCGCTTGAGTCCAGTGGCACAGTGAGTCCAGGAACCACGTCTGGGCATACCTGTCGCACTTAGGGCGAGAAAGCAAAAGACACACAATTGCAGGACGGAATGCAAAACAAATCAAAACATTCACCCCAGTCAAGAGCTCTGGGTTAAATTTATGATGCTTTTGCTCACTATGCCACCCCAGTTTAGACCTGGCCATATGCAAATCAGTCTTGACCCTGTGCCTCATGGGAACAGTCCAGCCCGAACTGCCAAGCCAGGTCCTCCCTGGACCGGAAACAAGCATTCTAGGACCGGTTTCGGAGTTTCACCCCTCTTCAGCCAGGATAGCTTGATTCCAGTGGGACAGTGAGAGCAGGACCCATGTCTGGGCATTCCTAGCGCACATAGTGCGAGAAAGCAAAAGACACACAATTGATGGACGGAATGCAGAATAAATCAAAACATTCACCCCCAGTCAAGAGTTCTGGGTTAAAACCATCATTCTTTTGCTCACCATGCCACCCCAGTTTAGACCTGGCCATAGGCAAATCAGTCTTGACCCTTTGCCTCATGGGAACAGTCCAGCCCGAACTGCCAAGCTAGGTCCTCCCTGGACCGGAAACAAGCTTCCTAGGACCGGTTTCTGGCATTTCAGCCGTCTTCAGCCAGGCTTGCTTGAATCCAGTGGCAAAGTGAGCAAGGGACTCACGTCTGAGCATACCCTGCCAACTTATGGCGAACAAAGCGGTACAAAAGGGGGTGGTGATGGACGGAGCATCAGAACCAATCAAACACTCACACCCAGTCAACAGATCTGGTTTTGATCCATCACCGTTCTTTAGCCCACTCTGCCACCCCAGTTCAGACATGGCCATATGCAAACCAGTCTTGACCCTGTGCCTCATGGGAACAGTCCAGTCCGAACTGCCAAGCCAGGTCCTCCCTGGACTGGAAACAAGCATCCTAGGACCGGTTTCGGGGTTTCACCCCTCTTCAACCAGGATAGCTTGATTCCAGTGACACAGTGAGCCCAGAACCCACGTCTGGGCATACCTGGTTCACTTAGGGCGAGAAAGCAAAAGACACACATTTGATGGACGGAATGCAGAAAAAATCAAAACATTCACCCCCAGTCAAAAGATCTGGGTTAAACCCATCATTCTTTTGTTCACCATGCCACCCCAGTTTAGACCTGGCCATATGCAAATCAGTCTTGACCCTGTGCCTCATGGGAACAGTCCAGCCCGAACTGCCAAGCCAGGTCCTCCCTGGACCGGAAACAAGCATCCTAGGACCGGTTTCGGGGTTTCACCCCTCTTCAACCAGGATAGCTTGATTCCAGTGACACAGTGAGCCCAGAACCCACGTCTGGGCATACCTGGCGCACTTAGGGCGAGAAAGCAAAAGACACACAATTGATGGACGGAATGCAGAACAAATCAAAACATTCACCCCCAGTCAAGAGCTCTGGGTTAAATTTATCGTTCTTTTGCTCACTATGCCACCCCAGTTTAGACCTGGCCATATGAAAATCAGTCTTGACCCTGTGCCTCATGGGAACAGTCCAGCCCGAACTGCCAAGCCAGGTCCTCCCTGGACCGGAAACAAGCATTCTAGGACCGGTTTCGGAGTTTCACCCCTCTTCAGCCAGGATAGCTTGATTCCAGTGGGACAGTGAGAGCAGGACCCATGTCTGGGCATACCTGGCGCACATAGTGCGAGAAAGCAAAAGACACACAATTGATGGACGGAATGCAGAAAAAAATCAAAACATTCACCCCCAGTCAGGAGATCTGGGTTAAATCCATCATTCTTTTGCTCACCATGTCACCCCAGTTTAGACCTGGCCATATGCATATCAGTCCTGACCCTGTGCCTCATGGGAACAGTCCAGCCCGAACTGCCAAGCCAAGTCCTCCCTGGACCGGAAACAAGCATCCTAGGACCGGTTTCAGCGTTTCACCCCTCTTCAGCCAGGATAGCTTGATTCCACTGGTACAGTGAGCCCAGGGCCCACGTCTGGGCATAACTGGCGCACTTAGGGCGAGAAAGCAAAAGACACACATTTGATGGACGGAATGCAAAACAAATCAAAACATTCACCCCCAGTCAAGAGATCTCGGTTAAATCCATCATTCTTATGCTCACCATGCCACCCCAGTTTAGACCTGGCCTTATGCAAATCAGTCTTGACCCTGTGCCTCATGGGAACAGTCCAGCCCGAACTGCCAAGCCAGGTCCTCCCTGGACCGGAAACAAGCATCCTAGGACCGGTTTCGGGGTTTCACCCCTCTTCAGCCAGGATAGCTTGATTCCAGTGGGACAGTGAGAGCAGGACCCATGTCTGGGTATACCTGGTGCTCTTAGGGCGAGAAAGCAAAAGACACACAATTGATGGACGGAATGCAGAACAAATCAAAACATTCACCCCCAGTCAAGAGATCTGGGTTAAATCCATCATTCTTTTGCTCACCATGCCACCCCAGTTTAGACCTGGCCATATGCAAATCAGTCTTGACCCTGTGCCTCATGGGAACAGTCCAGCCCGAAATGCCAAGCCAGGTCCTCCCTGGACCGGAAACATGCATCCTATGACCGGTTTCGGGGTTTCATCCCTCTTCAGCCAGCATCGCTTGAGTCCAGTGGCACAGTGAGCCCAGGACCCACGTCTGGGCATACCTGGCGCACAAAGTGCGAGAAAGAAAAAGACACACAATTGATGGACGGAATGCAGAAAAAATCAAAACATTCACCCCCAGTCAAGAGATCTGGGTTAAATCCATCATTCTTTTGCTCACCATGCCACTCCAGTTTAGACCTGGCCATATGCAAATCAGTCCTGACCCTGTGCCTCATGGGAACAGGCCAGCCCGAACTGCCAAGCCATGTCCTCCCTGGACCAGAAACAAGCATCCTAGGACAGGTTTTGGATTTTCACCCCTGTTCAGCCAGGCTAGCTTGATTCCAGTGGCACAGTGAGCCCAGGGCCCACGTCTGGGCATACCTGTCGCACTTAGGGCGAGAAAGCAAAAGACACACAAGTGATGGACGGAATGCAGAACAAATCAAAACATTCACCCCCAGTCAAGAGATCTGGGTTAAACCCATCATTGTTTTGCTCACCATGCCACCCCAGTTTAGACATGGCCATATGCAAATCAGTCTTGACCCTGTGCCTCATGGAAACTGTCCAGCCCAAACTGCCAAGCCAGGTCCTCCCTGGACAGGAAACAAGCATCCTAGGAAGGGTTTTGGGGTTTCACCCCTCTTCAGCCAGGATAGCTTGATTCCAGTGGCAGAGTGAGCCCAGGACCCACATCTGGGCATACCTGGCGCACTTAGGGCGAGAAAGCAAAAGACACACAATTGATGGACGGAATGGAGAACAAATCAAAACATTCACTCCCAGTCGAGAGATCTGGGTTAAATTTATCATTCTTTTGCTCATCATGCCACCCCACTTTTGACCTGGCCATGTGCAAATCAGTCTTGACCGTGTGCCTCATGGGAACAGTCCAGCCGAACTGCCAAGCCAGGTCCTCCCTGGACCGGAAACAAGCATCCTAGGACCGGTTTCGTGGTTTCACCCCTCTTCAGGCAGGATAGCTTGATTCCAGTGGCACAGTGAGCCCAGAACCCACGTCTGGGCATACCTAGCGCACTTAGGGCGAGAAAGCAAAAGACACACAATTGATGGACGGAATGCAGAAAAAATCAAAACATTCACCCCCAGTCAAGAGCTCTGGGTTAAATTTATCATTCTTTTGCTCACTATGCCACCCCAGTTTAGACATGGCCATATGCAAATCAGTCTTGACCCTGTGCCTCATGGGAACAGTCCGGCCCGAACTGCCAAGCCAGGTCCTCCCTGGACCAGAAAAAAGCATCCTATGACCGGTTTCGGGGTTTCATCCCTCTTCAGTCAGGATCGCTTGAGTCCAGTGGCACAGTGAGTCCAGGAACCACGTCTGGGCATACCTGTCGCACTTAGGGCGAGAAAGCAAAAGACACACAATTGCAGGACGGAATGCAAAACAAATCAAAACATTCACCCCAGTCAAGAGCTCTGGGTTAAATTTATGATGCTTTTGCTCACTATGCCACCCCAGTTTAGACCTGGCCATATGCAAATCAGTCTTGACCCTGTGCCTCATGGGAACAGTCCAGCCCGAACTGCCAAGCCAGGTCCTCCCTGGACCGGAAACAAGCATTCTAGGACCGGTTTCGGAGTTTCACCCCTCTTCAGCCAGGATAGCTTGATTCCAGTGGGATAGTGAGAGCAGGACCCATGTCTGGGCATACCTGGCGCACATAGTGCGAGAAAGCAAAAGACACACAATTGATGGACGGAATGCAGAATAAATCAAAACATTCACCCCCAGTCAAGAGTTCTGGGTTAAAACCATCATTCTTTTGCTCACCATGCCACCCCAGTTTAGACCTGGCCATAGGCAAATCAGTCTTGACCCTTTGCCTCATGGGAACAGTCCAGCCCGAACTGCCAAGCTAGGTCCTCCCTGGACCGGAAACAAGCTTCCTAGGACCGGTTTCTGGCATTTCAGCCGTCTTCAGCCAGGCTTGCTTGAATCCAGTGGCAAAGTGAGCAAGGGGCTCACGTCTGAGCATACCCTGCCAACTTATGGCGAACAAAGCGGTACAAAAGGGGGTGGTGATGGACGGAGCATCAGAACCAATCAAACACTCACACCCAGTCAACAGATCTGGTTTTGATCCATCACCGTTCTTTAGCCCACTCTGCCACCCCAGTTCAGACATGGCCATATGCAAATCAGTCTTGACCGTGTGCCTCATGGGAGCAGTCCAGCCGAACTGCCAAGCCAGGTCCTCCCTGGACCGGAAACAAGCATTCAAGGACCGGTTTCGAAGTTTCACCCCTCTTCAGCCAGGATAGCTTGATTCCAGTGGGACAGTGAGAGCAGGACCCATGTCTGGGCATACCTGGCGCACATAGTGCGAGAAAGCAAAAGACACACAATTGATGGACGGAATGCAGAAAAAAATCAAAACATTCACCCCCAGTCAGGAGATCTGGGTTAAATCCATCATTCTTTTGCTCACCATGTCACCCCAGTTTAGACCTGGCCATATGCATATCAGTCCTGACCCTGTGCCTCATGGGAACAGTCCAGCCCGAACTGCCAAGCCAGGTCCTCCCTGGACCGGAAACAAGCATCCTAGGACCGGTTTCGGGGTTTCACCCCTCTTCAGCCAGGATAGCTTGATTCCAGTGGGACAGTGAGAGCAGGACCCATGTCTGGGTATACCTGGCGCTCTTAGGGCGAGAAAGCAAAAGACACACAATTGATGGACGGAATGCAGAACAAATCAAAACATTCACCCCCAGTCAAGAGATCTGGGTTAAATCCATCATTCTTTTGCTCACCATGCCACCCCAGTTTAGACCTGGCCATATGCAAATCAGTCTTGACCCTGTGCCTCATGGGAACAGTCCAGCCCGAAATGCCAAGCCAGGTCCTCCCTGGACCGGAAACATGCATCCTATGACCGGTTTTGGGGTTTCATCCCTCTTCAGCCAGCATCGCTTGAGTCCAGTGGCACAGTGAGCCCAGGACCCACGTCTGGGCATACCTGGCGCACAAAGTGCGAGAAAGAAAAAGACACACAATTGATGGACGGAATGCAGAAAAAATCAAAACATTCACCCCCAGTCAAGAGATCTGGGTTAAATCCATCATTCTTTTGCTCACCATGCCACTCCAGTTTAGACCTGGCCATATGCAAATCAGTCCTGACCCTGTGCCTCATGGGAACAGGCCAGCCCGAACTGCCAAGCCAGGTCCTCCCTGGACCAGAAACAAGCATCCTAGGACAGGTTTCGGATTTTCACTCCTGTTCAGCCAGGCTAGCTTGATTCCAGTGGCACAGTGAGCCCAGGGCCCACGTCTGGGCATACCTGTCGCACTTAGGGCGAGAAAGCAAAAGACACACAAGTGATGGACGGAATGCAGAACAAATCAAAACATTCACCCCCAGTCAAGAGATCTGGGTTAAATCCATCATTCTTTTGTTCACCATGCCACCTCAGTTTAGACCTGGCCATGTGTAAATCAGTCTTGACCGTGTGCCTCATGGGAACAGTCCAGCCGAACTGCCAAGCCAGGTCCTCCCTGGACCGGAAACAAGCATCCTAGGACCGGTTTCGGGGTTTCACCCCTCTTCAGCCAGGATAGCTTGATTCCAGTGGCAGAGTGAGCCCAGAACCCACGTCTGGGCATACCTGGCGCACTTAGGGCGAGAAAGCAAAAGACACACAATTGATGGACGGAATGCAGAACAAATCAAAACATTCACCCCCAGTCAAGAGAGCTGGGTTAAACCCATCATTGTTTTGCTCACCTTGCCACCCCAGTTTAGACCTGGCTATATGCAAACCAGTCTTGACCCTGTGCCTCATGGGAACAGTCCAGCCCGAACTGCCAAGCCAGGTCCTCCCTGGACCGTAAATAAGCATCCTAGGACCGGTTTCGGGGTTTCACCCCTCTTCAACCAGGATATCTTGATTCCAGTGACACAGTGAGCCCAGAACCCACGTCTGGGCATACCTGGCGCACTTAGGGTGTGAAAGCAAAAGACACACAATTGATGGACAGAATGCAGAACAAATCAAAACATTCACCCCCAGTCAAGAGATCTGGGTTAAATCCATCATTCTTTTGTTCACCATGCCACCTCAGTTTAGACCTGGCCATATGCAAATCAGTCTTGACCCTGTGCCTCATGGGAACAGTCCAGCCTGAACTGCCAAGCCAGGTCCTCCCTGGACCGGAAACAAGCATCCTAGGACCGGTTTCGGGGTTTCACCCATCTTCAGCCAGGATAGCTTGATTCCAGTGGTACAGTGAGAGCAGGACCCATGTCTGGGCATACCTGGCGCACTTAGGGCGAGAAAGCAAAAGACACACAATTGATGGACGGAATGCAGAACAAATCAAAACATTCACCCCCAGTCAAGAGATCTGGGTTAAAACCATCATTCTTTTGCTCACCATGCCACCCCAGTTTAGACTTGGCCATAAGCAAATCAGTCTTGACCCTGTGCCTCATGGGAACAGTCCAGCCCGAACTGCGAAGCCAGGTCCTCCCTGGACCGGAAACAAGCATCCTATGACTGGTTTCGGGGTTTCATCCCTTTTCAGCCAGGATCGATTGAGTCCAGTGGCACAGTGAGCCCAGGACCCACGTGTGGGCATACCTGGCGCACATAGTGCGAGAAAGCAAAAGACACACAATTGATGAACGGAATGCAGAAAAAATCAAAACATTCACCCCCAGTCAAGAGATCTGGGTTAAATCCATCATTCTTTTGCTCACCCTGCCACCCCAGTTTAGACCTGGCCATATTCAAATCAGTCCTGACCCTGTGCCTCATGGGAACAGGCCAGCCCGAACTGCCAAGCCAGGTCCTCCCTGGACCGGAAACAAGCATCCTAGGACCGGTTTCGGGTTTTCAACCCTGTTCAGCCAGGCTAGCTTGATTCCAGTGGCACAGTGAGCCCAGGACCCACGTCTGGGCATACTTGTCGCACTTAGGGCGAGAAAGCAAAAGACACACAATTGATGGACGGAATGCAGAACAAATCAAAACATTCACCCCCAGTCAAGAGATCTGGGTTAAACCCATCATTCTTTTGCTCACCATGCCACCCCAGTTTAGACCTGGCCATAGGCAAATCAGTCTTGACCCTTTGCCTCATGGGAACAGTCCAGCCCGAACTGCCAAGCCAGGTCCTCCCTGGACGGGAAAAAGGCATCCTAGAACCGGTTTCGGGGTTTCACCCCTCTTCAGCCAGGATAGCTGATTCCAGGGGCATAGTGAGCCCAGGACCCACATCTGGGCATAACTGGCGCACTTAGGGCGAGAAAGCAAAAGACACACATTTGATGGATGGAATGCAAAACAAATCAAAACATTCACCCCAGTCAAGAGATCTCGGTTAAATCCATCATTCTTTTGCTCACCATGCCACCCCAGTTTAGACTTGGCCTTATGCAAATCAGTCTTGACCCTGTGCCTCATGGGAACTGTCCAGCCCGAACTGCCAAGCCAGGTCCTCCCTGGACAGGAAACAAGCATCCTAGGAAGGGTTTCGGGGTTTCACCCCTCTTCAGCCAGGATAGCTTGATTCCAGTGGCACAGTGAGCCCAGGACCCACATCTGGGCATACCTGGCGCACCTTGGGGCGAGAAAGCAAAAGGCACACAATTGATGGACGGAATGGAGAACAAATCAAAACATTCACCCCCAGTCGAGAGATCTGGGTTAAATTTATCATTCTTTTGCTCATCATGCCACCCCACTTTTGACCTGGCCATATGCAAATCAGTCTTGACCGTGTGCCTCATGGGAACAGTCCAGCCGAACTGCCAAGCCAGGTCCTCCCTGGACCGGAAACAAGCATCCTAGGACCGGTTTCGGGGTTTCACCCCTCTTCAGCCAGGATAGCTTGATTCCAGTGGCACAGTGAGCCCAGAACCCACGTCTGGGCATACCTGTCGCACTTAGGGCGAGAAAGCAAAAGACACACAATTGATGGACGGAATGCAGAACAAATCAAAACATTCACCCCCAGTCAAGAGATCTAGGTTAAATCCATCATTCTTTTGCTCACCATGCCACCCCAGTTTAGACTTGGCCATAAGCAAATCAGTCTTGACCCTGTGCCTCATGGGAACAGTCCAGCCCGAACTGCCAAGCCAGGTCCTCCCTGGACCGGAAACAAGCATCCTATGACTGGTTTCGGGGTTTCATCCCTTTCAGCCAGGATCGATTGAGTTCAATGGCACAGTGAGCCCAGGACCCACGTCTGGGCATACCTGGCGCACATAGTGCTAGAAAGCAAAAGACACACAATTGATGAACGGAATGCAAAAAAAATCAAAACATTTACCCCCAGTCAAGAGATCTGGGTTAAACCCATCATTGTTTTGCTCACAATGCCACCCCAGTTTAGACCTGACCATATGCAAATCAGTCTAGACCCTGTGCCTCATGGGAACAGTCTAGCCCGAACTGCCAAGCCAGATCCTCCTGGACCGGAAACAAGCATCCTAGGACCGGTTTCGGGGTTTCACCCCTCTTCAACCAGGATAGCTTGATTCCAGTGACACAGTGAGCCCAGAACCCACGTCTGGGCATACCTGGCGCACTTAGGGTGAGAAAGCAAAAGATACACAATTGATGGACGGAATGCAGAACAAATCAAAACATTCACCCCCAGTCAAGAGCTCTGGGTTAAATTTATCATTCTTTTGCTCACTATGCCACCCCAGTTTAGACCTGGCCATATGCAAATCAGTCTTGACCCTGTGCCTCATGGGAACAGTCCAGCCCGAACTGCCAAGCCAGGTCCTCCCTGGACCGGAAACAAGCATTCTATGACTGGTTTCGGGGTTTCATCCCTCTTCAGCCAGGATTGTTTGAGTCCAGTGGCACAGTGAGCCCAGGACCCACGTCTGGGCATACCTGGCACACATAGTGCGAGAAAGCATAAGACACACAATTGATGGACGGAATGCAGAAAAAATCAAAACATTCACCCCCAGTCAAGAGATCTGAGTTAAATCCATCATTCTTTTGCTCACCATGCCACCCCAGTTTAGACCTGGCCATATGCAAATCAGTCTTGACCCTGTGCCTCATGGGAACAGTCCAGCCCGAACTGCCAAGCCAGGTCCTCCCTGGACCGGAAACAAGCATCCCATGACCGGTTTCGGGGTTTCATCCCTCTTCAGCCAGGATTGTTTGAGTCCAGTGGCACAGTGAGCCCAGGACCCACGTCTGGGCATACCTGGGGCACATAGTGCGAGAAAGCAAAAGACACACAATTGATAGACGGAATGCAGATAAAATCAAAACATTCACCCCCAGTCAAGAGATCTGGGTTAAATCCATCATTCTTTTGCTCACCATGCCACTCCAGTTTAGACCTGGCCATATGCAAATCAGTCCTGACCCTGTGCCTCATGGGAACAGGCCAGCCCGAACTGCCAAGCCAGGTCCTCCCTGGACCGGAAACAAGCATACTAGGAAGGGTTTCGGGGTTTCACCCCTCTTCAGCCAGGATAGCTTGATTCCAGTGGTACAGTGAGCCCAGGACCCACATCTGGGCATACCTAGCGCACTTAGGGCGAGAAAGCAAAAGACACACAATTGATGGACGGAATGGAGAACAAATCAAAACATTCACCCCCAGTCGAGAGATCTGGGTTAAATTTATCATTCTTTTGCTCATCATGCCACCCCACTTTTCACCTGGCCATATGCAAATCAGTCTTGACCGTGTGCCTCATGGGAACAGTCCAGCCGAACTGCCAAGCCAGGTCCTCCCTGGACCGGAAACAAGCATCCTAGGACCGGTTTCGGGGTTTCACTCCTCTTCAGCCAGGATAGCTTGATTCCAGTGGCACAGTGAGCCCAGAACCCACGTCTGGGCATACCTGGCGCACTTAGGGCGAGAAAGCAAAAGACACACAATTGATGGACAGAATGCAGAACAAATCAAAACATTCACCCCCAGTCAAGAGATCTGGGTTAAACCCATGATTGTTTTGCTCACCATGCCACCCCAGTTTAGACCTGGCCATATGCAAATCAGTCTTGACCCTGTGCCTCATGGGAACAGTCCAGCCCGAACTGCCAAGCCAGGTCCTCCCTGGACCGGAAACAAGCATCCTAGGACCGGTTTCGGGGTTTCACCCCTCTTCAACCAGGATAGCTTGATTCCAGTGACACTGTGAGCCCAGAACCCACGTCTGGGCATACCTGGCGCACTTAGGGCGAGAAAGCAAAAGATACACAATTGATGGACGGAATGCAGAACAAATCAAAACATTCACCCCCAGTCAAGAGCTCTGGGTTAAATTTATCATTCTTTTGCTCACTATGCCACCCCAGTTTAGACCTGGCCATATGCAAATCAATCTTGACCCTGTGCCTCATGGGAACAGTCCAGCCCGAACTGCCAAGCCAGGTCCTCCCTGGACCGGAAACAAGCATTCTATGACTGGTTTCGGGGTTTCATCCCTCTTCAGCCAGGATTGTTTGAGTCCAGTGGCACAGTGAGCCCAGGACCCACGTCTGGGCATACCTGGCGCACATAGTGCGAGAAAGCAAAAGACACACAATTGATGGACGGAATGCAGAAAAAATCAAAACATTCACCCCCAGTCAAGAGATCTGAGTTAAATCCATCATTCTTTTGCTCACCATGCCACCCCAGTTTATACCTGGCCATATGCAAATCAGTCTTGACCCTGTGCCTCATGGGAACAGTCCAGCCCGAACTGCCAAGCCAGGTCCTCCCTGGACCGGAAACAAGCATCCCATGACCGGTTTCGGGGTTTCATCCCTCTTCAGCCAGGATTGTTTGAGTCCAGTGGCACAGTGAGCCCAGGACCCACGTCTGGGCATACCTGGCGCACATAGTGCGAGAAAGCAAAAGACACACAATTGATAGACGGAATGCAGATAAAATCAAAACATTCACCCCCAGTCAAGAGATCTGGGTTAAATCCATCATTCTTTTGCTCACCATGCCACTCCAGTTTAGACCTGGCCATATGCAAATCAGTCCTGACCCTGTGCCTCATGGGAACAGGCCAGCCCGAACTGCCAAGCCAGGTCCTCCCTGGACCGGAAACAAGCATACTAGGAAGGGTTTCGGGGTTTCACCCCTCTTCAGCCAGGATAGCTTGATTCCAGTGGTACAGTGAGCCCAGGACCCACATCTGGGCATACCTAGCGCACTTAGGGCGAGAAAGCAAAAGACACACAATTGATGGACGGAATGGAGAACAAATCAATACATTCACCCCCAGTCGAGAGATCTGGGTTAAATTTATCATTCTTTTGCTCATCATGCCACCCCACTTTTCACCTGGCCATATGCAAATCAGTCTTGACCGTGTGCCTCATGGGAACAGTCCAGCCGAACTGCCAAGCCAGGTCCTCCCTGGACCGGAAACAAGCATCCTAGGACCGGTTTCGGGGTTTCACCCCTCTTCAGCCAGGATAGCTTGATTCCAGTGGCACAGTGAGCCCAGAACCCACGTCTGGGCATACCTGGCGCACTTAGGGTGAGAAAGCAAAAGACACACAATTGATGGACAGAATGCAGAACAAATCAAAACATTCACCCCCAGTCAAGAGATCTGGGTTAAACCCATGATTGTTTTGCTCACCATGCCACCCCAGTTTAGACCTGGCCATATGCAAATCAGTCTTGACCCTGTGCCTCATGGGAACAGTCCAGCCCGAACTGCCAAGCCAGGTCCTCCCTGGACCGGAAACAAGCATCCTAGGACCGGTTTCGGGGTTTCACCCCTCTTCAACCAGGATAGCTTGATTCCAGTGACACTGTGAGCCCAGAACCCACGTCTGGGCATACCTGGCGCACTTAGGGCGAGAAAGCAAAAGACACACAATTGATGGACGGAATGCAGAACAAATCAAAACATTCACCCCCAGTCAAGAGCTCTGGGTTAAATTTATGATGCTTTTGCTCACTATGCCACCCCAGTTTAGACCTGGCCATATGCAAATCAGTCTTTACCCTGTGCCTCATGGGAACAGTCCAGCCCGAACTGCCAAGCCAGGTCCTCCCTGGACCGGAAAAAAGCATCCTATGACCGGTTTCGGGGTTTCATCCCTCTTCAGTCAGGATCGCTTGAGTCCAGTGGCACAGTGAGTCCAGGACCCACGTCTGAGCATACCTGTCGCACTTAGGGCGAGAAAGCAAAAGACACACAATTGATGGACGGAATGCAGAACAAATCAAAACATTCACCCCCAGTCAAGAGATCTGGGTTAAATCCATCATTCTTTTGTTCACCATGCCACCTCAGTTTAGACCTGGCCATATGCAAATCAGTCTTGACCCTGTGCCTCATGGGAACAGTCCAGCCCGAACTGCCAAGCCAGGTCCTCCCTGGACCGGAAACAAGCATCCTAGGACCGGTTTTGGGGTTTCACCCCTCTTCAGCCAGGATAGCTTGATTCCAGTGGGACAGTGAGAGCAAGACCCATGTCTGGGCATACCTGGCGCACTTAGGGCGAGAAAGCAAAAGACACACAATTGATGGATGGAATGCAGAACAAATCAAAACATTCACCCCCAGTCAAGAGCTCTGAGTTAAATTTATCATTCTTTTGCTCACTATGCCACCCCAGTTTAGACCTGGCCATATGCAAATCAGTTTTGACCCTGTGCCTCATGGGAACAGTCCAGCCCAAACTGCCAAGCCAGGTCCTCCCTGGACCGGAAACAAGCCTTCTAGGACCGGTTTCGGAGTTTCACCCCTCTTCAGCCAGGATAGCTTGATTCCAGTGGGACAGTGAGAGCAGGACCCATGTCTGGGCATACCTGGCGCACATAGTGCGAGAAAGCAAAAGACACACAATTGATGGACGGAATGCAGAACAAATCAAAACATTCACCCCCAGTCAAGAGTTCTGGGTTAAATCCATCATTCTTTTGCTCACCATGCCACCCAAGTTTAGACCTGGCCATATGCAAATCAGTCCTGACCCTGTGCCTCATGGGAACAGGCCAGCCCGAACTGCCAAGCCAGGTCCTCCCAGGACCGGAAACAAGCATCCTAGGACCGGTTTTGGGTTTTCACCCCTGTTCAGCCAGGCTAGCTTGATTCCAGTGGCACAGTGAGCCCAGGACCCACGTCTGGGCATACTTGTCGCACTTAGGGCGAGAAAGCAAAAGACACACAATTGATGGACGGAATGCAGAACAAATCAAAACATTCACCCCCAGTCAAGAGATCTGGGTTAAACCCATCATTGTTTTGCTCACCAAGCCACCCCAGTTTAG
The DNA here is from genome assembly GCF_964204655.1 of Triturus cristatus. NCBI lineage: Eukaryota > Metazoa > Chordata > Amphibia > Caudata > Salamandridae > Triturus > Triturus cristatus. The sequence continues at coordinate 1,315,040,442 of NC_140579.1, forward strand.
ACCTGAATGTATGCAAATCAGTCTTGACCCTGTGCCTTATGGGAACAGTCTAGCCCGAACTGCCAAGCCAGATCCTCCCTGGACCGGAAACAAGCATCCTAGGACCGGTTTCGGGGTTTCACCCCTCTTCAACCAGGATAGCTTGATTCCAATGACACAGTGAGCCCAGAACCCACGTCTGGGCATACCTGGCGCACATAGTGTGAGAAAGCAAGACACACAATTGATGGACGGAATGCAGAAAAAATCTAAACATTCACCCCCAGTCAAGAGATCTGAGTTAAATCCATCATTCTTTTGCTCACCATGCCACCCCAGTTTAGACCTGGCCATATGCAAATCAGTCTTGACCCTGTGCCTCATGGGAACAGTCCAGCCCGAACTGCCAAGCCAGGTCCTCCCTGGACCGGAAACAAGCATCCCATGACCGGTTTCGGGGTTTCATCCCTCTTCAGCCAGGATCGTTTGAGTCCAGTGGCACAGTGAGTCCAGGACCCACGTCTGGGCATACCTGGCGCACATAGTGCGAGAAAGCAAAAGACACACAATTGATGGACGGAATGCAGAACAAATCAAAACATTCACCCCCAGTCAAGAGATCTGGGTTAAATCCATCATTCTTTTGCTCACCATGCCACCCAAGTTTAGACCTGGCCATATGCAAATCAGTCCTGACCCTGTGCCTCATGGGAACAGGCCAGCCCGAACTGCCAAGAAAGGTCCTCCCTGGACCGGAAACAAGCATCCTAGGACCGGATTTGGTTTTTCACCCCTGTTCAGCCAGGCTAGCTTGATTCCAGTGGCACAGTGAGCCCAGGACCCACGTCTGGGCATACTTGTCGCACTTAGGGCGAGAAAGCAAAAGACACACAATTGATGGACGGAATGCAGAACAAATCAAAACATTCACCCCCAGTCAAGAGATCTGGGTTAAACCCATTATTGTTTTGCTCACCATGCCACCCCAGTTTAGACCTGAACGTATGCAAATCAGTCTTGACCCTGTGCCTCATGGGAACAGTCTAGCCCGAACTGCCAAGCCAGATCCTCCCTGGACCAGAAACAAGCATCCAAGGACCGGTTTCGGGGTTTCACCCCTCTTCAACCAGGATAGCTTGATTCCAGTGACACAGTGAGCCCAGAACCCACGTCTGGGCATACCTGGCGCACTTAGGGCGAGAAAGCAAAAGATACACAATTGATGGACGAAATGCAGAGCAAATCAAAACATTCACCCCCAGTCAAGAGCTCTGGGTTAAATTTATCATTCTTTTGCTCACTATGCCACCCCAGTTTAGACCTGGCCATATGCAAATCAGTCTTGACCCTGTGCCTCATGGGAACAGTCCAGCCCGAACTGCCAAGCCAGGTCCTCCCTGGACTGGAAACAAGCATTCTATGACTGGTTTCGGGGTTTTATCCTTTTTCAGCCAGGGTCGCTTGTCGCTTGAGTCCAGTGGCACAGTGAGCCCAGGACCCACGTCTGGGCATACCTGGCGCACATAGTGCGAGAAAGCAAGACACACAATTGATGGACGGAATGCAGAAAAAATCTAAACATTCACCCCCAGTCAAGAGATCTGAGTTAAATCCATCATTCTTTTGCTCACCATGCCACCCCAGTTTAGACCTGGCCATATGCAAATCAGTCTTGACCCTGTGCCTCATGGGAACAGTCCAGCCCGAACTGCCAAGCCAGGTCCTCCCTGGACCGGAAACAAGCATCCTATGACCGGTTTCGGGGTTTCATCCCTCTTCAGCCAGGATCGTTTGAGTCCAGTGGCACAGTGAGTCCAGGACCTACGTCTGGGCATACCTGGTGCACATAGTGCGAGAAAGCAAAAGACACACAATTGATGGACGGAATGGAGAACAAATCAAAACATTCACCCCCAGTCGAGAGATCTGGGTTAAATTTATCATTCTTTTGCTCATCATGCCACCCCACTTTTCACCTGGCCATATGCAAATCAGTCTTGACCGTGTGCCTCATGGGAACAGTCCAGCCGAACTGCCAAGCCAGGTCTTCCCTGGACCGGAAACAAGCATCCTAGGACCGGTTTCGGGGTTTCACCCCTCTTCAGCCAGGATAGCTTGATTCCAGTGGCACAGTGAGCCCAGAACCCACGTCTGGGCATACCTGGCGCACTTAGGGTGAGAAAGCAAAAGACACACAATTGATGGACAGAATGCAGAACAAATCAAAACATTCACCCCCAGTCAAGAGATCTGGGTTAAACCCATGATTGTTTTGCTCACCATGCCACCCCAGTTTAGACCTGGCCATATGCAAATCAGTCTTGACCCTGTGCCTCATGGGAACAGTCCAGCCCGAACTGCCAAGCCAGGTCCTCCCTGGACCGGAAACAAGCATCCTAGGACCGGTTTCGGGGTTTCACCCCTCTTCAACCAGGATAGCTTGATTCCAGTGACACTGTGAGCCCAGAACCCACGTCTGGGCATACCTGGCGCACTTAGGGCGAGAAAGCAAAAGACACACAATTGATGGACGGAATGCAGAACAAATCAAAACATTCACCCCCAGTCAAGAGCTCTGGGTTAAATTTATGATGCTTTTGCTCACTATGCCACCCCAGTTTAGACCTGGCCATATGCAAATCAGTCTTTACCCTGTGCCTCATGGGAACAGTCCAGCCCGAACTGCCAAGCCAGGTCCTCCCTGGACCGGAAAAAAGCATCCTATGACCGGTTTCGGGGTTTCATCCCTCTTCAGTCAGGATCGCTTGAGTCCAGTGGCACAGTGAGTCCAGGACCCACGTCTGAGCATACCTGTCGCACTTAGGGCGAGAAAGCAAAAGACACACAATTGATGGACGGAATGCAGAACAAATCAAAACATTCACCCCCAGTCAAGAGATCTGGGTTAAATCCATCATTCTTTTGTTCACCATGCCACCTCAGTTTAGACCTGGCCATATGCAAATCAGTCTTGACCCTGTGCCTCATGGGAACAGTCCAGCCCGTACTGCCAAGCCAGGTCCTCCCTGGACCGGAAACAAGCATCCTAGGACCGGTTTTGGGGTTTCACCCCTCTTCAGCCAGGATAGCTTGATTCCAGTGGGACAGTGAGAGCAAGACCCATGTCTGGGCATACCTGGCGCACTTAGGGCGAGAAAGCAAAAGACACACAATTGATGGATGGAATGCAGAACAAATCAAAACATTCACCCCCAGTCAAGAGCTCTGAGTTAAATTTATCATTCTTTTGCTCACTATGCCATCCCAGTTTAGACCTGGCCATATGCAAATCAGTTTTGACCCTGTGCCTCATGGGAACAGTCCAGCCCAAACTGCCAAGCCAGGTCCTCCCTGGACCGGAAACAAGCCTTCTAGGACCGGTTTCGGAGTTTCACCCCTCTTCAGCCAGGATAGCTTGATTCCAGTGGGACAGTGAGAGCAGGACCCATGTCTGGGCATACCTGGCGCACATAGTGCGAGAAAGCAAAAGACACACAATTGATGGACGGAATGCAGAACAAATCAAAACATTCACCCCCAGTCAAGAGTTCTGGGTTAAATCCATCATTCTTTTGCTCACCATGCCACCCAAGTTTAGACCTGGCCATATGCAAATCAGTCCTGACCCTGTGCCTCATGGGAACAGGCCAGCCCGAACTGCCAAGCCAGGTCCTCCCAGGACCGGAAACAAGCATCCTAGGACCGGTTTTGGGTTTTCACCCCTGTTCAGCCAGGCTAGCTTGATTCCAGTGGCACAGTGAGCCCAGGACCCACGTCTGGGCATACTTGTCGCACTTAGGGCGAGAAAGCAAAAGACACACAATTGATGGACGGAATGCAGAACAAATCAAAACATTCACCCCCAGTCAAGAGATCTGGGTTAAACCCATCATTGTTTTGCTCACCAAGCCACCCCAGTTTAGACCTGAATGTATGCAAATCAGTCTTGACCCTGTGCCTTATGGGAACAGTCTAGCCCGAACTGCCAAGCCAGATCCTCCCTGGACCGGAAACAAGCATCCTAGGACCGGTTTCAGGGTTTCACCCCTCTTCAACCAGGATAGCTTGATTCCAGTGACACAGTGAGCCCAGAACCCACGTCTGGGCATACCTGGCGCACTTAGGGCGAGAAAGCAAAAGATACACAATTGATGGACAAAACGCAGAGCAAATCAAAACATTCACCCCCAGTCAAGAGCTCTGGGTTAAATTTATCATTCTTTTGCTCACTATGCCACCTCAGGTTAGACCTGGCCATATGCAAATCAGTCTTGACCCTGTGCCTCATGGGAACAGTCCAGCCCGAACTGCCAAGCCAGGTCCTCCCTGGACCGGAAACAAGCATTCTATGACTGGTTTTGGGGTTTCATCCTTTTTCAGCCAGGATCGCTTGTCGCTTGAGTCCAGTGGCACAGTGAGCCCAGGACCCACGTCTGGGCATACCTGGCGCACATAGTGTGAGAAAGCAAGACACACAATTGATGGACGGAATGCAGAAAAAATCTAAACATTCACCCCCAGTCAAGAGATCTGAGTTAAATCCATCATTCTTTTGCTCACCATGCCACCCCAGTTTAGACCTGGCCATATGCAAATCAGTCTTGACCCTGTGCCTCATGGGAACAGTCCAGCCCGAACTGCCAAGCCAGGTCCTCCCTGGACCGGAAACAAGCATCCCATGACCGGTTTCGGGGTTTCATCCCTGTTCAGCCAGGATCGTTTGAGTCCAGTGGCACAGTGAGTCCAGGACCCACGTCTGGGCATACCTGGCGCACATAGTGCGAGAAAGTAAAAGACACACAATTGATGGACGGAATGCAGAACAAATCAAAACATTCACCCCCAGTCAAGAGATCTGGGTTAAATCCATCATTCTTTTGCTCACCATGCCACCCAAGTTTAGACCTGGCCATATGCAAATCAGTCCTGACCCTGTGCCTCATGGGAACAGGCCAGCCCGAACTGCCAAGAAAGGTCCTCCCTGGACCGGAAACAAGCATCCTAGGACCGGATTTGGTTTTTCACCCCTGTTCAGCCAGGCTAGCTTGATTCCAGTGGCACAGTGAGCCCAGGACCCACGTCTGGGCATACTTGTCGCACTTAGGGCGAGAAAGCAAAAGACACACAATTGATGGACGGAATGCAGAACAAATCAAAACATTCACCCCCAGTCAAGAGATCTGGGTTAAACCCATTATTGTTTTGCTCACCATGCCACCCCAGTTTAGACCTGAACGTATGCAAATCAGTCTTGACCCTGTGCCTCATGGGAACAGTCTAGCCCGAACTGCCAAGCCAGATCCTCCCTGGACCAGAAACAAGCATCCAAGGACCGGTTTCGGGGTTTCACCCCTCTTCAACCAGGATAGCTTGATTCCAGTGACACAGTGAGCCCAGAACCCACGTCTGGGCATACCTGGCGCACTTAGGGCGAGAAAGCAAAAGATACACAATTGATGGACGAAATGCAGAGCAAATCAAAACATTCACCCCCAGTCAAGAGCTCTGGGTTAAATTTATCATTCTTTTGCTCACTATGCCACCCCAGTTTAGACCTGGCCATATGCAAATCAGTCTTGACCCTGTGCCTCATGGGAACAGTCCAGCCCGAACTGCCAAGCCAGGTCCTCCCTGGACTGGAAACAAGCATTCTATGACTGGTTTCGGGGTTTTATCCTTTTTCAGCCAGGGTCGCTTGTCGCTTGAGTCCAGTGGCACAGTGAGCCCAGGACCCACGTCTGGGCATACCTGGCGCACATAGTGCGAGAAAGCAAGACACACAATTGATGGACGGAATGCAGAAAAAATCTAAACATTCACCCCCAGTCAAGAGATCTGAGTTAAATCCATCATTCTTTTGCTCACCATGCCACCCCAGTTTAGACCTGGCCATATGCAAATCAGTCTTGACCCTGTGCCTCATGGGAACAGTCCAGCCCGAACTGCCAAGCCAGGTCCTCCCTGGACCGGAAACAAGCATCCTATGACCGGTTTCGGGGTTTCATCCCTCTTCAGCCAGGATCGTTTGAGTCCAGTGGCACAGTGAGTCCAGGACCTACGTCTGGGCATACCTGGTGCACATAGTGCGAGAAAGCAAAAGACACACAATTGATGGACGGAATGGAGAACAAATCAAAACATTCACCCCCAGTCGAGAGATCTGGGTTAAATTTATCATTCTTTTGCTCATCATGCCACCCCACTTTTCACCTGGCCATATGCAAATCAGTCTTGACCGTGTGCCTCATGGGAACAGTCCAGCCGAACTGCCAAGCCAGGTCTTCCCTGGACCGGAAACAAGCATCCTAGGACCGGTTTCGGGGTTTCACCCCTCTTCAGCCAGGATAGCTTGATTCCAGTGGCACAGTGAGCCCAGAACCCACGTCTGGGCATACCTGGCGCACTTAGGGTGAGAAAGCAAAAGACACACAATTGATGGACAGAATGCAGAACAAATCAAAACATTCACCCCCAGTCAAGAGATCTGGGTTAAACCCATGATTGTTTTGCTCACCATGCCACCCCAGTTTAGACCTGGCCATATGCAAATCAGTCTTGACCCTGTGCCTCATGGGAACAGTCCAGCCCGAACTGCCAAGCCAGGTCCTCCCTGGACCGGAAACAAGCATCCTAGGACCGGTTTCGGGGTTTCACCCCTCTTCAACCAGGATAGCTTGATTCCAGTGACACTGTGAGCCCAGAACCCACGTCTGGGCATACCTGGCGCACTTAGGGCGAGAAAGCAAAAGACACACAATTGATGGACGGAATGCAGAACAAATCAAAACATTCACCCCCAGTCAAGAGCTCTGGGTTAAATTTATGATGCTTTTGCTCACTATGCCACCCCAGTTTAGACCTGGCCATATGCAAATCAGTCTTTACCCTGTGCCTCATGGGAACAGTCCAGCCCGAACTGCCAAGCCAGGTCCTCCCTGGACCGGAAAAAAGCATCCTATGACCGGTTTCGGGGTTTCATCCCTCTTCAGTCAGGATCGCTTGAGTCCAGTGGCACAGTGAGTCCAGGACCCACGTCTGAGCATACCTGTCGCACTTAGGGCGAGAAAGCAAAAGACACACAATTGATGGACGGAATGCAGAACAAATCAAAACATTCACCCCCAGTCAAGAGATCTGGGTTAAATCCATCATTCTTTTGTTCACCATGCCACCTCAGTTTAGACCTGGCCATATGCAAATCAGTCTTGACCCTGTGCCTCATGGGAACAGTCCAGCCCGTACTGCCAAGCCAGGTCCTCCCTGGACCGGAAACAAGCATCCTAGGACCGGTTTTGGGGTTTCACCCCTCTTCAGCCAGGATAGCTTGATTCCAGTGGGACAGTGAGAGCAAGACCCATGTCTGGGCATACCTGGCGCACTTAGGGTGAGAAAGCAAAAGACACACAATTGATGGATGGAATGCAGAACAAATCAAAACATTCACCCCCAGTCAAGAGCTCTGAGTTAAATTTATCATTCTTTTGCTCACTATGCCATCCCAGTTTAGACCTGGCCATATGCAAATCAGTTTTGACCCTGTGCCTCATGGGAACAGTCCAGCCCAAACTGCCAAGCCAGGTCCTCCCTGGACCGGAAACAAGCCTTCTAGGACCGGTTTCGGAGTTTCACCCCTCTTCAGCCAGGATAGCTTGATTCCAGTGGGACAGTGAGAGCAGGACCCATGTCTGGGCATACCTGGCGCACATAGTGCGAGAAAGCAAAAGACACACAATTGATGGACGGAATGCAGAACAAGTCAAAACATTCACCCCCAGTCAAGAGTTCTGGGTTAAATCCATCATTCTTTTGCTCACCATGCCACCCAAGTTTAGACCTGGCCATATGCAAATCAGTCCTGACCCTGTGCCTCATGGGAACAGGCCAGCCCGAACTGCCAAGCCAGGTCCTCCCAGGACCGGAAACAAGCATCCTAGGACCGGTTTTGGGTTTTCACCCCTGTTCAGCCAGGCTAGCTTGATTCCAGTGGCACAGTGAGCCCAGGACCCACGTCTGGGCATACTTGTCGCACTTAGGGCGAGAAAGCAAAAGACACACAATTGATGGACGGAATGCAGAACAAATCAAAACATTCACCCCCAGTCAAGAGATCTGGGTTAAACCCATCATTGTTTTGCTCACCAAGCCACCCCAGTTTAGACCTGAATGTATGCAAATCAGTCTTGACCCTGTGCCTTATGGGAACAGTCTAGCCCGAACTGCCAAGCCAGATCCTCCCTGGACCGGAAACAAGCATCCTAGGACCGGTTTCGGGGTTTCACCCCTCTTCAACCAGGATAGCTTGATTCCAGTGACACAGTGAGCCCAGAACCCACGTCTGGGCATACCTGGCGCACTTAGGGAGAGAAAGCAAAAGATACACAATTGATGGACAAAACGCAGAGCAAATCAAAACATTCACCCCCAGTCAAGAGCTCTGGGTTAAATTTATCATTCTTTTGCTCACTATGCCACCTCAGGTTAGACCTGGCCATATGCAAATCAGTCTTGACCCTGTGCCTCATGGGAACAGTCCAGCCCGAACTGCCAAGCCAGGTCCTCCCTGGACCGGAAACAAGCATTCTATGACTGGTTTTGGGGTTTCATCCTTTTTCAGCCAGGATCGCTTGTCGCTTGAGTCCAGTGGCACAGTGAGCCCAGGACCCACGTCTGGGCATACCTGGCGCACATAGTGTGAGAAAGCAAGACACACAATTGATGGACGGAATGCAGAAAAAATCTAAACATTCACCCCCAGTCAAGAGATCTGAGTTAAATCCATCATTCTTTTGCTCACCATGCCACCCCAGTTTAGACCTGGCCATATGCAAATCAGTCTTGACCCTGTGCCTCATGGGAACAGTCCAGCCCGAACTGCCAAGCCAGGTCCTCCCTGGACCGGAAACAAGCATCCCATGACCGGTTTCGGGGTTTCATCCCTGTTCAGCCAGGATCGTTTGAGTCCAGTGGCACAGTGAGTCCAGGACCCACGTCTGGGCATACCTGGCGCACATAGTGCGAGAAAGTAAAAGACACACAATTGATGGACGGAATGCAGAACAAATCAAAACATTCACCCCCAGTCAAGAGATCTGGGTTAAATCCATCATTCTTTTGCTCACCATGCCACCCAAGTTTAGACCTGGCCATATGCAAATCAGTCCTGACCCTGTGCCTCATGGGAACAGGCCAGCCCGAACTGCCAAGAAAGGTCCTCCCTGGACCGGAAACAAGCATCCTAGGACCGGTTTTGGGTTTTCACCCCTGTTCAGCCAGGCTAGCTTGATTCCAGTGGCACAGTGAGCCCAGGACCCACGTCTGGGCATACTTGTCGCATTTAGGGCGAGAAAGCAAAAGACACACAATTGATGGACGGAAAGCAGAACAAATCAAAACATTCACCCCCAGTCAAGAGATCTGGGTTAAATCCATCATTCTTTTGTTCACCATGCCACCCCAGTCTAGACCTGGCCATATGCAAATCAGTCTTGACCCTGTGCCTCATGGGAACATTCCAGCCCGAACTGCCAAGCCAGGTCCTCCCTGGACCGGAAACAAGCATCCTAGGACCGGTTTTGGGGTTTCACCCCTCTTCAGCCAGGATAGCTTGATTCCAGTGGGACAGTGAGAGCAGGACCCATGTCTGGGCATACCTGGCGCACTTAGGGCGAGAAAGCAAAAGACACACAATTGATGGACGGAATGCAGAACAAATCAAAACATTCACCCCCAGTCAAGAGATCTGGGTTAAATCGATCATTCGTTTGCTCACCATGCCACCCCAGTTTAGACCTGGCCATATGCAAATCAGTCCTGACCCTGTGCCTCATGGGAACAGGCCAGCCCGAACTGCCAAGCCAGGTCCTCCCAGGACCGGAAACAAGCATCCTAGGACCGGTTTTGGGTTTTCACCCCTGTTCAGCCAGGCTAGCTTGATTCCAGTGGCACAGTGAGCCCAGGACCCACGTCTGGGCATACTTGTCGCACTTAGGGCGAGAAAGCAAAAGACACACAATTGATGGACGGAATGCAGAACAAATCAAAACATTCACCCCCAGTCAAGAGATCTGGGTTAAACCCATCATTGTTTTGCTCACCAAGCCACCCCAGTTTAGACCTGAATGTATGCAAATCAGTCTTGACCCTGTGCCTTATGGGAACAGTCTAGCCCGAACTGCCAAGCCAGATCCTCCCTGGACCGGAAACAAGCATCCTAGGACCGGTTTCGGGGTTTCACCCCTCTTCAACCAGGATAGCTTGATTCCAGTGACACAGTGAGCCCAGAACCCACGTCTGGGCATACCTGGCGCACTTAGGGCGAGAAAGCAAAAGATACACAATTGATGGACAAAACGCAGAGCAAATCAAAACATTCACCCCCAGTCAAGAGCTCTGGGTTAAATTTATCATTCTTTTGCTCACTATGCCACCTCAGGTTAGACCTGGCCATATGCAAATCAGTCTTGACCCTGTGCCTCATGGGAACAGTCCAGCCCGAACTGCCAAGCCAGGTCCTCCCTGGACCGGAAACAAGCATTCTATGACTGGTTTTGGGGTTTCATCCTTTTTCAGCCAGGATCGCTTGTCGCTTGAGTCCAGTGGCACAGTGAGCCCAGGACCCACGTCTGGGCATACCTGGCGCACATAGTGTGAGAAAGCAAGACACACAATTGATGGACGGAATGCAGAAAAAATCTAAACATTCACCCCCAGTCAAGAGATCTGAGTTAAATCCATCATTCTTTTGCTCACCATGCCACCCCAGTTTAGACCTGGCCATATGCAAATCAGTCTTGACCCTGTGCCTCATGGGAACAGGCCAGCCCGAACTGCCAAGAAAGGTCCTCCCTGGACCGGAAACAAGCATCCTAGGACCGGTTTTGGGTTTTCACCCCTGTTCAGCCAGGCTAGCTTGATTCCAGTGGCACAGTGAGCCCAGGACCCACGTCTGGGCATACTTGTCGCATTTAGGGCGAGAAAGCAAAAGACACACAATTGATGGACGGAAAGCAGAACAAATCAAAACATTCACCCCCAGTCAAGAGATCTGGGTTAAACCCATTATTGTTTTGCTCACCATGCCACCCCAGTTTAGACCTGAACGTATGCAAATCAGTCTTGACCCTGTGCCTCATGGGAACAGTCTAGCCCGAACTGCCAAGCCAGATCCTCCCTGGACCAGAAACAAGCATCCAAGGACCGGTTTCGGGGTTTCACCCCTCTTCAACCAGGATAGCTTGATTCCAGTGACACAGTGAGCCCAGAACCCACGTCTGGGCATACCTGGCGCACTTAGGGCGAGAAAGCAAAAGATACACAATTGATGGACGAAATGCAGAGCAAATCAAAACATTCACCCCCAGTCAAGAGCTCTGGGTTAAATTTATCATTCTTTTGCTCACTATGCCACCCCAGTTTAGACGTGGCCATATGCAAATCAGTCTTGACCCTGTGCCTCATGGGAACAGTCCAGCCCGAACTGCCAAGCCAGGTCCTCCCCGGACTGGAAACAAGCATTCTATGACTGGTTTCGGGGTTTTATCCTTTTTCAGCCAGGAACGCTTGTCGCTTGAGTCCAGTGGCACAGTGAGCCCAGGACCCACGTCTGGGCATACCTGGCGCACATAGTGCGAGAAAGCAAGACACACAATTGATGGACGGAATGCAGAAAAAATCTAAACATTCACCCCCAGTCAAGAGATCTGAGTTAAATCCATCATTCTTTTGCTCACCATGCCACCCCAGTTTAGACCTGGCCATATGCAAATCAGTCTTGACCCTGTGCCTCATGGGAACAGTCTAGCCCGAACTGCCAAGCCAGGTCCTCCCTGGACCGGAAACAAGCATCCTATGACCGGTTTCGGGGTTTCATCCCTCTTCAGCCAGGATCGTTTGAGTCCAGTGGCACAGTGAGTCCAGGACCTACGTCTGGGCATACCTGGCGCACATAGTGCGAGAAAGCAAAAGACACACAATTGATGGACGGAATGCAGAAAAAATCAAAACATTCAACCCCAGTCAAGAGATCTGGGTTAAATCCATCATTCTTTTGCTCACCATGCCACTCCAGTTTAGACCTGGCCATATGCAAATCAGTCCTGACCCTGTGCCTCATGGGAACAGGCCAGCCCGAACTGCCAAGCCAGGTCCTCCCTGGACCGGAAACAAGCATCCTAGGAAGGGTTTCGGGGTTTCAACCCTCTTCAGCCAGGATAGCTTGATTCCAGTGGCACAGTGAGCCCAGGACCCACATCTGGGCATACCTGGCGCACTTAGGGCGAGAAAGCAAAAGACACACAATTGATGGACAGAATGGAGAACAAATCAAAACATTCACCCCCAGTCGAGAGATCTGGGTTAAATTTATCATTCTTTTGCTCACTATGCCACCTCAGGTTAGACCTGGCCATATGCAAATCAGTCTTGACCCTGTGCCTCATGGGAACAGTCCAGCCCGAACTGCCAAGCCAGGTCCTCCCTGGACCAGAAACAAGCATTCTATGACTGGTTTTGGGGTTTCATCCTTTTTCAGCCAGGATCGCTTGTCGCTTGAGTCCAGTGGCACAGTAAGCCCAGGACCCACGTCTGGGCATACCTGGCGCACATAGTGTGAGAAAGCAAGACACACAATTGATGGACGGAATGCAGAAAAAATCTAAACATTCACCCCCAGTCAAGAGATCTGAGTTAAATCCATCATTCTTTTGCTCACCATGCCACCCCAGTTTAGACCTGGCCATATGCAAATCAGTCTTGACCCTGTGCCTCATGGGAACAGTCCAGCCCGAACTGCCAAGCCAGGTCCTCCATGGACCGGAAACAAGCATCCCATGACCGGTTTCGGGGTTTCATCCCTGTTCAGCCAGGATCGTTTGAGTCCAGTGGCACAGTGAGTCCAGGACCCACGTCTGGGCATACCTGGCGCACATAGTGCGAGAAAGCAAAAGACACACAATTGATGGACGGAATGCAGAACAAATCAAAACATTCACCCCCAGTCAAGAGATCTGGGTTAAATCCATCATTATTTTGCTCACCATGCCACCCAAGTTTAGACCTGGCCATATGCAAATCAGTCCTGACCATGTGCCTCATGGGAACAGGCCAGCCCGAACTGCCAAGAAAGGTCCTCCCTGGACCGGAAACAAGCAGCATCCTAGGACCGGTTTTGGGTTTTCACCCCTGTTCAGCCAGGCTAGCTTGATTCCAGTGGCACAGTGAGCCCAGGACCCACGTCTGGGCATACTTGTCGCACTTAGGGCGAGAAAGCAAAAGACACACAATTGATGGACGGAATGCAGAACAAATCAAAACATTCACCCCCAGTCAAGAGATCTGGGTTAAACCCATTATTGTTTTGCTCACCATGCCACCCCAGTTTAGACCTGAACGTATGCAAATCAGTCTTGACCCTGTGCCTCATGGGAACAGTCTAGCCCGAACTGCCAAGCCAGATCCTCCCTGGACCAGAAACAAGCATCCAAGGACCGGTTTCGGGGTTTCACCCCTCTTCAACCAGGATAGCTTGATTCCAGTGACACAGTGAGCCCAGAACCCACGTCTGGGCATACCTGGCGCACTTAGGGCGAGAAAGCAAAAGATACACAATTGATGGACGAAATGCAGAGCAAATCAAAACATTCACCCCCAGTCAAGAGCTCTGGGTTAAATTTATCATTCTTTTGCTCACTATGCCACCCCAGTTTAGACGTGGCCATATGCAAATCAGTCTTGACCCTGTGCCTCATGGGAACAGTCCAGCCCGAACTGCCAAGCCAGGTCCTCCCTGGACTGGAAACAAGCATTCTATGACTGGTTTCGGGGTTTTATCCTTTTTCAGCCAGGAACGCTTGTCGCTTGAGTCCAGTGGCACAGTGAGCCCAGGACCCACGTCTGGGCATACCTGGCGCACATAGTGCGAGAAAGCAAGACACACAATTGATGGACGGAATGCAGAAAAAATCTAAACATTCACCCCCAGTCAAGAGATCTGAGTTAAATCCATCATTCTTTTGCTCACCATGCCACCCCAGTTTAGACCTGGCCATATGCAAATCAGTCTTGACCCTGTGCCTCATGGGAACAGTCTAGCCCGAACTGCCAAGCCAGGTCCTCCCTGGACCGGAAACAAGCATCCTATGACCGGTTTCGGGGTTTCATCCCTCTTCAGCCAGGATCGTTTGAGTCCAGTGGGACAGTGAGTCCAGGACCTACGTCTGGGCATACCTGGCGCACATAGTGCGAGAAAGCAAAAGACACACAATTGATGGACGGAATGCAGAAAAAATCAAAACATTCAACCCCAGTCAAGAGATCTGGGTTAAATCCATCATTCTTTTGCTCACCATGCCACTCCAGTTTAGACCTGGCCATATGCAAATCAGTCCTGACCCTGTGCCTCATGGGAACAGGCCAGCCCGAACTGCCAAGCCAGGTCCTCCCTGGACCGTAAACAAGCATCCTAGGAAGGGTTTCGGGGTTTCAACCCTCTTCAGCCAGGATAGCTTGATTCCAGTGGCACAGTGAGCCCAGGACCCACATCTGGGCATACCTGGCGCACTTAGGGCGAGAAAGCAAAAGACACACAATTGATGGACAGAATGGAGAACAAATCAAAACATTCACCCCCAGTCGAGAGATCTGGGTTAAATTTATCATTCTTTTCCTCATCATGCCACCCCACTTTTCACCTGGCCATATGCAAATCAGTCTTGACCGTGTGCCTCATGGGAACAGTCCAGCCGAAGTGCCAAGCCAGGTCCTCCCTGGACCGGAAACAAGCAGCCTAGGACCGGTTTCGGGGTTTCACCCCTCTTCAGCCAGGATAGCTTGATTCCAGTGGCACAGTGAGCCCAGAACCCACGTCTGGGCATACCTGGCGCACTTAGGGCGAGAAAGCAAAAGACACACAATTGATGGACGGAATGCAGAACAAATCAAAACATTCACCCCCAGTCAAGAGCTCTGGGTTAAATTTATCATTTTTTTGCTCACTATGCCACCCCAGTTTAGACCTGGCCATATGCAAATCAGTCCTGACCCTGTGCCTCATGGGAACAGTCCAGCCCGAACTGCCAAGCCAGGTCCTCCCTGGACCGGAAACAATCATCCTAGGACCGGTTTCGGGGTTTCTCCCCTCTTCAGCCAGGATAGCTTGATTCCAGTGGGACAGTGAGAGCAGGACCAATGTCTGGGCATAACTGTCGCACTAAGGGCGAGAAAGCAAAAGACACACAATTGATGGACGGAATGCAAAACAAATCAAAACATTCACCCCCAGTCAAGAGATCTGGGTTAAATCCATCATTCTTTTGCTCACCATGCCACCCCAGTTTAGACCTGGCCATAAGCAAATCAGTCTTGACCCTGTGCCTCATGGGAATAGTCCAGCCCGAACTGCCAAGCCAGGTCCTCCCTGGACTGGAAACAAGCATGCTATGACTGGTTTCGGGGTTTCATCCCTTTTCAGCCAGGATCGCTGGAGTCCAGTGGCACAGTGAGCCCAGGACCCACGTCTGGGCATACCTGGCGCACTTAGGGCGAGAAAGCAAAAGACACACAATTGATGGACGGAATGCAGAACAAATCAAAACATTCACCCCCAATCAAGAGCTCTGGGTTAAATTTATCATTCTTTTGCTCACTATGCCGCCCCAGTTTAGACCTGGCCATATGCAAATCAGTCTTGACCCTGTGCCTCATGGGAACAGTCCAGCCCGAACTGCCAAGCCAGGTCCTCCCTGGACGGGAAACAAGCATCCTATGACTGGTTTCGGGGTTTCATCCCTCTTCAGCCAGGATCGTTTGAGTCCAGTGGCACAGTGAGCCCAGGACACACGTCTGGGCATACCTGGCGCACTTAGGGCGAGAAAGCAAAAGACACACAATTGATGGACGGAATACAGAACAAATCAAAACATTCACCCCCAGTAAAGAGATCTGGGTTAAATCCATCATTCTTTTGCTCACCATGCCACTCCAGTTTAGACCTGGCCATATGCAAATCAGTCCTGACCCTGTGCCTCTTGGGAACAGGCCAGCCGGAACTGCCAAGCCAGGTCCTCCCTGGACCGGAAACAAGCATCCTATGACTGGTTTCGGGGTTTCATCCCTCTTCAGCCAGGATCGTTTGAGTCCAGTGGCACAGTGAGCCCAGGACCCATGTCTGGGCATACCTGGCGCACTTAGGGCGAGAAAGCAAAAGACACACAATTGATGGACGGAATGCAGAACAAATCAAAACATTCACCCCCAGTCAAGAGATCTGGGTTAAACCCATCATTGTTTTGCTCACCATGCCACCCCAGTTTAGACCTGGCCATATGCAAATCAGTCTTGACCCTGTGCCTCATGGGAACAGTCCAGCCCGAACTGCCAAGCCAGGTCCTCCCTGGACCGGAAACAAGCATCCTAGGGCCAGTTTAGGGGTTTCACCCCTCTTCAACCAGGATAGCTTGATTCCAGTGACACCGTGAGCCCAGAACCCACGTCTGGGCATACCTGGCGCACTTAGGGCGAGAAAGCAAAAGACACACAATTGATGGACGGAATGCAGAACAAATCAAAACATTCACCCCCAGTCAAGATCTCTGGGTTAAATTTATCATTCTTTTGCTCACTATGCCACCCCTGTTTAGACCTGGCCATATGCAAATCAGTCTTGACCCTGTGCCTCATGGGAACAGTCCAGCCCGAACTGCCAAACCAGGTCCTCCCTGGACCGGAAAAAAGCATCCTATGACCGGTTTCGGGGTTTCATCCCTCTTCAGTCAGGATCGCTTGAGTCCAGTGGGACAGTGAGAGCAGGACCCATGTCTGGGCATACCTGGCACACTTAGGGCGAGAAAGCAAAAGACACACAATTGATGGAAGGAATGCAGAACAAATCAAAACATTCACCCCCAGTCAAGAGATCTGGGTTAAATCCATCATTCTTTTGCTCACCATGCCACCCCAGTTTAGACCTGGCCATAAGCAAATCAGTCTTGACCCTCTGCCTCATGGGAACAGTCCAGCCCGAACTGCCAAGCCAGGTCCTCCCTGTACTGGAAACAAGCATCCTAGGACCGGTTTCGGGGTTTACCCCTCTTCAGCCAGTATAGCTGATTCCAGGGGCATATTGAGCCCAGGACCCACATCAAGGCATAACTGGCGCACTTAGGGCGAGAAATCAAAAGACATACAATTGATGGACGTAATGCAAAACAAATCAAAACATTCACCCCCAGTCAAGAGATCTGGGTTAAATCCATCATTCTTTTGCTCACCATGCCACCCCAGTTTAGACCTGGCCATAAGCAAATCAGTCTTGACCCTGTGCCTCATGGGAACAGTCCAGCCCGAACTGCCAAGCCAGTTCCTCCCTGGACCGGAAACAAGCATCCTATGACTGGTTTCGGGGTTTCATCCCTTTTCAGCCAGGATCGCTGGAGTCCAGTAGCACAGTGAGTCCAGGACCCATGTCTGGGCATACCTGTAGCACTTAGGGGAAGAAACAAAAGACACACAATTGATGAACGGAATGCAGAACAAATCAAAACATTCACCCCCAGTCAAGAGCTCTGGGTTAAATTTATCATTCTTTTGCTCACTATGCCACCCCAGTTTAGACCTGGCCATATGCAAAACAGTCTTGACCCTGTGCCTCATGGGAACAGTCCAGCCCGAACTGCCAAGCCAGGTCCTCCCTGGACCGGAAACAAGCATTCTAGGACCGGTTTCGGAGTTTCACCCCTCTTCAGCCAGGATAGCTTGATTCCAGTGGGACAGTGAGAGCAGGACCCATGTCTGGGCATACCTGGCGCACTTAGGGCGAGAAACCAAAAGACACACAATTGATGGACGGAATGCAGAACAAATCAAAACATTCACCCCCAGTCAAGAGATCTGGGTTAAATCCATCATTCTTTTGCTCACCATGCCACCCCAGTTTAGACCTGGCCATATGCAAATCAGTCTTGACCCTGTCCTCATGGTAACAGTCCAGCCCGAACTGCCAAGCCAGGTCCTCCCTGGACCAGAAACAAGCATCCTATGACTGGTTTCGGGGTTTCATCCTTTTTCAGCCAGGATCGCTTGAGTCCAGTGGCACAGTGAGCCCAGGACCCATGTCTGGGCATACCTGGCGCACATAGTGCGAGAAAGCAAAAGACACACAATTGATGGACGGAATGCAGAAAAAATCAAAACCTTCACCCCCAGTCAAGAGATCTGGGTTAAATCCATCATTCTTTTGCTCACCATGCCACCCCAGTTTAGACCTGGCAATATGCAAATCAGTCCTGACCCTGTGCCTCATGGGAACAGGCCAGCCCGAACTGCCAAGCCAGGTCCTCCCTGGACCGGAAACAAGCATCCTATGACCGGTTTCGGGTTTTCACCCCTCTTCAGCCAGGCTAGCTTGATTCCAGTGGCACAGTGAGACCAGGAGCCACGTCTGGGCATACCTGTCGCACTTAGGGCGAGAAAGCAAAAGACACACAATTGATGGACGGAATGCAGAACAAATCAAAACATTCACCCCCAGTCAAGAGATCTGTGTTAAACCCATCATTGTTTTGCTCACTGTGCCACCCCAGTTTAGACCTGGCCATATGCAAATCAGTCTTGACCCTGTGCCTAATGGGAACAGTCCAGCCCGAACTGCCAAGCCAGATCCTCCCTGGACCGGAAACAAGCATTCTAGGACCGGTTTTGGGGTTTCACCCCTCTTCAACCAGGATAGCTTGATTCCAGTGACACATTGAGCCCAGCACCCACGTCTGGGCATACCTGGAGCACTTAGGGCGAGAAAGCAAAAGACACACAATTGATGGACGGAATGCAGAACAAATCAAAACATTCACCCCCAGTCAAGAGCTCTGGGTTAAATTTATCATTCTTTTGCTCACTACGCCACCCCAGTTTATACCTGGCCATATGCAAATCAGTCTTGACCCTGTGCCTCATGGGAACAGTCCAGCCCGAACTGCCAAGCCAGGTCCTCCCTGTACTGGAAACAAGCATCCTAGGACCTGTTTCAGGATTTCACCTCTCTTCAGCCAGGATAGCTTGATTCCAGTGGCACAGTGAGCCCAGGACCCACATCTGGGCATACCCGGCGCACTTAGGGCGAGAAAGCAAAAGGCACAAAATTGATGGATGGAATGCAGAACAAATCAAAACATTCACCCCCAGTCAAGAGATCTGGGTTAAATCCATCATTCATGTTCACCATGCCAACCCAGTATAGACCTGGCCATATGCAAATCAGTCTTGACCCTGTGCCTCATGGGAACATTCCAGCCCGAACTGCCAAGCCAGGTCCTCCCTGGACCGGAAACAAGCATTGAGGACCGGTTTCGGGGTTTCACCCCTCTTCAGCCAGGATAGCTTGATTCCAGTGGGACAGTGAGAGCAGGACCCATGTCTGGGCATACCTGGCGCACTTAGGGCGAGAAAGCAAAAGACACACAATTGATGGACGGAATGCAGACCAAATAAAAACATTCACCCCCAGTCAAGAGCTCTGGGTTAAATTTATCATTCTTTTGCTCACTATGCCACCCCAGTTTAGACCTGGCCATAAGCAAATCAGTCTTGACCCTGTGCCTCATGGGAACAGTCCAGCCCGAACTGCCAAGCCAGGTCCTCCCTGGACCGGAAAAAAGCATCCTATGACCGGTTTCGGGGTTTCATCCCTCTTCAGCCAGGATAGCTTGATTCCAGTGGGACAGTGAGAGCAGGACCCATGTCTGGGCATACCTGGCGCACTTAGGGCGAGAAAGCAAAAGACACACAATTGATGGAAGGAATGCAGAACAAATCAAAACATTCACCCCCAGTCAAGAGATCTGGGTTAAATCCATCATTCTTTTGCTCACCATGCCACCCCAGTTTAGACCTAGCCATAAGCAAATCAGTCTTGACCCTGTGCCTCATGGGAACAGTCCAGCCCGAACTGACAAGCCAGGTCCTCCCTGGACCGGAAACAAGCATCCTATGACTGGTTTCGGGGTTTCATCCCTTTTCAGCCAGGATCGCTGGAGTCCAATGGCACAGTGAGCCCAGGACCCACGTCTGGGCATACCTGGCGCACATAGTGCGAGAAAGCAAAAGACACACAATTGATGACCGGAATGCAGAAAAAATCAAAACATTCACCCCCAGTCAAGAGATCTGGGTTAAATCCATCATTCTTTTGCTCACCATGCCACCCCAGTTTAGACCTGGCCATATGCAAATCAGTCCTGACCCTGTGCCTCATGGGAACAGGCCAGCCCGAACTGCCAAGCCACGTCCTCCCTGGACCGGAAACAAGCATCCAAGGACCGGTTTCGGGTTTTCACCCCTCTTCAACCAGGATAGCTTGATTCCAGTGACACAGTGAGCCCAGAACCCACGTCTGGGCATACCTGGCGCACTTAGGGCGAGAAAGCAAAAGACACACAATTGATGGACGGAATG
Source organism: Triturus cristatus (assembly GCF_964204655.1). Taxonomy (NCBI): domain Eukaryota; kingdom Metazoa; phylum Chordata; class Amphibia; order Caudata; family Salamandridae; genus Triturus; species Triturus cristatus. Next base: position 1,315,060,863 of record NC_140579.1, read on the forward strand.
CGGAACAAATCAAAACATTCACCCCCAGTCAAGAGCTCTGGGTTAAATTTATCATTCTTTTGCCCACTATGCCACCTCAGTTTAGACCTGGCCATATGCAAATCAGTCTTGACCCTGTGCCTCATGGGAACAGTCCAGCCCGAACTGCCAAGCCAGATCCTCCCTGGACCGGAAACAAGCATCCTAGGACCGGTTTCGGGTTTTCACCCCTCTTCAACCAGGATAGCTTGATTCCAGTGACACAGTGAGCCCAGAACCCACGTCTGGGCATACCTGGCGCACTTAGGGCGAGAAAGCAAAAGACACTCAATTGATGGACGGAATGCGGAACAAATCAAAACATTCACCCCCAGTCAAGAGCTCTGGGTTAAATTTATCATTCTTTTGCCCACTATGCCACCTCAGTTTAGACCTGGCCATATGCAAATCAGTCTTGACCCTGTGCCTCATGGGAAAAGTCCAGCCCGAACTGCCAAGCCAGGTCCTCCCTGGACCGGAAACAAGCATTCTAGGACCGGTTTCGGAGTTTCACCCCTCTTCAGCCAGGATAGCTTGATTCCAGTGGGACAGTGAGAGCAGGACCCATGTCTGGGCATACCTGGCGCACTTAGGGCAAGAAAGCAAAACACACACAATTGATGGACGGAGTGCAGAACAAATCAAAACATTCACCCCCAGTCAAGAGATCTGGGTTAAATCCATCATTCTTTTGCTCACCATGCCACCCCAGTTTAGACCTGGCCATATGCAAATCAGTCTTGACCCTGTGCCTCATGGTAACAGTCCAGCCCGAACTGCCAAGCCAGGTCATCCCTGGACCGGAAGCAAGCATCCTATGACTGGTTTCGGGGTTTCATCCTTTTTCAGCCAGGATCGCTTGAGTCCAGTGGCACTGTGAGCCCAGGACCCATGTCTGGGCATACCTTTCGCACATAGTGCGAGAAAGCAAAAGACACACAATTGATGGGCGGAATGCAGAAAAAATCAAAACATTCACCCCCAGTCAAGAGATCTGGGTTAAATCCATCATTCTTTTGCTCACCATGCCACCCCAGTTTAGACCTGGCCATATGCAAATCAGTCCTGACCCTGTGCCTCATGGGAACAGGCCAGCCCGAACTGCCAAGCCAGGTCCTCCCTGGACCGGAAACAAGCATCCTAGGACCGGTTTCGGGTTTTCAGCCCTCTTCAGCCAGGCTAGCTCGATTCCAGTGGCACAGTGAGCCCAGGACCCACGTCTGGGCATACCTGTCGCACTTAGGGCGAGAAAGCAAAAGACACACAATTGATGGAAGGAATGCAGAACAAATCAAAACATTCACCCCCAATCAAGAGATCTGGGTTAAACCCATCATTGTTTTGCTCACCGTGCCACTCCAGTTTAGACCTGGCCATATGCAAATCAGTCTTGACCCTATGCCTCATGGGAACAGTCCAGCCCGAACTGCCAAGCCAGGTCCTCCCTGGACCGGAAACAAGCATCCTAGGACCGGTTTCGGGGTTTCACCCCTCTTCAGCCAGGATAGCTTGATTCCAGTGGGACAGTGAGAGCAGGACCCATGTCTGGGCATACCTGGCGCACATAGTGCGAGAAAGCAAAAGACACACAATTGATGGACGGAATGCAGAACAAATCAAAACATTCACCCCCAGTCAAGAGTTCTTGGTTAAAACCATCATTCTTTTGCTCACCATGCCACCCCAGTTTAGACCTGGCCATAGGCAAATCAGTCTTGACCCTTTGCCTCATGGGAACAGTCCAGCCCGAACTGCCAAGCCAGGTCCTCCCTGGACCGGAAACAAGCTTCCTAGGACCGGTTTCTGGCATTTCAGCCGTCTTCAGCCAGGCTTGCTTGAATCCAGTGGCAAAGTGAGCAAGGGACTCACGTCTGAGCATACCCTGCCAACTTATGGCGAACAAAGCGGTACAAAAGGGGGTGGTGATGGACGGAGCATCAGAACCAATCAAACACTCACACCCAGTCAACATATCTGGTTTTGATCCATCACCGTTCTTTAGCCCACTCTGCCACCCCAGTTCAGACATGGCCATATGCAAATCAGTCTTGACCCTTTGCCTCATGGGAACAGTCCAGCCCGAACTGCCAAGCCAGGTCCTCCCTGGACCGGAAACAAGCTTCCTAGGACCGGTTTCTGGCATTTCAGCCGTCTTCAGCCAGGCTTGCTTGAATCCAGTGGCAAAGTGAGCAAGGGACTCACGTCTGAGCATACCCTGCCAACTTATGGCGAACAAAGCGGTACAAAAGGGGGTGGTGATGGACGGAGCATCAGAACCAATCAAACACTCACACCCAGTCAACATATCTGGTTTTGATCCATCACCGTTCTTTAGCCCACTCTGCCACCCCAGTTCAGACATGGCCATATGCAAATCAGTCTTGACCGTGTGCCTCATGGGAACAGTCCAGCCGAACTGCCAAGCCAGGTCCTCCCTGGATCGGAAACAAGCATCCTAGGACCGGTTTCAGGGATTCACCCCTCTTCAGCCAGGATAGCTTGATTCCAGTGGCACAGTGAGCCCAGAACCCACGTCTGGGCATACCTGGCGCACTTAGGGCGAGAAAGCAAAAGACACACAATTGATGGACGGAATGCAGAACAAATCAAAACATTCACCCCCAGTCAAGAGATCTGGGTTAAATCCATCATTCTTTTGTTCACCATGCCACCCCAGTTTAGACCTGGCCATATGCAAATCAGTCATGACCCTGTGCCTCATGGGAACAGTCCAGCCCGAACTGCCAAGCCATGTCCTCCCTGGACCAGAAACAAGCATCCTAGGACCGGTTTCGGGGTTTCACCCCTCTTCAGCCAGGATAGCTTGATTCCAGTGGGACAGTGAGAGCAGGACCCATGTCTGGGCATACCTGGCGCACTTAGGGCGAGAAAGCAAAAGACAAACAATTGATGGACGGAATGCAGTACAAATCAAAACATTCACCCCCAGTCAAGAGATCTGGGTTAAATCCATCATTCTTTTGCTCACCATGCCACCCCAGTTTAGACTTGGCCATAAGCAAATCAGTCTTAACCCTGTGCCTCATGGGAACAGTCCAACCCGAACTGCCAAGCCAGGTCCTCCCTGGACAGGAAACAAGCATCCTATGACTGGTTTCGGTGTTTCATCCCTTTTCAGCCAGGATCTCTTGAGTCCAGTGGCACAGTTAGCCCAGAACTCACGTCTGGGCATACCTGGCGCACATAGTGCGAGAAAGCAAAAGACACACAATTGATGAACGGAATGCAGAAAAAATCAAAACATTCACCCCCAGTCAAGAGATCTGGGTTAAATCCATCATTCTTTTGATCACCATGCCACCCAAGTTTAGACCTGGCCATATGCAAATCAGTCCTGACCCTGTGCCTCATGGGAACAGGCCAGCCCGAACTGCCAAGCCAGGTCCTCCCTGGACCGGAAACAAGCATCCTAGGACCGGTTTTGGGTTTTCACCCCTGTTCAGCCAGGCTAGCTTGATTCCAGTGGCACAGTGAGCCCAGGACCCACGTCTGGGCATACTTGTCGCACTTAGGGCGAGAAAGCAAAAGACACACAATTGATGGACGGAATGCAGAACAAATCAAAACATTCACCCCCAGTCAAGAGCTCTGGGTTAAATGTATCATTCTTTTGCTCACTATGCCACCCCAGTTTAGACCTGGCCATATGCAAATCAGTATTGACCCTGTGCCTCATGGGAACAGTCCAGCCCGAACTGCCAAGCCAGGTCCTCCCTGGACCGGAAACAAGCATCCTAGGACCGGTTTCGGGGTTTCACCCCTCTTCAGCCAGGATAGCTTGATTCCAGTGGGACAGTGAGAGCAGGACCCATGTCTGGGCACACCTGGCGCACTTAGGGCGAGAAAGCAAAAGACACACAATTGATGGACGGAATGCAGAACAAATCAAAACATTCACCCCCAGTCAAGAGATCTGGGTTAAATCCATCATTCTTTTGCTCACCATGCCACCCCTGTTTAGACCTGGCCATAAGCAAATCAGTCTTGACCCTGTGCCTCATGGTAACAGTCTAGCCCGAACTGCCAAGCCAGACCCTCCCTGGACCGGAAACAAGCATCCTAGGACCTTTTTTGGGGTTTCACCCCTCTTCAACCAGGATAGCTTGATTCCAGTGACACAGTGAGCCCAGAACCCACGTCTGGGCATACCTGGCGCACTTAGGGCGAGAAAGCAAAAGATACACAATTGATGGATGGAATGCTGAGCAAATCAAAACATTCACCCCCAGTCAAGAGCTCTGGGTTAAATTTATCATTCTTTTGCTCACTATGCCACCCCAGTTTAGATCTGGCCATATGCAAATCAGTCTTGACCCTGTGCCTCATGGGAACAGTCCAGCCCGAACTGCCAAGCCAGGTCCTCCCTTGACCGGAAACAAGCATTCTATGACTGGTTTCGGGGTTTCATCCTTTTTCAGCCAGGATCGCTTGTCGCTTGAGTCCAGTGGCACAGTGAGCCCAGGACCCACGTCTGGGCATACCTGGCACACATAGTGCGAGAAAGCAAGACACACAATTGATGGACGGAATGCAGAAAAAATCTAAACATTCACCCCCAGTCAAGAGATCTGAGTTAAATCCATCATTCTTTTGCTCACCATGCCACCCCAGTTTAGACCTGGCCATATGCAAATCAGTCTTGACCCTGTGCCTCATGGGAACAGTCCAGCCCGAACTGCCAAGCCAGGTCCTCCCTGGACCGGAAACAAGCATCCTATGACCGGTTTCGGGGTTTCATCCCTCTTCAGCCCGGATCGTTTGAGTCCAGTGGCACAGTGAGTAAGCAAAAGACACACAATTGATGGACGGAATGCAGAAAAAATCAAAACATTCACCCCCAGTCAAGAGATCTTGGTTAAATCCATCATTCTTTTGCTCACCATGGCACTCCAGTTTAGACCTGGCCATATGCAAATCAGTCCTGACCCTGTGCCTCATGGGAACAGGCCAGCCCGAACTGCCAAGCCAGGTCCTCCCTGGACCGGAAACAAGCATCCTAGGAAGGGTTTCGGGGTTTCACCCCTCTTCAGCCAGGATAGCTTGATTCCAGTGGCACAGTGAGCCCAGGACCCACATCTGGGCATACCTGGCGCACTTAGGGCGAGAAAGCAAAAGACACACAATTGATGGACGGAATGGAGAACAAATCAAAACATTCACCCCCAGTCGAGAGATATGGGTTAAATTTATCATTCTTTTGCTCATCATGCCACCCCACTTTTCACCTGGCCATATGCAAATCAGTCTTGACCGTGTGCCTCATGGGAACAGTCCAGCCGAACTGCCAAGCCAGGTCCTCCCTGGACCGGAAACAAGCAGCCTAGGACCGGTTTCGGGGTTTCACCCCTCTTCAGCCAGGATAGCTTGATTCCAGTGGCACAGTGAGCCCAGAACCCACGTCTGGGCATACCTGGCGCACTTAGGGCGAGAAAGCAAAAGACACACAATTGATGGACGGAATGCAGAACAAATCAAAACATTCACCCCCATTCAAGAGATCTGGGTTAAACCCATCATTGTTTTGCTCACCATGCCACCCCAGTTTAGACCTGGCCATATGCAAATCAGTCTTGACCCTGTGCCTCATGGGAACAGTCCAGCCCAAACTGCCAAGCCAGGTCCTCCCTGGACCGGAAACAAGCATCCTAGGACCGGTTTCGGGGTTTCACCCCTCTTCAACCAGGATAGCTTGATTCCAGTGACACCGTGAGCCCAGAACCCACGTCTGGGCATACCTGGCGCACTTAGGGCGAGAAAGCAAAAGACACACAATTGATGGACGGAATGCAGAACAAATCAAAACATTCACCCCCAGTCAAGAGCTTTGGGTTAAATGTATCATTCTTTTGCTCACTATGCCACCCCAGTTTAGACCTGGCCCTATGCAAATCAGTCTTGACCCTGTGCCTCATGGGAACAGTCCAGCCCGAACTGCCAAGCCAGGTCCTCCCTGGACCGGAAAAAAGCATCCTATGACCGGTTTCGGGGTTTCATCCCTCTTCAGTCAGGATCTCTTGAGTCCAGTGGCACAGTGAGTCCAGGACCCACGTCTGAGCATACCTGTCGAACTTAGGGCGAGAAAGCAAAAGACACACAATTGATGGACGGAATGCAGAACAAATCAAAACATTCACCCCCAGTCAAGAGATCTGGGTTAAATCCATCATTCTTTTGTTCACCATGCCACCCCAGTTTAGACCTGGCCATATGCAAATCAGTCTTGACCCTGTGCCTCATGGGAACAGTCCAGCCCGAACTTGCCAAGCCAGGTCCTCCCTGGACCGGAAACAAGCATCCTAGGACCGGTTTTGGGGTTTCACCCCTCTTCAGCCAGGATAGCTTGATTCCAGTGGCACAGAGAGCCCAGGACCCACGTCTGGGCATACCTGGCGCACTTAGGGCGAGAAAGCAAAAGACACACAATTGATAGACGGAATGCAGAACAAATCAAAACATTCACCCCCAGTCAAGAGCTCTGGGTTAAATTTATCATTCTTTTGCTCACTATGCCACCCCAGTTTAGACATGGCCATATGCAAATCAGTCTTGACCCTGTGCCTCATGGGAACAGTCCAGCCCGAACTGCCAAGCCAGGTCCTCCCTGGACCGGAAACAAGCATCCTATGACTGGTTTCGGGGTTTCATCCCTCTTCAGTCAGGATCGTTTGAGTCCAGTGGCACAGTGAGCCCAGGACCCACGTCTGGGCATACCTGGCGCACATAGTGCGAGAAAGCAAAAGACACACAATTGATGGACGGAATGCAGAAAAAATCAAAACATGCATCCCCAGTCAAGAGATCTGGGTTAAATCCATCATTCTTTTGCTCACCATGCCACTCCAGTTTAGACCTGGCCATATGCAAATCAGTCCTAACCCTGTGCCTCTTGGGAACAGGCCAGCCCGAACTGCCAAGCCAGGTCCTCCCTGGACCGGAAACAAGCATCCTAGGAAGGGTTTCGGGGTTTCACCCCTCTTCAGCCAGGATAGCTTGATTCCAGTGGCACAGTGAGCCCAGGACCCACATCGGGGCATACCTGGCGCACTTAGGGCGAGAAAGCAAAAGACACACAATTGATGGACGGAATGGAGAACAAATTAAACATTCACCCCCAGTCGAGAGATCTGGGTTAAATTTATCATTCTTTTGCTCACCATGCCACCCCACTTTTCACCTGGCCATATGCAAATCAGTCTTGACCGTGTGCCTCATGGGAACAGTCCAGCCGTACTGCCAAGCCAGTTTCTCCCTGGACCGTAAACAAGCAACCTAGGACCGGTTTCGGGGTTTCACCCCTCTTCAACCAGGATAGCTTGATTCCAGTGACACCGTGAGCCCAGAACCCAGGTCTGGGCATACCTGGCGCACTTAGGGCGAGAAAGCAAAAGACACACAATTGTTGGACGGAATGCAGAACAAATCAAAACATTCACCCCCAGTCAAGATCTCTGGGTTAAATTTATCATTCTTTTGCTCACTATGCCACCCCAGTTTAGACCTGGCCATATGCAAATCAGTCCTGACCCTGTGCCTCATGGGAACAGTCCAGCCCGAACTGCCAAGCCAGGTCCTCCCTGTACTGGAAACAAGCATCCTAGGACCGGTTTCGGGGTTTTACCCCTGTTCAGCCAGTATAGCTGATTCCAGGGGCATATTGAGCCCAGGACCCACATCAAGGCATACCTGGCGCACTTAGGGCGAGAAAGCAAAAGACACACAATTGATGGACGGAATGGAGAACAAATTAAAACATTCACCCCCAGTCGAGAGATCTGGGTTAAATTTATCATTCTTTTGCTCACCATGCCACCCCACTTTTCACCTGGCCATATGCAAATCAGTCTTGACCGTGTGCCTCATGGGAACAGTCCAGCCGTACTGCCAAGCCAGGTTCTCCCTGGACCGGAAACAAGCAACCTAGGACCGGTTTCGGGGTTTCACCCCTCTTCAACCAGGATAGCTTGATTCCAGTGACACCGTGAGCCCAGAACCCAGGTCTGGGCATACCTGGCGCACTTAGGGCGAGAAAGCAAAAGACACACAATTGATGGACGGAATGCAGGACAAATCAAAACATTCACCCCCATTCAAGAGATCTGGGTTAAACCCATCATTGTTTTGCTCACCATGCCACCCCAGTTTAGACCTGGCCATATGCAAATCAGTCTTGACCCTGTGCCTCATGGGAACAGTCCAGCCCGAACTGCCAAGCCAGGTCCTCCCTGGACCGGAAACAAGCATCCTAGGACCGGTTTCGGGGTTTCACCCCTCTTCAACCAGGATAGCTTGATTCCAGTGACACGGTGAGCCCAGAACCCACGTCTGGGCATACCTGGCGCACTTAGGGCGAGAAAGCAAAAGACACACAATTGATGGACGGAATGCAGAACAAATCAAAACATTCACCCCAGTCAAGAGCTTTGGGTTAAATGTATCATTCTTTTGCTCACTATGCCACCCCAGTTTAGACCTGGCCATATGCAAATCAGTCTTGACCCTGTGCCTCATGGGAACAGTCCAGCCCGAACTGCCAAGCCAGGTCCTCCCTGGACCGGAAAAAAGCATCCTATGACCGGTTTCGGGGTTTCATCCCTCTTCAGTCAGGATCTCTTGAGTCCAGTGGCACAGTGAGTCCAGGACCCACGTCTGAGCATACCTGTCGAACTTAGGGCGAGAAAGCAAAAGACACACAATTGATGGACGGAATGCAGAACAAATCAAAACATTCACCCCCAGTCAAGAGATCTGGGTTAAATCCATCATTCTTTTGTTCACCATGCCACCCCAGTTTAGACCTGGCCATATGCAAATCAGTCTTGACCCTGTGCTTCATGGGAACAGTCCAACCCGAACTTGCCAAGCCAGGTCCTCCCTGGACCGGAAACAAGCATCCTAGGACCGGTTTCGGGGTTTCACCCCTCTTCAGCCAGGATAGCTTGATTCCAGTGGCACAGTGAGCCCAGGACCCACGTCTGGGCATACCTAGCGCACTTAGGGCGAGAAAGCAAAAGACACACAATTGATGGACGGAATGCAGAACAAATCAAAACATTCACCCCCAGTCAAGAGCTCTGGGTTAAATTTATCATTCTTTTGCTCACTATGCCACCCCAGTTTAGACATGGCCATATGCAAATCAGTCCTGACCCTGTGCCTCATGGGAACAGTCCAGCCCGAACTGCCAAGCCAGGTCCTCCCTGGACCGGAAACAAGCATCCTATGACTGGTTTCGGGGTTTCATCCCTCTTCAGTCAGGATCGTTTGAGTCCAGTGGCACAGTGAGCCCAGGACCCACGTCTGGGCATACCTGGCGCACATAGTGCGAGAAAGCAAAAGACACACAATTGATGGACGGAATGCAGAAAAAATATAAACATTCATCCCCAGTCAAGAGATCTGGGTTAAATCCATCATTCTTTTGCTCACCATGCCACTCCAGTTTAGACCTGGCCATATTCAAATCAGTCCTGACCCTGTGCCTCTTGGGAACAGGCCAGCCCGAACTGCCAAGCCAGGTCCTCCCTGGACCGGAAACAAGCATCCTAGGAAGGGTTTCGGGGTTTCACCCCTCTTCAGCCAGGATAGCTTGATTCCAGTGGCACAGTGAGCCCAAGACCCACATCGGGGCATACCTGGCGCACTTAGGGCGAGAAAGCAAAAGACACACAATTGATGGACGGAATGGAGAACAAATTAAAACATTCACCCCCAGTCGAGAGATCTGGGTTAAATTTATCATTCTTTTGCTCACCATGCCACCCCACTTTTCACCTGGCCATATGCAAATCAGTCTTGACCGTGTGCCTCATGGGAACAGTCCAGCCGTACTGCCAAGACAGGTTCTCCCTGGACCGGAAACAAGCAACCTAGGACCGGTTTCGGGGTTTCACCCCTCTTCAACCAGGATAGCTTGATTCCAGTGACACCGTGAGCCCAGAACCCAGGTCTGGGCATACCTGGCGCACTTAGGGCGAGAAAGCAAAAGACACACAATTGTTGGACGGAATGCAGAACAAATCAAAACATTCACCCCCAGTCAAGATCTCTGGGTTAAATTTATCATTCTTTTGCTCACTATGCCACCCCAGTTTAGACCTGGCCATATGCAAATCAGTCCTGACCCTGTGCCTCATGGGAACAGTCCAGCCCGAACTGCCAAGCCAGGTCCTCCCTGTACTGGAAACAAGCATCCTAAGACCGGTTTCGGGGTTTTACCCCTCTTCAGCCAGTATAGCTGATTCCAGGGGCGTATTGAGCCCAGGACCCACATCAAGGCATAACTGGCGCACTTAGGGCGAGAAATCAAAAGACACACAATTGATGGACGGAATGCAGTACAAATCAAAACATTCACCCCCAGTCAAGAGATCTGGGTTAAACCCATCATTGTTTTGCTCACCATGCCACCCCAGTTTAGACCTGGCCATATGCAAATCAGTCTTGACCCTGTGCCTCATGGGAACAGTCCAGCCCGAACTGCCAAGCCAGGTCCTCCCTGGACCGGAAACAAGCATCTAGGAACGGTTTCGGAGTTTCACCCCTCTTCAGCCAGGATAGCTTGATTCCAGTGGGACAGTGAGAGCAGGACCCATGTCTGGGCATACCTGGCGCACTTAGGGCGAGAAAGCAAAAGACACACAATTGATGGAAGGAATGCAGAACAAATCAAAACATTCACCCCCAGTCAAGAGATCTGGGTTAAATCCATCATTCTTTTGCTCACCATGCCACCCCAGTTTAGACCTGGCCATATGCAAATCAGTCTTGACCCTGTGCCTCATGGTAACAGTCCAGCCCGAACTGCCAAGCCAGGTCCTCCCTGGACCAGAAACAAGCATCCTATGACTGATTTCGGGGTTTCATCCTTTTTCAGCCAGGATCGCTTGAGTCCAGTAGCACAGTGAGCCCAGGACCCATTTCTGGGCATACCTGGCGCACATAGTGCGAGAAAGCAAAAGACACACAATTGATGGACGTAATGCAGAAAAAATCAAAACATTCACCCCGAGTCAAGAGATCTGGGTTAAATCCATCATTATTTTGCTCACCATGCCACCCCAGTTTAGACCTGGCCATATGCAAATCAGTCTTGACCCTGTGCCTCATGGTAACAGTCCAGCCCGAACTGCCAAGCCAGGTCCTCCCTGGACCAGAAACAAGCATCCTATGACTGGTTTCGGGGTTTCATCCTTTTTCAGCCAGGATCGCTTGAGTCCAGTGGCACAGTGAGCCCAGGACCCATGTCTGGGCATACCAGGCGCACATAGTGCGAGAAAGCAAAAGACACACAATTGATGGACGGAATGCAGAAAAAATCAAAACATTCACCCCCAGTCAAGAGATCTGGGTTAAATCCATCATTCTTTTGCTCACCATGCCACCCCAGTTTAGACCTGGCCATATGCAAATCAGTCCTGACCCTGTGCCTCATGGGAACAGGCCAGCCCGAACTGCCAAGCCAGGTCCTCCCTGGACCGGAAACAAGCATCCTATGACCGGTTTCGGGTTTTCACCCCTCTTCAGCCAGGCTAGCTTGATTTCAGTGGCACAGTGAGCCCAGAACCCACGTCTGGGCATACCTGTCGCACTTAGGGCGAGAAAGCAAAAGACACACAATTGATGAACGGAATGCAGAACAAATCAAAACATTCACCCCCAGTCAAGAGATCTGGGTTAAACCCATCATTGTTTTGCTCACCATGCCACCCCAGTTTAGACCTGGCCATATGCAAATCAGTCTTGACCCTGTGCCTCATGGGAACAGTCCAGCCCGAACTGCCAAGCCAGGTCCTCCCTGTACTGGAAACAAGCATCCTAGGACCGGTTTCGGGGTTTTACCCCTCTTCAGCCGGTATAGCTGATTCCAGGGGCATATTGAGCCCAGGACCCACATCAAGGCATTACTGGCGCACTTAGGGCGAGAAATCAAAAGACACACAATTGATGGACGTAATGCAAAACAAATCAAAACATTCACCCCCAGTCAAGAGATCTGGGTTAAATCCATCATTCTTTTGCTCACCATGCCACCCCAGTTTAGACCTGGCCATAAGCAAATCAGTCTTGACCCTGTGCCTTATGGGAACAGTCCAGCCCAAAGTGCCAAGCCAGATCCGCCCTGGACTGGAAACAAGCATCCTAGGACCGGTTTCGGGGTTTCACCCCTCTTCAACCAGGATAGCTTGATTCCAGTGACACAGTGAGCCCAGAACCCACGTCTGGGCATACCAGGCGCACTTAGGGCGAGAAAGCAAAAGACACACAATTGATGGACGGAATGCAGAACAAATCAAAACATTCACCCCCAGTCAAGAGCTCTGGGTTAAATTTATCATTCTTTTGCTCACTATGCCACCCCAGTTTAGACCTGGCCATATGCAAATCAGTCTTGACCCTGTGCCTCATGGGAACAGTCCAGCCCGAACTGCCAAGCCAGGTCCTCCCTGGACCGGAAACAAGCATCTAGGACCGGTTTCAGAGTTTCACCCCTCTTCAGGCAGGATAGCTTGATTCCAGTGGGACAGTGAGAGCAGGACCCATGTCTGGGCATACCTGGCGCACTTAGGGCGAGAAAGCAAAAGACACACAATTGATGGAAGGAATGCAGAACAAATCAAAACATTCACCCCCAGTCAGGAGATCTGGGTTAAATCCATCATTCTTTTGCTCACCATGCCACCCCAGTTTAGACCTGGCCATATGCAAACCAGTCTTGACCCTGTGCCTCATGGTAACAGTCCAGCCCGAACTGCCAAGCCAGGTCCTCCCTGGACCAGAAACAAGCATCCTATGACTGGTTTCGGGGTTTCATCCTTTTTCAGCCAGGATCGCTTGAGTCCAGTAGCACAGTGAGCCCAGGACCCATGTCTGGGCATACATGGCGCACATAGTGCGAGAAAGCAAAAGACACACAATTGATGGACGGAATGCAGAAAAAATCAAAACATTCACCCCCAGTCAAGAGATCTGGGTTAAATCCATCATTCTTTTGCTCACCATGCCACCCCAGTTTAGACCTGGCCATATGCAAATCAGTCTTGACCCTGTGCCTCATGGTAACAGTCCAGCCCGAACTGCCCAGCCAGGTCCTCCCTGGACCAGAAACAAGCATCCTATGACTGGTTTCGGGGTTTCATCCTTTTTCAGCCAGGATCGCTTGAGTCCAGTGGCACAGTGAGCCCAGGACCCATGTCTGGGCATACCTGGTGCACATAGTGCGAGAAAGCAAAAGACACACAATTGATGGACGGAATGCAGAAAAAATCAAAACATTCACCCCCAGTCAAGAGATCTGTGTTAAATCCATCATTCTTTTGCTCACCATGCCACCCCAGTTTAGACCTGGCCATATGCAAATCAGTCCTGACCCTGTGCCTCATGGGAACAGGCCAGCCCGAACTGCCAAGCCAGGTCCTCCCTGGACCGGAAACAAGCATTCTATGACCGGTTTCGGGTTTTCATCCCTCTTCAGCCAGGCTAGCTTGATTCCAGTGGCACAGTGAGCCCAGAACCCACGTCTGGGCATACCTGTCGCACTTAGGGCGAGAAAGCAAAAGACACACAATTGATGGACGGAATGCAGAACAAATCAAAACATTCACCCCCAGTCAAGAGATCTTGGTTAAACCCATCATTGTTTTGCTCACCGTGCCACCCCAGTTTAGACCTGGCCATATGCAAATCAGTCTTGACCCTGTGCCTAATGGGAACAGTCCAGCCCGAACTGCCAAGCCAGATCTTCCCTGGACCGGAAACAAGCATTCTAGGACCGGTTTTGGGGTTTCACCCCTCTTCAACCAGGATAGCTTGATTCCAGTGACACATTGAGCCCAGAAACCACGTCTGGGCATACCTGGCGCACTTATGGCGAGAAAGCAAAAGACACACAATTGATGGACGTAATGCAAAACAAATCAAAACATTCACCCCCAGTCAAGAGATCTGGGTTAAATCCATCATTCTTTTGCTCACCATGCCACCCCAGTTTAGACCTGGCCATAAGCAAATCAGTCTTGACCCTGTGCCTCATGGGAACAGTCCAGCCCAAAGTGCCAAGCCAGATCCGCCCTGGACCGGAATCAAGCATTCTAGGACCGGTTTCGGGGTTTCACCCCTCTTCAACCAGGATAGCTTGATTCCAGTGACACAGTGAGCCCAGAAACCACGTCTGGGCATACCAGGTGCACTTAGGGCGAGAAAGCAAAAGACACACAATTGATGGACGGAATGCGGAACAAATCAAAACATTCACCCCCAGTCAAGAGCTCTGGGTTAAATTTATCATTCTTTTGCTCACTATGCCACCCCAGTTTAGACCTGGCCATATGCAAATCAGTCTTGACCCTGTGCCTCATGGGAACAGTCCAGCCCGAACTGCCAAGCCAGGTCCTCCCTGGACCGGAAACAAGCATCTAGGAACGGTTTCGGAGTTTCACCCCTCTTCAGCCAGGATAGCTTGATTCCAGTGGGACAGTGAGAGCAGGACCCATGTCTGGGCATACCTGGCGCACTTAGGGCGAGAAAGCAAAAGACACACAATTGATGGAAGGAATGCAGAACAAATCAAAACATTCACCCCCAGTCAAGAGATCTGGGTTAAATCCATCATTCTTTTGCTCACCATGCCACCCCAGTTTAGACCTGGCCATATGCAAATCAGTCTTGACCCTGTGCCTCATGGTAACAGTCCAGCCCGAACTGCCAAGCCAGGTCCTCCCTGGACCAGAAACAAGCATCCTATGACTGATTTCGGGGTTTCATCCTTTTTCAGCCAGGATCGCTTGAGTCCAGTAGCACAGTGAGCCCAGGACCCATTTCTGGGCATACCTGGCGCACATAGTGCGAGAAAGCAAAAGACACACAATTGATGGACGTAATGCAGAAAAAATCAAAACATTCACCCCGAGTCAAGAGATCTGGGTTAAATCCATCATTATTTTGCTCACCATGCCACCCCAGTTTAGACCTGGCCATATGCAAATCAGTCTTGACCCTGTGCCTCATGGTAACAGTCCAGCCCGAACTGCCAAGCCAGGTCCTCCCTGGACCAGAAACAAGCATCCTATGACTGGTTTCGGGGTTTCATCCTTTTTCAGCCAGGATCGCTTGAGTCCAGTGGCACAGTGAGCCCAGGACCCATGTCTGGGCATACCAGGCGCACATAGTGCGAGAAAGCAAAAGACACACAATTGATGGACGGAATGCAGAAAAAATCAAAACATTCACCCCCAGTCAAGAGATCTGGGTTAAATCCATCATTCTTTTGCTCACCATGCCACCCCAGTTTAGACCTGGCCATATGCAAATCAGTCCTGACCCTGTGCCTCATGGGAACAGGCCAGCCCGAACTGCCAAGCCAGGTCCTCCCTGGACCGGAAACAAGCATCCTATGACCGGTTTCGGGTTTTCACCCCTCTTCAGCCAGGCTAGCTTGATTCCAGTGGCACAGTGAGCCCAGAACCCACGTCTGGGCATACCTGTCGCACTTAGGGCGAGAAAGCAAAAGACACACAATTGATGAACGGAATGCAGAACAAATCAAAACATTCACCCCCAGTCAAGAGATCTGGGTTAAACCCATCATTGTTTTGCTCACCATGCCACCCCAGTTTAGACCTGGCCATATGCAAATCAGTCTTGACCCTGTGCCTCATGGGAACAGTCCAGCCCGAACTGCCAAGCCAGGTCCTCCCTGTACTGGAAACAAGCATCCTAGGACCGGTTTCGGGGTTTTACCCCTCTTCAGCCGGTATAGCTGATTCCAGGGGCATATTGAGCCCAGGACCCACATCAAGGCATTACTGGCGCACTTAGGGCGAGAAATCAAAAGACACACAATTGATGGACGTAATGCAAAACAAATCAAAACATTCACCCCCAGTCAAGAGATCTGGGTTAAATCCATCATTCTTTTGCTCACCATGCCACCCCAGTTTAGACCTGGCCATAAGCAAATCAGTCTTGACCCTGTGCCTCATGGGAACAGTCCAGCCCAAAGTGCCAAGCCAGATCCGCCCTGGACTGGAAACAAGCATCCTAGGACCGGTTTCGGGGTTTCACCCCTCTTCAACCAGGATAGCTTGATTCCAGTGACACAGTGAGCCCAGAACCCACGTCTGGGCATACCAGGCGCACTTAGGGCGAGAAAGCAAAAGACACACAATTGATGGACGGAATGCAGAACAAATCAAAACATTCACCCCCAGTCAAGAGCTCTGGGTTAAATTTATCATTCTTTTGCTCACTATGCCACCCCAGTTTAGACCTGGCCATATGCAAATCAGTCTTGACCCTGTGCCTCATGGGAACAGTCCAGCCCGAACTGCCAAGCCAGGTCCTCCCTGGACCGGAAACAAGCATCTAGGACCGGTTTCAGAGTTTCACCCCTCTTCAGGCAGGATAGCTTGATTCCAGTGGGACAGTGAGAGCAGGACCCATGTCTGGGCATACCTGGCGCACTTAGGGCGAGAAAGCAAAAGACACACAATTGATGGAAGGAATGCAGAACAAATCAAAACATTCACCCCCAGTCAGGAGATCTGGGTTAAATCCATCATTCTTTTGCTCACCATGCCACCCCAGTTTAGACCTGGCCATATGCAAACCAGTCTTGACCCTGTGCCTCATGGTAACAGTCCAGCCCGAACTGCCAAGCCAGGTCCTCCCTGGACCAGAAACAAGCATCCTATGACTGGTTTCGGGGTTTCATCCTTTTTCAGCCAGGATCGCTTGAGTCCAGTAGCACAGTGAGCCCAGGACCCATGTCTGGGCATACCTGGCGCACATAGTGCGAGAAAGCAAAAGACACACAATTGATGGACGGAATGCAGAAAAAATCAAAACATTCACCCCCAGTCAAGAGATCTGGGTTAAATCCATCATTCTTTTGCTCACCATGCCACCCCAGTTTAGACCTGGCCATATGCAAATCAGTCTTGACCCTGTGCCTCATGGTAACAGTCCAGCCCGAACTGCCCAGCCAGGTCCTCCCTGGACCAGAAACAAGCATCCTATGACTGGTTTCGGGGTTTCATCCTTTTTCAGCCAGGATCGCTTGAGTCCAGTGGCACAGTGAGCCCAGGACCCATGTCTGGGCATACCTGGTGCACATAGTGCGAGAAAGCAAAAGACACACAATTGATGGACGGAATGCAGAAAAAATCAAAACATTCACCCCCAGTCAAGAGATCTGTGTTAAATCCATCATTCTTTTGCTCACCATGCCACCCCAGTTTAGACCTGGCCATATGCAACTCAGTCCTGACCCTGTGCCTCATGGGAACAGGCCAGCCCGAACTGCCAAGCCAGGTCCTCCCTGGACCGGAAACAAGCATTATATGACCGGTTTCGGGTTTTCATCCCTCTTCAGCCAGGCTAGCTTGATTCCAGTGGCACAGTGAGCCCAGAACCCACGTCTGGGCATACCTGTCGCACTTAGGGCGAGAAAGCAAAAGACACACAATTGATGGACGGAATGCAGAACAAATCAAAACATTCACCCCCAGTCAAGAGATCTTGGTTAAACCCATCATTGTTTTGCTCACCGTGCCACCCCAGTTTAGACCTGGCCATATGCAAATCAGTCTTGACCCTGTGCCTAATGGGAACAGTCCAGCCCGAACTGCCAAGCCAGATCTTCCCTGGACCGGAAACAAGCATTCTAGGACCGGTTTTGGGGTTTCACCCCTCTTCAACCAGGATAGCTTGATTCCAGTGACACATTGAGCCCAGAAACCACGTCTGGGCATACCTGGCGCACTTATGGCGAGAAAGCAAAAGACACACAATTGATGGACGGAATGCAGAACAAATCAAAACATTCACCCCCAGTCAAGAGCTCTGGGTTAAATTTATCATTCTTTTGCTCACTATGCCACCCCAGTTTAGACCTGGCCATATGCAAATCAGTCTTGACCCTGTGCCTCTTGGGAACAGTCCAGCCCGAACTGCCAAGCCAGGTCCTCCCTGTACTGGAAACAAGCATCCTAGGACCGGTTTCGGGATTTCACCCCTCTTCAGCCAGGATAGCTTGATTCCAGTGGCACAGTGAGCCCAGGACCCACATCTGGGCATACCCGGCGCAATTAGGGCGAGAAAGCAAAAGGCACAAAATTGATGGATGGAATGCAGAACAAATCAAAACATTCACCCCCAGTCAAGAGATCTGGGTTAAATCCATCATTCTTTGTTCACCATGCCACCCCAGTTTAGACCTGGCCATATGCAAATCAGTCTTGACCCTGTGCCTCATGGGAACATTCCAGCCCGAACTGCCAAGCCAGGTCCTCCCTGGACCGGAAACAAGCATCCAGGACCGGTTTCGGGGTTTCACCCCTCTTCAGTCAGGATAGCTTGATTCCAGTGGGACAGTGAGAGCAGGACCCATGTCT
Organism: Triturus cristatus; assembly: GCF_964204655.1. Lineage (NCBI taxonomy): Eukaryota > Metazoa > Chordata > Amphibia > Caudata > Salamandridae > Triturus > Triturus cristatus. Next base: position 1,315,079,291 of record NC_140579.1, read on the forward strand.
GGGCATACCTGGCGCACTTAGGGCGAGAAAGCAAAAGACACACAATTGATGGACGGAATGCAGACCAAATAAAAACATTCACCCCCAGTCAAGAGCTCTGGGCTAAATTTATCATTCTTTTGCTCACTATGCCACCCCAGTTTAGACCTGGCCATATGAAAATCAGTCTTGACCCTGTGCCTCATGGGAACAGTCCAGCCCGAACTGCCAAGCCAGGTCCTCCTTGGACCGGAAAAAAGCATCCTATGACCGGTTTCGGGGTTTCATCCCTCTTCAGCCAGGATAGCTTGATTCCAGTGGGACAGTGAGAGCAGGACCAATGTCTGGGCATACCTGGCACACTTAGGGCGAGAAAGCAAAAGACACACAATTGATGGAAGGAATGCAGAACAAATCAAAACATTCACCCCCAGTCAAGAGATCTCGCTTAAATCCATCATTCTTTTGCTTACCATGCCACCCCAGTTTAGACCTGGCCATAAGCAAATCAGTCTTGACACTGTGCCTCATGGGAACAGTCCAGCCTGAACTGCCAAGCCAGGTCCTCCCTGGACCGGAAACAAGCATCCTATGACTGGTTTCGGGGTTTCATCCCTTTTCAGCCAGGATCGCTGGAGTCCAATGGCACAGTGAGCCCAGGACCCACGATTGGGCATACCTGGCGCACATAGTGCGAGAAAGCAAAAGACACACAATTGATGAACGGAATGCAGAAAAAATCAAAACATTCACCCCCAGTCAAGAGATCTGGGTTAAATCCATCATTCTTTTGCTCACCATGCCACCCCAGTTTAGACCTGGCCATATGCAAATCAGTCCTGACCCTGTGCCTCATGGGAACAGGCCAGCCCGAACTGCCTAGCCAGGTCCTCCCTGGACCGGAAACAAGCATCCTAGGACCGGTTTCGGGTTTTCACCCCTCTTCAGCCAGGCCTGCTTGATTCCAGTGGCACAGTGAGCCCAGGACCCACGTCTGGGCATACCTGTCGCACTTAGGGCGAGAAAGCAAAAGACACACAAGTGATGGACGGAATGCGGAACAAATCAAAACATTCACCCCCAGTCAAGAGATCTGGGTTAAACCCATCATTGTTTTGCTCACTATGCCACCCCAGTTTAGACCTGGCCATATGCAAATCAGTCTTGACCCTGTGCCTCATGGGAACAGTCCAGCCCGAACTGCCAAGCCAGGTCCTCCCTGGACCGGAAACAAGCATTCTAGGACCGGTTTCGGAGTTTCACCCCTCTTCAGCCAGGATAGCTTGATTCCAGTGGGACAGTGAGAGCAGGACCCATGTCTGGGCATACCTGGCGCACTTAGGGCAAGAAAGCAAAAGACACACAATTGATGGACGGAATGCAGAACAAATCAAAACATTCACCCCCCGTCAAGAGATCTGGGTTAAATCCATCATTCTTTTGCTCACCATGCCACCCCAGTTTAGACCTGGCCATATGCAAATCAGTCTTGACCCTGTGCCTCATGGTAACAGTCCAGCCCGAACTGCCAAGCCAGGTCCTCCCTGGACCGGAAACAAGCATCCTATGACTGGTTTCGGGGTTTCATCCTTTTTCAGCCAGGATCGCTTGAGTCCAGTGGCACAGTGAGCCCAGGACCCATGTCTGGGCATACCTGGCGCACATAGTGCGAGAAAGCAAAAGACACACAATTGATGGACGGAATGCAGAAAAAATCAAATTATTCACCCCCAGTCAAGAGATCTGGGTTAAATCCATCATTCTTTTGCTCACCATGCCACCCCAGTTTAGACCTGGCCATATGCAAATCAGTCCTGACCCTGTGCCTCATGGGAACAGGCCAGCACGAACTGCCAAGCCAGGTCCTCCCTGGACCGGAAACAAGCATCCTATGACCGGTTTCGGGTTTTCACCCCTCTTCAGCCAGGCTAGCTTGATTCCAGTGGCACAGTGAGCCCAGGACCCACGTCTGGGCATACCTGTCGCACTTAGGGCGAGAAAGCAAAAGACACACAATTGATGGACGGAATGCAGAACAAATCAAAACATTCACCCCCAGTCAAGAGATCTGGGTTAAACCCATCATTGTTTTTCTCACCGTGCCACCCCAGTTTAGACCTGGCCATATGCAAATCAGTCTTGACCCTGTGCCTAATGGGAACAGTCCAGCCCGAACTGCCAAGCCAGATCCTCCCTGGACCGGAAACAAGCATTCTAGGACCGGTTTTGGGGTTTCACCCCTCTTCAACCAGGATAGCTTGATTCCAGTGACACATTGAGCCCAGAACCCACGTCTGGGCATACCTGGCGCACTTAGGGCGATAAAGCAAAAGACACACAATTGATGGACGGAATGCAGAACAAATCAAAACATTCACCCCCAGTCAAGAGCTCTGGGTTAAATTTATCATTCTTTTGCTCACTATGCCACCCCAGTTTAGACCTGGCCATATGCAAATCAGTCTTGACCCTGTGCCTCATGAGAACAGTCCAGCCCGAACTGCCAAGCCAGGTCCTCCCTGTACTGGAAACAAGCATCCTAGGACCGGTTTCGGGATTTCACCCCTCTTCAGCCAGGATAGCTTGATTCCAGTGGCACAGTGAGCCCAGGACCCACATCTGGGCATACCCGGCGCACTTAGGGCGAGAAAGCAAAAGGCACAAAATTGATGGATGGAATGCAGAACAAATCAAAACATTCACCCCCAGTCAAGAGATCTGGGTTAAATCCATCATTCTTTGTTCACCTTGCCACCCCAGTTTAGACCTGGCCATATGCAAATCAGTCTTGACCCTGTGCCTCATGGGATCATTCCAGCCCGAACTGCCAAGCCAGGTCCTCCTTGGACCGGAAACAAGCATCCAGGACCGGTTTCGGGGTTTCACCCCTCTTCAGTCAGGATAGCTTGATTCCAGTGGGACAGTGAGAGCAGGACCTATGTCTGGGCATACCTGGCGCACTTAGGGCGAGAAAGCAAAAGACACACTATTGATGGACAGAATGCAGACCAAATAAAAACATTCACCCCCAGTCAAGAGCTCTGGGTTAAATTTATCATTCTTTTGCTCACTATGCTACCCCAGTTTAGACCTGACCATATGCAAATCAGTCTTGACCCTGTGCCTCATGGGAACAGTCCAGCCCGAACTGCCAAGCCAGATCCTCCCTGGACCGGAAACAAGCATTCTAGGACCGGTTTTGGGGTTTCACCCCTCTTCAACCAGGATAGCTTGATTCCAGTGACACATTGAGCCCAGAACCCACGTCTGGGCATACCTGGCGCACTTAGGGCGAGAAAGCAAAAGACACACAATTGATGGACGGAATGCAGAACAAATCAAAACATTCACCCCCAGTCAAGAGCTCTGGGTTAAATTTATCATTCTTTTGCTCACCATGCCACCCCAGTTTAGACCTGGCCATATGCAAATCAGTCTTGACCCTGTGCCTCATGGGAACAGTCCAGCCCGAACTGCCAAGCCAGGTCCTCCTTGGACCGGAAAAAAGCATCCTATGACCGGTTTCGGGGTTTCATCCCTCTTCAGCCAGGATAGCTTGATTCCAGTGGGACAGTGAGAGCAGGACCAATGTCTGGGCATACCTGGCACACTTAGGGCGAGAAAGCAAAAGACACACAATTGATGGACGGAATGCGGAACAAATCAAAACATTCACCCCCAGTCAAGAGATCTGGGTTAAACCCATCATTGTTTTGCTCACTATGCCACCCCAGTTTAGACCTGGCCATATGCAAATCAGTCTTGACCCTGTGCCTCATGGGAACAGTCCAGCCCGAACTGCCAAGCCAGGTCCTCCCTGGACCGGAAACAAGCATTCTAGGACCGGTTTCGGAGTTTCACCCCTCTTCAGCCAGGATAGCTTGATTCCAGTGGGACAGTGAGAGCAGGACCCATGTCTGGGCAAACCTGGCACACTTAGGGCAAGAAAGCAAAAGACACACAATTGATGGACGGAATGCAGAACAAATCAAAACATTCACCCCCAGTCAAGAGATCTGGGTTAAATCCATCATTCTTTTGCTCACCATGCCACCCCAGTTTAGACCTGGCCATATGCAAATCAGTCTTGACCCTGTGCCTCATGGTAACAGTCCAGCCCGAACTGCCAAGCCAGGTCCTCCCTGGACCGGAAACAAGCATCCTATGACTGGTTTCGGGGTTTCATCCTTTTTCAGCCAGGATCGCTTGAGTCCAGTGGCACAGTGAGCCCAGGACCCATGTCTGGGCATACCTGGCGCACATAGTGCGAGAAAGCAAAAGACACACAATTGATGGACGGAATGCAGAAAAAATCAAAACATTCACCCCCAGTCAAGAGATCTGGGTTAAATCCATCATTCTTTTGCTCACCATGCCACCCCAGTTTAGACCTGGCCATATGCAAATCAGTCCTGACCCTGTGCCTCATGGGAACAGGCCAGCACGAACTGCCAAGCCAGGTCCTCCCTGGACCGGAAACAAGCATCCTATGACCGGTTTCGGGTTTTCACCCCTCTTCAGCCAGGCTAGCTTGATTCCAGTGGCACAGTGAGCCCAGGACCCACGTCTGGGCATACCTGTCGCACTTAGGGCGAGAAAGCAAAAGACACACAATTGATGGACGGAATGCAGAACAAATCAAAACATTTACCCCCAGTCAAGAGATCTGGGTTAAACCCATCATTGTTTTGCTCACCGTGCCACCCCAGTTTAGACCTGGCCATATGCAAATCAGTCTTGACCCTGTGCCTCATGGGAACAGTCCAGCCCGAACTGCCAAGCCAGGTCCTCCCTGTACTGGAAACAAGCATCCTAGGACCGGTTTCGGGATTTCACCCCTCTTCAGCCAGGATAGCTTGATTCCAGTGGCACAGTGAGCCCAGGACCCACATCTGGGCATACCCGGCGCACTTAGGGCGAGAAAGCAAAAGGCACAAAATTGATGGATGGAATGCAGAACAAATCAAAACATTCACCCCCAGTCAAGAGATCTGGGTTAAATCCATCATTCTTTGTTCACCTTGCCGCCCCAGTTTAGACCTGGCCATATGCAAATCAGTCTTGACCCTGTGCCTCATGGGAACATTCCAGCCCAAACTGCCAAGCCAGGTCCTCCCTGGACCGGAAACAAGCATCCAGGACCGGTTTCGGGGTTTCACCCCTCTTCAGTCAGGATAGCTTGATTCCAGTGGGACAGTGAGAGCAGGACCTATGTCTGGGCATACCTGGCGCACTTAGGGCGAGAAAGCAAAAGACACACTATTGATGGACGGAATGCAGACCAAATAAAAACATTCACCCCCAGTCAAGAGCTCTGGGTTAAATTTATCATTCTTTTGCTCACTATGCCACCCCAGTTTAGACCTGACCATATGCAAATCAGTCTTGACCCTGTGCCTCATGGGAACAGTCCAGCCCGAACTGCCAAGCCAGGTCCTCCCTGGACCGGAAAAAAGCATCCTATGACTGGTTTCGGGGTTTCATCCCTCTTCAGCCAGGATAGCTTGATTCCAGTGGGACAGTGAGAGCAGGACCAATGTCTGGGCCTACCTGGCACACTTAGGGCGAGAAAGCAAAAGACACACAATTGATGGAAGGAATGCAGAACAAATCAAAACATTCACCCCCAGTCAAGAGATCTCGGTTAAATCCATCATTCTTTTGCTCACCATGCCACCCCAGTTTAGACCTGGCCATAAGCAAATCAGTCTTGACCCTGTGCCTCATGGGAACAGTCCAGCCCGAACTGCCAAGCCAGGTCCTCCCTGGACCGGAAACAAGCATCCTATGACTGGTTTCGGGGTTTCATCCCTTTTCAGCCAGGATCGCTGGAGTCCAATGGCACAGTGAGCCCAGGACCCACGATTGGGCATACCTGGCGCACATAGTGCGAGAAAGCAAAAGACACACAATTGATGAACGGAATGCAGAAAAAATCAAAACATTCACCCCCAGTCAAGAGATATGGGTTAAATCCATCATTCTTTTGCTCACCATGCCACCCCAGTTTAGACCTGCCCATATGCAAATCAGTCCTGACCCTGTGCCTCATGGGAACAGGCCAGCCCGAACTGCCAAGCCAGGTCCTCCCTGGACCGGAAACAAGCATCCTAGGACCGGTTTCGGGTTTTCACCCTTCTTCAGCCAGGCCTGCTTGATTCCAGTGGCACAGTGAGCCCAGGACCCACGTCTGGGCATACCTGTCGCACTTAGGGCGAGAAAGCAAAAGACACACAATTGATGGACGGAATGCAGAACAAATCAAAACATTCACCCCCAGTCAAGAGATCTGGGTTAAACCCATCATTGTTTTGCTCACCATGCCACCCCAGTATAGACCTGGCCATATGCAAATCAGTCTTGACCCTGTGCCTCATGGGAACAGTCCAGCCCGAACTGCCAAGCCAGATCCTCCCTGGACCGGAAACAAGCATCCGAGGACCGGTTTCGGGTTTTCACCCCTCTTCAAACAGGATAGCTGGATTCCAGTTACAAAGTGAGCCCAGAACCCACGTCTGGGCATACCTGGCGCACTTAGGGCGAGAAAGCAAAAGACACACAATTGATGGACGGAATGCAGAACAAATCAAAACATTCACCCCCAGTCAAGAGCTCTGGGTTAAATTTATCATTCTTTTGCTCACTATGCCACCCCAGTTTAGACCTGGCCATATGCAAATCAGTCTTGACCCTGTGACTCATGGGAACAGTCCAGCCCGAACTGCCAAGCCAGGTCCTCCCTGGACCGGAAACAAGCATTCTAGGACTGGTTTCGGAGTTTCACCCCTCTTCAGCCAGGATAGCTTGATTCCAGTGGGACAGTGAGAGCAGGACCCATGTCTGGGCATACCTGGCGCACTTAGGGCAAGAAAGCAAAAGACACACAATTGATGGACGGAATGCAGAACAAATCAAAACATTTACCCCCAGTCAAGAGATCTGGGTTAAATCCATCATTCTTTTGCTCACCATGCCACCCCAGTTTAGACCTGGCCATATGCAAATCAGTCTTGACCCTGTGCCTCATGGTAACAGTCCAGCCCGAACTGCCAAGCCAGGTCCTCCCTGGACCGGAAACAAGCATCCTATGACTGGTTTCGGGGTTTCATCCTTTTTCAGCCAGGATCGCTTGAGTCCAGTGGCACAGTGAGCCCAGGACCCATGTCTGGGCATACCTGGCGCACATAGTGCGAGAAAGCAAAAAGACACACGATTGATGGACGGAATGCAGAAAAAATCAAAACATTCACCCCCAGTCAAGAGATCTGGGTTAAATCCATCATTCTTTTGCTCACCATGCCACCCCAGTTTAGACCTGGCCATATGCAAATCAGTCCTGACCCTGTGCCTCATGGGAACAGGCCAGCCCGAACTGCCAAGCCAGGTCCTCCCTGGACCGGAAACATGCATTCTAGGACCGGTTTTGGGGTTTCACCCCTCTTCAACCAGGATAGCTTGATTCCAGTGACTCATTGAGCCCAGAACCCACGTCTGGGCATACCTGGTGCACTTAGGGCGAGAAAGCAAAAGACACACAATTGATGGACGGAATGCAGAACAAATCAAAACATTTACCCCCAGTCAAAAGATCTGGGTTAAATCCATCATTCTTTTGCTCACTATGCCACCCCAGTTTAGACTTGGCCATAAGCAAATCAGTCTTGACCCTGTGCCTCATGGGAACAGTCCAGCCCGAACTGCCAAGCCAGATCCTCCCTGGACCGGAAACAAGCATCCGAGGACCGGTTTCGGGTTTTCACCCCTCTTCAAACAGGATAGCTGGATTCCAGTTACAAAGTGAGCCCAGAACCCACGTCTGGGCATACCTGGCGCACTTAGGGCGAGAAAGCAAAAGACACACAATTGATGGACGGAATGCAGAACAAATCAAAACATTCACCCCCAGTCAAGAGCTCTGGGTTAAATTTATCATTCTTTTGCTCACTATGCCACCCCAGTTTAGACCTGGCCATATGCAAATCAGTCTTGACCCTGTGCCTCATGGGAACAGTCCAGCCCGAACTGCCAAGCCAGGTCCTCCCTGGACCGGAAACAAGCATTCTAGGACTGGTTTCGGAGTTTCACCCCTCTTCAGCCAGGCCTGCTTGATTCCAGTGGCACAGTGAGCCCAGGACCCACGTCTGGGCATACCTGTCGCACTTAGGGCGAGAAAGCAAAAGACACACAATTGATGGACGGAATGCAGAACAAATCAAAACATTCACCCCCAGTCAAGAGATCTGGGTTAAACCCATCATTGTTTTGCTCACCATGCCACCCCAGTATAGACCTGGCCATATGCAAATCAGTCTTGACCCTGTGCCTAATGGGAACAGTCCAGCCCGAACTGCCAAGCCAGATCCTCCCTGGACCGGAAACAAGCATCCGAGGACCGGTTTCGGGTTTTCACCCCTCTTCAAACAGGATAGCTGGATTCCAGTTACAAAGTGAGCCCAGAACCCACGTCTGGGCATACCTGGCGCACTTAGGGCGAGAAAGCAAAAGACACACAATTGATGGACGGAATGCAGAACAAATCAAAACATTCACCCCCAGTCAAGAGCTCTGGGTTAAATTTAGCATTCTTTTGCTCACTATGCCACCCCAGTTTAGACCTGGCCATATGCAAATCAGTCTTGACCCTGTGCCTCATGGGAACAGTCCAGCCCGAACTGCCAAGCCAGGTCCTCCCTGGACCGGAAACAAGCATTCTAGGACTGGTTTCGGAGTTTCACCCCTCTTCAGCCAGGATAGCTTGATTCCAGTGGGACAGTGAGAGCAGGACCCATGTCTGGGCATACCTGGCGCACTTAGGGCAAGAAAGCAAAAGACACACAATTGATGGACGGAATGCAGAACAAATCAAAACATTTACCCCCAGTCAAGAGATCTGGGTTAAATCCATCATTCTTTTGCTCACCATGCCACCCCAGTTTAGACCTGGCCATATGCAAATCAGTCTTGACCCTGTGCCTCATGGTAACAGTCCAGCCCGAACTGCCAAGCCAGGTCCTCCCTGGACCGGAAACAAGCATCCTATGACTGGTTTCGGGGTTTCATCCTTTTTCAGCCAGGATCGCTTGAGTCCAGTGGCACAGTGAGCCCAGGACCCATGTCTGGGCATACCTGGCGCACATAGTGCGAGAAAGCAAAAAGACACACGATTGATGGACGGAATGCAGAAAAAATCTAAACATTCACCCCCAGTCAAGAGATCTGGGTTAAATCCATCATTCTTTTGCTCACCATGCCACCCCAGTTTAGACCTGGCCATATGCAAATCAGTCCTGACCCTGTGCCTCATGGGAACAGGCCAGCCCGAACTGCCAAGCCAGGTCCTCCCTGGACCGGAAACATGCATTCTAGGACCGGTTTTGGGGTTTCACCCCTCTTCAACCAGGATAGCTTGATTCCAGTGACTCATTGAGCCCAGAACCCACGTCTGGGCATACCTGGCGCACTTAGGGCGAGAAAGCAAAAGACACACAATTGATGGACGGAATGCAGAACAAATCAAAACATTTACCCCCAGTCAAAAGATCTGGGTTAAATCCATCATTCTTTTGCTCACTATGCCACCCCAGTTTAGACTTGGCCATAAGCAAATCAGTCTTGACCCTGTGCCTCATGGGAACAGTCCCGCCCGAACTGCCAAGCCATGTCCTCCCTGGACCGGAAACAAGCATCCTTTGACTGGTTTCAGTGTTTCATCCCTTTTCAGCCAGGATCGCTTGAGTCCAGTGGCACAGTTAGCCCAGGACCTACGTCTGGGCATACCTGGCGCACATAGTGCGAGAAAGCAAAAGACACACAATTGATGAACGGAATGCAGAAAAAATCAAAACATTCACCCCCAGTCAAGAGATCTGGGTTAAATCCATCATTCTTTTGCTCACCATGCCACCCAAGTTTAGACCTGGCCATATGCAAATCAGTCCTGACCCTGTGCCTCATGGGAACAGGCCAGCCCGAACTGCCAAGCCAGGTCCTCCCTGGACCGGAAACAAGCATCCTAGGACCGGTTTTGGGTTTTCACCCCTGTTCAGCCAGGCTAGCTTGATTCCAGTGGCACAGTGAGCCCAGGACCCACATCTGGGCATACTTGTCGCACTTAGGGCGAGAAAGCAAAAGACACACAATTGATGGACGGAATGCAGAACAAATCAAAACATTCACCCCCAGTCAAGAGATCTGGGTTAAACCCATCATTGTTTTGCTCACCATGCCACCCCAGTTTAGACCTGAACGTATGCAAATCAGTCTTGACCCTGTGCCTCATGGGAACAGTCTAGCCCGAACTTCCAAGCCAGATCCTCCCTGGACCGGAAACAAGCATCCTAGGACCGGTTTCGGGGTTTCACCCCTCTTCAACCAGGATAGCTTGATTCCAGTGACACAGTGAGCCCAGAACCCACGTCTGGGCATACCTGGCGCACTTAGGGCGAGAAAGCAAAAGATACACAATTGATGGACGAAATGCAGAGCAAATCAAAACATTCACCCCCAGTCAAGAGCTCTGGGTTAAATTTATCATTCTTTTGCTCACTATGCCACCCCAGTTTAGACCTGGCCATATGCAAATCAGTCTTGACCCTGTGCCTCATGGGAACAGTCCAGCCCGAACTGCCAAGCCAGGTCCTCCCTGGACCGGAAACAAGCATTCTATGACTGGTTTCGGGGTTTCATCCTTTTTCAGCCAGGATCGCTTGTCGCTTGAGTCCAGTGGCACAGTGAGCCCAGGACCCACGTCTGGGCATACCTGGCGCACATAGTGTGAGAAAGCAAGACACACAATTGATGGACGGAATGCAGAAAAAATCTAAACATTCACCCCCAGTCAATAGATCTGAGTTAAATCCATCATTCTTTTGCTCACCATGCCACCCCAGTTTAGACCTGGCCATATGCAAATCAGTCTTGACCCTGTGCCTCATGGGAACAGTCCAGCCCGAACTGCCAAGCCAGGTCCTCCCTGGACCGGAAACAAGCATCCTATGACCGGTTTCAGGGTTTCATCCCTCTTCAGCCAGGATTGTTTGAGTCCAGTGGCACAGTGAGTCCAGGACCCACGTCTGGGCATACCTGGCGCACATAGTGCGAGAAAGCAAAAGACACACAATTGATGGACGGAATGCAGAAAAAATCAAAACATTCACCCCCAGTCAAGAGATCTGGGTTAAATCCATCATTCTTTTGCTCACCATGCCACTCCAGTTTAGACCTGGCCATATGCAAATCAGTCCTGACCCTGTGCCTCATGGGAACAGGCCAGCCCGAACTGCCAAGCCAGGTCTTCCCTGGACCAGAAACAAGCATCCTAGGAAGGGTTTCGGGGTTTCACCCCTCTTCAGCCAGGATAGCTTGATTCCAGTGGCACAGTGAGCCCAGGACCCACATCTGGGCATACCTGGCGCACTTAGGGCGAGAAAGCAAAAGACACACAATTGATGGACGGAATGGAGAACAAATCAAAACATTCACCCCCAGTCGAGAGATCTGGGTTAAATTTATCATTCTTTTGCTCATCATGCCACCCCACTTTTCACCTGGCCATATGCAAATCAGTCTTGACCGTGTGCCTCATAAGAACAGTCCAGCCGAACTGCCAAGCCAGGTCCTCCCTGGACCGGAAACAAGCAGCCTAGTACCGGTTTCGGGGTTTCACCCCTCTTCAGCCAGGATAGCTTGATTCCAGTGGCACAGTGAGCCCAGAACCCACGTCTGGGCATACCTGGCGCACTTAGGGCGAGAAAGCAAAAGACACACAATTGATGGACGGAATGCAGAACAAATCAAAACATTCACCCCCAGTCAAGAGATCTGGGTTAAACCCATCATTCTTTTGCTCACCATGCCACCCCAGTTTAGACCTGGCCATATGCAAATCAGTCTTGACCCTGTGCCTCATGGGAACAGTCCAGCCCGAACTGCCAAGCCAGGTCCTCCCTGGACCAGAAACAAGCATCCTAGGACCGGTTTCGGTGTTTCACCCCTCTTCAACCAGGATAGCTTGATTCCAGTGACACCGTGAGCCCAGAACCCACGTCTGGGCATACCTGGTGCACTTAGGGCGAGAAAGCAAAAGACACACAATTGATGGACGGAATGCAGAACAAATCAAAACATTCACCCCCAGTCAAGAGCTCTGGGTTAAATTTATCATTCTTTTGCTCACTATGCCACCCCAGTTTAGACCTGGCCATATGCAAATCAGTCTTGACACTGTGCCTCATGGGAACAGTCCAGCCCGAACTGCCAAGCCAGGTCCTCCCTGGACCGGAAAAAAGCATCCTATGACCGGTTTCGGGGTTTCATCCCTCTTCAGTCAGGATCGCTTGAGTCGAGTGGCACAGTGAGTCCAGGACCCACGTCTGATCATACCTGTCGAACTTTGGGCGAGAAAGCAAAAGACACACAATTGATGGACGGAATGCAGAACAAATCAAAACATTCACCCCCAGTCAAGAGATCTGGGTTAAATCCATCATTCTTTTGTTCACCATGCCACCCCAGTTTAGACCTGGCCATATGCAAATCAGTCTTGACCCTGTGCCTCATGGGAACAGTCCAGCCCGAACTGCCAAGCAAGGTCCTCCCTGGACCGGAAACAAGCACCCTATGACTGGTTTCGGGGTTTCATCCTTTTTCAGCCAGGATCGCTGGAGTCTAGTGGCACAGTGAGCCCAGGACCCACGTCTGGGCATACCTGGCGCACTTAGGGCGAGAAAGCAAAAGACACACAATTGATGGACGGAATGCAGAACAAATTAAAACATTCACCCCCAGTCAAGAGCTCTGGGTTAAATTTATCATTCTTTTGCTCACTATGCCACCCCAGTTTAGACCTGGCCATATGCAAATCAGTCTTGAACCTGTGCCTCATGGGAACAGTCCAGCCCGAACTGCCAAGCCAGGTCCTCCCTGGACCGGAAACAAGCATCCTAGGAAGGGTTTCGGGGTTTCACCCCTCTTCAGCCAGGATAGCTTGATTCCAGTGGCACAGTGAGCCCAGGACCCACATCTGGGCATACCTGGCACACTTAGGGCGAGAAAGCAAAAGACACACAATTGATGGACGGAATGGAGAACAAATCAAAACATTCACCCCCAGTCGAGAGATCTGGGTTAAATTTATCATTCTTTTGCTCACCATGCCACCCCACTTTTCACCTGGCCATATGCAAATCAGTCTTGACCGTGTGCCTCATGGGAACAGTCCAGCCGTACTGCCAAGCCAGGTTCTCCCTGGACCGGAAACAAGCATCCTAGGACCGGTTTCGGGGTTTCACCCCTCTTCAGCCAGGATAGCTTGATTCCAGTGGCACAGTGAGCCCAGGACCCATGTCTGGGCATACCTGGCGCACTTAGGGCGAGAAAGCAAAGGACACACAATTGATGGACGGAATGCAGAACAAATCAAAACATTCACCCCCAGTCAAGAGATCTGGGTTAAACCCATCATTGTTTTGCTCACCATGCCACCCCAGTTTAGACCTGGCCATATGCAAATCAGTCTTGACCCTGTGCCTCATGGGAACAGTCCAGCCCGAACTGCCAAGCCAGGTCCTCCCTGGACCGGAAACAAGCATCCTATGACTGGTTTCGGGGTTTCATCCCTCTTCAGTCAGGATCGTTTGAGTCCAGTGGCACAGTGAGCCCAGGACGTACGTCTGGGCATACCTGGCGCACATAGTGCGAGAAAGCAAAAGACACACAATTGATGGACGGAATGCAGAAAAAATCAAAACATTCACCCCCAGTCAAGCGATCTGGGTTAAATCCATCATTCTATTGCTCACCATGGCACTCCAGTTTAGACCTGGCCATATGCAAATCAGTCCTGACCCTGTGCCTCTTGGGAACAGGCCAGCCCGAACTGCCAAGCCAGGTCCTCCCTGGACCGGAAACAAGCATCCTAGGAAGGGTTTCAGGGTTTCACCCCTCTTCAGCCAGGATAGCTTGATTCCAGTGGCACAGTGAGCCCAGGACCCACATCTGGGCATACCTGGCGCACTTAGGGCGAGAAAGCAAAAGACACACAATTGATGGACGGAATGGAGAACAAATCAAAACATTCACCCCCAGTCGAGAGATCTGGGTTAAATTTATCATTCTTTTGCTCACCATGCCACCCCACTTTTCACCTGGCCATATGCAAATCAGTCTTGACCGTGTGCCTCATGGGAACAGTCCAGCCGTACTGCCAAGCCAGGTTCTCCCTGGACCGGAAACAAGCATCCTAGGAGCGGTTTCGGGGTTTCACCCCTCTTCAGCCAAGATAGCTTGATTCCAGTGGCACAGTGAGCCCAGGACCCATGTCTGGGCATACCTGGCGCACTTAGGGCGAGAAAGCAAAAGACACACAATTGATGGACGGAATGCAGAACAAATCAAAACATTCACCCCCAGTCAAGAGATCTGGGTTAAACCCATCATTGTTTTGCTCACCATGCCACCCCAGTTTAGACCTGGCCATATGCAAATCAGTCTTGACCCTGTGCCTCATAGGAACAGTCCAGCCCGAACTGCCAAGCCAGGTCCTCCCTGGACCGGAAACAAGCATCCTAGGGCCGGTTTCAGGGTTTCACCCCTCTTCAACCAGGATAGCTTGATTCCAGTGACACCGTGAGCCCAGAACCCACGTCTGGGCATACCTTGCACACTTAGGGCGAGAAAGCAAAAGACACACAATTGATGGACGGAATGCAGAACAAATCAAAACATTCACCCCCAGTCAAGATATCTGGGTTAAATTTATCATTCTTTTGCTCACTATGCCACCTCAGTTTAGACCTGGCCATATGCAAATCAGTCTTGACCCTGTGCCTCATGGGAACAGTCCAGCCCGAACTGCCAAGCCAGGTCCTCCCTGGACCGGAAAAAAGCATCCTATGACCGGTTTCGGGGTTTCATCCCTCTTCAGTCAGGATCGCTTGAGTCCAGTGGCACAGTGAGTCCAGGACCCACGTCTGGGCATACCTGTCGCACTTAGGGGAAGAAAGCAAAAGACACACAATTGATGGACGGAATGCAGAACAAATCAAAACATTCACCCCCAGTCAAGAGATCTGGGTTAAATCCATCATTCTTTTGTTCACCATGCCACCCCAGTTTAGACCTGCCCATATGCAAATCAGTCTTGACCCTGTGCCTCATGGGAACCGTCCAGCCCGAACTGCCAAGCCAGGTCCTTCCTGGATCGGAAACAAGCATCCTAGGACCGGTTTCGGGGTTTCACCCCTCTTCAGCCAGGATAGCTTGATTCCAGTGGGACAGTGAGAGCAGGACCCATGTCTGGGCATACCTGGCGCACTTAGGGCGAGAAAGCAAAAGACACACAATTGATGGAAGGAATGCAGAACAAATCAAAATTTCACCCCCAGTCAAGAGATCTGGGTTAAATCCATCATTCTTTTGCTCACCATGCCACCCCAGTTTAGACCTGGCCATAAGCAAATCAGTCTTGACCCTCTGCCTCATGGGAACAGTCCAGCCCGAACTGCCAAGCCAGGTCCTCCCTGGACCAGAAACAAGCATCCTATGACTGGTTTCGGGGTTTCATCCTTTTTCAGCCAGGATCGCTTGAGTCCAGTGGCACAGTGAGCCCAGGACACATGTCTGGGCATACCTGGCGCACATAGTGCGAGAAAGCAAAAGACACACAATTGATGGACGGAATGCAGAAAAAATCAAAACATTCACCCCCAGTCAAGAGATCTGGGTTAAATCCATCATTCTTTTGCTCACCATGCCACCCCAGTTTAGACCTGGCCATATGCAAATCAGTCCTGACCCTGTGCCTCATGGGAACAGGCCAGCCCGAACTGCCAAGCCAGGTCCTCCCTGGACCGGAAACAAGCATCCTATGACCGGTTTCGGGTTTTCACCCCTCTTCAGCCAGGCTAGCTTGATTCCAGTGGCACAGTGAGCCCAGGACCCACGTCTGGGCATACCTGTCGCACTTAGGGCGAGAAAGCAAAAGACACACAATTGATGGAAGGAATGCAGAACAAATCAAAATTTCACCCCCAGTCAAGAGATCTGGGTTAAATCCATCATTCTTTTGCTCACCATGCCACCCCAGTTTAGACCTGGCCATAAGCAAATCAGTCTTGACCCTCTGCCTCATGGGAACAGTCCAGCTCGAACTGCCAAGCCAGGTCCTCCCTGTACTGGAAACAAGCATCCTAGGACCGGTTTCGGGGTTTTACCCCTCTTCGGCCAGTATATCTGATTCCAGGGGCATATTGAGCCCAGGACCCACATCAAGGCATAACTGGCGCACTTAGGGCGAGAAAGCAAAAGACACACAATTGATGGACGTAATGCAAAACAAATCAAAATATTCACCCCCAGTCAAGAGATCTGGGTTAAATCCATCATTCGTTTGCTCACCATGCCACCCCAGTTTAGACCTGGCCATAAGCAAATCAGTCTTGACCCTGTGCCTCATGGGAACAGTCCAGCCCAAACTGCTAAGCCAGGTCCTCCCTGGACCGGAAACAAGCATCCTATGACTGGTTTCGGGGTTTCATCCCTTTTCAGCCAGGATCGCTGGAGTCCAGTGGCACAGTGAGTCCAGGACCCACGTCTGGGCATACCTGTCGCACTTAGGGGAAGAAAGCAAAAGACACACAATTGATGAACGGAATGCAGAAAAAATCAAAACATTCACCCCCAGTCAAGGGATCTGGGTTAAACCCATCATTGTTTTGCTCACCATGCCACCCCAGTTTAGACCTGGCCATATGCAAATCAGTCTTGACCCTGTGCCTCATGGGAACAGTCCAGCCCGAAGTGCCAAGCCAGATCCTCCCTGGACCGGAAAAAAGCATCCTAGGACCGGTTTCGGGGTTTCACCCCTCTTCAACCAGGATAGCTTGATTCCAGTGACACAGTGAGCCCAGAACCTACGTCTGGGCATACCTGGCGCACTTAGGGCGAGAAAGCAAAAGACACACAATTGATGGACGGAATGCGGAACAAATCAAAACATTTACCCCCAGTCAAGAGCTCTGGGTTAAATTTATCATTCTTTTGCTCACTATGCCACCCCAGTTTAGACCTGCCCATATGCAAATCAGTCTTGACCCTGTTCCTCATGGGAACAGTCCAGCCCGAACTGCCAAGCCAGGTCCTCCCTGGACCGGAAACAAGCATTCTAGGACCGGTTTCGGAGTTTTACCCCTCTTCAGCCAGGATAGCTTGATTCCAGTGGGACAGTGAGAGCAGGACCCATGTCTGGGCATACCTGGCGCACTTAGGGAGAGAAAGCAAAAGACACACAATTGATGGACGGAATGCAGAACAAATCAAAACATTCACCCCCAGTCATGAGATCTGGGTTAAATCCATCATTCTTTTGCTCACCATGCCACCCCAGTTTAGACCTGGCCATATGCAAATCAGTCTTGACCCTGTGCCTCATGGTAACAGTCCAGCCCGAACTGCCAAGCCAGGTCCTCCCTGGACCAGAAACAAGCATCCTATGACTGGTTTCGGGGTTTCATCCTTTTTCAGCCAGGATCGCTTGAGTCCAGTGGCACAGTGAGCCCAGGACCCATGTCTGGGCATACCTGGCGCACATAGTGCGAGAAAGCAAAAGACACACAATTGATGGACGGAATGCAGAAAAAATCAAAACATTCACCCCCAGTCAAGAGATCTGGGTTAAATCCATCATTCTTTTGCTCACCATGCCACCCCAGTTTAGACCTGGCCATATGCAAATCAGTCTTGACCCTGTGCCTAATGGGAACAGTCCAGCCCGAACTGCCAAGCCAGGTCCTCCCTGGACCTGAAACAAGCATTCTAGGACCGGTTTTGGGGTTTCACCCCTCTTCAACCAGGATAGCTTGATTCCAGTGACACATTGAGCCCAGAACCCACGTCTGGGCATACCTGGCGCACTTAGGGCGAGAAAGCAAAAGACACACAATTGATGGACGGAATGCAGAACAAATCAAAACATTCACCCCCAGTCAAGAGCTCTGGGTTAAATTTATCATTCTTTTGCTCACTATGCCACCCCAGAAGACCTGGCCATATGCAAATAAGTCTTGACCCTGTGCCTCATGGGAACAGTCCAGCCCGAACTGCCAAGCCAGGTCCTCCCTGTACTGGAAACAAGCATCCTAGGACCGGTTTCGGGATTTCACCCCTCTTCAGCCAGGATAGCTTGATTCCAGTGGCACAGTGAGCCCGTGACCCACATCTGGGCATACCCGGCGCACTTAGGGCGAGAAAGCAAAAGGCACAAAATTGATGGATGGAATGCAGAACAAATCAAAACATTCACCCCCAGTCAAGAGATCTGGGTTAAATCCATCATTCTTTGTTCACCATGCCACCCCAGTTTAGACCTGGCCATATGCAAATCAGTCTTGACCCTGTGCCTCATGGGAACAGTCCAGCCCGAAGTGCCAAGCCAGATCCTCCCTGGACCGGAAAAAAGCATCCTAGGACCGGTTTCGGGGTTTCACCCCTCTTCAACCAGGATAGCTTGATTCCAGTGACACAGTGAGCCCAGAACCTACGTCTGGGCATACCTGGCGCACTTAGGGCGAGAAAGCAAAAGACACACAATTGATGGACGGAATGCGGAACAAATCAAAACATTTACCCCCAGTCAAGAGCTCTGGGTTAAATTTATCATTCTTTTGCTCACTATGCCACCCCAGTTTAGACCTGGCCATATGCAAATCAGTCTTGACCCTGTTCCTCATGGGAACAGTCCAGCCCGAACTGCCAAGCCAGGTCCTCCCTGGACCGGAAACAAGCATTCTAGGACCGGTTTCGGAGTTTTACCCCTCTTCAGCCAGGATAGCTTGATTCCAGTGGGACAGTGAGAGCAGGACCCATGTCTGGGCATACCTGGCGCACTTAGGGCGAGAAAGCAAAAGACACACAATTGATGGACGGAATGCAGAACAAATCAAAACATTCACCCCCAGTCATGAGATCTGGGTTAAATCCATCATTCTTTTGCTCACCATGCCACCCCAGTTTAGACCTGGCCATATGCAAATCAGTCTTGACCCTGTGCCTCATGGTAACAGTCCAGCCCGAACTGCCAAGCCAGGTCCTCCCTGGACCAGAAACAAGCATCCTATGACTGGTTTCGGGGTTTCATCCTTTTTCAGCCAGGATCGCTTGAGTCCAGTGGCACAGTGAGCCCAGGACCCATGTCTGGGCATACCTGGCGCACATAGTGCGAGAAAGCAAAAGACACACAATTGATGGACGGAATGCAGAAAAAATCAAAACATTCACCCCCAGTCAAGAGATCTGGGTTAAATCCATCATTCTTTTGCTCACCATGCCACCCCAGTTTAGACCTGGCCATATGCAAATCAGTCCTGACCCTGTACCTCATGGGAACAGGCCAGCCCGAACTGCCAAGCCAGGTCCTCCCTGGACCGGAAACAAGCATCCTATGACCGGTTTCGGGTTTTCACCCCTCTTCAGCCAGGCTAGCTTGATTCCAGTGGCACAGTGAGCCCAGGACCCACGTCTGGGCATACCTGTCGCACTTAGGGCGAGAAAGCAAAAGACACACAATTGATGGACGGAATGCAGAACAAATCAAAACATTCACCCCCAGTCAACAGATCTGGGTTAAACCCATCATTGTTTTGCTCACCGTGCCACCCCAGTTTAGACCTGGCCATATGCAAATCAGTCTTGACCCTGTGCCTAATGGGAACAGTCCAGCCCGAACTGCCAAGCCAGGTCCTCCCTGGACCTGAAACAAGCATTCTAGGACCGGTTTTGGGGTTTCACCCCTCTTCAACCAGGATAGCTTGATTCCAGTGACACATTGAGCCCAGAACCCACGTCTGGGCATACCTGGCGCACTTAGGGCGAGAAAGCAAAAGACACACAATTGATGGACGGAATGCAGAACAAATCAAAACATTCACCCCCAGTCAAGAGCTCTGGGTTAAATTTATCATTCTTTTGCTCACTATGCCACCCCAGAAGACCTGGCCATATGCAAATAAGTCTTGACCCTGTGCCTCATGGGAACAGTCCAGCCCGAACTGCCAAGCCAGGTCCTCCCTGTACTGGAAACAAGCATCCTAGGACCGGTTTCGGGATTTCACCCCTCTTCAGCCAGGATAGCTTGATTCCAGTGGCACAGTGAGCCCGTGACCCACATCTGGGCATACCCGGCGCACTTAGGGCGAGAAAGCAAAAGGCACAAAATTGATGGATGGAATGCAGAACAAATCAAAACATTCACCCCCAGTCAAGAGATCTGGGTTAAATCCATCATTCTTTGTTCACCATGCCACCCCAGTTTAGACCTGGTCATATGCAAATCAGTCTTGACCCTGTGCCTCATGGGAACAGTCCAGCCCGAAGTGCCAAGCCAGATCCTCCCTGGACCGGAAAAAAGCATCCTAGGACCGGTTTCGGGGTTTCACCCCTCTTCAACCAGGATAGCTTGATTCTAGTGACACAGTGAGCCCAGAACCTACGTCTGGGCATACCTGGCGCACTTAGGGCGAGAAAGCAAAAGACACACAATTGATGGACGGAATGCGGAACAAATCAAAACATTTACCCCCAGTCAAGAGCTCTGGGTTAAATTTATCATTCTTTTGCTCACTATGCCACCCCAGTTTAGACCTGGCCATATGCAAATCAGTCTTGACCCTGTTCCTCATGGGAACAGTCCAGCCCGAACTGCCAAGCCAGGTCCTCCCTGGACCGGAAACAAGCATTCTAGGACCGGTTTCGGAGTTTCACCCCTCTTCAGCCAGGATAGCTTGATTCCAGTGGGACAGTGAGAGCAGGACCCATGTCTGGGCATACCTGGCGCACTTAGGGCGAGAAAGCAAAAGACACACAATTGATGGACGGAATGCAGAACAAATCAAAACATTCACCCCCAGTCATGAGATCTGGGTTAAATCCATCATTCTTTTGCTCACCATGCCACCCCAGTTTAGACCTGGCCATATGCAAATCAGTCTTGACCCTGTGCCTCATGGTAACAGTCCAGCCCGAACTGCCAAGCCAGGTCCTCCCTGGACCAGAAACAAGCATCCTATGACTGGTTTAGGGGTTTCATCCTTTTTCAGCCAGGATCGCTTGAGTCCAGTGGCACAGTGAGCCCAGGACCCATGTCTGGGCATACCTGGCGCACATAGTGCGAGAAAGCAAAAGACACACAATTGATGGACGGAAAGCAGAAAAAATCAAAACATTCACCCCCAGTCAAGAGATCTGGGTTAAATCCATCATTCTTTTGCTCACCATGCCACCCCAGTTTAGACCTGGCCATATGCAAATCAGTCCTGACCCTGTGCCTCATGGGAACAGGCCAGCCCGAACTGCCAAGCCAGGTCCTCCCTGGACCGGAAACAAGCATCCTATGACCGGTTTCGGGTTTTTACCCCTCTTCAGCCAGGCTAGCTTGATTCCAGTGGCACAGTGAGCCCAGGACCCACGTCTGGGCATACCTGTCGCACTTAGGGCGAGAAAGCAAAAGACACACAATTGATGGACGGAATGCAGAACAAATCAAAACATTCACCCCCAGTCAACAGATCTGGGTTAAACCCATCATTGTTTTGCTAAACGTGCAACCCCAGTTTAGACCTGGCCATATGCAAATCAGTCTTGACCCTGTGCCTAATGGGAACAGTCCAGCCCGAACTGCCAAGCCAGGTCCTCCCTGGACCTGAAACAAGCATTCTAGGACCGGTTTTGGGGTTTCACCCCTCTTCAACCAGGATAGCTTGATTCCAGTGACACATTGAGCCCAGAACCCACGTCTGGGCATACCTGGCGCACTTAGGGCGAGAAAGCAAAAGACACACAATTGATGGACGGAATGCAGAACAAATCAAAACATTCACCCCCAGTCAAGAGCTCTGGGTTAAATTTATCATTCTTTTGCTCACTATGCCACCCCAGAAGACCTGGCCATATGCAAATCAGTCTTGACCCTGTGCCTCATGGGAACAGTCCAGCCCGAACTGCCAAGCCAGGTCCTCCCTGTACTGGAAACAAGCATCCTAGGACCGGTTTCGGGATTTCACCCCTCTTCAGCCAGGATAGCTTGATTCCAGTGGCACAGTGAGCCCGTGACCCACATCTGGGCATACCCGGCGCACTTAGGGCGAGAAAGCAAAAGGCACAAAATTGATGGATGGAATGCAGAACAAATCAAAACATTCACCCCCAGTCAAGAGATCTGGGTTAAATCCATCATTCTTTGTTCACCATGCCACCCCAGTTTAGACCTGGCCATATGCAAATCAGTCTTGACCCTGTGCCTCATGGGAACATTTCAGCCTGAACTGCCAAGCCAGGTCCTCCCTCGACCGGAAACAAGCATCCAGGACCGGTTTCGGGGTTTCACCCCTCTTCAGCCAGGATAGCTTGATTCCAGTGGGACAGTGAGAGCAGGACCCATGTCTGAGCATACCTGGCGCACTTAGGGCGAGAAAGCAAAAGACACACAATTGATGGACGGAATACAGACCAAATAAAAACATTCACCCCCAGTCAAGAGCTCTGGGTTAAATTTATCATTCTTTTGCTCACTATGCCACCCCAGTTTAGTCCTGGCCATATGCAAATCAGTCTTGACCCTGTGCCTCATGGTAACAGTCCAGCCCGAACTGCCAAGCCAGGTCCTCCCTGGACTGGAAACAAGCATCCTATGACTGGTTTCGGGGTTTCATCCTTTTTCAGCCAGGATCGCTTGAGTCCAGTGGCACAGTGAGCCCAGGACCCATGTCTGGGCATACCTGGTGCACATAGTGCGAGAAAGCAAAAGACACACAACTGATGGACGGAATGCAGAAAAAATCAAAACATTCACCCCCAGTCAAGAGATCTGGGTGAAATCCATCATTCTTTTTCTCACCATGCCACCCCAGTTTAGACCTGGCCATATGCAAATCAGTCCTGACCCTGTGCCTCATGGGAACAGGCCAGCCCGAACTGCCAAGCCAGGTCCTCCCTGGACCGGAAAAAAGCATCCTAGGACCGGTTTCGGGTTTTCACCCCTCTTCAGCCAGGCTAGCTTGATTCCAGTGGCACAGTGAGCCCAGGACCCCTGTCTGGGCATACCTGTCACACTTAGGGCGAGAAAGCAAAAGACACACAATTGATGGATGGAATGCAGAACAAATCAAAACATTCACCCCCAGTCAAGAGATCTGGGTTAAACCCATCATTGTTTTGCTCACCGTGCCACCCCAGTTTAGACCTGGATATATGCAAATCAGTCTTGACCCTGTGCCTAATGGGAACATGCCAGCCCGAACTGCCAAGCCAGATCCTCCCTGGACCGGAAACATGCATTCTAGGACCGGTTTTGGGGTTTCACCCCTCTTCAACCAGGATAGCTTGATTCCAGTGACACAGTGAGCCCAGAACCTACG
The DNA here is from genome assembly GCF_964204655.1 of Triturus cristatus. Taxonomy (NCBI): domain Eukaryota; kingdom Metazoa; phylum Chordata; class Amphibia; order Caudata; family Salamandridae; genus Triturus; species Triturus cristatus. The sequence goes on from NC_140579.1 coordinate 1,315,102,675, forward strand.
TCTGGGCATACCCGGCGCACTTAGGGCGAGAAAGCAAAAGACACACAATTGATGGACGGAATGCGGAACAAATCAAAACATTTACCCCCAGTCAAGAGCTCTGGGTTAAATTTATCATTCTTTTGCTCACTATGCCACCCCAGTTTAGACCTGGCCATATGCAAATCAGTCTTGACCCTGTTCCTCATGGGAACAGTCCAGCCCGAACTGCCAAGCCAGGTCCTCCCTGGACCGGAAACAAGCATTCTAGGACCGGTTTCGGAGTTTCACCCCTCTTCAGCCAGGATAGCTTGATTCCAGTGGGACAGTGAGAGCAGGACCCATGTCTGGGCATACCTGGCGCACTTAGGGCGAGAAAGCAAAAGACACACAATTGATGGACGGAATGCAGAACAAATCAAAACATTCACCCCCAGTCATGAGATCTGGGTTAAATCCATCATTCTTTTGCTCACCATGCCACCCCAGTTTAGACCTGGCCATATGCAAATCAGTCTTGACCCTGTGCCTCATGGTAACAGTCCAGCCCGAACTGCCAAGCCAGGTCCTCCCTGGACCAGAAACAAGCATCCTATGACTGGTTTCGGGGTTTCATCCTTTTTCAGCCAGGATCGCTTGAGTCCAGTGGCACAGTGAGCCCAGGACCCATGTCTGGGCATACCTGGCGCACATAGTGCGAGCAAGCAAAAGACACACAATTGATGGACGGAATGCAGAAAAAATCAAAACATTCACCCCCAGTCAAGAGATCTGGGTTAAATCCATCATTCTTTTGCTCACCATGCCACCCCAGTTTAGACCTGGCCATATGCAAATCAGTCCTGACCCTGTGCCTCATGGGAACAGGCCAGCCCGAACTGCCAAGCCAGGTCCTCCCTGGACCGGAAACAAGCATCCTATGACCGGTTTCGGGTTTTCACCCCTCTTCAGCCAGGCTAGCTTGATTCCAGTGGCACAGTGAGCCCAGGACCCACGTCTGGGCATACCTGTCGCACTTAGGGCGAGAAAGCAAAAGACACACAATTGATGGACGGAATGCAGAACAAATCAAAACATTCACCCCCAGTCAACAGATCTGGGTTAAACCCATCATTGTTTTGCTCACCGTGCCACCCCAGTTTAGACCTGGCCATATGCAAATCAGTCTTGACCCTGTGCCTAATGGGAACAGTCCAGCCCGAACTGCCAAGCCAGGTCCTCCCTGGACCTGAAACAAGCATTCTAGGACCGGTTTTGGGGTTTCACCCCTCTTCAACCAGGATAGCTTGATTCCAGTGACACATTGAGCCCAGAACCCACGTCTGGGCATACCTGGCGCACTTAGGGCGAGAAAGCAAAAGACACACAATTGATGGACGGAATGCAGAACAAATCAAAACATTCACCCCCAGTCAAGAGCTCTGGGTTAAATTTAGCATTCTTTTGCTCACTATGCCACCCCAGAAGACCTGGCCATATGCAAATCAGTCTTGACCCTGTGCCTCATGGGAACAGTCCAGCCCGAACTGCCAAGCCAGGTCCTCCCTGTACTGGAAACAAGCATCCTAGGACCGGTTTCGGGATTTCACCCCTCTTCAGCCAGGATAGCTTGATTCCAGTGGCACAGTGAGCCCGTGACCCACATCTGGGCATACCCGGCGCACTTAGGGCGAGAAAGCAAAAGGCACAAAATTGATGGATGGAATGCAGAACAAATCAAAACATTCACCCCCAGTCAAGAGATCTGGGTTAAATCCATCATTCTTTGTTCACCATGCCACCCCAGTTTAGACCTGGCCATATGCAAATCAGTCTTGACCCTGTGCCTCATGGGAACATTTCAGCCTGAACTGCCAAGCCAGGTCCTCCCTCGACCGGAAACAAGCATCCAGGACCGGTTTCGGGGTTTCACCCCTCTTCAGCCAGGATAGCTTGATTCCAGTGGGACAGTGAGAGCAGGACCCATGTCTGAGCATACCTGGCGCACTTAGGGCGAGAAAGCAAAAGACACACAATTGATGGACGGAATACAGACCAAATAAAAACATTCACCCCCAGTCAAGAGCTCTGGGTTAAATTTATCATTCTTTTGCTCACTATGCCACCCCAGTTTAGTCCTGGCCATATGCAAATCAGTCTTGACCCTGTGCCTCATGGTAACAGTCCAGCCCGAACTGCCAAGCCAGGTCCTCCCTGGACCGGAAAAAAGCATCCTAGGACCGGTTTCGGGTTTTCACCCCTCTTCAGCCAGGCTAGCTTGATTCCAGTGGCACAGTGAGCCCAGGACCCCTGTCTGGGCATACCTGTCACACTTAGGGCGAGAAAGCAAAAGACACACAATTGATGGAAGGAATGCAGAACAAATCAAAACATTCACCCCCAGTCAAGAGATCTGGGTTAAACCCATCATTGTTTTGCTCACCGTGCCACCCCAGTTTAGACCTGGATATATGCAAATCAGTCTTGACCCTGTGCCTAATGGGAACATGCCAGCCCGAACTGCCAAGCCAGATCCTCCCTGGACCGGAAACATGCATTCTAGGACCGGTTTTGGGGTTTCACCCCTCTTCAACCAGGATAGCTTGATTCCAGTGACACAGTGAGCCCAGAACCTACGTCTGGGCATACCCGGCGCACTTAGGGCGAGAAAGCAAAAGACACACAATTGATGGACGGAATGCGGAACAAATCAAAACATTTACCCCCAGTCAAGAGCTCTGGGTTAAATTTATCATTCTTTTGCTCACTATGCCACCCCAGTTTAGACCTGGCCATATGCAAATCAGTCTTGACCCTGTTCCTCATGGGAACAGTCCAGCCCGAACTGCCAAGCCAGGTCCTCCCTGGACCGGAAACAAGCATTCTAGGACCGGTTTCGGAGTTTCACCCCTCTTCAGCCAGGATAGCTTGATTCCAGTGGGACAGTGAGAGCAGGACCCATGTCTGGGCATACCTGGCGCACTTAGGGCGAGAAAGCAAAAGACACACAATTGATGGACGGAATGCAGAACAAATCAAAACATTCACCCCCAGTCATGAGATCTGGGTTAAATCCATCATTCTTTTGCTCACCATGCCACCCCAGTTTAGACCTGGCCATATGCAAATCAGTCTTGACCCTGTGCCTCATGGTAACAGTCCAGCCCGAACTGCCAAGCCAGGTCCTCCCTGGACCAGAAACAAGCATCCTATGACTGGTTTCGGGGTTTCATCCTTTTTCAGCCAGGATCGCTTGAGTCCAGTGGCACAGTGAGCCCAGGACCCATGTCTGGGCATACCTGGCGCACATAGTGCGAGAAAGCAAAAGACACACAATTGATGGACGGAATGCAGAAAAAATCAAAACATTCACCCCCAGTCAAGAGATCTGGGTTAAATCCATCATTCTTTTGCTCACCATGCCACCCCAGTTTAGACCTGGCCATATGCAAATCAGTCCTGACCCTGTGCCTCATGGGAACAGGCCAGCCCGAACTGCCAAGCCAGGTCCTCCCTGGACCGGAAACAAGCATCCTATGACCGGTTTCGGGTTTTCACCCCTCTTCAGCCAGGCTAGCTTGATTCCAGTGGCACAGTGAGCCCAGGACCCACGTCTGGGCATACCTGTCGCACTTAGGGCGAGAAAGCAAAAGACACACAATTGATGGACGGAATGCAGAACAAATCAAAACATTCACCCCCAGTCAACAGATCTGGGTTAAACCCATCATTGTTTTGCTCACCGTGCCACCCCAGTTTAGACCTGGCCATATGCAAATCAGTCTTGACCCTGTGCCTAATGGGAACAGTCCAGCCCGAACTGCCAAGCCAGGTCCTCCCTGGACCTGAAACAAGCATTCTAGGACCGGTTTTGGGGTTTCACCCCTCTTCAACCAGGATAGCTTGATTCCAGTGACACATTGAGCCCAGAACCCACGTCTGGGCATACCTGGCGCACTTAGGGCGAGAAAGCAAAAGACACACAATTGATGGACGGAATGCAGAACAAATCAAAACATTCACCCCCAGTCAAGAGCTCTGGGTTAAATTTATCATTCTTTTGCTCACTATGCCACCCCAGAAGACCTGGCCATATGCAAATCAGTCTTGACCCTGTGCCTCATGGGAACAGTCCAGACCGAACTGCTAAGCCAGGTCCTCCCTGTACTGGAAACAAGCATCCTAGGACCGGTTTCGGGATTTCACCCCTCTTCAGCCAGGATAGCTTGATTCCAGTGGCACAGTGAGCCCGTGACCCACATCTGGGCATACCCGGCGCACTTAGGGCGAGAAAGCAAAAGGCACAAAATTGATGGATGGAATGCAGAACAAATCAAAACATTCACCCCCAGTCAAGAGATCTGGGTTAAATCCATCATTCTTTGTTCACCATGCCACCCCAGTTTAGACCTGGCCATATGCAAATCAGTCTTGACCCTGTGCCTCATGGGAACATTTCAGCCTGAACTGCCAAGCCAGGTCCTCCCTCGACCGGAAACAAGCATCCAGGACCGGTTTCGGGGTTTCACCCCTCTTCAGCCAGGATAGCTTGATTCCAGTGGGACAGTGAGAGCAGGACCCATGTCTGAGCATACCTGGCGCACTTAGGGCGAGAAAGCAAAAGACACACAATTGATGGACGGAATACAGACCAAATAAAAACATTCACCCCCAGTCAAGAGCTCTGGGTTAAATTTATCATTCTTTTGCTCACTATGCCACCCCAGTTTAGTCCTGGCCATATGCAAATCAGTCTTGACCCTGTGCCTCATGGTAACAGTCCAGCCCGAACTGCCAAGCCAGGTCCTCCCTGGACTGGAAACAAGCATCCTATGACTGGTTTCGGGGTTTCATCCTTTTTCAGCCAGGATCGCTTGAGTCCAGTGGCACAGTGAGCCCAGGACCCATGTCTGGGCATACCTGGCGCACATAGTGCGAGAAAGCAAAAGACACACAACTGATGGACGGAATGCAGAAAAAATCAAAACATTCACCCCCAGTCAAGAGATCTGGGTGAAATCCATCATTCTTTTTCTCACCATGCCACCCCAGTTTAGACCTGGCCATATGCAAATCAGTCCTGACCCTGTGCCTCATGGGAACAGGCCAGCCCAAACTGCCAAGCCAGGTCCTCCCTGGACCGGAAAAAAGCATCCTAGGACCGGTTTCGGGTTTTCACCCCTCTTCAGCCAGGCTAGCTTGATTCCAGTGGCACAGTGAGCCCAGGACCCCTGTCTGGGCATACCTGTCACACTTAGGGCGAGAAAGCAAAAGACACACAATTGATGGAAGGAATGCAGAACAAATCAAAACATTCACCCCCAGTCAAGAGATCTGGGTTAAACCCATCATTGTTTTGCTCACCGTGCCACCCCAGTTTAGACCTGGATATATGCAAATCAGTCTTGACCCTGTGCCTAATGGGAACAGTCCATCCCGAACTGCCAAGCCAGATCCTCCCTGGACCGGAAACATGCATTCTAGGACCGGTTTTGGGGTTTCACCCCTCTTCAACCAGGATAGCTTGATTCCAGTGACACATTGAGCCCAGAACCCACGTCTGGGCATACCTGGCGCACTTAGGGCGAGAAAGCAAAAGACACACAATTGATGGACGGAATGCAGAACAAATCAAAACATTCACCCCCAGTCAAGAGCTCTGGGTTAAATTTATCATTCTTTTGCTCACTATGCCACCCCAGTTTAGACCTGGCCATATGCAAATCAGTCTTGACCCTGTGCCTCATGGGAACAGTCCAGCCCGAAATGCCAAGCCAGGTCCTCCCTGTACTGGAAACAAGCATCCTAGGACCGGTTTCGGGATTTCACCCCGCTTCAGCCAGGATAGCTTGATTCCAGTGGCACAGTGAGCCCAGGACCCACATCTGGGCATACCCGGCGCACTTAGGACGAGAAAGCAAAAGGCACACAATTGATGGATGGAATGCAGAACAAATCAAAACATTCACCCCCAGTCAAGAGATCTGGGTTAAATTTATCATTCTTTTGCTCACTATGCCACCCCAGTTTAGTCCTGGCCATATGCAAATCAGTCTTGACCCTGTGCCTCATGGTAACAGTCCAGCCCGAACTGCCAAGCCAGGTCCTCCCTGGACTGGAAACAAGCATCCTATGACTGGTTTCGGGGTTTCATCCTTTTTCAGCCAGGATCGCTTGAGTCCAGTGGCAGAGTGAGCCCAGGACCCATGTCTGGGCATACCTGGCGCACATAGTGCGAGAAAGCAAAAGACACACAATTGATGGACGGAATGCAGAAAAAATCAAAACATTCACCCCCAGTCAAGAGATCTGGGTGAAATCCATCATTCTTTTTCTCACCATGCCACCCCAGTTTAGACCTGGCCATATGCAAATCAGTCCTGACCCTGTGCCTCATGGGAACAGGCCAGCCCGAACTGCCAAGCCAGGTCCTCCCTGGACCGGAAAAAAGCATCCTAGGACCGGTTTCGGGTTTTCACCCCTCTTCAGCCAGGCTAGCTTGATTCCAGTGGCACAGTGAGCCCAGGACCCCTGTCTGGGCATACCTGTCACACTTAGGGCGAGAAAGCAAAAGACACACAATTGATGGAAGGAATGCAGAACAAATCAAAACATTCACCCCCAGTCAAGAGATCTGGGTTAAACCCATCATTGTTTTGCTCACCGTGCCACCCCAGTTTAGACCTGGATATATGCAAATCAGTCTTGACCCTGTGCCTAATGGGAACAGTCCAGCCCGAACTGCCAAGCCAGATCCTCCCTGGACCGGAAACATGCATTCTAGGACCGGGTTTGGGGTTTCACCCCTCTTCAACCAGGATAGCTTGATTCCAGTGACACATTGAGCCCAGAACCCACGTCTGGGCATACCTGGCGCACTTAGGGCGAGAAAGCAAAAGACACACAATTGATGGACGGAATGCAGAACAAATCAAAACATTCACCCCCAGTCAAGAGCTCTGGGTTAAATTTATCATTCTTTTGCTCACTATGCCACCCCAGTTTAGACCTGGCCATATGCAAATCAGTCTTGACCCTGTGCCTCATGGGAACAGTCCAGCCCGAAATGCCAAGCCAGGTCCTCCCTGTACTGGAAACAAGCATCCTAGGACCGGTTTCGGGATTTCACCCCGCTTCAGCCAGGATAGCTTGATTCCAGTGGCACAGTGAGCCCAGGACCCACATCTGGGCATACCCGGCGCACTTAGGACGAGAAAGCAAAAGGCACACAATTGATGGATGGAATGCAGAACAAATCAAAACATTCACCCCCAGTCAAGAGATCTGGGTTAAATCCATCATTCTTTTGTTCACCATGCCACCCCATGTTAGACTTGGCCATATGCAAATCAGTCTTGACCCTGTGCCTCATGGGAACATTCCAGCCCGAACTGCCAAGCCAGGTCCTCCCTGGACCGGAAACAAGCATCCTAGGACCGGTTTCGGGGTTTCGCCCCTCTTCAGCCAGGATAGCTTGATTCCAGTGGGACAGTGAGAGCAGGACCCATGTCTGGGCATACCTGGCGCACTTAGGGCGAGAAAGCAAAAGACACACAATTGATGGACGGAATGCAGACCAAATCAAAACATTCACCCCCAGTCAAGAGCTCTGGGTTAAATTTATCATTCTTTTGCTCACTATGCCACCCCAGTTTAGACATGACCATATGCAAATCAGTCTTGACCCTGTGCCTCATGGGAACAGTCCAGCCCGAACTGCCAAGCCAGGTCCTCCCTGGACCGGAAAAAAGCATCCTATGACCGGTTTCGGGGTTTCATCCCTCTTCAGCCAGGATAGCTTGATTCCAGTGGGACAGTGAGAGCAGGACCCATGTCTGGGCATACCTGGCGCACTTAGGGCGAGAAAGCAAAAGACACACAATTGATGGACGGAATGCAGAACAAATCAAAACATTCACCCCCAGTCAAGAGATCTGGGTTAAATCCATCATTCTTTTGCTCACCATGCCACCCCAGTTTAGACCTGGCCATAAGCAAATCAGTCTTGACCCTGTGCCTCATGGGAACAGTCCAGCCCGAACTGCCAAGCCAGGTCCTCCCTGGACCGGAAACAAGCATCCTATGACTGGTTTTGGGGTTTCATCCCTTTTCAGCCAGGATCGCTGGAGTCCAGTGGCACAGTGAGCCCAGGACCCACGTCTGGGCATACCTGGCGCACATAGTGCGAGAAAGCAAAAGACACACAATTGATGAACGGAATGCAAAAAAAATCTAAACATTCACCCCCAGTCAAGAGATCTGGGCTAAATCCATCATTCTTTTGCTCACCGTGCCACCCCAGTTTAGACCTGGCCATATGCAAATCAGTCCTGACCCTGTGCCTCATGGGAACAGGCCAGCCCGAACTGCCAAGCCAGGTCCTCCCTGGACCGGAAACAAGCATCCTAGGACCAGTTTCGGGGTTTCACCCCTCTTCAGCCAGGCCTGCTTGATTCCAGTGGCACAGTGAGCCCAGGACCCACGTCTGGGCATACCTGTCGCACTTAGGGCGAGAAAGCAAAAGACACACAATTGATGGACGGAATGCAGTACAAATCAAAACATTCACCCCCAGTCAAGAGATCTGGGTTAAACCCATCATTGTTTTGCTCACCAGGCCACCCCAGTTTAGACCTGGCCATATGCAAATCAGTCTTGACCCTGTGCCTCATGGGAACAGTCCAGCCCGAACTGCCAAGCCAGGTCCTCCCTGGACCGGAAACAAGCATCCTATGACTGGTTTCGGGGTTTCATCCCTCTTCAGTCAGGATCGTTTGAGTCCAGTGGCACAGTGAGCCCAGGACGTACGTCTGGGCATACCTGGCGCACATAGTGCGAGAAAGCAAAAGACACACAATTGATGGACGGAATGCAGAAAAAATCAAAACATTCACCCCCAGTCAAGCGATCTGGGTTAAATCCATCATTCTTTTGCTCACCATGGCACTCCAGTTTAGACCTGGCCATATGCAAATCAGTCCTGACCCTGTGCCTCTTGGGAACAAGCCAGCCCGAACTGCCAAGCCAGGCCCTCCCTGGACCGAAAACAAGCATCCTAGGAAGGGTTTAAGGGTTTCACCCCTCTTCAGCCAGGATAGCTTGATTCCAGTGGCACAGTGAGCCCAGTACCCACATCTGGGCATACCTGGTGCACTTAGGGCGAGAAAGCAAAAGACACACAATTGATGGACGGAATGGAGAACAAATCAAAACATTCACCCCCATTCGAGAGATCTGGGTTAAATTTATCATTCTTTTGCTCACCATGCCACCCCACTTTTCACCTGGCCATATGCAAATCAGTCTTGACCATGTGCCTCATGGGAACAGTCCAGCCGTACTGCCAAGCCAGGTTCTCCCTGGACCGGAAACAAGCATCCTAGGACCGGTTTCGGGGTTTTACCCCTCTTCAGCCAGGATAGCTTGATTCCAGTGGCACAGTGAGCCCAGGCCCCATGTCTGGGCATACCTGGCGCACTTAGGGCGAGAAAGCAAAAGACACACAATTGATGGACGGAATGCAGAACAAATCAAAACATTCACCCCAGTCAAGAGATCTGGGTTAAACCCATCATTGTTTTGCTCACCATGCCACCCCAGTTTAGACCTGGCCATATGCAAATCAGTCTTGACCCTGTGCCTCATAGGAACAGTCCAGCCCGAACTGCCAAGCCAGGTCCTCCCTGGACCGGAAACAAGCATCCTAGGGCCGGTTTCAGGGTTTTACCCCTCTTCAACCAGGATAGCTTGATTCCAGTGACACCGTGAGCCCAGAACCCACGTCTGGGCATACCTTGCGCACTTAGGGCGAGAAAGCAAAAGACACAGAATTGATGGGCGGAATGCAGAACAAATCAAAACATTCACCCCCAGTCAAGATATCTGGGTTAAATTTATCATTCTTTTGCTCACTATGCCACCCCAGTTTAGACCTGGCCATCTGCAAATCAGTCTTGACCCTGTGCCTCATGGGAACAGTCCAGCCCGAACTGCCAAGCCAGGTCCTCCCTGGACCGGAAAAAAGCATCCTATGACCGGTTTCGGGGTTTCATCCCTCTTCAGTCAGGATCGCTTGAGTCCAGTGGCACAGTGAGTCCAGGACCCACGTCTGGGCATACCTGTCGCACTTAGGGGAAGAAAGCAAAAGACACACAATTGATGGACGGAATGCAGAACAAATCAAAACATTCACCCCCAGTCAAGAGATCTGGGTTAAATCCATCATTCTTTTGTTCACCATGCCACCCCAGTTTAGACCTGCCCATATGCAAATCAGTGTTGACCCTGTGCCTCATGGGAACAGTCCAGCCCGAACTGCCAAGCCAGGTCCTCCCTGGACCGGAAACAAGCATCCTAGGACCGGTTTCGGGGTTTCACCCCTCTTCAGCCAGGATAGCTTGATTCCAGTGGGACAGTGAGAGCAGGACCCATGTCTGGGCATACCTGGCGCACTTAGTGCGAGAAAGCAAAAGACACACAATTGATGGAAGGAATGCAGAACAAATCAAAATTTCACCCCCAGTCAAGAGATCTGGGTTAAATCCATCATTCTTTTGCTCACCATGCCACCCCAGTTTAGACCTGGCCATAAGCAAATCAGTCTTGACCCTCTGCCTCATGGGAACAGTCCAGCCCGAACTGCCAAGCCAGGTCCTCCCTGTACTGGAAACAAGCATCCTAGGACCGGTTTAGGGGTTTTACCCCTCTTCGGCCAGTATAGCTGATTCCAGGGGCATATTGAGCCCAGGACCCACATCAAGGCATAACTGGCGCACTTAGGGCGAGAAATCAAAAGACACACAATTGATGGACGTAATGCAAAACAAATCAAAATATTCACCCCCAGTCAAGAGATCTGGGTTAAATCCATCATTCGTTTGCTCACCATGCCACCCCAGTTTAGACCTGGCCATAAGCAAATCAGTCTTGACCCTGTGCCTCATAGGAACAGTCCAGCCCAAACTGCCAAGCCAGGTCCTCCCTGGACCGGAAACAAGCATCCTATGACTGGTTTCGGGGTTTCATCCCTTTTCAGCCAGGATCGCTGGAGTCCAGTGGCACAGTGAGTCCAGGACCCACGTCTGGGCATACCTGTCGCACTTAGGGGAAGAAAGCAAAAGACACACAATTGATGAACGGAATGCAGAAAAAATCAAACATTCACCCCCAGTCAAGAGATCTGGGTTAAACCCATCATTGTTTTGCTCACCATGCCACCCCAGTTTAGACCTGGCCATATGCAAATCAGTCTTGACCCTGTGCCTCATGGGAACAGTCCAGCCCGAAGTGCCAAGCCAGATCCTCCCTGGACCGGAAAAAAGCATCCTAGGACCGGTTTCGGGGTTTCACCCCTCTTCAACCAGGATAGCTTGATTCCAGTGACACAGTGAGCCCAGAACCTACGTCTGGGCATACCTGGCGCACTTAGGGTGAGAAAGCAAAAGACACACAATTGATGGACGGAATGCGGAACAAATCAAAACATTTACCCCCAGTCAAGAGCTCTGGGTTAAATTTATCATTCTTTTGCTCACTATGCCACCCCAGTTTAGACCTGGCCATATGCAAATCAGTCTTGACCCTGTTCCTCATGGGAACAGTCCAGCCGGAACTGCCAAGCCAGGTCCTCCCTGGACCGGAAACAAGCATTCTAGGACCGGTTTCGGAGTTTCACCCCTCTTCAGCCAGGATAGCTTGATTCCAGTGGGACAGTGAGAGCAGGACCCATGTCTGGGCATACCTGGCGCACTTAGGGCGAGAAAGCAAAAGACACACAATTGATGGACGGAATGCAGAACAAATCAAAACATTCACCCCCAGTCAAGAGATCTGGGTTAAATCCATCATTCTTTTGCTCACCATGCCACCCCAGTTTAGACCTGGCCATATGCAAATCAGTCTTGACCCTGTGCCTCATGGTAACAGTCCAGCCCGAACTGCCAAGCCAGGTCCTCCCTGGACCAGAAACAAGCATCCTATGACTGGTTTCGGGGTTTCATCCTTTTTCAGCCAGGATCGCTTGAGTCCAGTGGCACAGTGAGCCCAGGACCCATGTCTGGACATACCTGGCGCACATAGTGCGAGAAAGCAAAAGACACACAATTGATGGACGGAATGCAGAAAAAATCAAAACATTCACCCCCAGTCAAGAGATCTGGGTTAAATCCATCATTCTTTTGCTCACCATGCCACCCCAGTTTAGACCTGGCCATATGCAAATCAGTCCTGACCCTGTGCCTCATGGGAACAGGCCAGCCCGAACTGCCAAGCCAGGTCCTCCCTGGACCGGAAACAAGCATCCTATGACCGGTTTCGGGTTTTCACCCCTCTTCAGCCAGGCTAGCTTGATTCCAGTGGCACAGTGAGCCCAGGACCCACGTCTGGGCATACCTGTCGCACTTAGGGCGAGAAAGCAAAAGACACACAATTGATGGACGGAATGCAGAACAAATCAAAACATTCACCCCCAGTCAACAGATCTGGGTTAAACCCATCATTGTTTTGCTCACCGTGCCACCCCAGTTTAGACCTGGCCATATGCAAATCAGTCTTGACCCTGTGCCTAATGGGAACAGTCCAGCCCGAACTGCCAAGCCAGATCCTCCCTGGACCTGAAACAAGCATTCTAGGACCGGTTTTGGGGTTTCACCCCTCTTCAACCAGGATAGCTTGATTCCAGTGACACATTGAGCCCAGAACCCACGTCTGGGCATACCTGGCGCACTTAGGGCGAGAAAGCAAAAGACACACAATTGATGGACGGAATGCAGAACAAATCAAAACATTCACCCCCAGTCAAGAGCTCTGGGTTAAATTTATCATTCTTTTGCTCACTATGCCACCCCAGTTTAGACCTGGCCATATGCAAATCAGTCTTGACCCTGTGCCTCATGGGAACAGTCCAGCCCGAACTGCCTAGCCAGGTCCTCCCTGTACTGGAAACAAGCATCCTAGGACCGGTTTCGGGATTTCACCCCTCTTCAGCCAGGATAGCTTGATTCCAGTGGCACAGTGAGCCCGTGACCCACATCTGGGCATACCCGGCGCACTTAGGGCGAGAAAGCAAAAGGCACAAAATTGATGGATGGAATGCAGAACAAATCAAAACATTCACCCCCAGTCAAGAGATCTGGGTTAAATCCATCATTCTTTGTTCACCATGCCACCCCAGTTTAGACCTGGCCATATGCAAATCAGTCTTGACCCTGTGCCTCATGGGAACATTTCAGCCTGAACTGCCAAGCCAGGTCCTCCCTCGACCGGAAACAAGCATCCAGGACCGGTTTCGGGGTTTCACCCCTCTTCAGCCAGGATAGCTTGATTCCAGTGGGACAGTGAGAGCAGGACCCATGTCTGGGCATACCTGGCGCACTTAGGGCGAGAAAGCAAAAGACACACAATTGATGGACGGAATACAGACCAAATAAAAACATTCACCCCCAGTCAAGAGCTCTGGGTTAAATTTATCATTCTTTTGCTCACTATGCCACCCCAGTTTAGTCCTGGCCATATGCAAATCAGTCTTGACCCTGTGCCTCATGGTAACAGTCCAGCCCGAACTGCCAAGCCAGGTCCTCCCTGGACTGGAAACAAGCATCCTATGACTGGTTTCGGGGTTTCATCCTTTTTCAGCCAGGATCGCTTGAGTCCAGTGGCACAGTGAGCCCAGGACCCATGTCTGGGCATACCTGGCGCACATAGTGCGAGAAAGCAAAAGACACACAACTGATGGACGGAATGCAGAAAAAATCAAAACATTCACCCCCAGTCAAGAGATCTGGGTGAAATCCATCATTCTTTTTCTCACCATGCCACCCCAGTTTAGACCTGGCCATATGCAAATCAGTCCTGACCCTGTGCCTCATGGGAACAGGCCAGCCCGAACTGCCAAGCCAGGTCCTCCCTGGACCGGAAAAAAGCATCCTAGGACCGGTTTCGGGTTTTCACCCCTCTTCAGCCTGGCTAGCTTGATTCCAGTGGCACAGTGAGCCCAGGACCCCTGTCTGTGCATACCTGTCACACTTAGGGCGAGAAAGCAAAAGACACACAATTGATGGAAGGAATGCAGAACAAATCAAAACATTCACCCCCAGTCAAGAGATCTGGGTTAAACCCATCATTGTTTTGCTCACCATGCCACCCCAGTTTAGACCTGGCCATATGCAAATCAGTCTTGACCCTGTGCCTCATAGGAACAGTCCAGCCCGAACTGCCAAGCCAGATCCTCCCTGGACCTGAAACAAGCATCCTAGGACCGGTTTCGGGGTTTCATCCCTCTTCAGCCAGGATCGCTTGAGTCCAGTGGCACAGTGAGCCCAGGGCCCACATCTGGGCATACCTGGCGCACATAGTGCGAGAAAGCAACAGACACACAATTGATGGACGGAATTCAGAAAAAATCAAAACATTCACCCCCAGTCAAGAGATCTGGGTTAAATCCATCATTCTTTTGCTCACCATGCCACCCCAGTTTAGACCTGGCCATATGCAAATCAGTCTTGACCCTGTGCCTCATGGTAACAGTCCAGCCCGAACTGCCAAGCCAGGTCCTCCCTGGACTGGAAACAAGCATCCTATGACTGGTTTCGGGGTTTCATCCTTTTTCAGCCAGGATCGCTTGAGTCCAGTGGCACAGTGAGCCCAGGACCCATGTCTGGGCATACCTGGTGCACATAGTGCGAGAAAGCAAAAGACACACAACTGATGGACGGAATGCAGAAAAAATTAAAACATTCACCCCCAGTCAAGAGATCTGGGTGAAATCCATCATTCTTTTTCTCACCATGCCATCCCAGTTTAGACCTGGCCATATGCAAATCAGTCCTGACCCTGTGCCTCATGGGAACAGGCCAGCCCGAACTGCCAAGCCAGGTCCTCCCTGGACCGGAAAAAAGCATCCTAGGACCGGTTTCGGGTTTTCACCCCTCTTCAGCCAGGCTAGCTTGATTCCAGTGGCACAGTGAGCCCAGGACCCCTGTCTGGGCATACCTGTCACACTTAGGGCGAGAAAGCAAAAGACACACAATTGATGGAAGGAATGCAGAACAAATCAAAACATTCACCCCCAGTCAAGAGATCTGGGTTAAACCCATCATTGTTTTGCTCACCGTGCCACCCCAGTTTAGACCTGGATATATGCAAATCAGTCTTGACCCTGTGCCTAATGGGAACAGTCCAGCCCGAACTGCCAAGCCAGATCCTCCCTGGACCGGCAACATGCATTCTAGGACCGGTTTTGGGGTTTCACCCCTCTTCAACCAGGATAGCTTGATTCCAGTGACACAGTGAGCCCAGAACCTACGTCTGGGCATACCTGGCGCACTTAGGGCGAGAAAGCAAAAGACACACAATTGATGGACGGAATGCGGAACAAATCAAAACATTTACCCCCAGTCAAGAGCTCTGGGTTAAATTTATCATTCTTTTGCTCACTATGCCACCCCAGTTTAGACCTGGCCATATGCAAATCAGTCTTGACCCTGTTCCTCATGGGAACAGTCCAGCCCGAACTGCCAAGCCAGGTCCTCCCTGGACCGGAAACAAGCATTCTAGGACCGGTTTCGGAGTTTCACCCCTCTTCAGCCAGGATAGCTTGATTCCAGTGGGACAGTGAGAGCAGGACCCATGTCTGGGCATACCTGGCGCACTTAGGACGAGAAAGCAAAAGACACACAATTGATGGACGGAATGCAGAACAAATCAAAACATTCACCCCCAGTCATGAGATCTGGGTTAAATCCATCATTCTTTTGCTCACCATGCCACCCCAGTTTAGACCTGGCCATATGCAAATCAGTCTTGACCCTGTGCCTCATGGTAACAGTCCAGCCCGAACTGCCAAGCCAGGTCCTCCCTGGACCAGAAACAAGCATCCTATGACTGGTTTCGGGGTTTCATCCTTTTTCAGCCAGGATCGCTTGAGTCCAGTGGCACAGTGAGCCCAGGACCCATGTCTGGGCATACCTGGCGCACATAGTGCGAGAAAGCAAAAGACACACAATTGATGGACGGAATGCAGAAAAAATCAAAACATTCACCCCCAGTCAAGAGATCTGGGTTAAATCCATCATTCTTTTGCTCACCATGCCACCCCAGTTTAGACCTGGCCATATGCAAATCAGTCCTGACCCTGTGCCTCATGGGAACAGGCCAGCCCGAACTGCCAAGCCAGGTCCTCCCTGGACCGGAAACAAGCATCCTATGACCGGTTTCGGGTTTTCACCCCTCTTCAGCCAGGCTAGCTTGATTCCAGTGGCAGAGTGAGCCCAGGACCCACGTCTGGGCATACCTGTCGCACTTAGGGCGAGAAAGCAAAAGACACACAATTGATGGACGGAATGCAGAACAAATCAAAACATTCACCCCCAGTCAACAGATCTGGGTTAAACCCATCATTGTTTTGCTCACCGTGCCACCCCAGTTTAGACCTGGCCATATGCAAATCAGTCTTGACCCTGTGCCTAATGGGAACAGTCCAGCCCGAACTGCCAAGCCAGGTCCTCCCTGGACCTGAAACAAACATTCTAGGACCGGTTTTGGGGTTTCACCCCTCTTCAACCAGGATAGCTTGATTCCAGTGACACATTGAGCCCAGAACCCACGTCTGGGCATACCTGGCGCACTTAGGGCGAGAAAGCAAAAGACACACAATTGATGGACGGAATGCGGAACAAATCAAAACATTTACCCCCAGTCAAGAGCTCTGGGTTAAATTTATCATTCTTTTGCTCACTATGCCACCCCAGTTTAGACCTGGCCATATGCAAATCAGTCTTGACCCTGTTCCTCATGGGAACAGTCCAGCCCGAACTGCCAAGCCAGGTCCTCCCTGGACCGGAAACAAGCATTCTAGGACCGGTTTCGGAGTTTCACCCCTCTTCAGCCAGGATAGCTTGATTCCAGTGGGACAGTGAGAGCAGGACCCATGTCTGGGCATACCTGGCACACTTAGGGCGAGAAAGCAAAAGACACACAATTGATGGACGGAATGCAGAACAAATCAAAACATTCACCCCCAGTCATGAGATCTGGGTTAAATCCATCATTCTTTTGCTCACCATGCCACCCCAGTTTAGACCTGGCCATATGCAAATCAGTCTTGACCCCGTGCCTCATGGTAACAGTCCAGCCCGAACTGCCAAGCCAGGTCCTCCCTGGACCAGAAACAAGCATCCTATGACTGGTTTCGGGGTTTCATCCTTTTTCAGCCAGGATCGCTTGAGTCCAGTGGCACAGTGAGCCCAGGACCCATGTCTGGGCATACCTGGCGCACATAGTGCGAGAAAGCAAAAGACACACAATTGATGGACGGAATGCAGAAAAAATTAAAACATTCACCCCCAGTCAAGAGATCTGGGTTAAATCCATCATTCTTTTGCTCACCATGCCACCCCAGTTTAGACCTGGCCATATGCAAATCAGTCCTGACCCTGTGCCTCATGGGAACAGGCCAGCCCGAACTGCCAAGCCAGGTCCTCCCTGGACCGGAAACAAGCATCCTATGACCGGTTTCGGGTTTTCACCCCTCTTCAGCCAGGCTAGCTTGATTCCAGTGGCACAGTGAGCCCAGGACCCACGTCTGGGCATACCTGTCGCACTTAGGGCGAGAAAGCAAAAGACACACAATTGATGGACGGAATGCAGAACAAATCAAAACATTCACCCCCAGTCAACAGATCTGGGTTAAACCCATCATTGTTTTGCTCACCGTGCCACCCCAGTTTAGACCTGGCCATATGCAAATCAGTCTTGACCCTGTGCCTAATGGGAACAGTCCAGCCCGAACTGCCAAGCCAGGTCCTCCCTGGACCTGAAACAAGCATTCTAGGACCGGTTTTGGGGTTTCACCCCTCTTCAACCAGGATAGCTGGATTCCAGTGACACATTGAGCCCAGAACCCACGTCTGGGCATACCTGGCGCACTTAGGGCGAGAAAGCAAAAGACACACAATTGATGGACGGAATGCAGAACAAATCAAAACATTCACCCCCAGTCAAGAGCTCTGGGTTAAATTTATCATTCTTTTGCTCACTATGCCACCCCAGAAGACCTGGCCATATGCAAATCAGTCTTGACCCTGTGCCTCATGGGAACAGTCCAGCCCAAACTGCCAAGCCAGGTCCTCCCTGTACTGGAAACAAGCATCCTAGGACCGGTTTCGGGATTTCACCCCTCTTCAGCCAGGATAGCTTGATTCCAGTGGCACAGTGAGCCCGTGACCCACATCTGGGCATACCCGGCGCACTTAGGGCAAGAAAGCAAAAGGCACAAAATTGATGGATGGAATACAGAACAAATCAAAACATTCACCCCCAGTCAAGAGATCTGGGTTAAATCCATCATTCTTTGTTCACCATGCCACCCCAGTTTAGACCTGGCCATATGCAAATCAGTCTTGACCCTGTGCCTCATGGGAACATTTCAGCCTGAACTGCCAAGCCAGGTCCTCCCTCGACCGGAAACAAGCATCCAGGACCGGTTTCGGGGTTTCACCCCTCTTCAGCCAGGATAGCTTGATTCCAGTGGGACAGTGAGAGCAGGACCCATGTCTGAGCATACCTGGCGCACTTAGGGCGAGAAAGCAAAAGACACACAATTGATGGACGGAATACAGACCAAATAAAAACATTCACCCCCAGTCAAGAGCTCTGGGTTAAATTTATCATTCTTTTGCTCACTATGCCACCCCAGTTTAGTCCTGGCCATATGCAAATCAGTCTTGACCCTGTGCCTCATGGTAACAGTCCAGCCCGAACTGCCAAGCCAGGTCCTCCCTGGACTGGAAACAAGCATCCTATGACTGGTTTCGGGGTTTCATCCTTTTTCAGCCAGGATCGCTTGAGTCCAGTGGCACAGTGAGCCCAGGACCCATGTCTGGGCATACCTGGCGCACTTAGGGCGAGAAAGCAAAAGACACACAATTGATGGACGGAATGCAGAACAAATCAAAACATTCACCCCCAGTCAAGAGCTCTGGGTTAAATTTATTATTCTTTTGCTCACTATGCCACCCCAGAAGACCTGGCCATATGCAAATCAGTCTTGACCCTGTGCCTCATGGGAACAGTCCAGCCCGAACTGCCAAGCCAGGTCCTCCCTGTACTGGAAACAAGCATCCTAGGACCGGTTTCGGGATTTCACCCCTCTTCAGCCAGGATAGCTTGATTCCAGTGGCACAGTGAGCCCGTGACCCACATCTGGGCATACCCGGCGCACTTAGGGCGAGAAAGAAAAAGGCACAAAATTGATGGATGGAATGCAGAACAAATCAAAACATTCACCCCCAGTCAAGAGATCTGGGTTAAATCCATCATTCTTTGTTCACCATGCCACCCCAGTTTAGACCTGGCCATATGCAAATCAGTCTTGACCCTGTGCCTCATGGGAACATTTCAGCCTGAACTGCCAAGCCAGGTCCTCCCTCGACCGGAAACAAGCATCCAGGACCGGTTTCGGGGTTTCACCCCTCTTCAGCCAGGATAGCTTGATTCCAGTGGGACAGTGAGAGCAGGACCCATGTCTGAGCATACCTGGCGCACTTAGGGCGAGAAAGCAAAAGACACACAATTGATGGACGGAATACAGACCAAATAAAAACATTCACCCCCAGTCAAGAGCTCTGGGTTAAATTTATCATTCTTTTGCTCACTATGCCACCCCAGTTTAGTCCTGGCCATATGCAAATCAGTCTTGACCCTGTGCCTCATGGTAACAGTCCAGCCCGAACTGCCAAGCCAGGTCCTCCCTGGACTGGAAACAAGCATCCTATGACTGGTTTCGGGGTTTCATCCTTTTTCAGCCAGGATCGCTTGAGTCCAGTGGCACAGTGAGCCCAGGACCCATGTCTGGGCATACCTGGCGCACATAGTGCGAGAAAGCAAAAGACACACAACTGATGGACGGAATGCAGAAAAAATCAAAACATTCACCCCCAGTCAAGAGATCTGGGTGAAATCCATCATTCTTTTTCTCACCATGCCACCCCAGTTTAGACCTGGCCATATGCAAATCAGTCCTGACCCTGTGCCTCATGGGAACAGGCCAGCCCGAACTGCCAAGCCAGGTCCTCCCTGGACCGGAAAAAAGCATCCTAGGACCGGTTTCGGGTTTTCACCCCTCTTCAGCCAGGCTAGCTTGATTCCAGTGGCACAGTGAGCCCAGGACCCCTGTCTGGGCATACCTGTCACACTTAGGGCGAGAAAGCAAAAGACACACAATTGATGGAAGGAATGCAGAACAAATCAAAACATTCACCCCCAGTCAAGAGATCTGGGTTAAACCCATCATTGTTTTGCTCACCGTGCCACCCCAGTTTAGACCTGGATATATGCAAATCAGTCTTGACCCTGTGCCTAATGGGAACAGTCCAGCCCGAACTGCCAAGCCAGATCCTCCCTGGACCGGAAACATGCATTCTAGGACCGGTTTTGGGGTTTCACCCCTCGTCAACCAGGATAGCTTGATTCCAGTGACACATTGAGCCCAGAACCCACGTCTGGGCATACCTGGCGCACTTAGGGCGAGAAAGCAAAAGACACACAATTGATGGACGGAATGCAGAACAAATCAAAACATTCACCCCCAGTCAAGAGCTCTGGGTTAAATTTATCATTCTTTTGCTCACTATGCCACCCCAGTTTAGACCTGGCCATATGCAAATCAGTCTTGACCCTGTGCCTCATGGGAACAGTCCAGCCCGAAATGCCAAGCCAGGTCCTCCCTGTACTGGAAACAAGCATCCTAGGACCGGTTTCGGGATTTCACCCCGCTTCAGCCAGGATAGCTTGATTCCAGTGGCACAGTGAGCCCAGGACCCACATCTGGGCATACCCGGCGCACTTAGGACGAGAAAGCAAAAGGCACACAATTGATGGATGGAATGCAGAACAAATCAAAACATTCACCCCCAGTCAAGAGATCTGGGTTAAATTTATCATTCTTTTGCTCACTATGCCACCCCAGTTTAGTCCTGGCCATATGCAAATCAGTCTTGACCCTGTGCCTCATGGTAACAGTCCAGCCCGAACTGCCAAGCCAGGTCCTCCCTGGACTGGAAACAAGCATCCTATGACTGGTTTCGGGGTTTCATCCTTTTTCAGCCAGGATCGCTTGAGTCCAGTGGCACAGTGAGCCCAGGACCCATGTCTGGGCATACCTGGCGCACATAGTGCGAGAAAGCAAAAGACACACAACTGATGGACGGAATGCAGAAAAAATCAAAACATTCACCCCCAGTCAAGAGATCTGGGTGAAATCCATCATTCTTTTTCTCACCATGCCACCCCAGTTTAGACCTGGCCATATGCAAATCAGTCCTGACCCTGTGCCTCATGGGAACAGTCCAGCCCGAACTGCCAAGCCAGATCCTCCCTGGACCGGAAACATGCATTCTAGGACCGGTTTTGGGGTTTCACCCCTCTTCAACCAGGATAGCTTGATTCCAGTGACACATTGAGCCCAGAACCCACGTCTGGACATACCTGTCGCACTTAGGGCGAGAAAGCAAAAGACACACAATTGATGGACGGAATGCAGAACAAATCAAAACATTCACCCCCAGTCAACAGATCTGGGTTAAACCCATCATTGTTTTGCTCACCGTGCCACCCCAGTTTAGACCTGGCCATATGCAAATCAGTCTTGACCCTGTGCCTAATGGGAACAGTCCAGCCCGAACTGCCAAGCCAGGTCCTCCCTGGACCTGAAACAAGCATTCTAGGACCGGTTTTGGGGTTTCACCCCTCTTCAACCAGGATAGCTTGATTCCAGTGACACATTGAGCCCAGAACCCACGTCTGGGCATACCTGGCGCACTTAGGGCGAGAAAGCAAAAGACACACAATTGATGGACGGAATGCAGAACAAATCAAAACATTCACCCCCAGTCAAGAGCTCTGGGTTAAATTTATCATTCTTTTGCTCACTATGCCACCCCAGAAGCCCTGGCCATATGCAAATCAGTCTTGACCCTGTGCCTCATGGGAACAGTCCAGCCCGAACTGCCAAGCCAGGTCCTCCCTGTACTGGAAACAAGCATCCTAGGACCGGTTTCGGGATTTCACCCCTCTTCAGCCAGGATAGCTTGATTCCAGTGGCACAGTGAGCCCGTGACCCACATCTGGGCATACCCGGCGCACTTAGGGCGAGAAAGCAAAAGGCACAAAATTGATGGATGGAATGCAGAACAAATCAAAACATTCACCCCCAGTCAAGAGATCTGGGTTAAATCCATCATTCTTTGTTCACCATGCCACCCCAGTTTAGACCTGGCCATATGCAAATCAGTCTTGACCCTGTGCCTCATGGGAACATTTCAGCCTGAACTGCCAAGCCAGGTCCTCCCTCGACCGGAAACAAGCATCCAGGACCGGTTTCGGGGTTTCACCCCTCTTCAGCCAGGATAGCTTGATTCCAGTGGGACAGTGAGAGCAGGACCCATGTCTGAGCATACCTGGCGCACTTAGGGCGAGAAAGCAAAAGACACACAATTGATGGACGGAATACAGACCAAATAAAAACATTCACCCCCAGTCAAGAGCTCTGGGTTAAATTTATCAGTCTTTTGCTCACTATGCCACCCCAGTTTAGTCCTGGCCATATGCAAATCAGTCTTGACCCTGTGCCTCATGGTAACAGTCCAGCCCGAACTGCCAAGCCAGGTCCTCCCTGGACTGGAAACAAGCATCCTATGACTGGTTTAGGGGTTTCATCCTTTTTCAGCCAGGATCGCTTGAGTCCAGTGGCACAGTGAGCCCAGGACCCATGTCTGGGCATACCTGGCGCACATAGTGCGAGAAAGCAAAAGACACACAACTGATGGACGGAATGCAGAAAAAATCAAAACATTCACCCCCAGTCAAGAGATCTGGGTGAAATCCATCATTCTTTTTCTCACCATGCCACCCCAGTTTAGACCTGGCCATATGCAAATCAGTCCTGACCCTGTGCCTCATGGGAACAGGCCAGCCCGAACTGCCAAGCCAGGTCCTCCCTGGACCGGAAAAAAGCATCCTAGGACCGGTTTCGGGTTTTCACCCCTCTTCAGCCAGGCTAGCTTGATTCCAGTGGCACAGTGAGCCCAGGACCCCTGTCTGGGCATACCTGTCACACTTAGGGCGAGAAAGCAAAAGACACACAATTGATGGAAGGAATGCAGAACAAATCAAAACATTCACCCCCAGTCAAGAGATCTGGGTTAAACCCATCATTGTTTTGCTCACCGTGCCACCCCAGTTTAGACCTGGATATATGCAAATCAGTCTTGACCCTGTGCCTAATGGGAACAGTCCAGCCCGAACTGCCAAGCCAGATCCTCCCTGGACCGGAAACATGCATTCTAGGACCGGTTTTGGGGTTTCACCCCTCGTCAACCAGGATAGCTTGATTCCAGTGACACATTGAGCCCAGAACCCACGTCTGGGCATACCTGGCGCACTTAGGGCGAGAAAGCAAAAGACACACAATTGATGGACGGAATGCAGAACAAATCAAAACATTCACCCCCAGTCAAGAGCTCTGGGTTAAATTTATCATTCTTTTGCTCACTATGCCACCCCAGTTTAGACCTGGCCATATGCAAATCAGTCTTGACCCTGTGCCTCATGGGAACAGTCCAGCCCGAAATGCCAAGCCAGGTCCTCCCTGTACTGGAAACAAGCATCCTAGGACCGGTTTCGGGATTTCACCCCGCTTCAGCTAGGATAGCTTGATTCCAGTGGCACAGTGAGCCCAGGACCCACATCTGGGCATACCCGGCGCACTTAGGACGAGAAAGCAAAAGGCACACAATTGATGGATGGAATGCAGAACAAATCAAAACATTCACCCCCAGTCAAGAGATCTGGGTTAAATTTATCATTCTTTTGCTCACTATGCCACCCCAGTTTAGTCCTGGCCATATGCAAATCAGTCTTGACCCTGTGCCTCATGGTAACAGTCCAGCCCGAACTGCCAAGCCAGGTCCTCCCTGGACTGGAAACAAGCATCCTATGACTGGTTTCGGGGTTTCATCCTTTTTCAGCCAGGATCGCTTGAGTCCAGTGGCACAGTGAGCCCAGGACCCATGTCTGGGCATACCTGGCGTACATAGTGCGAGAAAGCAAAAGACACACAACTGATGGACGGAATGCAGAAAAAATCAAAACATTCACCCCCAGTCAAGAGATCTGGGTGAAATCCATCATTCTTTTTCTCACCATGCCACCCCAGTTTAGACCTGGCCATATGCAAATCAGTCCTGACCCTGTGCCTCATGGGAACAGTCCAGCCCGAACTGCCAAGCCAGATCCTCCCTGGACCGGAAACATGCATTCTAGGACCGGTTTTGGGGTTTCACCCCTCTTCAGCCAGGATAGCTTGATTCCAGTGACACATTGAGCCCAGAACCCACGTCTGGGCATACCTGGCGCACTTAGGGCGAGAAAGCAAAAGACACACAATTGATGGACGGAATGCAGAACAAATCAAAACATTCACCCCCAGTCAAGAGCTCTGGGTTAAATTTATCATTCTTTTGCTCACTATGCCACCCCAGTTTAGACCTGGCCATATGCAAATCAGTCTTGACCCTGTGCCTCATGGGAACAGTCCAGCCCGAAATGCCAAGCCAGGTCCTCCCTGTACTGGAAACAAGCATCCTAGGACCGGTTTCGGGATTTCACCCCGCTTCAGCCAGGATAGCTTGATTCCAGTGGCACAGTGAGCCCAGGACCCACATCTGGGCATACCCGGCGCACTTAGGACGAGAAAGCAAAAGGCACACAATTGATGGATGGAATGCAGAACAAATCAAAACATTCACCCCCAGTCAAGAGATCTGGGTTAAATCCATCATTCTTTTGTTCACCATGCCACCCCATGTTAGACTTGGCCATATGCAAATCAGTCTTGACCCTGTGCCTCATGGGAACATTCCAGCCCGAACTGCCAAGCCAGGTCCTCCCTGGACCGGAAACAAGCATCCTAGGACCGGTTTCGGGGTTTCGCCCCTCTTCAGCCAGGATAGCTTGATTCCAGTGGGACAGTGAGAGCAGGACCCATGTCTGGGCATACCTGGCGCACTTAGGGCGAGAAAGCAAAAGACACACAATTGATGGACGGAATGCAGAACAAATGAAAACATTCACCCCCAGTCAAGAGATCTGGGTTAAACCCATCATTGTTTTGCTCACCATGCCACCCCAGTTTAGACCTGGCCATATGCAAATCAGTCTTGACCCTGTGCCTCATAGGAACAGTCCAGCCCGAACTGCCAAGCCAGGTCCTCCCTGGACCGGAAACAAGCATCCTAGGGCCGGTTTCAGGGTTTTACCCCTCTTCAACCAGGATAGCTTGATTCCAGTGACACCGTGAGCCCAGAACCCACGTCTGGGCATACCTTGCGCACTTAGGGCGAGAAAGCAAAAGACACAGAATTGATGGGCGGAATGCAGAACAAATCAAAACATTCACCCCCAGTCAAGATATCTGGGTTAAATTTATCATTCTTTTGCTCACTATGCCACCCCAGTTTAGACCTGGCCATATGCAAATCAGTCTTGACCCTGTGCCTCATGGGAACAGTCCAGCCCGAACTGCCAAGCCAGGTCCTCCCTGGACCGGAAAAAAGCATCCTATGACCGGTTTCGGGGTTTCATCCCTCTTCAGTCAGGATCGCTTGAGTCCAGTGGCACAGTGAGTCCAGGACCCACGTCTGGGCATACCTGTCGCACTTAGGGGAAGAAAGCAAAAGACACACAATTGATGGACGGAATGCAGAACGAATCAAAACATTCACCCCCAGTCAAGAGATCTGGGTAAAATCCATCATTCTTTTGTTCACCATGCCACCCCAGTTTAGACCTGCCCATATGCAAATCAGTGTTGACCCTGTGCCTCATGGGAACAGTCCAGCCCGAACTGCCAAGCCAGGTCCTCCCTGGACCGGAAACAAGCATCCTAGGACCGGTTTCGGGGTTTCACCCCTCTTCAGCCAGGATAGCTTGATTCCAGTGGGACAGTGAGAGCAGGACCCATGTCTGGGCATACCTGGCGCACTTAGTGCGAGAAAGCAAAAGACACACAATTGATGGAAGGAATGCAGAACAAATCAAAATTTCACCCCCAGTCAAGAGATCTGGGTTAAATCCATCATTCTTTTGCTCACCATGCCACCCCAATTTAGACCTGGCCATAAGCAAATCAGTCTTGACCCTCTGCCTCATGGGAACAGTCCAGCCCGAACTGCCAAGCCAGGTCCTCCCTGTACTGGAAACAAGCATCCTATGACTGGTTTCGGGGTTTCATCCTTTTTCAGCCAGGATCGCTTGAGTCCAGTGGCACAGTGAGCCCAGGACCCATGTCTGGGCATACCTGGCGCACATAGTGCGAGAAAGCAAAAGAAACACAATTGATGGACGGAATGCAGAAAAAATCAAAACATTCACCCCCAGTCAAGAGATCTGGGTTAAATCCATCATTCTTTTGCTCACCATGCCACCCCAGTTTAGACCTGGCCATATGCAAATCAGTCCTGACCCTGTGCCTCATGGGAACAGGCCAGCCCGAACTGCCAAGCCAGGTCCTCCCTGGACCGGAAACAAGCATCCTATGACCGGTTTCGGGTTTTCAAACCTCTTCAGCCAGGCTAGCTTGATTCCAGTGGCACAGTGAGCCCAGGACCCACGTCTGGGCATACCTGTCGCACTTAGGGCGAGAAAGCAAAAGACACACAATTGATGGACGGAATGCAGAACAAATCAAAACATTCACCCCCAGTCAACAGATCTGGGTTAAACCCTTCATTGTTTTGCTCACCGTGCCACCCCAGTTTAGACCTGGCCATATGCAAATCAGTCTTGACCCTGTGCCTAATGGGAACAGTCCAGCCCGAACTGCCAAGCCAGATCCTCCCTGGACCTGAAACAAGCATTCTAGGACCGGTTTTGGGGTTTCACCCCTCTTCAACCAGGATAGCTTGATTCCAGTGACACATTGAGCCCAGAACCCACGTCTGGGCATACCTGGCGCACTTAGGGCGAGAAAGCAAAAGACACACAATTGATGGACGGAATGCAGAACAAATCAAAACATTCACCCCCAGTCAAGAGCTCTGGGTTAAATTTATCATTCTTTTGCTCACTATGCCACCCCAGTTTAGACCTGGCCATATGCAAATCAGTCTTGACCCTGTGCCTCATGGGAACAGTCCAGCCCGAACTGCCTAGCCAGGTCCTCCCTGTACTGGAAACAAGCATCCTAGGACCGGTTTCGGGATTTCACCCCTCTTCAGCCAGGATAGCTTGATTCCAGTGGCACAGTGAGCCCGTGACCCACATCTGGGCATACCCGGCGCACTTAGGGCGAGAAAGCAAAAGGCACAAAATTGATGGATGGAATGCAGAACAAATCAAAACATTCACCCCCAGTCAAGAGATCTGGGTTAAATCCATCATTCTTTGTTCACCATGCCACCCCAGTTTAGACCTGGCCATATGCAAATCAGTCTTGACCCTGTGCCTCATGGGAACATTTCAGCCTGAACTGCCAAGCCAGGTCCTCCCTCGACCGGAAACAAGCATCCAGGACCGGTTTCGGGGTTTCACCCCTCTTCAGCCAGGATAGCTTGATTCCAGTGGGACAGTGAGAGCAGGACCCATGTCTGGGCATACCTGGCGCACTTAGGGCGAGAAAGCAAAAGACACACAATTGATGGACGGAATACAGACCAAATAAAAACATTCACCCCCAGTCAAGAGCTCTGGGTTAAATTTATCATTCTTTTGCTCACTATGTCACCCCAGTTTAGTCCTGGCCATATGCAAATCAGTCTTGACCCTGTGCCTCATGGTAACAGTCCAGCCCGAACTGCCAAGCCAGGTCCTCCCTGGACTGGAAACAAGCATCCTATGACTGGTTTCGGGGTTTCATCCTTTTTCAGCCAGGATCGCTTGAGTCCAGTGGCACAGTGAGCCCAGGACCCATGTCTGGGCATACCTGGTGCACATAGTGCGAGAAAGCAAAAGACACACAACTGATGGACGGAATGCAGAAAAAATCAAAACATTCACCCCCAGTCAAGAGATCTGGGTGAAATCCATCATTCTTTTTCTCACCATGCCACCCCAGTTTAGACCTGGCCATATGCAAATCAGTCCTGACCCTGTGCCTCATGGGAACAGGCCAGCCCGAACTGCCAAGCCAGGTCCTCCCTGGACCGGAAAAAAGCATCCTAAGACCGGTTTCGGGTTTTCACCCCTCTTCAGCCTGGCTAGCTTGATTCCAGTGGCACAGTGAGCCCAGGACCCCTGTCTGGGCATACCTGTCACACTTAGGGCGAGAAAGCAAAAGACACACAATTGATGGAAGGAATGCAGAACAAATCAAAACATTCACCCCCAGTCAAGAGATCTGGGTTAAACCCATCATTGTTTTGCTCACCATGCCACCCCAGTTTAGACCTGGCCATATGCAAATCAGTCTTGACCCTGTGCCTCATAGGAACAGTCCAGCCCGAACTGCCAAGCCAGATCCTCCCTGGACCTGAAACAAGCATTCTAGGACCGGTTTCGGGGTTTCACCCCTCTTCCGCCAGGATAGCTTGATTCCAGTGGGACAGTGAGAGCAGGACACATGTCTGGGCATACCTGGCGCACTTAGTGCGAGAAAGCAAAACACACACAATTGATGGAAAGAATGCAGAACAAATCAAAATTTCACCCCCAGTCAAGAGATCTGGGTTAAATCCATCATTCTTTTGCTCACCATGCCACCCCAGTTTAGACCTGGCCCTATGCAAATCAGTCTTGACCCTGTGCCTCATGGGAACAGTCCAGCCCGAACTGCCAAGCCAGGTCCTCCCTGTACTGGAAACAAGCATCCTAGGACCGGTTTCGGGGTTTTACCCCTCTTCAGCCAGTATAGCTGATTCCAGGGGCATATTGAGCCCAGGACCCACATCAAGGCATAACTGGCGCACTTAGGGCGAGAAATCAAAAGACACACAATTGATGGACTTAATGCAAAACAAATCAAAATATTCACCCCCAGTCAAGAGATCTGGGTTAAATCCATCATTCGTTTGCTTACCATGCCACCCCAGTTTAGACCTGGCCATAAGCAAATCAGTCTTGACCCTGTGCCTCATAGGAACAGTCCAGCCCAAACTGCCAAGCCAGGTCCTCCGTGGACCGGAAACAAGCATCCTATGACTGGTTTCGGGGTTTCATCCCTTTTCAGCCAGGATCGCTGGAGTCCAGTGGCACAGTGAGTCCAGGACCCACATCTGGGCATACCTGTCGCACTTAGGGGAAGAAAGCAAAAGACACACAATTGATGAACGGAATGCAGAAAAAATCAAACATTCACCCCCAGTCAAGAGATCTGGGTTAAACCCATCATTGTTTTGCTCACCATGCCACCCCAGTTTAGACCTGGCCATATGCAAATCAGTCTTGACCCTGTGCCTCATGGGAACAGTCCAGCCCGAAGTGCCAAGCCAGATCCTCCCTGGACCGGAAAAAAGCATCCTAGGACCGGTTTCGGGGTTTCACCCCTCTTCAACCAGGATAGCTTGATTCCAGTGACACAGTGAGCCCAGAACCTACGTCTGGGCATACCTGGCGCACTTAGGGTGAGAAAGCAAAAGACACACAATTGATGGACGGAATGCGGAACAAATCAAAACATTTACCCCCAGTCAAGAGCTCTGGGTTAAATTTATCATTCTTTTGCTCACTATGCCACCCCAGTTTAGACCTGGCCATATGCAAATCAGTCTTGAACCTGTTCCTCATGGGAACAGTCCAGCCCGAACTGCCAAGCCAGGTCCTCCCTGGACCGGAAACAAGCATTCTAGGACCGGTTTCAGAGTTTCACCCCTCTTCAGCCAGGATAGCTTGATTCCAGTGGGACAGTGAGAGCAGGACCCATGTCTGGGCATACCTGGCGCACTTAGGGCGCGAAAGCATAAGACACACAATTGATGGACGGAATGCAGAACAAATCAAAACATTCACCCCCAGTCAAGAGATCTGGGTTAAATCCATCATTCTTTTGCTCACCATGCCACCCTAGTTTAGACCTGGCCATATGCAAATCAGTCTTGACCCTGTGCCTCATGGTAACAGTCCAGCCCGAACTGCCAAGCCAGGTCCTCCCTGGACCAGAAACAAGCATCCTATGACTGGTTTCGGGGTTTCATCCTTTTTCAGCCAGGATCGCTTGAGTCCAGTGGCACAGTGAGCCCAGGACCCATGTCTGGGCATACCTGGCGCACATAGTGCGAGAAAGCAAAAGACACACAATTGATGGACGGAATGCAGAAAAAATCAAAACATTCACCCCCAGTCAAGAGATCTGGGTTAAATGTATCATTCTTTTGCTCACCATGCCACCCCAGTTTAGACCTGGCCATATGCAAATCAGTCCTGACCCTGTGCCTCATGGGAACAGGCCAGCCCGAACTGCCAAGCCAGGTCCTCCCTGGACCGGAAACAATCATCCTATGACCGGTTTCGGGTTTTCACCCCTCTTCAGCCAGGCTAGCTTGATTCCAATGGCACAGTGAGCCCAGGACCCACGTCTGGGCATACCTGTCGCACTTAGGGCGAGAAAGCAAAAGACACACAATTGATGGACGGAATGCAGAACAAATCAAAACATTCACCCCCAGTCAACAGATCTGGGTTAAACCCATCATTGTTTTGCTCACCGTGCCACCCCAGTTTAGACCTGGCCATATGCAAATCAGTCTTGACCCTGTGCCTAATGGGAACAGTCCAGCCCGAACTGCCAAGCCAGATCCTCCCTGGACCTGAAACAAGCATTCTAGGACCGGTTTTGGGGTTTCACCCCTCTTCAACCAGGATAGCTTGATTCCAGTGACACATTGAGCCCAGAACCCACGTCTGGGCATACCTGGCGCACTTAGGGCGAGAAAGCAAGAGACACACAATTGATGGACGGAATGCAGAACAAATAAAAACATTCACCCCCAGTCAAGAGCTCTGGGTTAAATTTATCATTCTTTTGCTCACTATGCCACCCCAGTTTAGACCTGGCCATATGCAAATCAGTCTTGACCCTGTGCGTCATGGGAACAGTCCAGCCCGAACTGCCTAGCCAGGTCCTCCCTGTACTGGAAACAAGCATCCTAGAACCGGTTTCGGGATTTCACCCCTCTTCAGCCAGGATAGCTTGATTCCAGTGGCACAGTGAGCCCGTGACCCACATCTGGGCATACCCGGCGCACTTAGGGCGAGAAAGCAAAAGGCACAAAATTGATGGATGGAATGCAGAACAAATCAAAACATTCACCCCCAGTCAAGAGATCTGGGTTAAATCCATCATTCTTTGTTCACCATGCCACCCCAGTTTAGACCTGGCCATATGCAAATCAGTCTTGACCCTGTGCCTCATGGGAACATTTCAGCCTGAACTGCCAAGCCAGGTCCTCCCCCGACCGGAAACAAGCATCCAGGACCGGTTTCGGGGTTTCACCCCTCTTCAGCCAGGATAGCTTGATTCCAGTGGGACAGTGAGAGCAGGACCCATGTCTGGGCATACCTGGCGCACTTAGGGCGAGAAAGCAAAAGACACACAATTGATGGACGGAATACAGACCAAATAAAAACATTCACCCCCAGTCAAGAGCTCTGGGTTAAATTTATCATTCTTTTGCTCACTATGCCACCCCAGTTTAGTCCTGGCCATATGCAAATCAGTCTTGACCCTGTGCCTCATGGTAACAGTCCAGCCCGAACTGCCAAGCCAGGTCCTCCCTGGACTGGAAACAAGCATCCTATGACTGGTTTCGGGGTTTCATCCTTTTTCAGCCAGGATCGCTTGAGTCCAGTGGCACAGTGAGCCCAGGACCCATGTCTGTGCATACCTGGCGCACATAGTGCGAGAAAGCAAAAGACACACAACTGATGGACGGAATGCAGAAAAAATCAAAACATTCACCCCCAGTCAAGAGATCTGGGTGAAATCCATCATTCTTTTTCTCACCATGCCACCCCAGTTTAGACCTGGCCATATGCAAATCAGTCCTGACCCTGTGCCTCATGGGAACAGGCCAGCCCCAACTGCCAAGCCAGGTCCTCCCTGGACCGGAAAAAAGCATCCTAGGACCGGTTTCGGGTTTTCACCCCTCTTCAGCCAGGCTAGCTTGATTCCAGTGGCACAGTGAGCCCAGGACCCCTGTCTGGGCATACCTGTCACACTTAGGGCGAGAAAGCAAAAGACACACAATTGATGGAAGGAATGCAGAACAAATCAAAACATTCACCCCCAGTCAAGAGATCTGGGTTAAACCCATCATTGTTTTGCTCACCGTGCCACCCCAGTTTAGACCTGGATATATGCAAATCAGTCTTGACCCTGTGCTTAATGGGAACAGTCCAGCCCGAACTGCCAAGCCAGATCCTCCCTGGACCGGAAACATGCATTCTAGGACCGGTTTTGGGGTTTCACCCCTCTTCAACCAGGATAGCTTGATTCCAGTGACACATTGAGCCCAGAACCCACGTCTGGGCATACCTGGCGCACTTAGGGCGAGAAAGCAAAAGACACACAATTGATGGACGGAATGCAGAACAAATCAAAACATTCACCCCCAGTCAAGAGCTCTGGGTTAAATTTATCATTCTTTTGCTCACTATGCCACCCCAGTTTAGACCTGGCCATATGCAAATCAGTCTTGACCCTGTGCCTCATGGGAACAGTCCAGCCCGAAATGCCAAGCCAGGTCCTCCCTGTACTGGAAACAAGCATCCTAGGACCGGTTTCGGGATTTCACCCCGCTTCAGCCAGGATAGCTTGATTCCAGTGGCACAGTGAGCCCAGGACCCACATCTGGGCATACCCGGCGCACTTAGGACGAGAAAGCAAAAGGCACACAATTGATGGATGGAATGCAGAACAAATCAAAACATTTACCCCCAGTCAAGAGATCTGGGTTAAATCCATCATTCTTTTGTTCACCATGCCACCCCATGTTAGACTTGGCCATATGCAAATCAGTCTTGACCCTGTGCCTCATGGGAACATTCCAGCCCGAACTGCCAAGCCAGGTCCTCCCTGGACCGGAAACAAGCATCCTAGGACCGGTTTCGGGGTTTCGCCCCTCTTCAGCCAGGATAGCTTGATTCCAGTGGGACAGTGAGAGCAGGACCCATGTCTGGGCATACCTGGCGCACTTAGGGCGAGAAAGCAAAAGACACACAATTGATGGACGGAATGCAGACCAAATCAAAACATTCACCCCCAGTCAAGAGCTCTGGGTTAAATTTATCATTCTTTTGCTCACTATGCCACCCCAGTTTAGACATGGCCATATGCAAATCAGTCTTGACCCTGTGCCTCATGGGAACAGTCCAGCCCGAACTGCCAAGCCAGGTCCTCCCTGGACCGGAAAAAAGCATCCTATGACCGGTTTCGGGGTTTCATCCCTCTTCAGCCAGGATAGCTTGATTCCAGTGGGACAGTGAGAGCAGGACCCATGTCTGGGCATACCTGGCGCACTTAGCGCGAGAAAGCAAAAGACACACAATTGATGGACGGAATGCAGAACAAATCAAAACATTCACCCCCAGTCAAGAGATCTGGGTTAAATCCATCATTCTTTTGCTCACCATGCCACCCCAGTTTAGACCTGGCCATAAGCAAATCAGTCATGACCCTGTGCCTCATGGGAACAGTCCAGCCCGAACTGCCAAGCCAGGTCCTCCCTGGACCGGAAACAAGCATCCTATGACTGGTTTTGGGGTTTCATCCCTTTTCAGCCAGGAACGCTGGAGTCCACTGGCACAGTGAGCCCAGGACCCACGTCTGGGCATACCTGGCGCACATAGTGCGAGAAAGCAAAAGACACACAATTGATGAACGGAATGCAAAAAAAATCTAAACATTCACCCCCAGTCAAGAGATCTGGGTTAAATCCATCATTCTTTTGCTCACCGTGCCACCCCAGTTTAGACCTGGCCATATGCAAATCAGTCCTGACCCTGTGCCTCATGGGAACAGGCCAGCCCGAACTGCCAAGCCAGGTCCTCCCTGGGCCGGAAACAAGCATCCTAGGACCAGTTTCGGGTTTTCACCCCTCTTCAGCCAGGCCTGCTTGATTCCAGTGGCACAGTGAGCCCAGGACCCACGTCTGGGCATACCTGTCGCACTTAGGGCGAGAAAGCAAAAGACACACAATTGATGGACGGAATGCAGTACAAATCAAAACATTCACCCCCAGTCAAGAGATCTGGGTTAAACCCATCATTGTTTTGCTCACCATGCCACCCCAGTTTAGACCTGGCAATATGCAAATCAGTCTTGACCCTGTGCCTCATGGGAACAGTCCAGCCCAAACTGCCAAGCCAGATCCTCCCTGGACCGGAAACAAGCATCCTAGGACCAGTTTCAGGGTTTCACCCCTCTTCAACCAGGATAGCTTGATTCCAGTGACACAGTGAGCCCAGAATCCACGTCTGGGCATACCTGGCACACTTAGGGCGAGAAAGCAAAAGACACACAATTGATGGACGGAATGCAGAACAAATCAAAACATTCACCCCCAGTCAAGAGCTCTGGGTTACATTTATCATTCTTTTGCTCACTATGCCACCCCAGTTTAGACCTGGCCATATGCAAATCAGTCTTGACCCTGTGCCTCATGGGAACAGTCCAGCCCGAACTGCCAAGCTAGGTCCTCCCTGGACCGGAAACAAGCATTCTAGGACCGGTTTCGGAGTTTCACCCCTCTTCAGCCAGGATAGCTTGATTCCAGTGTGACAGTGAGAGCAGGACCCATGTCTGGGCATACCTGGCGCACTTAGGGCGAGAAAGCAAAAGACACACAATTGATGGACGGAATGCAGAACAAATCAAAACATTCACCCCCAGTCAAGAGATCTGGATTAAATTCATCATTCTTTCGCTCACCATGCCACCCCAGTTTAGACCTGGCCATAAGCAAATCAGTCTTGACCCTGTGCCTCATGGGAACAGTCCAGCCCGAACTGCCAAGCCAGGTCCTCCCTGGACCGGAAACAAGCATCCTATGACTGGTTTCGGGGTTTCATCCCTTTTCAGCCAGGATTGCTGGAGTCCAGTGGCACAGTGAGCCCAGGACCCACGTCTGGGCATACCTGGCGCACATAGTGCGAGAAAGCAAAAGACACACAATTGATGAACGGAATGCAAAAAAAATCTAAACATTCACCCCCAGTCAAGAGATCTGGGTTAAATCCATCATTCTTTTGCTCACCATGCCACCCCAGTTTAGACCTGGCCATATGCAAATCAGTCCTGACCCTGTGCCTCATGGGAACAGGCCAGCCCGAACTGCCAAGCCAGGTCCTCCCTGGACCGGAAACAAGCATCCTAGGACCGGTTTTGGGTTTTCACCCCTCTTCAGCCAGGCCTGCTTGATTCCAGTGGCACAGTGAGCCCAGGACCCACGTCTGGGCATACCTGTCGCACTTAGGGCGAGAAAGCAAAAGACACACAATTGATGGACGGAATGCAGTACAAATCAAAACATTCGACCCCAGTCAAGAGATCTGGGTTAAACCCATCATTGTTTTGCTCACCATGCTACCCCAGTTTAGACCTGGCCATATGCAAATCAGTCTTGATCCTGTGCCTCATGGGAACAGTCCAGCCCGAACTGCCAGGCCAGATCCTCCCTGGACCGGAAACAAGCATCCTAGGACCAGTTTCAGGGTTTCACCCCTCTTCAACCAGGATAGCTTGATTCCAGTGACACAGTGAGCCTAGAACCCACGTCTGGGCATACCTGGCGCACTTAGGGCGAGAAAGCAAAAGACACACAATTGATGGACGGAATGCAGAACAAATCAAAACATTCACCCCCAGTCAAGAGCTCTGGGTTACATTTATCATTCTTTTGCTCACTATGCCACCCCAGTTTAGACCTGGCCATCTGCAAATCAGTCTTGACCCTGTGCCTCATGGGAACAGTCCAGCCCGAACTGCCAAGCCAGGTCCTCCCTGGACCGGAAACAAGCATTCTAGGACCGGTTTCGGAGTTTCACCCCTCTTCAGCCAGGATAGCTTGATTCCAGTGTGACAGTGAGAGCAGGACCCATGTCTGGGCATACCTGGCGCACTTAGGGCGAGAAAGCAAAAGACACACAATTGATGGATGGAATGCAGAACAAATCAAAACATTCACCCCCAGTCAAGAGATCTGGGTTAAATCCATCATTCTTTTGCTCACCATGCCACCCCAGTTTAGACCTGGCCATATGCAAATCAGTTTTAACCCTGTGCCTCATGGGAACAGTCCAGCCCGAACTGCCAAGCCAGGTCCTCCCTGGATCGGAAACAAGCATCCTAGGACCGGTTTCGGGTTTTCACCCCTCTTCAGCCAGGCTAGCTTGATTCCAGTGTCACAGTGAGCCCAGGACCCACGTCTGGGCATACCTGTCGCACTTAGGGCGAGAAAGCAAAAGACACACAATTGATGGATGGAATGCAGAACAAATCAAAACATTCACCCCCAGTCAAGAGATCTGGGTTAAATCCATCATTCTTTTGCTCACCATGCCACCCCAGTTTAGACCTGGCCATATGCAAATCAGTCCTGACCCTGTGCCTCATGGGAACAGGCATGCCCGAACTGCCAAGCTAGGTCCTCCCTGGACCGGAAACAAGCATCCTAGGACCGGTTTCGGGTTTTCACCCCTCTTCAGCCAGGCTAGCTTGATTCCAGTGTCACAGTGAGCCCAGGACCCACGTCTGGGCATACCTGTCGCACTTAGGGCGAGAAAGCAAAAGACACACAATTGATGGACGGAATGCAGAACAAATCATAACATTCACCAACAGTCAAGAGATCTGGGTTAAATCCATCATTCTTTTGCTCACCATGCCACCCCAGTTTAGACCTGGCCATATGCAAATCAGTTTTAACCCTGTGCCTCATGGGAACAGTCCAGCCCGAACTGCCAAGCCAGGTCCTCCCTGGACCGGAAACAAGCATCCTATGACCGGTTTCGGGTTTTCACCCCTCTTCAGCCAGGCTAGCTTGATTCCAGTGTCACAGTGAGCCCAGGACCCACGTCTGGGCATACCTGTCGCACTTAGGGCGAGAAAGCAAAAGACACACAATTGATGGATGGAATGCAGAACAAATCAAAACATTCACCCCCAGTCAAGAGATCTGGGTTAAATCCATCATTCTTTTGCTCACCATGCCACCCCAGTTTAGACCTGGCCATATGTAAATCAGTCCTGACCCTGTGCCTCATGGGAACAGGCATGCCCGAACTGCCAAGCTAGGTCCTCCCTGGACCGGAAACAAGCATCCTAGGACCGGTTTCGGGTTTTCACCCCTCTTCAGCCAGGCTAGCTTGATTCCAGTGTCACAGTGAGCCCAGGACCCACGTCTGGGCATACCTGTCGCACTTAGGGCGAGAAAGCAAAAGACACACAATTGATGGACGGAATGCAGAACAAATCATAACATTCACCCCCAGTCAAGAGATCTGGGTTAAACCCATCATTGTTTTGCTCACCGTGCCACCCCAGTTTAGACCTGGCCATATGCAAATCAGTCTTGACCCTGTGCCTAATGGGAACAGTCCATCCCGAACTGCCAAGCCAGATCCTCCCTGGACCGGAAACAAGCATTCTAGGACCGGTTTTGGGGTTTCACCCCTCTTCAACCAGGATAGCTTGATTCCAGTGACACATTGAGCCCAGAACCCACGTCTGGGCATACCTGGC
Source organism: Triturus cristatus (assembly GCF_964204655.1). Classification (NCBI taxonomy): domain Eukaryota; kingdom Metazoa; phylum Chordata; class Amphibia; order Caudata; family Salamandridae; genus Triturus; species Triturus cristatus. The sequence continues at coordinate 1,315,140,356 of NC_140579.1, forward strand.
GCACTTAGGGCGAGAAAGGAAAAGTCACACAATTGATGGACGGAATGCAGAACAAATCAAAACATTCACCCCCAGTCAAGAGCTCTGGGTTAAATTTATCATTCTTTTGCTCACTATGCCACCCCAGTTTAGACCTGGCCATATGCAAATCAGTCTTGACCCTGTGCCTCATGGGAACAGTCCAGCCCGAACTGCCAAGCCAGGTCCTCCCTGGACCGGAAACAAGCATTCTAGAACCGGTTTCAGAGTTTCACCCCCCTTCAGCCAGGATAGCTTGATTCCAGTGGGACAGTGAGAGCAGGACCCATGTCTGGGCATACCTGGCGCACTTAGGGCGAGAAAGCAAAAGACACACAATTGATGGACGGAATACAGACCAAATAAAAACATTCACCCCCAGTCAAGAGCTCTGGGTTAAATTTATCATTCTTTTGCTCACTATGCCACCCCAGTTTAGTCCTGGCCATATGCAAATCAGTCTTGACCCTGTGCCTCATGGTAACAGTCCAACCCGAACTGCCAAGCCAGGTCCTCCCTGGACTGGAAACAAGCATCCTATGACTGGTTTCGGGGTTTCATCCTTTTTCAGCCAGGATCGCTTGAGTCCAGTGGCACAGTGAGCCCAGGACCCATGTCTGGGCATACCTGGCGCACATAGTGCGAGAAAGCAAAAGACACACAACTGATGGACGGAATGCAGAAAAAATCAAAACATTCACCCCCAGTCAAGAGATCTGGGTGAAATCCATCATTCTTTTTCTCACCATGCCACCCCAGTTTAGACCTGGCCATATGCAAATCAGTCCTGACCCTGTGCCTCATGGGAACAGGCCAGCCCGAACTGCCAAGCCAGGTCCTCCCTGGACCGGAAAAAAGCATCCTAGGACCGGTTTCGGGTTTTCACCCCTCTTCAGCCTGGCTAGCTTGATTCCAGTGGCACAGTGAGCCCAGGACCCCTGTCTGGGCATACCTGTCACACTTAGGGCGAGAAAGCAAAAGACACACAATTGATGGAAGGAATGCAGAACAAATCAAAACATTCACCCCCAGTCAAGAGATCTGGGTTAAACCCATCATTGTTTTGCTCACCATGCCACCCCAGTTTAGACCTGGCCATATGCAAATCAGTCTTGACCCTGTGCCTCATAGGAACAGTCCAGCCCGAACTGCCAAGCCAGGTCCTCCCTGGACCGGAAAAAAGCATCCTATGACCGGTTTCGGGGTTTCATCCCTCTTCAGTCAGGATCGCTTGAGTCCAGTGGAACAGTGAGTCCAGGACCCACGTCTGGGCATACCTGTCGCACTTAGGGGAAGAAAGCAAAAGACACACAATTGATGGACGGACTGCAGAACAAATCAAAACATTCACCCCCAGTCAAGAGATCTGGGTTAAATCCATCATTCTTTTGTTCACCATGCCACCCCAGTTAAGACCTGCCCATATGCAAATCAGTGTTGACCCTGTGCCTCATGGGAACAGTCCAGCCCGAACTGCCAAGCCAGGTCCTCCCTGGACCGGAAACAAGCATCCTAGGACCGGTTTCGGGGTTTCACCCCTCTTCAGCCAGGATAGCTTGATTCCAGTGGGACAGTGAGAGCAGGACCCATGTCTGGGCATACCTGGCGCACTTAGGGCGAGAAAGCAAAAGACACACAATTGATGGAAGGAATGCAGAACAAATCAAAATTTCACCCCCAGTCAAGAGATCTGGGTTAAATCTATCATTCTTTTGCTCACCATGCCACCCCAGTTTAGACCTGGCCATAAGCAAATCAGTCTTGACCCTCTGCCTCATGGGAACAGTCCAGCCCGAACTGCCAAGCCAGGTCCTCCCTGTACTGGAAACAAGCATCCTAGGACCGGTTTCGGGGTTTTACCCCTCTTCGGCCAGTATAGCTGATTCCAGGGGCATATTGAGCCCAGGACCCACATCAAGGCATAACTGGCGCACTTAGGGCGAGAAATCAAAAGACACACACTTGATGGACGTAATGCAAAACAAATCAAAATATTCACCCCCAGTCAAGAGATCTGGGTTAAATCCATCATTCGTTTGCTCACCATGCCACCCCAGTTTAGACCTGGCCATAAGCAAATCAGTCTTGACCCTGTGCCTCATAGGAACAGTCCAGCCCAAACTGCCAAGCCAGGTCCTCCCTGGACCGGAAACAAGCATCCTATGACTGGTTTCGGGGTTTCATCCCTTTTCAGCCAGGATCGCTGGAGTCCAGTGGCACAGTGAGTCAAGGACCCACGTCTGGGCATACCTGTCGCACTTAGGGGAAGAAAGCAAAAGACACACAATTGATGAACGGAATGCAGAAAAAATCAAACATTCACCCCCAGTCAAGAGATCTGGGTTAAACCCATCATTGTTTTGCTCACCATGCCACCCCAGTTTAGACCTGGCCATATGCAAATCAGTCTTGACCCTGTGCCTCATGGGAACAGTCCAGCCCGAAGTGCCAAGCCAGATCCTCCCTGGACCGGAAAAAAGCATCCTAGGACCGGTTTCGGGGTTTCACCCCTCTTCAACCAGGATAGCTTGATTCCAGTGACACAGTGAGCCCAGAACCTACGTCTGGGCATACCTGGCGCACTTAGGGTGAGAAAGCAAAAGACACACAATTGATGGACGGAATGCGGAACAAATCAAAACATTTACCCCCAGTCAAGAGCTCTGGGTTAAATTTATCATTCTTTTGCTCACTATGCCACCCCAGTTTAGACCTGGCCATATGCAAATCAGTCTTGAACCTGTTCCTCATGGGAACAGTCCAGCCCGAACTGCCAAGCCAGGTCCTCCCTGGACCGGAAACAAGCATTCTAGGACCGGTTTCGGAGTTTCACCCCTCTTCAGCCAGGATAGCTTGATTCCAGTGGGACAGTGAGAGCAGGACCCATGTCTGGGCATACCTGGCGCACTTAGGGCGAGAAAGCAAAAGACACACAATTGATGGACGGAATGCAGAACAAATCAAAACATTCACCCCCAGTCAAGAGATCTGGGTTAAATCCATCATTCTTTTGCTCACCATGCCACCCCAGTTTAGACCTGGCCATATGCAAATCAGTCTTGACCCTGTGCCTCATGGTAACAGTCCAGCCCGAACTGCCAAGCCAGGTCCTCCCTGGACCAGAAACAAGCATCCTATGACTGGTTTCGGGGTTTCATCCTTTTTCAGCCAGGATCGCTTGAGTCCAGTGGCACAGTGAGCCCAGGACCCATGTCTGGGCATACCTGGCGCACATAGTGCGAGAAAGCAAAAGACACACAATTGATGGACGGAATGCAGAAAAAATCAAAACATTCACCCCCAGTCAAGAGATCTGGGTTAAATTTATCATTCTTTTGCTCACCATGCCACCCCAGTTTAGACCTGGCCATATGCAAATCAGTCCTGACCCTGTGCCTCATGGGAACAGGCCAGCCCGAACTGCCAAGCCAGGTCCTCCCTGGACCGGAAACAATCATCCTATGACCGGTTTCGGGTTTTCACCCCTCTTCAGCCAGGCTAGCTTGATTCCAATGGCACAGTGAGCCCAGGACCCCTGTCTGGGCATACCTGTCGCACTTAGGGCGAGAAAGCAAAAGACACACAATTGATGGACGGAATGCAGAACAAATCAAAACATTCACCCCCAGTCAACAGATCTGGGTTAAACCCATCATTGTTTTGCTCACCGTGCCACCCCAGTTTAGACCTGGCCATATGCAAATCAGTCTTGACCCTGTGCCTAATGGGAACAGTCCAGCCCCAACTGCCAAGCCAGATCCTCCCTGGACCTGAAACAAGCATTCTAGGACCGGTTTTGGGGTTTCACCCCTCTTCAACCAGGATAGCTTGATTCCAGTGACACATTGAGCCCAGAACCCACGTCTGGGCATACCTGGCGCACTTAGGGCGAGAAAGCAAGAGACACACAATTGATGGACGGAATGCAGAACAAATCAAAACATTCACCCCCAGTCAAGAGCTCTGGGTTAAATTTATCATTCTTTTGCTCACTATGCCACCCCAGTTTAGACCTGGCCATATGCAAATCAGTCTTGACCCTGTGCCTCATGGGAACAGTCCAGCCCGAACTGCCTAGCCAGGTCCTCCCTGTACTGGAAACAAGCATCCTAGGACCAGTTTCGGGATTTCACCCCTCTTCAGCCAGGATAGCTTGATTCCAGTGGCACAGTGAGCCCGTGACCCACATCTGGGCATACCCGGCGCACTTAGGGCGAGAAAGCAAAAGGCACAAAATTGATGGATGGAATGCAGAACAAATCAAAACATTCACCCCCAGTCAAGAGATCTGGGTTAAATCCATCATTCTTTGTTCACCATGCCACCCCAGTTTATACCTGGCCATATGCAAATCAGTCTTGACCCTGTGCCTCATGGGAACATTTCAGCCTGAACTGACAAGCCAGGTCCTCCCTCGACCGTAAACAAGCATCCAGGACCGGTTTCGGGGTTTCACCCCTCTTCAGCCAGGAGAGCTTGATTCCAGTGGGACAGTGAGAGCAGGACCCATGTCTGGGCATACCTGGCACACTTAGGGCGAGAAAGCAAAAGACACACAATTGATGGACGGAATACAGACCAAATAAAAACATTCACCCCCAGTCAAGAGATCTGGGTTAAATTTATCATTCTTTTGCTCACTATGCCACCCCAGTTTAGTCCTGGCCATATGCAAATCAGTCTTGACCCTGTGCCTCATGGTAACAGTCCAGCCTGAACTGCCAAGCCAGGTCCTCCCTGGACTGGAAACAAGCATCCTATGACTGGTTTCGGGGTTTCATCCTTTTTCAGCCAGGATCGCTTGAGTCCAGTGGCACAGTGAGCCCAGGACCCATGTCTGGGCATACCTGGCGCACATAGTGCGAGAAAGCAAAAGACACACAACTGATGGACGGAATGCAGAAAAAATCTAAACATTCACCCCCAGTCAAGAGATCTGGGTGAAATTCATCATTCTTTTTCTCACCATGCCACACCAGTTTAGACCTGGCCATATGCAAATCAGTCCTGACCCTGTGCCTCATGGGAACAGGCCAGCCCGAACTGCCAAGCCAGGTCCTCCCTGGACCGGAAAAAAGCATCCTAGGACCAGTTTCGGGTTTTCACCCCTCTTCAGCCAGGCTAGCTTGATTCCAGTGGCACAGTGAGCCCAGGACCCCTGTCTGGGCATATCTGTCACACTTAGGGCGAGAAAGCAAAAGACACACAATTGATGGAAGGAATGCAGAACAAATCAAAACATTCACCCCCAGTCAAGAGATCTGGGTTAAACCCATCATTGTTTTGCTCACCATGCCACCCCAGTTTAGACCTGGCCATATGCAAATCAGTCCTGACCCTGTGCCTCATGGGAACAGGCCAGCCCGAACTGCCAAGCCAGGTCCTCCCTGGACCGGAAAAAAGCATCCTAGGACCAGTTTCGGGTTTTCACCCCTCTTCAGCCAGGCTAGCTTGATTCCAGTGGCACAGTGAGCCCAGGACCCCTGTCTGGGCATACCTGTCACACTTAGGGCGAGAAAGCAAAAGACACACAATTGATGGAAGGAATGCAGAACAAATCAAAACATTCACCCCCAGTCAAGAGATCTGGGTTAAACCCATCATTGTTTTGCTCACCGTGACACCCCAGTTTAGACCTGGATATATGCAAATCAGTCTTGACCCTGTGCTTAATGGGAACAGTCCAGCCCGAACTGCCAAGCCAGATCCTCCCTGGACCGGAAACATGCATTCTAGGACCGGTTTCGGGGTTTCGCCCCTCTTCAGCCAGGATAGCTTGATTCCAGTGGGACAGTGAGAGCAGGACCCATGTCTGGGCATACCTGGCGCACTTAGGGCGAGAAAGCAAAAGACACACAATTGATGGACGGAATGCAGACCAAATCAAAACATTCACCCCCAGTCAAGAGCTCTGGGTTAAATTTATCATTCTTTTGCTCACTATGCCACCCCAGTTTAGACATGGCCATATGCAAATCAGTCTTGACCCTGTGCCTCATGGGAAAAGTCCAGCCCGAACTGCCAAGCCAGGTCCTCCCTGGACCGGAAAAAAGCATCCTATGACCGGTTTCGGGGTTTCATCCCTCTTCAGCCAGGATAGCTTGATTCCAGTGGGACAGTGAGAGCAGGACCCATGTCTGGGCATACCTGGCGCACTTAGCGCGAGAAAGCAAAAGACACACAATTGATGGACGGAATGCAGAACAAATCAAAACATTCACCCCCAGTCAAGAGATCTGGGTTAAATCCATCATTCTTTTGCTCACCATGCCACCCCAGTTTAGACCTGGCCATAAGCAAATCAGTCTTGACCCTGTGCCTCATGGGAACAGTCCAGCCCGAACTGCCAAGCCAGGTCCTCCCTGGACCGGAAACAAGCATCCTATGACTGGTTTCGGGGTTTCATCCCTTTTCAGCCAGGATCGCTGGAGTCCAGTGGCACAGTGAGCCCAGGACCCACGTCTGGGCATACCTGGCGCACATAGTGCGAGAAAGCAAAAGACACACAATTGATGAACGGAATGCAAAAAAAATCTAAACATTCACCCCCAGTCAAGAGATCTGGGTTAAATCCATCATTCTTTTGCTCACCGTGCCACCCCAGTTTAGACCTGGCCATATGCAAATCAGTCCTGACCCTGTGCCTCATGGGAACAGGCCAGCCCGAACTGCCAAGCCAGGTCCTCCCTAAGCCGGAAACAAGCATCCTAGGACCAGTTTCGGGTTTTCACCCCTCTTCAGCCAGGCCTGCTTGATTCCAGTGGCACAGTGAGCCCAGGACCCACGTCTGGGCATACCTGTCGCACTTAGGGCGAGAAAGCAAAAGACACACAATTGATGGACGGAATGCAGTACAAATCAAAACATTCACCCCCAGTCAAGAGATCTGGGTTAAACCCATCATTGTTTTGCTCACCATGCCACCCCAGTTTAGACCTGGCAATATGCAAATCAGTCTTGACCCTGTGCCTCATGGGAACAGTCCAGCCCAAACTGCCAAGCCAGATCCTCCCTGGACCGGAAACAAGCATCCTAGGACCAGTTTCAGGGTTTCACCCCTCTTCAACCAGGATAGCTTGATTCCAGTGACACAGTGAGCCCAGAATCCACGTCTGGGCATACCTGGCACACTTAGGGCGAGAAAGCAAAAGACACACAATTGATGGACGGAATGCAGAACAAATCAAAACATTCACCCCCAGTCAAGAGCTCTGGGTTACATTTATCATTCTTTTGCTCACTATGCCACCCCAGTTTAGACCTGGCCATATGCAAATCAGTCTTGACCCTGTGCCTCATGGGAACAGTCCAGCCCGAACTGCCAAGCTAGGTCCTCCCTGGACCGGAAACAAGCATTCTAGGACCGGTTTCGGAGTTTCACCCCTCTTCAGCCAGGATAGCTTGATTCCAGTGTGACAGTGAGAGCAGGACCCATGTCTGGGCATACCTGGCGCACTTAGGGCGAGAAAGCAAAAGACACACAATTGATGGACGGAATGCAGAACAAATCAAAACATTCACCCCCAGTCAAGAGATCTGGATTAAATTCATCATTCTTTCGCTCACCATGCCACCCCAGTTTAGACCTGGCCATAAGCAAATCAGTCTTGACCCTGTGCCTCATGGGAACAGTCCAGCCCGAACTGCCAAGCCAGGTCCTCCCTGGACCGGAAACAAGCATCCTATGACTGGTTTCGGGGTTTCATCCCTTTTCAGCCAGGATCGCTGGAGTCCAGTGGCACAGTGAGCCCAGGACCCACGTCTGGGCATACCTGGCGCACATAGTGCGAGAAAGCAAAAGACACACAATTGATGAACGGAATGCAAAAAAAATCTAAACATTCACCCCCAGTCAAGAGATCTGGGTTAAATCCATCATTCTTTTGCTCACCATGCCACCCCAGTTTAGACCTGGCCATATGCAAATCAGTCCTGACCCTGTGCCTCATGGGAACAGGCCAGCCCGAACTGCCAAGCCAGGTCCTCCCTGGACCGGAAACAAGCATCCTAGGACCGGTTTTGGGTTTTCACCCCTCTTCAGCCAGGCCTGCTTGATTCCAGTGGCACAGTGAGCCCAGGACCCACGTCTGGGCATACCTGTCGCACTTAGGGCGAGAAAGCAAAAGACACACAATTGATGGACGGAATGCAGTACAAATCAAAACATTCGACCCCAGTCAAGAGATCTGGGTTAAACCCATCATTGTTTTGCTCACCATGCTACCCCAGTTTAGACCTGGCCATATGCAAATCAGTCTTGATCCTGTGCCTCATGGGAACAGTCCAGCCCAAACTGCCAGGCCAGATCCTCCCTGGACCGGAAACAAGCATCCTAGGACCAGTTTCAGGGTTTCACCCCTCTTCAACCAGGATAGCTTGATTCCAGTGACACAGTGAGCCTAGAACCCACGTCTGGGCATACCTGGCGCACTTAGGGCGAGAAAGCAAAAGACACACAATTGATGGACGGAATGCAGAACAAATCAAAACATTCACCCCCAGTCAAGAGCTCTGGGTTACATTTATCATTCTTTTGCTCACTATGCCACCCCAGTTTAGACCTGGCCATCTGCAAATCAGTCTTGACCCTGTGCCTCATGGGAACAGTCCAGCCCGAACTGCCAAGCCAGGTCCTCCCTGGACCGGAAACAAGCATTCTAGGACCGGTTTCGGAGTTTCACCCCTCTTCAGCCAGGATAGCTTGATTCCAGTGTGACAGTGAGAGCAGGACCCATGTCTGGGCATACCTGGCGCACTTAGGGCGAGAAAGCAAAAGACACACAATTGATGGATGGAATGCAGAACAAATCAAAACATTCACCCCCAGTCAAGAGATCTGGGTTAAATCCATCATTCTTTTGCTCACCATGCCACCCCAGTTTAGACCTGGCCATATGCAAATCAGTTTTAACCCTGTGCCTCATGGGAACAGTCCAGCCCGAACTGCCAAGCCAGGTCCTCCCTGGACCGGAAACAAGCATCCTAGGACCGGTTTCGGGTTTTCACCCCTCTTCAGCCAGGCTAGCTTGATTCCAGTGTCACAGTGAGCCCAGGACCCACGTCTGGGCATACCTGTCGCACTTAGGGCGAGAAAGCAAAAGACACACAATTGATGGATGGAATGCAGAACAAATCAAAACATTCACCCCCAGTCAAGAGATCTGGGTTAAATCCATCATTCTTTTGCTCACCATGCCACCCCAGTTTAGACCTGGCCATATGCAAATCAGTCCTGACCCTGTGCCTCATGGGAACAGGCATGCCCGAACTGCCAAGCTAGGTCCTCCCTGGACCGGAAACAAGCATCCTAGGACCGGTTTCGGGTTTTCACCCCTCTTCAGCCAGGCTAGCTTGATTCCAGTGTCACAGTGAGCCCAGGACCCACGTCTGGGCATACCTGTCGCACTTAGGGCGAGAAAGCAAAAGACACACAATTGATGGACGGAATGCAGAACAAATCATAACATTCACCAACAGTCAAGAGATCTGGGTTAAATCCATCATTCTTTTGCTCACCATGCCACCCCAGTTTAGACCTGGCCATATGCAAATCAGTTTTAACCCTGTGCCTCATGGGAACAGTCCAGCCCGAACTGCCAAGCCAGGTCCTCCCTGGACCGGAAACAAGCATCCTAGGACCGGTTTCGGGTTTTCACCCCTCTTCAGCCAGGCTAGCTTGATTCCAGTGTCACAGTGAGCCCAGGACACACGTCTGGGCATACCTGTCGCACTTAGGGCGAGAAAGCAAAAGACACACAATTGATGGATGGAATGCAGAACAAATCAAAACATTCACCCCCAGTCAAGAGATCTGGGTTAAATCCATCATTCTTTTGCTCACCATGCCACCCCAGTTTAGACCTGGCCATATGTAAATCAGTCCTGACCCTGTGCCTCATGGGAACAGGCATGCCCGAACTGCCAAGCTAGGTCCTCCCTGGACCGGAAACAAGCATCCTAGGACCGGTTTCGGGTTTTCACCCCTCTTCAGCCAGGCTAGCTTGATTCCAGTGTCACAGTGAGCCCAGGACCCACGTCTGGGCATACCTGTCGCACTTAGGGCGAGAAAGCAAAAGACACACAATTGATGGACGGAATGCAGAACAAATCATAACATTCACCCCCAGTCAAGAGATCTGGGTTAAACCCATCATTGTTTTGCTCACCGTGCCACCCCAGTTTAGACCTGGCCATATGCAAATCAGTCTTGACCCTGTGCCTAATGGGAACAGTCCATCCCGAACTGCCAAGCCAGATCCTCCCTGGACCGGAAACAAGCATTCTAGGACCGGTTTTGGGGTTTCACCCCTCTTCAACCAGGATAGCTTGATTCCAGTGACACATTGAGCCCAGAACCCACGTCTGGGCATACCTGGCGCACTTAGGGCGAGAAAGGAAAAGACACACAATTGATGGACGGAATGCAGAACAAATCAAAACATTCACCCCCAGTCAAGAGCTCTGGGTTAAATTTATCATTCTTTTGCTCACTATGCCACCCCAGTTTAGACCTGGCCATATGCAAATCAGTCTTGACCCTGTGCCTCATGGGAACAGTCCAGCCCGAACTGCCAAGCCAGGTCCTCCCTGGACCGGAAACAAGCATTCTAGAACCGGTTTCAGAGTTTCACCCCCCTTCAGCCAGGATAGCTTGATTCCAGTGGGACAGTGAGAGCAGGACCCATGTCTGGGCATACCTGGCGCACTTAGGGCGAGAAAGCAAAAGACACACAATTGATGGACGGAATACAGACCAAATAAAAACATTCACCCCCAGTCAAGAGCTCTGGGTTAAATTTATCATTCTTTTGCTCACTATGCCACCCCAGTTTAGTCCTGGCCATATGCAAATCAGTCTTGACCCTGTGCCTCATGGTAACAGTCCAACCCGAACTGCCAAGCCAGGTCCTCCCTGGACTGGAAACAAGCATCCTATGACTGGTTTCGGGGTTTCATCCTTTTTCAGCCAGGATCGCTTGAGTCCAGTGGCACAGTGAGCCCAGGACCCATGTCTGGGCATACCTGGCGCACATAGTGCGAGAAAGCAAAAGACACACAACTGATGGACGGAATGCAGAAAAAATCAAAACATTCACCCCCAGTCAAGAGATCTGGGTGAAATCCATCATTCTTTTTCTCACCATGCCACCCCAGTTTAGACCTGGCCATATGCAAATCAGTCCTGACCCTGTGCCTCATGGGAACAGGCCAGCCCGAACTGCCAAGCCAGGTCCTCCCTGGACCGGAAAAAAGCATCCTAGGACCGGTTTCGGGTTTTCACCCCTCTTCAGCCTGGCTAGCTTGATTCCAGTGGCACAGTGAGCCCAGGACCCCTGTCTGGGCATACCTGTCACACTTAGGGCGAGAAAGCAAAAGACACACAATTGATGGAAGGAATGCAGAACAAATCAAAACATTCACCCCCAGTCAAGAGATCTGGGTTAAACCCATCATTGTTTTGCTCACCATGCCACCCCAGTTTAGACCTGGCCATATGCAAATCAGTCTTGACCCTGTGCCTCATAGGAACAGTCCAGCCCGAACTGCCAAGCCAGGTCCTCCCTGGACCGGAAAAAAGCATCCTATGACCGGTTTCGGGGTTTCATCGCTCTTCAGTCAGGATCACTTGAGTCCAGTGGCACAGTGAGTCCAGGACCCACGTCTGGGCATACCTGTCGCACTTAGGGGAAGAAAGCAAAAGACACACAATTGATGGACGGACTGCAGAACAAATCAAAACATTCACCCCCAGTCAAGAGATCTGGGTTAAATCCATCATTCTTTTGTTCACCATGCCACCCCAGTTAAGACCTGCCCATATGCAAATCAGTGTTGACCCTGTGCCTCATGGGAACAGTCCAGCCCGAACTGCCAAGCCAGGTCCTCACTGGACCGGAAACAAGCATCCTAGGACCGGTTTCGGGGTTTCACCCCTCTTCAGCCAGGATAGCTTGATTCCAGTGGGACAGTGAGAGCAGGACCCATGTCTGGGCATACCTGGCGCACTTAGTGCGAGAAAGCAAAAGACACACAATTGATGGAAGGAATGCAGAACAAATCAAAATTTCACCCCCAGTCAAGAGATCTGGGTTAAATCTATCATTCTTTTGCTCACCATGCCACCCCAGTTTAGACCTGGCCATAAGCAAATCAGTCTTGACCCTCTGCCTCATGGGAACAGTCCAGCCCGAACTGCCAAGCCAGGTCCTCCCTGTACTGGAAACAAGCATCCTAGGACCGGTTTCGGGGTTTTACCCCTCTTCGGCCAGTATAGCTGATTCCAGGGGCATATTGAGCCCAGGACCCATCAAGGCATAACTGGCGCACTTAGGGCGAGAAATCAAAAGACACACACTTGATGGACGTAATGCAAAACAAATCAAAATATTCACCCCCAGTCAAGAGATCTGGGTTAAATCCATCATTCGTTTGCTCACCATGCCACCCCAGTTTAGACCTGGCCATAAGCAAATCAGTCTTGACCCTGTGCCTCATAGGAACAGTCCAGCCCAAACTGCCAAGCCAGGTCCTCCCTGGACCGGAAACAAGCATCCTATGACTGGTTTCGGGGTTTCATCCCTTTTCAGCCAGGATCGCTGGAGTCCAGTGGCACAGTGAGTCAAGGACCCACGTCTGGGCATACCTGTCGCACTTAGGGGAAGAAAGCAAAAGACACACAATTGATGAACGGAATGCAGAAAAAATCAAACATTCACCCCCAGTCAAGAGATCTGGGTTAAACCCATCATTGTTTTGCTCACCATGCCACCCCAGTTTAGACCTGGCCATATGCAAATCAGTCTTGACCCTGTGCCTCATGGGAACAGTCCAGCCCGAAGTGCCAAGCCAGATCCTCCCTGGACCGGAAAAAAGCATCCTAGGACCGGTTTCGGGGTTTCACCCCTCTTCAACCAGGATAGCTTGATTCCAGTGACACAGTGAGCCCAGAACCTACGTCTGGGCATACCTGGCGCACTTAGGGTGAGAAAGCAAAAGACACACAATTGATGGACGGAATGCGGAACAAATCAAAACATTTACCCCCAGTCAAGAGCTCTGGGTTAAATTTATCATTCTTTTGCTCACTATGCCACCCCAGTTTAGACCTGGCCATATGCAAATCAGTCTTGAACCTGTTCCTCATGGGAACAGTCCAGCCCGAACTGCCAAGCCAGGTCCTCCCTGGACCGGAAACAAGCATTCTAGGACCGGTTTCGGAGTTTCACCCCTCTTCAGCCAGGATAGCTTGATTCCAGTGGGACAGTGAGAGCAGGACCCATGTCTGGGCATACCTGGCGCACTTAGGGCGAGAAAGCAAAAGACACACAATTGATGGACGGAATGCAGAACAAATCAAAACATTCACCCCCAGTCAAGAGATCTGGGTTAAATCCATCATTCTTTTGCTCACCATGCCACCCCAGTTTAGACCTGGCCATATGCAAATCAGTCTTGACCCTGTGCCTCATGGTAACAGTCCAGCCCGAACTGCCAAGCCAGGTCCTCCCTGGACCAGAAACAAGCATCCTATGACTGGTTTCGGGGTTTCATCCTTTTTCAGCCAGGATCGCTTGAGTCCAGTGGCACAGTGAGCCCAGGACCCATGTCTGGGCATACCTGGCGCACATAGTGCGAGAAAGCAAAAGACACACAATTGATGGACGGAATGCAGAAAAAATCAAAACATTCACCCCCAGTCAAGAGATCTGGGTTAAATTTATCATTCTTTTGCTCACCATGCCACCCCAGTTTAGACCTGGCCATATGCAAATCAGTCCTGACCCTGTGCCTCATGGGAACAGGCCAGCCCGAACTGCCAAGCCAGGTCCTCCCTGGACCGGAAACAATCATCCTATGACCGGTTTCGGGTTTTCACCCCTCTTCAGCCAGGCTAGCTTGATTCCAATGGCACAGTGAGCCCAGGACCCCTGTCTGGGCATACCTGTCGCACTTAGGGCGAGAAAGCAAAAGACACACAATTGATGGACGGAATGCAGAACAAATCAAAACATTCACCCCCAGTCAACAGATCTGGGTTAAACCCATCATTGTTTTGCTCACCGTGCCACCCCAGTTTAGACCTGGCCATATGCAAATCAGTCTTGACCCTGTGCCTAATGGGAACAGTCCAGCCCCAACTGCCAAGCCAGATCCTCCCTGGACCTGAAACAAGCATTCTTGGACCGGTTTTGGGGTTTCACCCCTCTTCAACCAGGATAGCTTGATTCCAGTGACACATTGAGCCCAGAACCCACGTCTGGGCATACCTGGCGCACTTAGGGCGAGAAAGCAAGAGACACACAATTGATGGACGGAATGCAGAACAAATCAAAACATTCACCCCCAGTCAAGAGCTCTGGGTTAAATTTATCATTCTTTTGCTCACTATGCCACCCCAGTTTAGACCTGGCCATATGCAAATCAGTCTTGACCCTGTGCCTCATGGGAACAGTCCAGCCCGAACTGCCTAGCCAGGTCCTCCCTGTACTGGAAACAAGCATCCTAGGACCGGTTTCGGGATTTCACCCCTCTTCAGCCAGGATAGCTTGATTCCAGTGGCACAGTGAGCCCGTGACCCACATCTGGGCATACCCGGCGCACTTAGGGCGAGAAAGCAAAAGGCACAAAATTGATGGATGGAATGCAGAACAAATCAAAACATTCACCCCCAGTCAAGAGATCTGGGTTAAATCCATCATTCTTTGTTCACCATGCCACCCCAGTTTAGACCTGGCCATATGCAAATCAGTCTTGACCCTGTGCCTCATGGGAACATTTCAGCCTGAACTGACAAGCCAGGTCCTCCCTCGACCGGAAACAAGCATCCAGGACCGGTTTCGGGGTTTCACCCCTCTTCAGCCAGGAGAGCTTGATTCCAGTGGGACAGTGAGAGCAGGACCCATGTCTGGGCATACCTGGCACACTTAGGGCGAGAAAGCAAAAGACACACAATTGATGGACGGAATACAGACCAAATAAAAACATTCACCCCCAGTCAAGAGATCTGGGTTAAATTTATCATTCTTTTGCTCACTATGCCACCCCAGTTTAGTCCTGGCCATATGCAAATCAGTCTTGACCCTGTGCCTCATGGTAACAGTCCAGCCTGAACTGCCAAGCCAGGTCCTCCCTGGACTGGAAACAAGCATCCTATGACTGGTTTCGGGGTTTCATCCTTTTTCAGCCAGGATCGCTTGAGTCCAGTGGCACAGTGAGCCCAGGACCCATGTCTGGGCATACCTGGCGCACATAGTGCGAGAAAGCAAAAGACACACAACTGATGGACGGAATGCAGAAAAAATCTAAACATTCACCCCCAGTCAAGAGATCTGGGTGAAATTCATCATTCTTTTTCTCACCATGCCACACCAGTTTAGACCTGGCCATATGCAAATCAGTCCTGACCCTGTGCCTCATGGGAACAGGCCAGCCCGAACTGCCAAGCCAGGTCCTCCCTGGACCGGAAAAAAGCATCCTAGGACCAGTTTCGGGTTTTCACCCCTCTTCAGCCAGGCTAGCTTGATTCCAGTGGCACAGTGAGCCCAGGACCCCTGTCTGGGCATATCTGTCACACTTAGGGCGAGAAAGCAAAAGACACACAATTGATGGAAGGAATGCAGAACAAATCAAAACATTCACCCCCAGTCAAGAGATCTGGGTTAAACCCATCATTGTTTTGCTCACCATGCCACCCCAGTTTAGACCTGGCCATATGCAAATCAGTCCTGACCCTGTGCCTCATGGGAACAGGCCAGCCCGAACTGCCAAGCCAGGTCCTCCCTGGACCGGAAAAAAGCATCCTAGGACCAGTTTCGGGTTTTCACCCCTCTTCAGCCAGGCTAGCTTGATTCCAGTGGCACAGTGAGCCCAGGACCCCTGTCTGGGCATACCTGTCACACTTAGGGCGAGAAAGCAAAAGACACACAATTGATGGAAGGAATGCAGAACAAATCAAAACATTCACCCCCAGTCAAGAGATCTGGGTTAAACCCATCATTGTTTTGCTCACCGTGACACCCCAGTTTAGACCTGGATATATGCAAATCAGTCTTGACCCTGTGCTTAATGGGAACAGTCCAGCCCGAACTGCCAAGCCAGATCCTCCCTGGACCGGAAACATGCATTCTAGGACCGGTTTCGGGGTTTCGCCCCTCTTCAGCCAGGATAGCTTGATTCCAGTGGGACAGTGAGAGCAGGACCCATGTCTGGGCATACCTGGCGCACTTAGGGCGAGAAAGCAAAAGACACACAATTGATGGACGGAATGCAGACCAAATCAAAACATTCACCCCCAGTCAAGAGATCTGGGTTAAATTTATCATTCTTTTGCTCACTATGCCACCCCAGTTTAGACATGGCCATATGCAAATCAGTCTTGACCCTGTGCCTCATGGGAAAAGTCCAGCCCGAACTGCCAAGCCAGGTCCTCCCTGGACCGGAAAAAAGCATCCTATGACCGGTTTCGGGGTTTCATCCCTCTTCAGCCAGGATAGCTTGATTCCAGTGGGACAGTGAGAGCAGGACCCATGTCTGGGCATACCTGGCGCACTTAGCGCGAGAAAGCAAAAGACACACAATTGATGGACGGAATGCAGAACAAATCAAAACATTCACCCCCAGTCAAGAGATCTGGGTTAAATCCATCATTCTTTTGCTCACCATGCCACCCCAGTTTAGACCTGGCCATAAGCAAATCAGTCTTGACCCTGTGCCTCATGGGAACAGTCCAGCCCGAACTGCCAAGCCAGGTCCTCCCTGGACCGGAAACAAGCATCCTATGACTGGTTTCGGGGTTTCATCCCTTTTCAGCCAGGATCGCTGGAGTCCAGTGGCACAGTGAGCCCAGGACCCACGTCTGGGCATACCTGGCGCACATAGTGCGAGAAAGCAAAAGACACACAATTGATGAACGGAATGCAAAAAAAATCTAAACATTCATCCCCAGTCAAGAGATCTGGGTTAAATCCATCATTCTTTTGCTCACCGTGCCACCCCAGTTTAGACCTGGCCATATGCAAATCAGTCCTGACCCTGTGCCTCATGGGAACAGGCCAGCCCGAACTGCCAAGCCAGGTCCTCCCTAAGCCGGAAACAAGCATCCTAGGACCAGTTTCGGGTTTTCACCCCTCTTCAGCCAGGCCTGCTTGATTCCAGTGGCACAGTGAGCCCAGGACCCACGTCTGGGCATACCTGTCGCACTTAGGGCGAGAAAGCAAAAGACACACAATTGATGGACGGAATGCAGTACAAATCAAAACATTCACCCCCAGTCAAGAGATCTGGGTTAAACCCATCATTGTTTTGCTCACCATGCCACCCCAGTTTAGACCTGGCCATATGCAAATCAGTCTTGACCCTGTGCCTCATGGGAACAGTCCAGCCCGAACTGCCAAGCCAGATCCTCCCTGGACCGGAAACAAGCATCCTAGGACCAGTTTCAGGGTTTCACCCCTCTTCAACCAGGATAGTTTGATTCTAGTGACACAGTGAGCCTAGAACCCACGTCTGGGCATACCTGGCACACTTAGGGCGAGAAAGCAAAAGACACACAATTGATGGACGGAATGCAGAACAAATCAAAACATTCACCCCCAGTCAAGAGCTCTGGGTTACATTTATCATTCTTTTGCTCACTATGCCACCCCAGTTTAGACCTGGCCATATGCAAATCAGTCTTGACCCTGTGCCTCATGGGAACAGTCCAGCCCGAACTGCCAAGCTAGGTCCTCCCTGGACCGGAAACAAGCATTCTAGGACCGGTTTCGGAGTTTCACCCCTCTTCAGCCAGGATAGCTTGATTCCAGTGTGACAGTGAGAGCAGGACCCATGTCTGGGCATACCTGGCGCACTTAGGGCGAGAAAGCAAAAGACACACAATTGATGGACGGAATGCAGAACAAATCAAAACATTCACCCCCAGTCAAGAGATCTGGATTAAATTCATCATTCTTTCGCTCACCATGCCACCCCAGTTTAGACCTGGATATATGCAAATCAGTCTTGACCCTGTGCTTAATGGGAACAGTCCAGCCCGAACTGCCAAGCCAGATCCTCCCTGGACCGGAAACATGCATTCTAGGACCGGTTTTGGGGTTTCACCCCTCTTCAACCAGGATAGCTTGATTCCAGTGACACATTGAGCCCAGAACCCACGTCTGGGCATACCTGGCGCACTTAGGGCGAGAAAGCAAAAGACACACAATTGATGGACGGAATGCAGAACAAATCAAAACATTCACCCCCAGTCAAGAGCTCTGGGTTAAATTTATCATTCTTTTGCTCACTATGCCACCCCAGTTTAGACCTGGCCATATGCAAATCAGTCTTGACCCTGTGCCTCATGGGAACAGTCCAGCCCGAAATGCCAAGCCAGGTCCTCCCTGTACTGGAAAAAAGCATCCTAGGACCGGTTTCGGGTTTTCACCCCTCTTCAGCCTGGCTAGCTTGATTCCAGTGGCACAGTGAGCGCAGGACCCCTGTCTGGGCATACCTGTCACACTTAGGGCGAGAAAGCAAAAGACACACAATTGATGGACGGAATGCAGACCAAATCAAAACATTCACCCCCAGTCAAGAGCTCTGGGTTAAATTTATCATTCTTTTGCTCACTATGCCACCCCAGTTTAGACATGGCCATATGCAAATCAGTCTTGACCCTGTGCCTCATGAGAACAGTCCAGCCCGAACTGCCAAGCCAGGTCCTCCCTGGACCGGAAAAAAGCATCCTATGACCGGTTTCGGGGTTTCATCCCTCTTCAGCCAGGATAGCTTGATTCCAGTGGGACAGTGAGAGCAGGACCCATGTCTGGGCATACCTGGCGCACTTAGCGCGAGAAAGCAAAAGACACACAATTGATGGACGGAATGCAGAACAAATCAAAACATTCACCCCCAGTCAAGAGATCTGGGTTAAATCCATCATTCTTTTGCTCACCATGCCACCCCAGTTTAGACCTGGCCATAAGCAAACAGTCTTGACCCTGTGCCTCATGGGAACAGTCCAGCCCGAACTGCCAAGCCAGGTCCTCCCTGGACCAGAAACAAGCATCCTATGACTGGTTTCGGGGTTTCATCCCTTTTCAGCCAGGATCGCTGGAGTCCAGTGGCACAGTGAGCCCAGGACCCACGTCTGGGCATACCTGGCGCACATAGTGCGAGAAAGCAAAAGACACACAATTGATGAACGGAATGCAAAAAAAATCTAAACATTCACCCCCAGTCAAGAGATCTGGGTTAAATCCATCATTCTTTTGCTCACCGTGCCACCCCAGTTTAGACCTGGCCATATGCAAATCAGTCCTGACCCTGTGCCTCATGGGAACAGGCCAGCCCGAACTGCCAAGCCAGGTCCTCCCTAAGCCGGAAACAAGCATCCTAGGACCAGTTTCGGGTTTTCACCCCTCTTCAGCCAGGCCTGCTTGATTCCAGTGGCACAGTGAGCCCAGGACCCACGTCTGGGCATACCTGTCGCACTTAGGGCGAGAAAGCAAAAGACACACAATTGATGGACGGAATGCAGTACAAATCAAAACATTCACCCCCAGTCAAGAGATCTGGGTTAAACCCATCATTATTTTGCTCACCATGCCACCCCAGTTTAGACCTGGCCATATGCAAATCAGTCTTGACCCTGTGCCTCATGGGAACAGTCCAGCCCGAACTGCCAAGCCAGATCCTCCCTGGACCGGAAACAAGCATCCTAGGACCAGTTTCAGGGTTTCACCCCTCTTCAACCAGGATAGCTTGATTCCAGTGACACAGTGAGCCCAGAACCCACGTCTGGGCATACCTGGCACACTTAGGGCGAGAAAGCAAAAGACACACAATTGATGGACGGAATGCAGAACAAATCAAAACATTCACCCCCAGTCAAGAGCTCTGGGTTACATTTATCATTCTTTTGCTCACTATGCCACCCCAGTTTAGACCTGGCCATATGCAAATCAGTCTTGACCCTGTGCCTCATGGGAACAGTCCAGCCCGAACTGCCAAGCTAGGTCCTCCCTGGACCGGAAACAAGCATTCTAGGACCGGTTTCGGAGTTTCACCCCTCTTCAGCCAGGATAGCTTGATTCCAGTGTGACAGTGAGAGCAGGACCCATGTCTGGGCATACCTGGCGCACTTAGGGCGAGAAAGCAAAAGACACACAATTGATGAACGGAATGCAAAAAAAATCTAAACATTCACCCCCAGTCAAGAGATCTGGGTTAAATCCATCATTCTTTTGCTCACCATGCCACCCCAGTTTAGACCTGGCCATATGCAAATCAGTCCTGACCCTGTGCCTCATGGGAACAGGCCAGCCCGAACTGCCAAGCCAGGTCCTCCCTGGACCGGAAACAAGCATCCTAGGACCGGTTTTGGGTTTTCACCCCTCTTCAGCCAGGCCTGCTTGATTCCAGTGGCACAGTGAGCCCAGGACCCACGTCTGGGCATACCTGTCGCACTTAGGGCGAGAAAGCAAAAGACACACAATTGATGGACGGAATGCAGTACAAATCAAAACATTTGACCCCAGTCAAGAGATCTGGGTTAAACCCATCATTGTTTTGCTCACCATGCCACCCCAGTTTAGACCTGGCCATATGCAAATCAGTCTTGATCCTGTGCCTCATGGGAACAGTCCAGCCCGAACTGCCAGGCCAGATCCTCCCTGGACCGGAAAAAAGCATCCTAGGACTAGTTTCAGGGTTTCACCCCTCTTCAACCAGGATAGCTTGATTCCAGTGACACAGTGAGCCTAGAACCCACGTCTGGGCATACCTGGCGCACTTAGGGCGAGAAAGCAAAAGACACACAATTGATGGACGGAATGCAGAACAAATCAAAACATTCACCCCCAGTCAAGAGCTCTGGGTTACATTTATCATTCTTTTGCTCACTATGCCACCCCAGTTTAGACCTGGCCATCTGCAAATCAGTCTTGACCCTGTGCCTCATGGGAACAGTCCAGCCCGAACTGCCAAGCCAGGTCCTCCCTGGACCGGAAACAAGCATTCTAGGACCGGTTTCGGAGTTTCACCCCTCTTCAGCCAGGATAGCTTGATTCCAGTGTGACAGTGAGAGCAGGACCCATGTCTGGGCATACCTGGCGCACTTAGGGCGAGAAAGCAAAAGACACACAATTGATGGATGGAATGCAGAACAAATCAAAACATTCACCCCCAGTCAAGAGATCTGGGTTAAATCCATCATTCTTTTGCTCACCATGCCACCCCAGTTTAGACCTGGCCATATGCAAATCAGTTTTAACCCTGTGCCTCATGGGAACAGTCCACCCCGAACTGCCAAGCCAGGTCCTCCCTGGACCGGAAACAAGCATCCTATGACTGGTTTCGGGGTTTCATCCTTTTTCAGCCAGGATCGCTTGAGTCCAGTGGCACAGTGAGCCCAGGACCCATGTCTGGGCATACCTGGCGCACATAGTGCGAGAAAGCAAAAGACACACAATTGATGGACGGAATGCAGAAAAAATCCAAACATTCACCCCCAGTCAAGAGATCTGGGTTAAATCCATCATTCTTTTGCTCACCATGCCACCCCAGTTTAGACCTGGCCATATGCAAATCAGTCCTGACCCTGTGCCTCATGGGAACAGGCATGCCCGAACTGCCAAGCTAGGTCCTCCCTGGACCGGAAACAAGCATCCTAGGACCGGTTTTGGGTTTTCACCCCTCTTCAGCCAGGCTAGCTTGATTCCAGTGTCACAGTGAGCCCAGGACCCACGTCTGGGCATACCTGTCGCACTTAGGGCGAGAAAGCAAAAGACACACAATTGATGGACGGAATGCAGAACAAATCAAAACATTCACCCCCAGTCAAGAGATCTGGGTTAAACCCATCATTGTTTTGCTCACCGTGCCACCCCAGTTTAGACCTGGCCATATGCAAATCAGTCTTGACCCTGTGCCTCATGGGAACAGTCCAGCCCGAACTGCCAAGCCAGGTCCTCCCTGGACCGGAAAAAAGCATCCTATGACCGGTTTCGGGGTTTCATCCCTCTTCAGCCAGGATAGCTTGATTCCAGTGGGACAGTGAGAGCAGGACCCATGTCTGGGCATACCTGGCGCACTTAGCGCGAGAAAGCAAAAGACACACAATTGATGGACGGAATGCAGAACAAATCAAAACATTCACCCCCAGTCAAGAGATCTGGGTTAAATCCATCATTCTTTTGCTCACCATGCCACCCCAGTTTAGACCTGGCCATAAGCAAATCAGTCTTGACCCTGTGCCTCATGGGAACAGTCCAGCCCGAACTGCCAAGCCAGGTCCTCCCTGGACCGGAAACAAGCATCCTATGACTGGTTTCGGGGTTTCATCCCTTTTCAGCCAGGATCGCTGGAGTCCAGTGGCACAGTGAGCCCAGGACCCACGTCTGGGCATACCTGGCGCACATAGTGCGAGAAAGCAAAAGACACACAATTGATGAACGGAATGCAAAAAAAATCTAAACATTCACCCCCAGTCAAGAGATCTGGGTTAAATCCATCATTCTTTTGCTCACCGTGCCACCCCAGTTTAGACCTGGCCATATGCAAATCAGTCCTGACCCTGTGCCTCATGGGAACAGGCCAGCCCGAACTGCCAAGCCAGGTCCTCCCTAAGCCGGAAACAAGCATCCTAGGACCAGTTTCGGGTTTTCACCCCTCTTCAGCCAGGCCTGCTTGATTCCAGTGGCACAGTGAGCCCAGGACCCACGTCTGGGCATACCTGTCGCACTTAGGGCGAGAAAGCAAAAGACACACAATTGATGGACGGAATGCAGTACAAATCAAAACATTCACCCCCAGTCAAGAGATCTGGGTTAAACCCATCATTGTTTTGCTCACCATGCCACCCCAGTTTAGACCTGGCCATATGCAAATCAGTCTTGACCCTGTGCCTCATGGGAACAGTCCAGCCCGAACTGCCAAGCCAGATCCTCCCTGGACTGGAAACAAGCATCCTAGGACCAGTTTCAGGGTTTCACCCCTCTTCAACCAGGATAGCTTGATTCCAGTGACACAATGAGCCCAGAACCCACGTCTGGGCATACCTGGCACACTTAGGGCGAGAAAGCAAAAGACACACAATTGATGGACGGAATGCAGAACAAATCAAAACATTCACCCCCAGTCAAGAGCTCTGGGTTACATTTATCATTCTTTTGCTCACTATGCCACCCCAGTTTAGACCTGGCCATATGCAAATCAGTCTTGACCCTGTGCCTCATGGGAACAGTCCAGCCCGAACTGCCAAGCTAGGTCCTCCCTGGACCGGAAACAAGCATTCTAGGACCGGTTTCGGAGTTTCACCCCTCTTCAGCCAGGATAGCTTGATTCCAGTGTGACAGTGAGAGCAGGACCCATGTCTGGGCATACCTGGCGCACTTAGGGCGAGAAAGCAAAAGACACACAATTGATGGACGGAATGCAGAACAAATCAAAACATTCACCCCCAGTCAAGAGATCTGGATTAAATTCATCATTCTTTCGCTCACCATGCCACCCCAGTTTAGACCTGGATATATGCAAATCAGTCTTGACCCTGTGCTTAATGGGAACAGTCCAGCCCGAACTGCCAAGCCAGATCCTCCCTGGACCGGAAACATGCATTCTAGGACCGGTTTTGGGGTTTCACCCCTCTTCAACCAGGATAGCTTGATTCCAGTGACACATTGAGCCCAGAACCCACGTCTGGGCATACCTGGCGCACTTAGGGCGAGAAAGCAAAAGACACACAATTGATGGACGGAATGCAGAACAAATCAAAACATTCACCCCCAGTCAAGAGCTCTGGGTTAAATTTATCATTCTTTTGCTCACTATGCCACCCCAGTTTAGACCTGGCCATATGCAAATCAGTCTTGACCCTGTGCCTCATGGGAACAGTCCAGCCCGAAATGCCAAGCCAGGTCCTCCCTGTACTGGAAAAAAGCATCCTAGGACCGGTTTCGGGTTTTCACCCCTCTTCAGCCTGGCTAGCTTGATTCCAGTGGCACAGTGAGCCCAGGACCCCTGTCTGGGCATACCTGTCACACTTAGGGCGAGAAAGCAAAAGACACACAATTGATGGACGGAATGCAGACCAAATCAAAACATTCACCCCCAGTCAAGAGCTCTGGGTTAAATTTATCATTCTTTTGCTCACTATGCCACCCCAGTTTAGACATGGCCATATGCAAATCAGTCTTGACCCTGTGCCTCATGGGAACAGTCCAGCCCGAACTGCCAAGCCAGGTCCTCCCTGGACCGGAAAAAAGCATCCTATGACCGGTTTCGGGGTTTCATCCCTCTTCAGCCAGGATAGCTTGATTCCAGTGGGACAGTGAGAGCAGGACCCATGTCTGGGCATACCTGGCGCACTTAGCGCGAGAAAGCAAAAGACACACAATTGATGGACGGAATGCAGAACAAATCAAAACATTCACCCCCAGTCAAGAGATCTGGGTTAAATCCATCATTCTTTTGCTCACCATGCCACCCCAGTTTAGACCTGGCCATAAGCAAATCAGTCTTGACCCTGTGCCTCATGGGAACAGTCCAGCCCGAACTGCCAAGCCAGGTCCTCCCTGGACCGGAAACAAGCATCCTATGACTGGTTTCGGGGTTTCATCCCTTTTCAGCCAGGATCGCTGGAGTCCAGTGGCACAGTGAGCCCAGGACCCACGTCTGGGCATACCTGGCGCACATAGTGCGAGAAAGCAAAAGACACACAATTGATGAACGGAATGCAAAAAAAATCTAAACATTCACCCCCAGTCAAGAGATCTGGGTTAAATCCATCATTCTTTTGCTCACCGTGCCACCCCAGTTTAGACCTGGCCATATGCAAATCAGTCCTGACCCTGTGAATCATGGGAACAGGCCAGCCCGAACTGCCAAGCCAGGTCCTCCCTAAGCCGGAAACAAGCATCCTAGGACCAGTTTCGGGTTTTCACCCCTCTTCAGCCAGGCCTGCTTGATTCCAGTGGCACAGTGAGCCCAGGACCCACGTCTGGGCATACCTGTCGCACTTAGGGCGAGAAAGCAAAAGACACACAATTGATGGACGGAATGCAGTACAAATCAAAACATTCACCCCCAGTCAAGAGATCTGGGTTAAACCCATCATTATTTTGCTCACCATGCCACCCCAGTTTAGACCTGGCCATATGCAAATCAGTCTTGACCCTGTGCCTCATGGGAACAGTCCAGCCCGAACTGCCAAGCCAGATCCTCCCTGGACCGGAAACAAGCATCCTAGGACCAGTTTCAGGGTTTCACCCCTCTTCAACCAGGATAGCTTGATTC
Organism: Triturus cristatus; assembly: GCF_964204655.1. Taxonomy (NCBI): domain Eukaryota; kingdom Metazoa; phylum Chordata; class Amphibia; order Caudata; family Salamandridae; genus Triturus; species Triturus cristatus. Next base: position 1,315,165,649 of record NC_140579.1, read on the forward strand.
CAGTGACACAGTGAGCCCAGAACCCACGTCTGGGCATACCTGGCACACTTAGGGCGAGAAAGCAAAAGACACACAATTGATGGACGGAATGCAGAACAAATCAAAACATTCACCCCCAGTCAAGAGCTCTGGGTTACATTTATCATTCTTTTGCTCACTATGCCACCCCAGTTTAGACCTGGCCATATGCAAATCAGTCTTGACCCTGTGCCTCATGGGAACAGTCCAGCCCGAACTGCCAAGCTAGGTCCTCCCTGGACCGGAAACAAGCATTCTAGGACCGGTTTCGGAGTTTCACCCCTCTTCAGCCAGGATAGCTTGATTCCAGTGTGACAGTGAGAGCAGGACCCATGTCTGGGCATACCTGGCGCACTTAGGGCGAGAAAGCAAAAGACACACAATTGATGGACGGAATGCAGAACAAATCAAAACATTCACCCCCAGTCAAGAGATCTGGATTAAATTCATCATTCTTTCGCTCACCATGCCACCCCAGTTTAGACCTGGCCATAAGCAAATCAGTCTTGACCCTGTGCCTCATGGGAACAGTCCAGCCCGAACTGCCAAGCCAGGTCCTCCCTGGACCGGAAACAAGCATCCTATGACTGGTTTCGGGGTTTCATCCCTTTTCAGCCAGGATCGCTGGAGTCCAGTGGCACAGTGAGCCCAGGACCCACGTCTGGGCATACCTGGCGCACATAGTGCGAGAAAGCAAAAGACACACAATTGATGAACGGAATGCAAAAAAAATCTAAACATTCACCCCCAGTCAAGAGATCTGGGTTAAATCCATCATTCTTTTGCTCACCATGCCACCCCAGTTTAGACCTGGCCATATGCAAATCAGTCCTGACCCTGTGCCTCATGGGAACAGGCCAGCCCGAACTGCCAAGCCAGGTCCTCCCTGGACCGGAAACAAGCATCCTAGGACCGGTTTTGGGTTTTCACCCCTCTTCAGCCAGGCCTGCTTGATTCCAGTGGCACAGTGAGCCCAGGACCCACGTCTGGGCATACCTGTCGCACTTAGGGCGAGAAAGCAAAAGACACACAATTGATGGACGGAATGCAGTACAAATCAAAACATTTGACCCCAGTCAAGAGATCTGGGTTAAACCCATCATTGTTTTGCTCACCATGCCACCCCAGTTTAGACCTGGCCATATGCAAATCAGTCTTGATCCTGTGCCTCATGGGAACAGTCCAGCCCGAACTGCCAGGCCAGATCCTCCCTGGACCGGAAACAAGCATCCTAGGACTAGTTTCAGGGTTTCACCCCTCTTCAACCAGGATAGCTTGATTCCAGTGACACAGTGAGCCTAGAACCCACGTCTGGGCATACCTGGCGCACTTAGGGCGAGAAAGCAAAAGACACACAATTGATGGACGGAATGCAGAACAAGTCAAAACATTCACCCCCAGTCAAGAGCTCTGGGTTACATTTATCATTCTTTTGCTCACTTTGCCACCCCAGTTTAGACCTGGCCATCTGCAAATCAGTCTTGACCCTGTGCCTCATGGGAACAGTCCAGCCCGAACTGCCAAGCCAGGTCCTCCCTGGACCGGAAACAAGCATTCTAGGACCGGTTTCGGAGTTTCACCCCTCTTCAGCCAGGATAGCTTGATTCCAGTGTGACAGTGAGAGCAGGACCCATGTCTGGGCATACCTGGCGCACTTAGGGCGAGAAAGCAAAAGACACACAATTGATGGATGGAATGCAGAACAAATCAAAACATTCACCCCCAGTCAAGAGATCTGGGTTAAATCCATCATTCTTTTGCTCACCATGCCACCCCAGTTTAGACCTGGCCATATGCAAATCAGTTTTAACCCTGTGCCTCATGGGAACAGTCCACCCCGAACTGCCAAGCCAGGTCCTCCCTGGACCGGAAACAAGCATCCTATGACTGGTTTCGGGGTTTCATCCTTTTTCAGCCAGGATCGCTTGAGTCCAGTGGCACAGTGAGCCCAGGACCCATGTCTGGGCATACCTGGCGCACATAGTGCGAGAAAGCAAAAGACACACAATTGATGGACGGAATGCAGAAAAAATCCAAACATTCACCCCCAGTCAAGAGATCTGGGTTAAATCCATCATTCTTTTGCTCACCATGCCACCCCAGTTTAGACCTGGCCATATGCAAATCAGTCCTGACCCTGTGCCTCATGGGAACAGGCATGCCCGAACTGCCAGGCTAGGTCCTCCCTGGACCGGAAACAAGCATCCTAGGACCGGTTTTGGGTTTTCACCCCTCTTCAGCCAGGCTAGCTTAATTCCAGTGTCACAGTGAGCCCAGGACCCACGTCTGGGCATACCTGTCGCACTTAGGGCGAGAAAGCAAAAGACACACAATTGATGGACGGAATGCAGAACAAATCAAAACATTCACCCCCAGTCAAGAGATCTGGGTTAAACCCATCATTGTTTTGCTCACCGTGCCACCCCAGTTTAGACCTGGCCATATGCAAATCAGTCTTGACCCTGTGCCTAATGGGAACAGTCCAGCCCGAACTGCCAAGCCAGATCCTCCCTGGACCGGAAACATGCATTCTAGGACCGGTTTTGGGGTTTCACCCATCTTCAACCAGGATAGCTTGATTCCAGTGACACATTGAGCCCAGAACCCACGTCTGGGCATACCTGGCGCACTTAGGGCGAGAAAGCAAAAGACACACAATTGATGGACGGAATGCAGAACAAATCAAAACATTCACCCCCAGTCAAGAGCTCTGGGTTAAATGTATCATTCTTTTGCTCACTATGCCAACCCAGTTTAGACCTGGCCATATGTAAATCAGTCTTGACCCTGTGCCTCATGGGAACAGTCCAGCCCGAACTGCCAAGCCAGGTCCTCCCTGTACTGGAAACAAGCATCCTAGGACCGGTTTCGGGATTTCACCCCTCTTCAGCCAGGCTAGCTTGATTCCAGTGGCACAGTGAGCCCAGGACCCACGTCTGGGCATACCTGTCGCACTTAGGGCGAGAAAGCAAAAGACACACAATTGATGGAAGGAATGCAGAACAAATCAAAACATTCACCCCCAGTCAAGAGATCTGGGTTAAACCCATCATTGTTTTGCTCACCGTGCCACCCCAGTTTAGACCTGGCCATATGCAAATCAGTCTTGACCCTGTGCCTAATGGGAACAGTCCAGCCCGAACTGCCAAGCCAGATCCTCCCTGGACCGGAAACATGCATTCTAGGACCGGTTTTGGGGTTTCACCCCTCTTCAACCAGGATAGCTTGATTCCAGTGACACATTGAGCCCAGAACCCACGTCTGGGCATACCTGGCGCACTTAGGGCGAGAAAGCAAAAGACACACAATTGATGGATGGAATGCAGAACAAATCAAAACATTCACCCCCAGTCAAGAGCTCTGGGTTAAATGTATCATTCTTTTGCTCACTATGCCACCCCAGTTTAGACCTGGCCATATGTAAATCAGTCTTGACCCTGTGCCTCATGGGAACAGTCCAGCCCGAACTGCCAAGCCAGGTCCTCCCTGTACTGGAAACAAGCATCCTAGGACCGGTTTCGGGATTTCACCCCGCTTCAGCCAGGATAGCTTTATTCCAGTGGCACAGTGAGCCCAGGACCCACATCTGGGCATACCCGGCGCACTTAGGACGAGAAAGCAAAAGGCACACAATTGATGGATGGAATGCAGAACAAATCAAAACATTCACCCCCAGTCAAGAGATCTGGGTTAAATCCATCATTCTTTTGTTCACCATGCCACCCCAGTTTAGACTTGGCCATATGCAAATCAGTCTTGACCCTGTGCCTCATGGGAACATTCCAGCCCGAACTGCCAAGCCAGGTCCTCCCTGGACCGGAAACAAGCATCCTAGGACCGGTTTCGGGGTTTCACCCCTCTTCAGCCAGGATAGCTTGATTCCAGTGGGACAGTGAGAGCAGGACCCATGTCTGGGCATACCTGGCGCACTTAGGGCGAGAAAGCAAAAGACACACAATTGATGGACGGAATGCAGACCAAATCAAAACATTCACCCCCAGTCAAGAGCTCTGGGTTACATTTATCATTCTTTTCCTCACTATGCCACCCCAGTTTAGACCTGGCCATATGCAAATCAGTCTTGACCCTGTGCCTCATGGGAACAGTCCAGCCCGAACTGCCAAGCCAGGTCCTCCCTGGACCGGAAAAAAGCATCCTATGACCGGTTTCGGGGTTTCATCCCTCTTCAGCCAGGATAGCTTGATTCCAGTAGGACAGTGAGAGCAAGACCCATGTCTAGGCATACCTGGCGCACTTAGGGCGAGAAAGCAAAAGACACACAATTGATGGACGGAATGCAGAACAAATCAAAACATTCACCCCCAGTCAAGAGATCTGGGTTAAATCCATCATTCTTTTGCTCACCATGCCACCCCAGTTTAGACCTGGCCATAAGCAAATCAGTCTTGACCCTGTGCCTCATGGGAACAGTCCAGCCCGAACTGCCAAGCCAGGTCCTCCCTGGACCGGAAACAAGCATCCTATGACTGGTTTCGGGGTTTCATCCTTTTTCAGCCAGGATCGCTGGAGTCCAGTGGCACAGTGAGCCCAGGACCCACGTCTGGGCATACCTGGCACACATAGTGCGAGAAAGCAAAAGACACACAATTGATGAACGGAATGCAAAAAAAATCAAAACATTCACCCCCAGTCAAGAGATCTGGGTTAAATCCATCATTCTTTTGCTCACCATGCCACCCCAGTTTAGACCTGGCCATATGCAAATCAGTCCTGACCCTGTGCCTCATGGAAACAGGCCAGCCCAAACTGCCAAGCCAGGTCCTCCCTGGACCGGAAACAAGCATCCTAGGACCGGTTTCGGGTTTTCACCCCTCTTCAGCCAGGCCTGCTTGATTCCAGTGGCACAGTGAGCCCAGGACCCACGTCTGGGCATACCTGTCGCACTTAGGGCGAGAAAGCAAAAGACACACAATTGATGGACGGAATGCAGAACAAATCAAAACATTCACCCCCAGTCAAGAGCTCTGGGTTAAATTTATCATTATTTTGCTCACTATGCCACCCCAATTTAGACCTGGCCATATGCAAATCAGTCTTGACCCTGTGCCTCATGGGAACAGTCAAGCCCGAACTGCCAAGCCAGGTCCTCCCTGGACTGGAAACAAGCATTCTAGGACCGGTTTCGGAGTTTCACCCCTCTTCAGCCAGGATAGCTTGATTCCAGTGGGACAGTGAGAGCAGGACCCATGTCTGGGCATACCTGGCGCACATAGTGCAAGAAAGCAAAAGACACACAATTGATGGACGGAATGCAGAAAAAATCAAAACATTCACCCCCAGTCAAGAGATCTGGGTTAAATCCATCATTCTTTTGCTCACCATGCCACCCCAGTTTAGACCTGGCCATATGCAAATCAGTCCTGACCCTGTGCCTCATGGGAACAGGCCAGCCCGAACTGCCACGCCAGGTCCTCCCTGGACCGGAAACAAGCATCCTAGGACCGGTTTCGGGTTTTCACCCCTCTTCAGCCAGGCTAGCTTGATTCCAGTGTCACAGTGAGCCCAGGACCCACGTCTGGGCATACCTGTCGCACTTAGGGCGAGAAAGCAAAAGACACACAATTGATGGACGGAATGCAGTACAAATCAAAACATTCACCCCCAGTCAAGAGATCTGGGTTAAACCCATCATTGTTTTGCTCACCATGCCACCCCAGTTTAGACCTGGCCATATGCAAATCAGTCTTGACCCTGTGCCTCATGGGAACAGTCCAGCCCGAACTGCCAAGCCAGATCCTCCCTGGACTGGAAACAAGCATCCTAGGACCAGTTTCAGGGTTTCACCCCTCTTCAACCAGGATAGCTTGATTCCAGTGACACAATGAGCCCAGAACCCACGTCTGGGCATACCTGGCACACTTAGGGCGAGAAAGCAAAAGACACACAATTGATGGACGGAATGCAGAACAAATCAAAACATTCACCCCCAGTCAAGAGCTCTGGGTTACATTTATCATTCTTTTGCTCACTATGCCACCCCAGTTTAGACCTGGCCATATGCAAATCAGTCTTGACCCTGTGCCTCATGGGAACAGTCCAGCCCGAACTGCCAAGCTAGGTCCTCCCTGGACCGGAAACAAGCATTCTAGGACCGGTTTCGGAGTTTCACCCCTCTTCAGCCAGGATAGCTTGATTCCAGTGTGACAGTGAGAGCAGGACCCATGTCTGGGCATACCTGGCGCACTTAGGGCGAGAAAGCAAAAGACACACAATTGATGGACGGAATGCAGAACAAATCAAAACATTCACCCCCAGTCAAGAGATCTGGATTAAATTCATCATTCTTTCGCTCACCATGCCACCTCAGTTTAGACCTGGATATATGCAAATCAGTCTTGACCCTGTGCTTAATGGGAACAGTCCAGCCCGAACTGCCAAGCCAGATCCTCCCTGGACCGGAAACATGCATTCTAGGACCGGTTTTGGGGTTTCACCCCTCTTCAACCAGGATAGCTTGATTCCAGTGACACATTGAGCCCAGAACCCACGTCTGGGCATACCTGGCGCACTTAGGGCGAGAAAGCAAAAGACACACAATTGATGGACGGAATGCAGAACAAATCAAAACATTCACCCCCAGTCAAGAGCTCTGGGTTAAATTTATAATTCTTTTGCTCACTATGCCACCCCAGTTTAGACCTGGCCATATGCAAATCAGTCTTGACCCTGTGCCTCATGGGAACAGTCCAGCCCGAAATGCCAAGCCAGGTCCTCCCTGTACTGGAAAAAAGCATCCTAGGACCGGTTTCGGGTTTTCACCCCTCTTCAGCCTGGCTAGCTTGATTCCAGTGGCACAGTGAGCCCAGGACCCCTGTCTGGGCATACCTGTCACACTTAGGGCGAGAAAGCAAAAGACACACAATTGATGGACGGAATGCAGACCAAATCAAAACATTCACCCCCAGTCAAGAGCTCTGGGTTAAATTTATCATTCTTTTGCTCACTATGCCACCCCAGTTTAGACATGGCCATATGCAAATCAGTCTTGACCCTGTGCCTCATGGGAACAGTCCAGCCCGAACTGCCAAGCCAGGTCCTCCCTGGACCGGAAAAAAGCATCCTATGACCGGTTTCGGGGTTTCATCCCTCTTCAGCCAGGATAGCTTGATTCCAGTGGGACAGTGAGAGCAGGACCCATGTCTGGGCATACCTGGCGCACTTAGCGCGAGAAAGCAAAAGACACACAATTGATGGACGGAATGCAGAACAAATCAAAACATTCACCCCCAGTCAAGAGATCTGGGTTAAATCCATCATTCTTTTGCTCACCATGCCACCCCAGTTTAGACCTGGCCATAAGCAAATCAGTCTTGACCCTGTGCCTCATGGGAACAGTCCAGCCCGAACTGCCAAGCCAGGTCCTCCCTGGACCGGAAACAAGCATCCTATGACTGGTTTCGGGGTTTCATCCCTTTTCAGCCAGGATCGCTGGAGTCCAGTGGCACAGTGAGCCCAGGACCCACGTCTGGGCATACCTGGCGCACATAGTGCGAGAAAGCAAAAGACACACAATTGATGAACGGAATGCAAAAAAAATCTAAACATTCACCCCCAGTCAAGAGATCTGGGTTAAATCCATCATTCTTTTGCTCACCGTGCCACCCCAGTTTAGACCTGGTCATATGCAAATCAGTCCTGACCCTGTGAATCATGGGAACAGGCCAGCCCGAACTGCCAAGCCAGGTCCTCCCTAAGCCGGAAACAAGCATCCTAGGACCAGTTTCGGGTTTTCACCCCTCTTCAGCCAGGCCTGCTTGATTCCAGTGGCACAGTGAGCCCAGGACCCACGTCTGGGCATACCTGTCGCACTTAGGGCGAGAAAGCAAAAGACACACAATTGATGGACGGAATGCAGTACAAATCAAAACATTCACCCCCAGTCAAGAGATCTGGGTTAAACCCATCATTATTTTGCTCACCATGCCACCCCAGTTTAGACCTGGCCATATGCAAATCAGTCTTGACCCTGTGCCTCATGGGAACAGTCCAGCCCGAACTGCCAAGCCAGATCCTCCCTGGACCGGAAACAAGCATCCTAGGACCAGTTTCAGGGTTTTACCCCTCTTCAACCAGGATAGCTTGATTCCAGTGACACAGTGAGCCCAGAACCCACGTCTGGGCATACCTGGCACACTTAGGGCGAGAAAGCAAAAGACACACAATTGATGGACGGAATGCAGAACAAATCAAAACATTCACCCCCAGTCAAGAGCTCTGGGTTACATTTATCATTCTTTTGCTCACTATGCCACCCCAGTTTAGACCTGGCCATATGCAAATCAGTCTTGACCCTGTGCCTCATGGGAACAGTCCAGCCCGAACTGCCAAGCTAGGTCCTCCCTGGACCGGAAACAAGCATTCTAGGACCGGTTTCGGAGTTTCACCCCTCTTCAGCCAGGATAGCTTGATTCCAGTGTGACAGTGAGAGCAGGACCCATGTCTGGGCATACCTGGCGCACTTAGGGCGAGAAAGCAAAAGACACACAATTGATGGACGGAATGCAGAACAAATCAAAACATTCACCCCCAGTCAAGAGATCTGGATTAAATTCATCATTCTTTCGCTCACCATGCCACCCCAGTTTAGACCTGGCCATAAGCAAATCAGTCTTGACCCTGTGCCTCATGGGAACAGTCCAGCCCGAACTGCCAAGCCAGGTCCTCCCTGGACCGGAAACAAGCATCCTATGACTGGTTTCGGGGTTTCATCCCTTTTCAGCCAGGATCGCTGGAGTCCAGTGGCACAGTGAGCCCAGGACCCACGTCTGGGCATACCTGGCGCACATAGTGCGAGAAAGCAAAAGACACACAATTGATGAACGGAATGCAAAAAAAATCTAAACATTCACCCCCAGTCAAGATATCTGGGTTAAATCCATCATTCTTTTGCTCACCATGCCACCCCAGTTTAGACCTGGCCATATGCAAATCAGTCCTGACCCTGTGCCTCATGGGAACAGGCCAGCCCGAACTGCCAAGCCAGGTCCTCCCTGGACCGGAAACAAGCATCCTAGGACCGGTTTTGGGTTTTCACCCCTCTTCAGCCAGGCCTGCTTGATTCCAGTGGCACAGTGAGCCCAGGACCCACGTCTGGGCATACCTGTCGCACTTAGGGCGAGAAAGCAAAAGACACACAATTGATGGACGGAATGCAGTACAAATCAAAACATTTGACCCCAGTCAAGAGATCTGGGTTAAACCCATCATTGTTTTGCTCACCATGCCACCCCAGTTTAGACCTGGCCATATGCAAATCAGTCTTGATCCTGTGCCTCATGGGAACAGTCCAGCCCGAACTGCCAGGCCAGATCCTCCCTGGACCGGAAACAAGCATCCTAGGACTAGTTTCAGGGTTTCACCCCTCTTCAACCAGGATAGCTTGATTCCAGTGACACAGTGAGCCTAGAACCCACGTCTGGGCATACCTGGCGCACTTAGGGCGAGAAAGCAAAAGACACACAATTGATGGACGGAATGCAGAACAAATCAAAACATTCACCCCCAGTCAAGAGCTCTGGGTTACATTTATCATTCTTTTGCTCACTTTGCCACCCCAGTTTAGACCTGGCCATCTGCAAATCAGTCTTGACCCTGTGCCTCATGGGAACAGTCCAGCCCGAACTGCCAAGCCAGGTCCTCCCTGGACCGGAAACAAGCATTCTAGGACCGGTTTCGGAGTTTCACCCCTCTTCAGCCAGGATAGCTTGATTCCAGTGTGACAGTGAGAGCAGGACCCATGTCTGGGCATACCTGGCGCACTTAGGGCGAGAAAGCAAAAGACACACAATTGATGGATGGAATGCAGAACAAATCAAAACATTCACCCCCAGTCAAGAGATCTGGGTTAAATCCATCATTCTTTTGCTCACCATGCCACCCCAGTTTAGACCTGGCCATATGCAAATCAGTTTTAACCCTGTGCCTCATGGGAACAGTCCACCCCGAACTGCCAAGCCAGGTCCTCCCTGGACCGGAAACAAGCATCCTATGACTGGTTTCGGGGTTTCATCCTTTTTCAGCCAGGATCGCTTGAGTCCAGTGGCACAGTGAGCCCAGGACCCATGTCTGGGCATACCTGGCGCACATAGTGCGAGAAAGCAAAAGACACACAATTGATGGACGGAATGCAGAAAAAATCCAAACATTCACCCCCAGTCAAGAGATCTGGGTTAAATCCATCATTCTTTTGCTCACCATGCCACCCCAGTTTAGACCTGGCCATATGCAAATCAGTCCTGACCCTGTGCCTCATGGGAACAGGCATGCCCGAACTGCCAGGCTAGGTCCTCCCTGGACCGGAAACAAGCATCCTAGGACCGGTTTTGGGTTTTCACCCCTCTTCAGCCAGGCTAGCTTAATTCCAGTGTCACAGTGAGCCCAGGACCCACGTCTGGGCATACCTGTCGCACTTAGGGCGAGAAAGCAAAAGACACACAATTGATGGACGGAATGCAGAACAAATCAAAACATTCACCCCCAGTCAAGAGATCTGGGTTAAACCCATCATTGTTTTGCTCACCGTGCCACCCCAGTTTAGACCTGGCCATATGCAAATCAGTCTTGACCCTGTGCCTAATGGGAACAGTCCAGCCCGAACTGCCAAGCCAGATCCTCCCTGGACCGGAAACATGCATTCTAGGACCGGTTTTGGGGTTTCACCCATCTTCAACCAGGATAGCTTGATTCCAGTGACACATTGAGCCCAGAACCCACGTCTGGGCATACCTGGCGCACTTAGGGCGAGAAAGCAAAAGACACACAATTGATGGACGGAATGCAGAACAAATCAAAACATTCACCCCCAGTCAAGAGCTCTGGGTTAAATGTATCATTCTTTTGCTCACTATGCCAACCCAGTTTAGACCTGGCCATATGTAAATCAGTCTTGACCCTGTGCCTCATGGGAACAGTCCAGCCCGAACTGCCAAGCCAGGTCCTCCCTGTACTGGAAACAAGCATCCTAGGACCGGTTTCGGGATTTCACCCCTCTTCAGCCAGGCTAGCTTGATTCCAGTGGCACAGTGAGCCCAGGACCCACGTCTGGGCATACCTGTCGCACTTAGGGCGAGAAAGCAAAAGACACACAATTGATGGAAGGAATGCAGAACAAATCAAAACATTCACCCCCAGTCAAGAGATCTGGGTTAAACCCATCATTGTTTTGCTCACCGTGCCACCCCAGTTTAGACCTGGCCATATGCAAATCAGTCTTGACCCTGTGCCTAATGGGAACAGTCCAGCCCGAACTGCCAAGCCAGATCCTCCCTGGACCGGAAACATGCATTCTAGGACCGGTTTTGGGGTTTCACCCCTCTTCAACCAGGATAGCTTGATTCCAGTGACACATTGAGCCCAGAACCCACGTCTGGGCATACCTGGCGCACTTAGGGCGAGAAAGCAAAAGACACACAATTGATGGATGGAATGCAGAACAAATCAAAACATTCACCCCCAGTCAAGAGCTCTGGGTTAAATGTATCATTCTTTTGCTCACTATGCCACCCCAGTTTAGACCTGGCCATATGTAAATCAGTCTTGACCCTGTGCCTCATGGGAACAGTCCAGCCCGAACTGCCAAGCCAGGTCCTCCCTGTACTGGAAACAAGCATCCTAGGACCGGTTTCGGGATTTCACCCCGCTTCAGCCAGGATAGCTTTATTCCAGTGGCACAGTGAGCCCAGGACCCACATCTGGGCATACCCGGCGCACTTAGGACGAGAAAGCAAAAGGCACACAATTGATGGATGGAATGCAGAACAAATCAAAACATTCACCCCCAGTCAAGAGATCTGGGTTAAATCCATCATTCTTTTGTTCACCATGCCACCCCAGTTTAGACTTGGCCATATGCAAATCAGTCTTGACCCTGTGCCTCATGGGAACATTCCAGCCCGAACTGCCAAGCCAGGTCCTCCCTGGACCGGAAACAAGCATCCTAGGACCGGTTTCGGGGTTTCACCCCTCTTCAGCCAGGATAGCTTGATTCCAGTGGGACAGTGAGAGCAGGACCCATGTCTGGGCATACCTGGCGCACTTAGGGCGAGAAAGCAAAAGACACACAATTGATGGACGGAATGCAGACCAAATCAAAACATTCACCCCCAGTCAAGAGCTCTGGGTTACATTTATCATTCTTTTCCTCACTATGCCACCCCAGTTTAGACCTGGCCATATGCAAATCAGTCTTGACCCTGTGCCTCATGGGAACAGTCCAGCCCGAACTGCCAAGCCAGGTCCTCCCTGGACCGGAAAAAAGCATCCTATGACCGGTTTCGGGGTTTCATCCCTCTTCAGCCAGGATAGCTTGATTCCAGTAGGACAGTGAGAGCAAGACCCATGTCTAGGCATACCTGGCGCACTTAGGGCGAGAAAGCAAAAGACACACAATTGATGGACGGAATGCAGAACAAATCAAAACATTCACCCCCAGTCAAGAGATCTGGGTTAAATCCATCATTCTTTTGCTCACCATGCCACCCCAGTTTAGACCTGGCCATAAGCAAATCAGTCTTGACCCTGTGCCTCATGGGAACAGTCCAGCCCGAACTGCCAAGCCAGGTCCTCCCTGGACCGGAAACAAGCATCCTATGACTGGTTTCGGGGTTTCATCCTTTTTCAGCCAGGATCGCTGGAGTCCAGTGGCACAGTGAGCCCAGGACCCACGTCTGGGCATACCTGGCACACATAGTGCGAGAAAGCAAAAGACACATAATTGATGAACGGAATGCAAAAAAAATCAAAACATTCACCCCCAGTCAAGAGATCTGGGTTAAATCCATCATTCTTTTGCTCACCATGCCACCCCAGTTTAGACCTGGCCATATGCAAATCAGTCCTGACCCTGTGCCTCATGGAAACAGGCCAGCCCAAACTGCCAAGCCAGGTCCTCCCTGGACCGGAAACAAGCATCCTAGGACCGGTTTCGGGTTTTCACCCCTCTTCAGCCAGGCCTGCTTGATTCCAGTGGCACAGTGAGCCCAGGACCCACGTCTGGGCATACCTGTCGCACTTAGGGCGAGAAAGCAAAAGACACACAATTGATGGACGGAATGCAGAACAAATCAAAACATTCACCCCCAGTCAAGAGCTCTGGGTTAAATTTATCATTATTTTGCTCACTATGCCACCCCAATTTAGACCTGGCCATATGCAAATCAGTCTTGACCCTGTGCCTCATGGGAACAGTCAAGCCCGAACTGCCAAGCCAGGTCCTCCCTGGACTGGAAACAAGCATTCTAGGACCGGTTTCGGAGTTTCACCCCTCTTCAGCCAGGATAGCTTGATTCCAGTGGGACAGTGAGAGCAGGACCCATGTCTGGGCATACCTGGCGCACATAGTGCAAGAAAGCAAAAGACACACAATTGATGGACGGAATGCAGAAAAAATCAAAACATTCCCCCCCAGTCAAGAGATCTGGGTTAAATCCATCATTCTTTTGCTCACCATGCCACCCCAGTTTAGACCTGGCCATATGCAAATCAGTCCTGACCCTGTGCCTCATGGGAACAGGCCAGCCCGAACTGCCACGCCAGGTCCTCCCTGGACCGGAAACAAGCATCCTAGGACCGGTTTCGGGTTTTCACCCCTCTTCAGCCAGGCTAGCTTGATTCCAGTGTCACAGTGAGCCCAGGACCCACGTCTGGGCATACCTGTCGCACTTAGGGCGAGAAAGCAAAAGACACACAATTGATGGACGGAATGCAGAACAAATCAAAACATTCACCCCCAGTCAAGAGATCTGGGTTAAACCCATCATTGTTTTGCTCACCGTGCCACCCCAGTTTAGACCTGGCCATATGCAAATCAGTCTTGACCCTGTGCCTAATGGGAACAGTCCATCCCGAACTGCCAAGCCAGATCCTCCCTGGACCGGAAACAAGCATTCTAGGACCGGTTTTGGGGTTTCACCCCTCTTCAACCAGGATAGCTTAATTCCAGTGACACATTGAGCCCAGAACCCACGTCTGGGCATACCTGGCGCACTTAGGGCGAGAAAGCAAAAGACACACAATTGATGGACGGAATGCAGAACAAATCAAAACATTCACCCCCAGTCAAGAGCTCTGGGTTAAATTTATCATTCTTTTGCTCACTATGCCACCCCAGTTTAGACCTGGCCATATGCAAATCAGTCTTGACCCTGTGCCTCATGGGAACAGTCCAGCCCGAGCTGCCAAGCCAGGTCCTCCCTGTACTGGAAACAAGCATCCTAGGACCGGTTTCGGGATTTCAACCCGCTTCAGCCAGGATAGCTTGATTCCAGTGGCACAGTGAGCCCAGGACCCACATCTGGGCATACCCGGCGCACTTAGGGCGAGAAAGCAAAAGGCACACAATTGATGGATGGAATGCAGAACAAATCAAAACATTCACCCCCAGTCAAGAGATCTGGGTTAAACCCATCATTCTTTTGTTCACCATGCCACCCCAGTTTAGACCTGGCCATATGCAAATCAGTCTTGACCCTGTCCCTCATGGGAACATTCCAGCCCGAACTGCCAAGCTAGGTCCTCCCTAGACCGGAAACAAGGATCCTAGGACCGGTTTCGGGGTTTCAACCCTCTTCAGCCAGGATAGCTTGATGCCAGTGGGACAGTGAGAGCAGGACCCATGTCTGGGCATACCTGGCGCACTTAGGGCGAGAAAGGAAAAGACACACAATTGATGGACGGAATGCAGAACAAATCAAAACATTCACCCCCAGTCAAGAGCTCTGGGTTAAATTTATCATTCTTTTGCTCACTATGCCACCCCAGTTTAGACCTGGCCATATGCAAATCAGTCTTGACCCTGTGCCTCATGGGAACATTCCAGCCCGAACTGCCAAGCCAGGTCCTCCCTGGACCGGAAACAAGCATTCTAGAACCGGTTTCAGAGTTTCACCCCTCTTCAGCCAGGATAGCTTGATTCCAGTGGGACATTGAGATCAGGACCCATGTCTGGGCATACCTGGCGCACTTAGGGCGAGAAAGCAAAAGACACACAATTGATGGACGGAATGCAGAAAAAATCAAAACATTCACCCCCAGTCAAGAGATCTGGGTGAAATCCATCATTCTTTTGCTCACCATGCCACCCCAGTTTAGACCTGGCCATATGCAAATCAGTCCTGACCCTGTGCCTCATGGGAACAGGCCAGCCCGAACTGCCAAGCCAGGTCCTCCCTGGACCGGAAACAAGCATCCTAGGACCGGTTTCGGGTTTTCACCCCTCTTCAGCCAGGCTAGCTTGATTCCAGTGGCACAGTGAGCCCAGGACCCACGTCTGGGCATACCTGTCGCACTTAGGGCGAGAAAGCAAAAGACACACAATTGATGGAAGGAATGCAGAACAAATCAAAACATTTACCCCCAGTCAAGAGATCTGGGTTAAACCCATCATTGTTTTGCTCACCGTGCCACCCCAGTTTAGACCTGGCCATATGCAAATCAGTCTTGACCCTGTGCCTAATGGGAACAGTCCAGCCCGAACTGCCAAGCCAGATCCTCCCTGGACCGGAAACATGCATTCTAGGACCGGTTTTGGGGTTTCACCCCTCTTCAACCAGGATAGCTTGATTCCAGTGACACATTGAGCCCAGAACCCACGTCTGGGCATACCTGGCGCACTTAGGGCGAGAAAGCAAAAGACACACAATTGATGGACGGAATGCAGAACAAATCAAAACATTCACCCCCAGTCAAGAGCTCTGGGTTAAATGTATCATTCTTTTGCTCACTATGCCACCCCAGTTTAGACCTGGCCATATGCAAATCAGTCTTGACCCTGTGCCTCATGGGTACAGTCCAGCCCGAACTGCCAAGCCAGGTCCTCCCTATACTGGAAACAAGCATCCTAGGACCGGTTTCGGGATTTCACCCCGCTTCAGCCAGGATAGCTTGATTCCAGTGGCACAGTGAGCCCAGGACCGACATCTGGGCATACCCGGCGCACTTAGGACGAGAAAGCAAAAGGCACACAATTGATGGATGGAATGCAGAACAAATCAAAACATTCACCCCCAGTCAAGAGATCTGGGTTAAATCCATCATTCTTTTGTTCACCATGCCACCCCAGTTTAGACTTGGCCATATGCAAATCAGTCTTGACCCTGTGCCTCATGGGAACATTCCAGCCCGAACTGCCAAGCCAGGTCCTCCCTGGACCGGAAACAAGCATCCTAGGACCGGTTTCGGGGTTTCACCCCTCTTCAGCCAGGATAGCTTGATTCCAGTGGGACAGTGAGAGCAGGACCCATGTCTGGGCATACCTGGCGCACTTAGGGCGAGAAAGCAAAAGACACACAATTGATGGACGGAATGCAGACCAAATCAAAACATTCACCCCCAGTCAAGAGCTCTGGGTTACATTTATCATTCTTTTCCTCACAATGCCACCCCAGTTTAGACCTGGCCATATGCAAATCAGTCTTGACCCTGTGCCTCATGGGAACAGTCCAGCCCGAACTGCCAAGCCAGGTCCTCCCTGGACCGGAAAAAAGCATCCTATGACCGGTTTCGGGGTTTCATCCCTCTTCAGCCAGGATAGCTTGATTCCAGTAGGACAGTGAGAGCAAGACCCATGTCTGGGCATACCTGGCGCACTTAGGGCGAGAAAGCAAAAGACACACAATTGATGGACGGAATGCAGAACAAATCAAAACATTCACCCCCAGTCAAGAGATCTGGGTTAAATCCATCATTCTTTTGCTCACCATGCCACCCCAGTTTAGACCTGGCCATAAGCAAATCAGTCTTGACCCTGTGCCTCATGGGAACAGTCCAGCCCGAACTGCCAAGCCAGGTCCTCCCTGGACCGGAAACAAGCATCCTATGACTGGTTTCGGGGTTTCATCCTTTTTCAGCCAGGATCGCTGGAGTCCAGTGGCACAGTGAGCCCAGGACCCACGTCTGGGCATACCTGGCACACATAGTGCGAGAAAGCAAAAGACACACAATTGATTAACGGAATGCAAAAAAAATCAAAACATTCACCCCCAGTCAAGAGATCTGGGTTAAATCCATCATTCTTTTGCTCACCATGCCACCCCAGTTTAGACCTGGCCATATGCAAATCAGTCCTGACCCTGTGCCTCATGGAAACAGGCCAGCCCAAACTGCCAAGCCAGGTCCTCCCTGGACCGGAAACAAGCATCCTAGGACCGGTTTCGGGTTTTCACCCCTCTTCAGCCAGGCCTGCTTGATTCCAGTGGCACAGTGAGCCCAGGACCCATGTCTGGGCATACCTGTCGCACTTAGGGCGAGAAAGCAAAAGACACACAATTGATGGACGGAATGCAGAACAAATCAAAACATTCACCCCCAGTCAAGAGCTCTGGGTTAAATTTATCATTATTTTGCTCACTATGCCACCCCAATTTAGACCTGGCCATATGCAAATCAGTCTTGACCCTGTGCCTCATGGAAACAGTCCAGCCCGAACTGCCAAGCCAGGTCCTCCCTGGACTGGAAACAAGCATTCTAGGACCGGTTTCGGAGTTTCACCCCTCTTCAGCCAGGATAGCTTGATTCCAGTGGGACAGTGAGAGCAGGACCCATGTCTGGGCATACCTGGCGCACATAGTGCAAGAAAGCAAAAGACACACAATTGATGGACGGAATGCAGAAAAAATCAAAACATTCACCCCCAGTCAAGAGATCTGGGTTAAATCCATCATTCTTTTGCTCACCATGCCACCCCAGTTTAGACCTGGCCATAGGCAAATCAGTCCTGACCCTGTGCCTCATGGGAACAGGCCAGCCCGAACTGCCACGCCAGGTCCTCCCTGGACCGGAAACAAGCATCCTAGGACCGGTTTCGGGTTTTCACCCCTCTTCAGCCAGGCTAGCTTGATTCCAGTGTCACAGTGAGCCCAGGACCCACGTCTGGGCATACCTGTCGCACTTAGGGCGAGAAAGCAAAAGACACACAATTGATGGACGGAATGCAGAACAAATTAAAACATTCACCCCCAGTCAAGAGATCTGGGTTAAACCCATCATTGTTTTGCTCACCGTGCCACCCCAGTTTAGACCTGGCCATATTCAAATCAGTCTTGACCCTGTGCCTAATGGGAACAGTCCATCCCGAACTGCCAAGCCAGATCCTCCCTGGACCGGAAACAAGCATTCTAGGACCGGTTTTGGGGTTTCACCCCTCTTCAACCAGGATAGCTTGATTCCAGTGACACATTGAGCCCAGAACCCACGTCTGGGCATACCTGGCGCACTTAGGGCGAGAAAGGAAAAGACACACAATTGATGGACGGAATGCAGAACAAATCAAAACATTCACCCCCAGTCAAGAGCTCTGGGTTAAATTTATCATTCTTTTGCTCACTATGCCACCCCAGTTTAGACCTGGCCATATGCAAATCAGTCTTGACCCTGTGCCTCATGGGAACAGTCCAGCCCGAACTGCCAAGCCAGGTCCTCCCTGGACCGGAAACAAGCATTCTAGAACCGGTTTCAGAGTTTCACCCCTCTTCAGCCAGGATAGCTTGATTCCAGTGGGACATTGAGATCAGGACCCATGTCTGGGCATACCTGGCGCACTTAGGGCGAGAAAGCAAAAGACACACAATTGATGGACGGAATGCAGAAAAAATCAAAACATTCACCCCCAGTCAAGAGATCTGGTTGAAATGCATCATTCTTTTGCTCACCATGCCACCCCAGTTTAGACCTGGCCATATGCAAATCAGTCCTGACCCTGTGCCTCATGGGAACAGGCCAGCCCGAACTGCCAAGCCAGGTCCTCCCTGGACCGGAAACAAGCATCCTAGGACCGGTTTTGGGTTTTCACCCCTCTTCAGCCAGGCTAGCTTGATTCCAGTGGCACAGTGAGCCCAGGACCCACGTCTGGGCATACCTGTCGCACCTAGGGCGAGAAAGCAAAAGACACACAATTGATGGAAGGAATGCAGAACAAATCAAAACATTCAACCCCAGTCAAGAGATCTGGGTTAAACCCATCATTGTTTTGCTCACCGTGCCACCCCAGTTTAGACCTGGCCATATGCAAATCAGTCTTGACCCTTTGCCTAATGGGAACAGTCCAGCCCGAACTGCCAAGCCAGATCCTCCCTGGACCGGAAACATGCATTCTAGGACCGGTTTTGGGGTTTCACCCCTCTTCAACCAGGATAGCTTGATTCCAGTGACACATTGAGCCCAGAACCCACGTCTGGGCATACCTGGCGCACTTAGGGCGAGAAAGCAAAAGACACACAATTGATGGACGGAATGCAGAACAAATCAAAACATTCACCCCCAGTCAAGAGCTCTGGGTTAAATGTATCATTCTTTTGCTCACTATGCCACCCCAGTTTAGACCTGGCCATATGCAAATCAGTCTTGACCCTGTGCCTCATGGGTACAGTCCAGCCCGAACTGCCAAGCCAGGTCCTCCCTATACTGGAAACAAGCATCCTAGGACCGGTTTCGGGATTTCACCCCGCTTCAGCCAGGATAGCTTGATTCCAGTGGCACAGTGAGCCCAGGACCCACATCTGGGCATACCCGGCGCACTTAGGACGAGAAAGCAAAAGGCACACAATTGATGGATGGAATGCAGAACAAATCAAAACATTCACCCCCAGTCAAGAGATCTGGGTTAAATCCATCATTCTTTTGTTCACCATGCCACCCCAGTTTAGACTTGGCCATATGCAAATCAGTCTTGACCCTGTGCCTCATGGGAACATTCCAGCCCGAACTGCCAAGCCAGGTCCTCCCTGGACCGGAAACAAGCATCCTAGGACCGGTTTCGGGGTTTCACCCCTCTTCAGCCAGGATAGCTTGATTCCAGTGGGACAGTGAGAGCAGGACCCATGTCTGGGCATACCTGGCGCACTTAGGGCGAGAAAGCAAAAGACACACAATTGATGGACGGAATGCAGACCAAATCAAAACATTCACCCCCAGTCAAGAGCTCTGGGTTACATTTATCATTCTTTTCCTCACTATGCCACCCCAGTTTAGACCTGGCCATATGCAAATCAGTCTTGACCCTGTGCCTCATGGGAACAGTCCAGCCCGAACTGCCAAGCCAGGTCCTCCCTGGACCGGAAAAAAGCATCCTATGACCGGTTTCGGGGTTTCATCCCTCTTCAGCCAAGATAGCTTGATTCCAGTAGGACAGTGAGAGCAAGACCCATGTCTGGGCATACCTGGCGCACTTAGGGCGAGAAAGCAAAAGACACACAATTGATGGACGGAATGCAGAACAAATCAAAACATTCACCCCCAGTCAAGAGATCTGGGTTAAATCCATCATTCTTTTGCTCACCATGCCACCCCAGTTTAGACCTGGCCATAAGCAAATCAGTCTTGACCCTGTGCCTCATGGGAACAGTCCAGCCCGAACTGCCAAGCCAGGTCCTCCCTGGACCGGAAACAAGCATCCTATGACTGGTTTCGGGGTTTCATCCTTTTTCAGCCAGGATCGCTGGAGTCCAGTGGCACAGTGAGCCCAGGACCCACGTCTGGGCATACCTGGCACACATAGTGCGAGAAAGCAAAAGACACACAATTGATGAACGGAATGAAAAAAAAATCAAAACATTCACCCCCAGTCAAGAGATCTGGGTTAAATCCATCATTCTTTTGCTCACCATGCCACCCCAGTTTAGACCTGGCCATATGCAAATCAGTCCTGACCCTGTGCCTCATGGAAACAGGCAAGCCCAAACTGCCAAGCCAGGTCCTCCCTGGACCGGAAATAAGCATCCTAGGACCGGTTTCGGGTTTTCACCCCTCTTCAGCCAGGCCTGCTTGATTCCAGTGGCACAGTGAGCCCAGGACCCACGTCTGGGCATACCTGTCGCACTTAGGGCGAGAAAGCAAAAGACACACAATTGATGGACGGAATGCAGAACAAATCAAAACATTCACCCCCAGTCAAGAGCTCTGGGTTAAATTTATCATTCTTTTGCTCACTATGCCACCCCAATTTAGACCTGGCCATATGCAAATCAGTCTTGACCCTGTGCCTCATGGGAACAGTCCATCCCGAACTGCCAAGCCAGGTCCTCCCTGGACTGGAAACAAGCATTCTAGGACCGGTTTCGGAGTTTTACCCCTCTTCAGCCAGGATAGCTTGATTCCAGTGGGACAGTGAGAGCAGGACCCATGTCTGGGCATACCTGGCGCACATAGTGCAAGAAAGCAAAAGACACACAATTGATGGACGGAATGCAGAAAAAATCAAAACATTCACCCCCAGTCAAGAGATCTGGGTTAAATCCATCATTCTTTTGCTCACCATGCCACCCCAGTTTAGACCTGGCCATATGCAAATCAGTCCTGACCCTGTGCCTCATGGGAACAGGCCAGCCCGAACTGCCACGCCAGGTCCTCCCTGGACCGGAAACAAGCATCCTAGGACCGGTTTCGGGTTTTCACCCCTCTTCAGCCAGGCTAGCTTGATTCCAGTGTCACAGTGAGCCCAGGACACACGTCTGGGCATACCTGTCGCACTTAGGGCGAGAAAGCAAAAGACACACAATTGATGGACGGAATGCAGAACAAATCAAAACATTCACCCCCAGTCAAGAGATCTGGGTTAAACCCATCATTGTTTTGCTCACCGTGCCACCCCAGTTTAGACCTGGCCATATGCAAATCAGTCTTGACCCTGTGCCTAATGGGAACAGTCCATCCCGAACTGCCAAGCCAGATCCTCCCTGGACCGGAAACAAGCATTCTAGGACTGGTTTTGGGGTTTCACCCCTCTTCAACCAGGATAGCTTGATTCCAGTGACACATTGAGCCCAGAACCCACGTCTGGGCATACCTGGCGCACTTAGGGCGAGAAAGCAAAAGACACACAATTGATGGACGGAATGCAGAACAAATCAAAACATTCACCCCCAGTCAAGAGCTCTGGGTTAAATTTATCATTCTTTTGCTCACTATGCCACCCCAGTTTAGACCTGGCCATATGCAAATCAGTCTTGACCCTGTGCCTCATGGGAACAGTCCAGCCCGAGCTGCCAAGCCAGGTCCTCCCTGTACTGGAAACAAGCATCCTAGGACCGGTTTCGGGATTTCAACCCGCTTCAGCCAGGATAGCTTGATTCCAGTGGCTCAGTGAGCCCAGGACCCACATCTGGGCATACCCGGCGCACTTAGGGCGAGAAAACAAAAGGCACACAAATGATGGATGGAATGCAGAACAAATCAAAACATTCACCCCCAGTCAAGAGATCTGGGTTAAATCCATCATTCTTTTGTTCACCATGCCACCCCAGTTTAGACCTGGCCATATGCAAATCAGTCTTGACCCTGTCCCTCATGGGAACATTCCAGCCCGAACTGCCAAGCTAGGTCCTCCCTGGACCGGAAACAAGGATCCTAGGACCGGTTTCGGTGTTTCAACCCTCTTCAGCCAGGATAGCTTGATTCCAGTGGGACAGTGAGAGCAGGACCCATGTCTGGGCATACCTGGCGCACTTAGGGCGAGAAAGCAAAAGACACACAATTGATGGACGGAATGCAGAACAAATCAAAACATTCACCCCCAGTCAAGAGCTCTGGGTTAAATTTATCATTCTTTTGCTCACTATGCCACCCCAATTTAGACCTGGCCATATGCAAATCAGTCTTGACCCTGTGCCTCATGGGAACAGTCCAGCCCGAACTGCCAAGCCAGGTCCTCCCTGGACTGGAAACAAGCATTCTAGGACCGGTTTCGGAGTTTCACCCCTCTTCAGCCAGGATAGCTTGATTCCAGTGGGACAGTGAGAGCAGGACCCATGTCTGGGCATACCTGGCGCACATAGTGCAAGAAAGCAAAAGACACACAATTGATGGACGGAATGCAGAAAAAATCAAAACATTCACCCCCAGTCAAGAGATCTGGGTTAAATCCATCATTCTTTTGCTCACCATGCCACCCCAGTTTAGACCTGGCCATATGCAAATCAGTCCTGACCCTGTGCCTCATGGGAACAGGCCAGCCCGAACTGCCACGCCAGGTCCTCCCTGGACCGGAAACAAGCATCCTAGGACCGGTTTCGGGTTTTCACCCCTCTTCAGCCAGGCTAGCTTGATTCCAGTGTCACAGTGAGCCCAGGACCCACGTCTGGGCATACCTGTCGCACTTAGGGCGAGAAAGCAAAAGACACACAATTGATGGACGGAATGCAGAACAAATCAAAACATTCACCCCCAGTCAAGAGATCTGGGTTAAACCCATCATTGTTTTGCTCACCGTGACACCCCAGTTTAGACCTGGCCATATGCAAATCAGTCTTGACCCTGTGCCTAATGGGAACAGTCCATCCCGAACTGCCAAGCCAGATCCTCCCTGGACCGGAAACAAGCATTCTAGGACCGGTTTTGGGGTTTCACCCCTCTTCAACCAGGATAGCTTGATTCCAGTGACACATTGAGCCCAGAACCCACGTCTGGGCATACCTGGCGCACTTAGGGCGAGAAAACAAAAGACACACAATTGATGGACGGAATGCAGAACAAATCAAAACATTCACCCCCAGTCAAGAGCTCTGGGTTAAATTTATCATTCTTTTGCTCACTATGCCACCCCAGTTTAGACCTGGCCATATGCAAATCAGTCTTGACCCTGTGCCTCATGGGAACAGTCCAGCCCGAGCTGCCAAGCCAGGTCCTCCCTGTACTGGAAACAAGCATCCTAGGACCGGTTTCGGGATTTCAACCCGCTTCAGCCAGGATAGCTTGATTCCAGTGGCACAGTGAGCCCAGGACCCACATCTGGGCATACCCGGCGCACTTAGGGCGAGAAAACAAAAGGCACACAATTGATGGATGGAATGCAGAACAAATCAAAACATTCACCCCCAGTCAAGAGATCTGGGTTAAATCCATCATTCTTTTGTTCACCATGCCACCCCAGTTTAGACCTGGCCATATGCAAATCAGTCTTGACCCTGTCCCAAATGGGAACATTCCAGCCCGAACTGCCAAGCTAGGTCCTCCCTGGACCGGAAACAAGGATCCTAGGACCGGTTTCGGGGTTTCAACCCTCTTCAGCCAGGATAGCTTGATTCCAGTGGGACAGTGAGAGCAGGACCCATGTCTGGGCATACCTGGCGCACTTAGGGCGAGAAAGCAAAAGACACACAATTGATGGACGGAATGCAGAACAAATCAAAACATTCACCCCCAGTCAAGAGCTCTGGGTTAAATTTATCATTCTTTTGCTCACTATGCCACCCCAGTTTAGACCTGGCCATATGCAAATCAGTCTTGACCCTGTGCCTCATGGGAACAGTCCAGCCCGAACTGCCAAGCCAGGTCCTCCCTGGACCGGAAAAAAGCATCCTATGACCGGTTTTGGGGTTTCATCCCTCTTCAGTCAGAATCGCTTGAGTCCAGTGGCACAGTGAGTCCAGGACCCACGTCTGGGCATACCTGTCGCACTTAGGGCGAGAAAGCAAAAGACACACAATTGATGGACGGAATGCAGAACAAATCAAAACATTCACCCCCCGTCAAGAGATCTGGGTTAAACCCATCATTGTTTTGCTCACCATGCCACCCCAGTTTAGACCTGGCCATATGCAAATCAGTCTTGACCCTGTGCCTCATGGGAACAGTCCAGCCCGAACTGCCAAGCCAGGTCCTCCCTGAACCGGAAACAAGCATTCTATGACTGGTTTCGGGGTTTCATCCTTTTTCAGCCAGGATCGCTTGTCGCTTGAGTCCAGTGGCACAGTGAACCCAGGACCCACGTCTGGGCATACCTGGCGCACTTAGGGCGAGAAAGCAAAAGACACACAATTGATGGACGGAATGCAGAACAAATCAAAACATTCACCCCCAGTCAAGAGCTCTGGGTTAAATTTATCATTCTTTTGCTCACTATGCCACCCCAGTTTAGACCTGGCCATATGCAAATCAGTCTTGACCATGTGCCTCATGGGAAAAGTCCAGCCCGAACTGCCAAGCCAGGTCCTCCCTGGACCGGAAACAAGCATCCTATGACTGGTTTCGGGGTTTCACCCCTCTTCAGCCAGGATAGCTTGATTCCAGTGGGACAGTGAGAGCAAGACCCATGTCTGGGCATACCTGGCGCACTTAGGGCGAGAAAGCAAAAGACACACAATTGATGGACGGAATGCAGAACAAATCAAAACATTCACCCCCAGTCAAGAGATCTGGGATAAATCCATCATTCTTTTGCTCACCATGCCACCCCAGTTTAGACCTGGCCATATGCAAATCAGTCCTGACCCTGTGCCTCATGGGAACAGGCCAGCCCGAACTGCCAAGCCGGGTCCTCCTTGGACCGGAAAAAAGCATCCTAGGACTGGTTTTGGGTTTTCACCCCTCTTCAGCCAGGCTAGCTTGATTCCAGTGGCACAGTGAGCCCAGGACCTACGTCTGGGCATACCTGGCGCACTTAGGGCGAGAAAGCAAAAGACACACAATTGATGGATGGAATGCAGAACAAATCAAAACATTCACCCCCAGTCAAGAGATCTGGGTTAAACCCATCATTGTTTTGCTCACTATGCCACCCCAGTTTAGACCTGGCTATATGCAAATCAGTCTTGACCCTGTGCCTCATGGGAACAGTCCAGCCGAACTGCCAAGCCAGGTCCTCCCTGGACCGGAAACAAGCATCCTAGGACTGGTTTCGGGGTTTCACCCCTCTTCAGCCAGGATAGCTTGATTCCAGTGGGACAGTGAGAGCAGAACCCATGTCTGGGCATACCTGGCGCACTGAGGGCGAGAAAACAAAAGACACACAATTGATGGACGGAATGCAGAACAAATCAAAACATTCACCCCCAGTCAACAGATCTGGGTTAAATCCATCATTCTTTTGTTCACCATGCCACCCCAGTTTAGACCTGGCCGTATGCAAATCAGTCTTGACCCTGTGCCTCATGGGAACAGTCCAGCCCGAAACTGCCAAGCCAGGTCCTCCCTGGACCGGAAACAAGCATCCTAGGACTGGTTTCGGGGTTATACCCCTCTTCAGCCAGGATAGCTTGATTCCAGTGGCACAGTGAGAGCAGGACCCATGTCTGGGCATACCTGGAGCACTTAGGGGAGAAAGCAAAAGACACACAATTGATGGACGGAATGCAGAACAAATCAAAACATTCACCCCCAGTCAAGAGATCTGGGTTAAATCCATCATTCTTTTGCTCACTATGCCACCCCAGTTTAGACCTGGCCATATGCAAATCAGTCTTGACCCTATGCCTCATGGGAACAGTCCAGCCCGAACTGCCAAGCCAGGTCCTCCCTGGACCGTAAAAAAGCATCCTATGACCGGTTTCGGGGTTTCATCCCTCTTCAGTCAGGATCGCTTGAGTCCAGTGGCACAGTAAGTCCAGGACCCACGTCTGGGCATACCTGTCGCACTTAGGGCGAGAAAGCAAAAGACACACAATTGATGGACGGAATGCAGAACAAATCAAAACATTCACCCCCAGTCAAGAGATCTGGGTTAAATCCATCATTCTTTTGCTCACTATGCCACCCCAGTTTAGACCTGGCCATATGCAAATCAGTCTTGACCCTGTGCCTCATGGGAACAGTCCAGCCCGAACTGCCAAGCCAGGTCCTCCCTGGACCGGAAACAAGCATTCTAGGACCGGTTTCAGAGTTTCACCCCTCTTCAGCCAGGATAGCTTGATTCCAGTGGGTCAGTGAGAGCAGGACCCATGTCTGGGCATACCTGGCGCACTTAGAGCGAGAAAGCAAAAGACACACAATTGATGGACGGAATGCAGAACAAATCAAAACATTCACCCCCAGTCAAGAGATCTGGGTTAAATCCATCATTCTTTTGCTCACCATGCCACCCCAGTTTAGACCTGGCCATATGCAAATCAGTCTTGACCCTGTGCCTCATGGGAAAAGTCCAGCCCGAACTGCCAAGCCAGGTCCTCCCTGGACCGGAATCAAGCATCCTATGACTGGTTTCGGGGTTTCACCCCTTTTCAGCCAGGATAGCTTGATTCCAGTGGGACAGTGAGAGCAGGACCCATGTCTGGGCATACCTGGATCACTTAGGGTGAGAAAGCAAAAGCCACACAATTGATGGACGGAATGCAGAACAAATCAAAACATTCACCCCCAGTCAAGAGATCTGGGTTAAACCCATCATTGTTTTGCTCACCATGCCACCCCAGTTTAGACCTGGCCATATGCAAATCAGTCTTGACCCTGTGCCTCATGGGAACAGTCCAGCCGAACTGCCAAGCCAGGTCCTCCCTGGACCGGAAACAAGCATCCTAAGACTGGTTTCGGGGTTTCACCCCTCTTCAGCCAGGATAGCTTGATTCCAGTGGCACAGTGAGCCCAAAACCCACGTCTGGGCATACCTGGCGCACTTAGGGCGAGAAAGCAAAAGACACACAATTGATGGACGGAATGCAGAACAAATCAAAACATTCACCCCCAGTCAAGAGATCTGGGTTAAATCCATCAATCTTTTGCTCACCATGCCACCCCAGTTTAGACCTGGCCATATGCAAATCAGTCTTGACCCTGTGCCTCATGGGAAAAGTCCAGCTCGAACTGCCAAGCCAGGTCCTCCCTGGACCGGAAACAAGCATCCTATGACTGGTTTCGGGGTTTCATCCTTTTTCAGCCAGGATCGCTTGAGTCCAGTGGCACAGTGAGCCCAGAACCCACGTCTTGGCATACCTGGCGCACATAGTGCGAGAAAGCAAAAGACACACAATTGATGGACGGAATGCAGAAAAAATCAAAACATTCACCCCCAGTCAAGAGATCTGGGTTAAATCCATCATTCTTTTGCTCACCATGCCACCCCAGTTTAGACCTGGCCATATGCAAATCAGTCCTGACCCTGTGCCTCATGGGAACAGGCCAGCCCGAACTGCCAAGCCAGGTCCTCCCTGTACTGGAAACAAGCATCCTAGGACCGGTTTCGGGATTTCACCCCTCTTCAGCCAGGATAGCTTGATTTCAGTGGCACAGTGAGTCCAGGACCCACATCTGGGCATACCCGGCGCACTTAGGGCGAGAAAGCAAAAGGCACACAATTGATGGATGGAACGAGGAACAAATCAAAACATTCACCCCCAGTCAAGAGATCTGGGTTAAATCCATCATTCTTTTGTTCACCATGCCACCCCAGTTGAGAACTGGCCATATGCAAATCAGTCTTGACCCTGTGCCTCATGGGAACATTCCAGCCCGAACTGCCAAGCCAGGTCCTCCCTGGACCGGAAACAAGCATCCTAGGACCGGTTTCGGGGTTTCACCCCTCTTCAGCCAGGATAGCTTGATTCCAGTGGGACAGTGAGAGCAGGACCCATTTCTGGGCATACCCGGCGCACTTAGGGCGAGAAAGCAAAAGACACACAATTGATGGACGGAATGCAGAACAAATCAAAACATTCACCCCCAGTCAAGAGATCTGGGATAAATCCATCATTCTTTTGCTCACCATGCCACCCCAGTTTAGACCTGGCCATATGCAAATCAGTCCTGGCCCTGTGCCTCATGGGAACAGGCCAGCCCGAACTGCCAAGCCAGGTCCTCCCTGGCCCGGAAACAAGCATCCTAGGACTGGTTTTGGGTTTTCACCCCTCTTCAGCCAGGCTAGCTTGATTACAGTGGCACAGTGAGCCCAGGACCTACGTCTGGGCATACCTGGCGCACTTAGGGCGAGAAAGCAAAAGACACACAGTTGATGGACGGAATGCAGAACAAATCAAAACATTCACCCCCAGTCAAGAGATCTGGGTTAAACCCATCATTGTTTTTCTCACCATGCCACCCCAGTTTAGACCTGGCCATATGCAAATCAGTCTTGACCCTGTGCCTCATGGGAACAGTCCAGCCGAACTGACAAGCCAGGTCCTCCCTGGAATGGAAACAAGCATCCTAGGACTGGTTTCAGGGTTTCACCCCTCTTCAACCAGAATAGCTTGATTCCAGTGGCACAGTGAGCCCAGAACCCACGTCTGGGCATACCTGGCGCACTTAGGGCGAGAAAGCAAAAGACAAACAATTAATGGACGGAATGCAGAACAAATGAAAACATTCACCCCCAGTCAAGAGATCTGGGTTAAACCCATCATTGTTTTGCTCACCATGCCACCCCAGTTTAGACCTGGCCATATGCAAATCAGTCTTGACCCTGTGCCTCATGGGAACAGTCCAGCCGAACTGACAAGCCAGGTCCTCCCTGGAATGGAAACAAGCATCCTAGGACTGGTTTCAGGGTTTCACCCCTCTTCAACCAGAATAGCTTGATTCCAGTGGCACAGTGAGCCCAGAACCCACGTCTGGGCATACCTGGCGCACTTAGGGCGAGAAAGCAAAAGACAAACAATTGATGGACGGACTGCAGAACAAATGAAAACATTCACCCCCAGTCAAGAGCTCTGGGTTAAATTTATCATTCTTTTGCTCACTATGCCACCCCAGTTTAGACCTGGCCATATGCAAATCAGTCTTGACCCTGTGCCTCATGGGAACAGTCCAGCCCGAACTGCCAAGCCAGGTCCTCCCTGTACTGCAAACAAGCATCCTAGGACCGGTTTCGGGATTTCACCCCTCTTCAGCCAGGATAGCTTGATTCCAGTGGCACAGTGAGCCCAGGACCCACGTCTGGGCATACCCGGCGCACTTAGGGCGAGAAAGCAAAAGGCACAATTGATGGATGGAATGCAGAACAAATCAAAACATTCACCCCCAGTCAAGAGATCTGGGTTAAATCCATCATTCTTTTGTTCACCATGCCACCCCAGTTTAGACCTGGCCATATGCAAATCAGTCTTGACCCTGTGCCTCATGGGAACATTCCAGCCCGAACTGCCAAGCCAGGTCCTCCCTCAACCGGAAACAAGCATCCTAGGACCGGTTTCGGGGTTTCACCCCTCTTCAGCCAGGATAGCTTGATTCCAGTGGGACAGTGAGAGCAGGACCCATGTCTGGGCATACCTGGCGCACTTAGGGCGAGAAAGCAAAAGACACACAATTGATGGACGGAATGCAGAACAAATCAAAACATTCACCCCCAGTCAAGAGATCTGGGTTAAATCCATCATTCTTTTGCTCACCATGCCACCCCAGTTTAGACCTGGCCATATGCAAATCAGTCTTGATCCTGTGCCTCATGGGAACAGTCCAGCCCGAACTGCCAAGCCAGGTCCTCCTTGGACCAGAAACAAGTATCCTATGACCGGTTTTGGGGTTTCTTCCCTCTTCAGCCAGGATCGCTTGAGTCCAGTGGCACAGTGAGCCTAGGACCCACGTCTGGGCATACCTGGCGCACTTAGGGCGAGAAAGCAAAAGACACACAATTGATGGACGGAATGCAGAACAAATTAAAACATTCACCCCCAGTCAAGAGATCTGGGTTAAACCCATCATTGTTTTGCTCACCATGCCACCCCAGTTTAGACCTGGCCATATGCAAATCAGTCTTGACCCTGTGCCTCATGGGAACAGTCCAGCCGAACTGCCAAGCCAGGTCCTTCCTGGACCGGAAACAAGCATCCTAGGACTGGTTTCGGGGTTGCACCCCTCTTCAGCCAGAATAGCTTGATTCCAGTGGCACAGTGAGCCCAGAACCCACGTCTGGGCATACATGGCGCACTTAGGGCGAGAAAGCAAAAGACACACAATTGATGGACGGAATGCAGAACAAATCAAAACATTCACCCCCAGTCAAGAGATCTGGGTTAAACCCATCATTGTTTTGCTCACCATGCCACCCCAGTTTAGACCTGGCCATATGCAAATCAGTCTTGACCCTGTGCCTCATGGGAACAGTCCAGCCCGAACTGCCAAGCCAGATCCTCCCTGGACCGGAAACAAGCATCCTAGGACCGGTTTCGGGGTTTCACCCCTCTTCAACCAGGATAGCTTGATTCCAGTGACACAGTGAGCCCAAAACCGACGTCTGGGCATACCTGGCGCACTTAGGGCGAGAAAGCAAAAGACACACAATTGATGGACGGAATGCAGAACAAATCAAAACATTCACCCCCAGTCAAGAGATCTGGGATAAATCCATCATTCTTTTGCTCACCATGCCACCCCAGTTTAGACCTGGCCATATGCAAATCAGTCCTGACCCTGTGCCTCATGGGAACAGGCCAGCCCGAACTGCCAAGCCAGGTCCTCCCTGGACCGGAAAAAAGCATCCTAGGACTGGTTTCGGGTTTTCACCCCTCTTCAGCCAGGCTAGCTTGATTCCAGTGGCACAGTGAGCCCGGACCTACGTCTGGGCATACCTGGCACACTTAGGGCGAGAAAGCAAAAGACACACAATTGATGGACGGAATGCAGAACAAATCAAAACATTCACCCCCAGTCAAGAGATCTGGGTTAAACCCATCATTGTTTTGCTCACTATGCCACCCCAGTTTAGTCCTGGCCATATGCAAATCAGTCTTGACCCTGTGCCTCATGGGAACAGTCCAGCCCGAAACTGCCAAGCCAGGTCCTCCCTGGACCGGAAACAAGCATCCTAGGACTGGTTTCGGGGTTATACCCCTCTTCAGCCAGGATAGCTTGATTCCAGTGGCACAGTGAGAGCAGGACCCATGTCTGGGCATACCTGGAGCACTTAGGGGAGAAAGCAAAAGACACACAATTGATGGACGGAATGCAGAACAAATCAAAACATTCACCCCCAGTCAAGAGATCTGGGTTAAATCCATCATTCTTTTGCTCACTATGCCACCCCTGTTTAGACCTGGCCATATGCAAATCAGTCTTGACCCTATGCCTGATGGGAACAGTCCAGCCCGAACTGCCAAGCCAGGTCCTCCCTGGACCGTAAAAAAGCATCCTATGACCGGTTTCGGGGTTTCATCCCTCTTCAGTCAGGATCGCTTGAGTCCAGTGGCACAGTAAGTCCAGGACCCACGTCTGGGCATACCTGTCGCACTTAGGGCGAGAAAGCAAAAGACACACAATTGATGGACGGAATGCAGAATAAATCAAAACATTCACCCCCAGTCAAGAGATCTGGGTTAAACCCATCATTGTTTTGCTCACCATGCCACCCCAGTTTAGACCTGGCCATATGCAAATCAGTCTTGACCCTGTGCCTCATGGGAACAGTCCTGCCCGAACTGCCAAGCCAGATCCTCCCTGGACCGGAAACAAGCATCCTAGGACCGGTTTCGGGGTTTCACCCCTCTTCAACCAGGATAGCTTGATTCCAGTGACACAGTGAGCCCAGAAACCACGTCTGGGCATACCTGGCGCACTTAGGGCGAGAAAGCAAAAGACACACAATTGATGGATGGAATGCAGAACAAATCAAAACATTCCCCCCAGTCAAGAGATCTGGGTTAAATCCATCATTCTTTTGTTCACCATGCCACCCCAGTTTAGACCTGGCCATATGCAAATCAGTTTTGACCCTGTGCCTCATGGGAACATTTCAGCCCGAACTGCCAAGCCAGGTCCTCCCTGGACCGGAAACAAGCATCCTAGGACCGGTTTCGGGGTTTCACCCCTCTTCAGCCAGGATAGCTTGATTCCAGTGGCACAGTGAGAGCAGGACCCATGTCTGGGCATACCTGGCACACTTAGGACGAGAAAGCAAAAGACACACAATTGATGGACGGAATGCAGAACAAATCAAAACATTCACCCCCAGTCAAGAGCTCTGGGTTAAATTTATCATTCTTTTGCTCACTATGCCACCCCAGTTTAGACCTGGCCATATGCAAATCAGTCTTGACCCTGTGCCTCATGGGAACAGTCCAGCCCGAACTGCCAAGCCAGGTCCTCCCTGGACCGGAAAAAAGCATCCTATGACCGGTTTCGGGGTTTCATCCCTCTTCAGTCAGGATCGCTTGAGTCCAGTGGCGCAGTGAGTCCAGGACCCACGTCTGGGCATACCTGTCGCACTTAGGGCGAGAAAGCAAAAGACACACAATTGATGGACGGAATGCAGAACAAATCAAAACATTCACCCCCAGTCAAGAGATCTGGGTTAAACCCATCATTGTTTTGCTCAACATGCCACCCCAGTTTAGACCTGGCCATATGCAAATCAGTATTGACCCTGTGCCTCATGGGAACAGTCCAGCCCGAACTGCCAAGCCAGATCCTCCCTGGACCGGAAACAAGCATCCTAGGACCGGTTTCAGAGTTTCACCCCTCTTCAGCCAGGATAGCTTGATTCCAGTGGGTCAGTGAGAGCAGGACCCATGTCTGGGCATACCTGGCGCACTTAGGGCGAGAAAGCAAAAGACACACAATTGATGGACGGAATGCAGAACAAATCAAAACATTCACCCCCAGTCAAGAGATCTGGGTTAAATCCATCATTCTTTTGCTCACCATGCCACCCCAGTTTAGACCTGGCCATATGCAAATCAGTCTTGACCCTGTGCCTCATGGGAAAAGTCCAGCCCGAACTGCCAAGCCAGGTCCTCCCTGGACCGGAATCAAGCATCCTATGACTGGTTTCGGGGTTTCACCCCTCTTCAGCCAGGATAGCTTGATTCTAGTGGGACAGTGAGAGCAGGACCCATGTCCGGGCATACCTGGATCACTTAGGGTGAGAAAGCAAAAGACACACAATTGATGGACGGAATGCAGAACAAATCAAAACATTCACCCCCAGTCAAGAGATCTGGGTTAAATCCATCATTCATTTGCCTATCATGCCACTTCAGTTTAGACCTGGCCATATGCAAATCAGTCTTGACCCTGTGCCTCATGGAAACAGTCCAGCCCGAACTGCCAAGCCAGGTCCTCCCTGGACAGGAAACAAGCATCCTAGGAAGGGTTTCGGGGTTTCACCCCTCTTCAGCCAGGATAGCTTGATTCCAGTGGCACAGTGAGCCCAGGACCCACATCTGGGCATACCTGGCGCACTTAGGGCGAGAAAGCAAAAGACACACAATTGATGGACAGAATGGAGAACAAATCAAAACTTTCACCCCCAGTCGAGAGATCTGGGTTAAATTTATCATTCTTTTGCTCATCATGCCACCCCAGTTTAGACCTGGCCATATGCAAATCAGTCTTGACCGTGTGCCTCATGGGAACAGTCCAGCCGAACTGCCAAGCCAGGTCCTCCCTGGACCGGAAACAAGCATCCTAGGACTGGTTTCGGGGTTTCACCCCTCTTCAGCCAGGATAGCTTGATTCCAGTGGCACAGTGAGCCCAGAACCCACGTCTGGGCATACCTGGCGCACTTAGGGCGAGAAAGCAAAAGACACACAATTGATGGATGGAATGCAGAACAAATCAAAACATTCACCCCCAGTCAAGAGATCCGGGTTAAACTCATCATTGTTTTGCTCACCATGCCACCCCAGTTTAGACCTGGCCATATGCAAATCAGTCTTGACCCTGTGCCTCATGGGAACAGTCCAGCCCGAACTGTCAAGCCAGGTCCTCCCTGGACCGGAAACAAGCATCCTAGGACCGGTTTCGGGGTTTCACCCCTCTTCAGCCAGGATAGCTTGATTCCAGTGGGACAGTGAGAGCAGGACCCATGTCTGGGCATACTTGGCGCACTTAGGGCGAAAAAGCAAAAGACACACAATTGATGGACGGAATGCAGAACAAATCAAAACATTCACCCCCAGTCGAGAGATCTGGGTTAAATTTATCATTCTTTTGCTCATCATGCCACCCCAGTTTAGACCTGGCCATATGCAAATCAGTCTTGACCGTGTGCCTCATGGGAACAGTCCAGCCGAACTGCCAAGCCAGGTCCTCCCTGGACCGGAAACAAGCATCCTAGGACTGGTTTCGGGTTTTCACCCCTCTTCAGCCAGGCTAGCTTGATTCCAGTGGCACAGTGAGCCCAGAACCCACGTCTGGGCATACCTGGCGCACTTAGGGCGAGAAAGCAAAAGACAAACAATTGATGGACGGACTGCAGAACAAATGAAAACATTCACCCCCAGTCAAGAGCTCTGGGTTAAATTTATCATTCTTTTGCTCACTATGCCACCCCAGTTTAGACCTGGCCATATGCAAATCAGTCTTGACCCTGTGCCTCATGGGAACAGTCCAGTTCGAACTGCCAAGCCAGGTCCTCCCTGTACTGCAAACAAGCATCCTAGGACCGGTTTCGGGATTTCACCCCTCTTCAGCCAGGATAGCTTGATTCCAGTGGCACAGTGAGCCCAGGACCCACGTCTGGGCATACCCGGCGCACTTAGGGCGAGAAAGCAAAAGGCACAATTGATGGATGGAATGCAGAACAAATCAAAACATTCACCCCCAGTCAAGAGATCTGGGTTAAATCCATCATTCTTTTGTTCACCATGCCACCCCAGTTTAGACCTGGCCATTTGCAAATCAGTCTTGACCCTGTGCCTCATGGGAACATTCCAGCCCGAACTGCCAAGCCAGGTCCTCCCTCGACCGGAAACAAGCATCCTAGGACCGGTTTCGGGGTTTCACCCCTCTTCAGCCAGGATAGCTTGATTCCAGTGGGACAGTGAGAGCAGGACCCATGTCTGGGCATACCTGGCGCACTTAGGGCGAGAAAGCAAAAGACACACAATTGATGGACGGAATGCAGAACAAATCAAAACATTCACCCCCAGTCAAGAGATCTGGGTTAAATCCATCATTCTTTTGCTCACCATGCCACCCCAGTTTAGACCTGGCCATATGCAAATCAGTCTTGATCCTGTGCCTCATGGGAACAGTCCAGCCCGAACTGCCAAGCCAGGTCCTCCTTGGACCAGAAACAAGTATCCTATGACCGGTTTTGGGGTTTCTTCCCTCTTCAGCCAGGATCGCTTGAGTCCAGTGGCACAGTGAGCCTAGGACCCAAGTCTGGGCATACCTGGCGCACTTAGGGCGAGAAAGCAAAAGACACACAATTGATGGACGGAATGCAGAACAAATTAAAACATTCACCCCCAGTCAAGAGATCTGGGTTAAACCCATCATTGTTTTGCTCACCATGCCACCCCAGTTTAGACCTGGCCATATGCAAATCAGTCTTGACCCTGTGCCTCATGGGAACAGTCCAGCCGAACTGCCAAGCCAGGTCCTTCCTGGACCGGAAACAAGCATCCTAGGACTGGTTTCGGGGTTGCACCCCTCTTCAGCCAGAATAGCTTGATTCCAGTGGCACAGTGAGCCCAGAACCCACGTCTGGGCATACATGGCGCACTTAGGGCGAGAAAGCAAAAGACACACAATTGATGGACGGAATGCAGAACAAATCAAAACATTCACCCCCAGTCAAGAGATCTGGGTTAAACCCATCATTGTTTTGCTCACCATGCCACCCCAGTTTAGACCTGGCCATATGCAAATCAGTCTTGACCCTGTGCCTCATGGGAACAGTCCAGCCCGAACTGCCAAGCCAGATCCTCCCTGGACCGGAAACAAGCATCCTAGGACCGGTTTCGGGGTTTCACCCCTCTTCAACCAGGATAGCTTGATTCCAGTGACACAGTGAGCCCAAAACCGACGTCTGGGCATACCTGGCGCACTTAGGGCGAGAAAGCAAAAGACACACAATTGATGGACGGAATGCAGAACAAATCAAAACATTCACCCCCAGTCAAGAGATCTGGGATAAATCCATCATTCTTTTGCTCACCATGCCACCCCAGTTTAGACCTGGCCATATGCAAATCAGTCCTGACCCTGTGCCTCATGGGAACAGGCCAGCCCGAACTGCCAAGCCAGGTCCTCCCTGGACCGGAAAAAAGCATCCTAGGACTGGTTTCGGGTTTTCACCCCTCTTCATCCAGGCTAGCTTGATTCCAGTGGCACAGTGAGCCCGGACCTACGTCTGGGCATACCTGGCACACTTAGGGCGAGAAAGCAAAAGACACACAATTGATGGACGGAATGCAGAACAAATCAAAACATTCACCCCCAGTCAAGAGATCTGGGTTAAACCCATCATTGTTTTGCTCACTATGCCACCCCAGTTTAGACCTGGCCATATGCAAATCAGTCTTGACCCTGTGCCTCATGGGAACAGTCCAGCCCGAAACTGCCAAGCCAGGTCCTCCCTGGACCGGAAACAAGCATCCTAGGACTGGTTTCGGGGTTATACCCCTCTTCAGCCAGGATAGCTTGATTCCAGTGGCACAGTGAGAGCAGGACCCATGTCTGGGCATACCTGGAGCACTTAGGGGAGAAAGCAAAAGACACACAATTGATGGACGGAATGCAGAACAAATCAAAACATTCACCCCCAGTCAAGAGATCTGGGTTAAATCCATCATTCTTTTGCTCACTATGCCACCCCTGTTTAGACCTGGCCATATGCAAATCAGTCTTGACCCTATGCCTGATGGGAACAGTCCAGCCCGAACTGCCAAGCCAGGTCCTCCCTGGACCGTAAAAAAGCATCCTATGACCGGTTTCGGGGTTTCATCCCTCTTCAGTCAGGATCGCTTGAGTCCAGTGGCACAGTAAGTCCAGGACCCACGTCTCGGCATACCTGTCGCACTTAGGGCGTGAAAGCAAAAGACACACAATTGATGGACGGAATGCAGAATAAATCAAAACATTCACCCCCAGTCAAGAGATCTGGGTTAAACCCATCATTGTTTTGCTCACTATGCCACCCCAGTTTAGACCTGGCCATATGCAAATCAGTCTTGACCCTGTGCCTCATGGGAACAGTCCTGCCCGAACTGCCAAGCCAGATCCTCCCTGGACCGGAAACAAGCATCCTAGGACCGGTTTCGGGGTTTCACCCCTCTTCAACCAGGATAGCTTGATTCCAGTGACACAGTGAGCCCAGAAACCACGTCTGGGCATACCTGGCGCACTTAGGGCGAGAAAGCAAAAGACACACAATTGATGGATGGAATGCAGAACAAATCAAAACATTCCCCCCAGTCAAGAGATCTGGGTTAAATCCATCATTCTTTTGTTCACCATGCCACCCCAGTTTAGACCTGGCCATATGCAAATCAGTTTTGACCCTGTGCCTCATGGGAACATTTCAGCCCGAACTGCCAAGCCAGGTCCTCCCTGGACCGGAAACAAGCATCCTAGGACCGGTTTCGGGGTTTCACCCCTCTTCAGCCAGGATAGCTTGATTCCAGTGGCACAGTGAGAGCAGGACCCATGTCTGGGCATACCTGGCACACTTAGGACGAGAAAGCAAAAGACACACAATTGATGGACGGAATGCAGAACAAATCAAAACATTCACCCCCAGTCAAGAGCTCTGGGTTAAATTTATCATTCTTTTGCTCACTATGCCACCCCAGTTTAGACCTGGCCATATGCAAATCAGTCTTGACCCTGTGCCTCATGGGAACAGTCCAGTCCGAACTGCCAAGCCAGGTCCTCCCTGGACCGGAAAAAAGCATCCTATGACCGGTTTCGGGGTTTCATCCCTCTTCAGTCAGGATCGCTTGAGTCCAGTGGCACAGTGAGTCCAGGACCCACGTCTGGGCATACCTGTCGCACTTAGGGCGAGAAAGCAAAAGACACACAATTGATTGACGGAATGCAGAACAAATCCAAACATTCACCCCCAGTCAAGAGATCTGGGTTAAACCCATCATTGTTTTGCTCAACATGCCACCCCAGTTTAGACCTGGCCATATGCAAATCAGTATTGACCCTGTGCCTCATGGGAACAGTCCAGCCCGAACTGCCAAGCCAGATCCTCCCTGGACCGGAAACAAGCATCCTAGGACCGGTTTCAGAGTTTCACCCCTCTTCAGCCAGGATAGCTTGATTCCAGTGGGTCAGTGAGAGCAGGACCCATGTCTGGGCATACCTGGCGCACTTAGGGCGAGAAAGCAAAAGACACACAATTGATGGACGGAATGCAGAACAAATCAAAACATTCACCCCCAGTCAAGAGATCTGGGTTAAATCCATCATTCTTTTGCTCACCATGCCACCCCAGTTTAGACCTGGCCATATGCAAATCAGTCTTGACCCTGTGCCTCATGGGAAAAGTCCAGCCCGAACTGCCAAGCCAGGTCCTCCCTGGACCGGAATCAAGCATCCTATGACTGGTTTCGGGGTTTCACCCCTCTTCAGCCAGGATAGCTTGATTCCAGTGGGACAGTGAGAGCAGGACCCATGTCCGGGCATACCTGGATCACTTAGGGTGAGAAAGCAAAAGACACACAATTGATGGACGGAATGCAGAACAAATCAAAACATTCACCCCCAGTCAAGAGATCTGGGTTAAACCCATCATTGTTTTGCTCACCATGCCACCCCAGTTTAGACCTGGCCATATGCAAATCAGTCTTGACCCTGTGCCTCATGGGAACAGTCCAGCCGAACTGCCAAGCCAGGTCCTCCCTGGACCGGAAACAAGCATCCTAGGACTGGTTTCGGGGTTTCACCCCTCTTCAGCCAGGATAGCTTGATTCCAGTGGCACAGTGAGCCCAAAACCCATGTCTGGGCATACCTGGCGCACTTAGGGCAAGAAAGCAAAAGACACACAATTGATGGACGGAATGCAGAACAAATCAAAACATTCACCCCCAGTCAAGAGATCTGGGTTAAATCCATCATTCTTTTGCTCACCATGCCACCCCAGT
Source organism: Triturus cristatus (assembly GCF_964204655.1). Taxonomy (NCBI): domain Eukaryota; kingdom Metazoa; phylum Chordata; class Amphibia; order Caudata; family Salamandridae; genus Triturus; species Triturus cristatus. The sequence goes on from NC_140579.1 coordinate 1,315,205,136, forward strand.
TTAGACCTGGCCATATGCAAATCAGTCCTAACCCTGTGCCGCATGGGAACAGGCCAGCCCGAACTGCCAAGCCAGGTCCTCCCTGTACTGGAAACAAGCATCCTAGGACCGGTTTCGGGATTTCACCCCTCTTCAGCCAGGATAGCTTGATTTCAGTGGCACAGTGAGTCCAGGACCCACATCTGGGCATACCCGGCGCACTTAGGGCGAGAAAGCAAAAGGCACACAATTGATGGATGGAATGCAGAACAAATCAAAACATTCACCCCCAGTCAAGAGATCTGGGTTAAATCCATCATTCTTTTGTTCACCATGCCACCCCAGTTTAGACCTGGCCATATGCAAATCAGTCTTGACCCTGTGCCTCATGGGAACATTCCAGCCCGAACTGCCAAGCCAGGTCCTCCCTGGACCGGAAACAAGCATCCTAGGACCGGTTTCGGGGTTTCACCCCTCTTCAGCCAGGATAGCTTGATTCCAGTGGGACAGTGAGAGCAGGACCCATGTCTGGGCATACCCGGCGCACTTAGGGCGAGAAAGCAAAAGACACACAATTGATGGACGGAATGCAGAACAAATCAAAACATTCACCCCCAGTCAAGAGATCTGGGTTAAACCCATCATTGTTTTGCTCACCATGCCACCCCAGTTTAGACCTGGCCATATGCAAATCAGTCTTGACCCTGTGCCTCATGGGAACAGTCCAGCCGAACTGACAAGCCAGGTCCTCCCTGGACCGGAAACAAGCATCCTAGGACTGGTTTCAGGGTTTCACCCCTGTTCAACCAGAATAGCTTGATTCCAGTGGCACAGTGAGCCCAGAACCCACGTCTGGGCATACCTGGCGCACTTAGGGCGAGAAAGCAAAAGACAAACAATTAATGGACGGAATGCAGAACAAATGAAAACATTCACCCCCAGTCAAGAGATCTGGGTTAAACCCATCATTGTTTTGCTCACCATGCCACCCCAGTTTAGACCTGGTCATATCCAAATCAGTCTTGACACTGTGCCTCATGGGAACAGTCCAGCCCGAACTGCCAAGCCAGGTCCTCCCTGTACTGGAAACAAGCATCCGAGGACCGGTTTCGGGATTTCACCCCTCTTCAGCCAGGATAGCTTGATTCCAGTGGCACAGTGAGCCCAGGACCCACGTCTGGGCATACCCGGCGCACTTAGGGCGAGAAAGCAAAAGGCACACAATTGATGGATGGAATGCAGAACAAATCAAAACATTCACCCCCAGTCAAGAGATCTGGGTTAAATCCATCATTCTTTTGTTCACCATGCCACCCCAGTTTAGACCTGGCCATATGCAAATCAGTCTTGACCCTGTGCCTCATGGGAACATTCCAGCCCGAACTGCCAAGCCAGGTCCTCCCTCGACCGGAAACAAGCATCCTAGGACCGGTTTCGGGGTTTCACCCCTCTTCAGCCAGGATAGCTTGATTCCAGTGGGACAGTGAGAACAGGACCCATGTCTGGGCATACCTGGCGCACTTAGGGCGAGAAAGCAAAAGACACACAATTGATGGACTGAATGCAGAACAAATCAAAACATTCACCCCCAGTCAAGAGATCTGGGTTAAATCCATCATTCTTTTGCTCACCATGCCACCCCAGTTTAGACCTGGCCATATGCAAATCAGTCTTGATCCTGTGCCTCATGGGAACAGTCCAGCCCGAACTGCCAAGCCAGGTCCTCCTTGGACCAGAAACAAGCATCCTATGACCGGTTTTGGGGTTTCTTCCCTCTTCAGCCAGGATCGCTTGAGTCCAGTGGCACAGTGAGCCTAGGACCCACGTCTGGGCATACCTGGCGCACTTAGGGAGAGAAAGCAAAAGACACACAATTGATGGACGGAATTCAGAACAAATTAAAACATTCACCCCCAGTCAAGAGATCTGGGTTAAACCCATCATTGTTTTGCTCACCATGCCACCCCAGTTTAGACCTGGCCATATGCAAATCAGTCTTGACCCTGTGCCTCATGGGAACAGTCCAGCCGAACTGCCAAGCCAGGTCCTCCCTGGACCGGAAACAAGCATCCTAGGACTGGTTTCGGGGTTTCACCCCTCTTCAGCCAGAATAGCTTGATTCCAGTGGCACAGTGAGCCCAGATCCCACGTCTGGGCATACCTGGCGCACTTAGGGCGAGAAAGCAAAAGACACACAATTGATGGACGGAATGCAGAACAAATCAAAACATTCACCCCCAGTCAAGAGATCTGGGTTAAACCCATCATTGTTTTGCTCACCATGCCACCCTAGTTTAGACCTGGCCATATGCAAATCAGTCTTGACCCTGTGCCTCATGGGAACAGTCCAGCCCGAACTGCCAAGCCAGGTCCTCCCTGGACCGGAAACAAGCATCCTAGGATGGGTTTCGGGGTTTCACCCCTCTTCAGCCAGGATAGCTTGATTCCAGTGGCACAGTGAGCCCAGGACCCACGTCTGGGCATACCTGGCGCACTTAGGGCGAGAAAGCAAAAGACACACAATTGATGGACGGAATGGAGAACAAATCAAAACATTCACTCCCAGTCAAGAGATCTGGGTTAAATCCATCATTCTTTTGCTCACCATGCCACCCCAGTTTAGACCTGGCCATATGCAAATCAGTCTTGACCCTGTGCCTCATGGGAACAGTCCAGCCCGAACTGCCAAGCCAGGTCCTCCCTGGACCAGAAACAAGCATCCTAGGACCGGTTTCAGGGTTTCACCCCTCTTCAGCCAGGATAGCTTGATTCCAGTGGCACAGTGAGCCCAGGACCCACGTCTGGGCATACCTGGCGCACTTAGGGTGAGAAAGCAAAAGACACACAATTGATGGACGGAATGCAGAACAAATCAAAACATTCACCCCCCGTCAAGAGATCTGGTTTAAATCCATCATTCTTTTGCTCACCATGGCACTCCAGTTTAGACCTGGCCATATACAAATCAGTCTTGACCCTGTACCTCATGGAAACAGTCCAGCCCAAACTACCAAGCCAGGTCCTCCCTGGCCCGGAAACAAGCATCCTAGGAGGGTTTTCGGGGTTTTACCCCTCTTCAGCCAGGATAGCTTGATTCCAGTGGCACAGTGAGCCCAGGACCCACATCTGGGCATACCTGGCGCACTTAGGGCGAGAAAGCAAAAGATACACAATTGATGGACGGAATGCAGAACAAATCAAAACATTCACCCCCAGTCAAGAGATCTGGGTCAAATCCATCATTCTTTTGTTCACCATGCCACCCCGGTTTAGACCTGGCCATAGGCAAATCACTCTTGACCCTGTGCCTCATGGGGACAGTCCAGCCCGAACTGCCAAGCCAGGTCCTCCCTGGACCGGAAACATGCATCCTAGAACCGGTTTCGGGGTTTCACCCCTCTTCAGCCAGGATAGCTGATTCCAGGGGTATAGTGAGCCCAGGACCCACATCTGGGCATAACTGGCGCACTTAGGGCGAGAAAGCAAAAGACACACAATTGATGGATGGAATGCAAAACAAATCAAAACATTCACCCCCAGTCACGAGATCTGGGTTAAATCCATCATTCTTTTGCTCACCATGCCACCCCAGTTTAGACCTGGCCTTATGCAAATCAGTCTTGACCCTGTGCCTCATGGGAACAGTCCAGCCCGAACTGCCAAGCCAGATCCTCCCTGGACCGGAAACAAGCATCCTAGGAGCGGTTTCAGGGTTTCACCCTTCTTCAGCCAGGATAGCTTGATTCCAGTGGGACAGTGGGAGCAGGACCCATGTCTGGGCATACCTGGCGCACTTAGGGCGAGAAAGCAAAAGACACACAATTTATGGATGGAATGCAGAACAAATCAAAACATTCACCCCCAGTCAAGAGATCTGGGTTAAATCCATGATTCTTTTGCTCACCATGCCACCCCAGTTTAGACCTGGCCATATGCAAATCGCTCTTGACCCTGTGCCTCATGGGAACAATCCAGCCCGAACTGCCAAGCCAGGTCCTCCCTGGACCGGAAGCAAGCATCCTATGACGGGTTTCAGGGTTTCATCCCTCTTCAGCCAGGATTGCTTGAGTCCAGTGGCACAGTGAGCCCAGGACCCACGTCTGGGCATACCTGGCGCACATAGTGCGAGAAAGCAAAAGACACACAATTGATAGACGGAATGCAGAAAAAATCAAAACATTCACCCCCAGTCACGAGATCTGGGTTAAATCCATCATTCTTTTGCTCATCATGCCACCCAGTTTAAACCTGGCCATAGTCAAATCAGTCTTGACCCTGTGCCTCATGGGAACAGTCCAGCCCGAACTGCCAAGCCAGGTCCTCCCTGGACCGGAAACAAGCATCCTAGGACCGGTTTCGGGGTTTCACCCCTCTTCAGCCAGAATAGCTTGATTCCAGTGGGACAGTGAGAGCAGGACCCATGTCTGGGCATACCTGGCGCACTTAGGGCGAGAAAGCAAAAGACACACAATTGATGGACGGAATGCAGAACAAATCAAAACATTCACCCCCCAGTCAAGAGATCTGGGTTAAATCCATCATTCTTTTGCTCACCATGCCACTCCAGTTTAGACCTGGCCATATGCAAATCAGTCCTGACCCTGTGCCTCATGGGAACAGGCCAGCCCGAACTGCCAAGCCAGGTCCTCCCTGGACCTGAAAACAGCATCCTAGGACCGGTTTCGGGTTTTCACCCCTGTTCAGCCAGGCTTGCTTGATTCCAGTGGCACAGTGAGCCCAGAACCCACGTCTGGGCATACCTGTCGCACTTAGGGCGAGAAAGCAAAAGACACACAATTGATGGACGGAATGCAGAACAAATCAAAACATTCACCCCCAGTCAAGAGATCTGGGTTAAATCCATCATTCATTTGCCTATCATGCCACTTCAGTTTAGACCTGGCCATATGCAAATCAGTCTTGACCCTGTGCCTCATGGAAACAGTCCAGCCCGAACTGCCAAGCCAGGTCCTCCCTGGACAGGAAACAAGCATCCTAGGAAGGGTTTCGGGGTTTCACCCCTCTTCAGCCAGGATAGCTTGATTCCAGTGGCACAGTGAGCCCAGGACCCACATCTGGGCATACCTGGCGCACTTAGGGCGAGAAAGCAAAAGACACACAATTGATGGACAGAATGGAGAACAAATCAAAACTTTCACCCCCAGTCGAGAGATCTGGGTTAAATTTATCATTCTTTTGCTCATCATGCCACCCCAGTTTAGACCTGGCCATATGCAAATCAGTCTTGACCGTGTGCCTCATGGGAACAGTCCAGCCGAACTGCCAAGCCAGGTCCTCCCTGGACCGGAAACAAGCATCCTAGGACTGGTTTCGGGGTTTCACCCCTCTTCAGCCAGGATAGCTTGATTCCAGTGGCACAGTGAGCCCAGAACCCACGTCTGGGCATACCTGGAGCACTTAGGGCGAGAAAGCAAAAGACACACAATTGATGGATGGAATGCAGAACAAATCAAAACATTCACCCCCAGTCAAGAGATCCGGGTTAAACCCATCATTGTTTTGCTCACCATGCCACCCCAGTTTAGACCTGGCCATATGCAAATCAGTCTTGACCCTGTGCCTCATGGGAACAGTCCAGCCCGAACTGTCAAGCCAGGTCCTCCCTGGACCGGAAACAAGCATCCTAGGACCGGTTTCGGGGTTTCACCCCTCTTCAGCCAGGATAGCTTGATTCCAGTGGGACAGTGAGAGCAGGACCCATGTCTGGGCATACTTGGCGCACTTAGGGCGAAAAAGCAAAAGACACACAATTGATGGACGGAATGCAGAACAAATCAAAACATTCACCCCCAGTCGAGAGATCTGGGTTAAATTTATCATTCTTTTGCTCATCATGCCACCCCAGTTTAGACCTGGCCATATGCAAATCAGTCTTGACCGTGTGCCTCATGGGAACAGTCCAGCCGAACTGCCAAGCCAGGTCCTCCCTGGACCGGAAACAAGCATCCTAGGACTGGTTTCGGGTTTTCACCCCTCTTCAGCCAGGCTAGCTTGATTCCAGTGGCACAGTGAGCCCAGAACCCACGTCTGGGCATACCTGGCGCACTTAGGGCGAGAAAGCAAAAGACAAACAATTGATGGACGGACTGCAGAACAAATGAAAACATTCACCCCCAGTCAAGAGCTCTGGGTTAAATTTATCATTCTTTTGCTCACTATGCCACCCCAGTTTAGACCTGTCCATATGCAAATCAGTCTTGACCCTGTACCTCATGGGAACAGTCCAGCCCGAACTGCCAAGCCAGGTCCTCCCTGTACTGGAAACAAGCATCCTAGGACCGGTTTCGGGATTTCACCCCTCTTCAGCCAGGATAGCTTGATTCCAGCGGCACAGTGAGCCCAGGACCCACTTCTGGGCATACCCGGCGCACTTAGGGCGAGAAAGCAAAAGGCACACAATTGATGGATGGAATGCAGAACAAATCAAAACATTCACCCCCAGTCAAGAGATCTGGGTTAAATCCATCATTCTTTTGTTCACCATGCCACCCCAGTTTAGACCTGGCCATATGCAAATCAGTCTTGACCCTGTGCCTCATGGGAACAGTCCAGCCCGTACTGCCAAGCCAGGTCCTCCCTCGACCGGAAACAAGCATCCTAGGACCGGTTTCGGGGTTTCACCCCTCTTCAGCCAGGATAGCTTGATTCCAGTGGGACAGTGAGAGCAGGACTCATGTCTAAGGGTGGGCGTAGTTCGCGAAGTAGCACTTCGCGAAGCTACGCAAAGTGAAGTTCGCACTCCGCGAGCTACGCGTAGCACTTCGCGAACTGCGAAGTAACATGTTCGCACTGTGCAAGATGTTGTTTTCAATGATTGCACAGTGCGGACAAGCAACCGGCACTGTGCAATCATTGAAAATGGCATCTTGCACAGTGCGAGCTGTAGTTTTCTGCTGCTCGAGTAGATTTTTACTCGAGCTGCAGCTTTCTCAACGCGAACTGGTAGTTTCTCATCGCGAGCGGTCGCGAGCATACGCGACCCCTCGCAATGAGAAACCTGACCTTCTCGCGTTGGGAATCTCGCCGGGAGGTTTATTTTCCATGCTCGCGATCGCGAACAAGGAAAAAGTCTCGCCAGGATGTCATTTTGCTTGCTCGCGGTCGCCAACTTGACGTTGAGGACCGCGAGCAAGCAAAAAATGACCGCAGCACTACGCAACACTACGCTACGCGTGTTCGCACTGTGCTACGTGCAGTTCGCGTAGTGCGAAGTAGCGCGAACTTCGCAAACTACGCGAGCGTAGCGTAGTGCTTCGCCCAGGCCTACTCATGTCTGGGCATACCTGGCGCACTTAGGGCGAGAAAGCAAAAGACACACAATTGATGGACGGAATGCAGAACAAATCAAAACATTCACCCCCAGTCAAGAGATCTGGGTTAAATCCATCATTCTTTTGCTCACCATGCCACCCCAGTTTAGACCTGGCCATATGCAAATCAGTCTTGATCCTGTGCCTCATGAGAACAGTCCAGCCCGAACTGCCAAGCCAGATCCTCCTTGGACCAGAAACAAGCATCCTATGACCGGTTTTGGGGTTTCTTCCCTCTTCAGCCAGGATCGCTTGAGTCCAGTGGCACAGTGAGCCTAGGACCCGCGTCTGGGCATACCTGGCGCACTTAGGGCGAGAAAGAAAAAGACACACAATTGATGGACGGAATGCAGAACAAATCAAAACATTCACCCCCAGTCAAGAGATCTGGGTTAAACCCATCATTGTTTTGCTCACCATGCCACCCCAGTTTAGACCTGGCCATATGCAAATCAGTCTTGACCCTGTGCCTCATGGGAACAGTCCAGCCGAACTGCCAAGCCAGGTCCTCCCTGGACCGGAAACAAGCATCCTAGGACTGGTTTCGGGGTTTCACCCCTCTTCAGCCAGGATAGCTTGATTCCAGTGGAACAGTGAGCCCAGAACCCACGTCTGGGCATACCTGGCGCACTTAGGGCGAGAAAGCAAAAGACACACAATTGATGGACGGAATGCAGAACAAATCAAAACATTCACCCCCAGTCAAGAGATCTAGGTTAAACCCATCATTGTTTTGCTCACCATGCCACCCCAGTTTAGACCTGGCCATATGCAAATCAGTCTTGACCCTGTGCCTCATGGGAACAGTCCAGCCCGAACTGCCAAGCCAGGTCCTCCCTGGACCGGAAACAAGCATCCTAGGATGGGTTTCGGGGTTTCACCCCTCTTCAGCCAGGATAGCTTGATTCCAGTGGCACAGTGAGCCCAGGACCCACGTCTGGGCATACCTGGCGCACTTAGGGCGAGAAAGCAAAAGACACACAATTGATGGACGTAATGGAGAACAAATCAAAACATTCACTCCCAGTCAAGAGATCTGGGTTAAATCCATCATTCTTTTTCTCACCATGCCACCCCTGTTTAGACCAGGCCATATGCAAATCAGTCTTGACCCTGTGCCTCATGGGAACAGTCCAGCCCAAACTGCCAAGCCAGGTCCTCCCTGGCCCGGAAACAAGCATCCTAGGAGGGTTTTCGGGGTTTTACCCCTCTTCAGCCAGGATAGCTTGATTCCAGTGGCACAGTGAGCCCAGGACCCACATCTGGGCATACCTGGCGCACTTAGGGCGAGAAAGCAAACGACACACAATTGATGGACGGAATGCAGAACAAATCAAAACATTCAACCCCAGTCAAGAGATCTGGGTCAAATCCATCATTCTTTTGTTCACCATGCCACCCCGGTTTAGACCTGGCCATAGGCAAATCACTCTTGACCCTGTGCCTCATGGGGACAGTCCAGCCCGAACTGCCAAGCCAGGTCCTCCCTGGACCGGAAACATGCATCCTAGAACCGGTTTCGGGGTTTCACCCCTCTTCAGCCAGGATAGCTGATTCCAGGGGCATAGTGAGCCCAGGACCCACATCTGGGCATAACTGGCGCACTTAGGGCGAGAAAGCAAAAGACACACAATTTATGGATGGAATGCAAAACAAATCAAAACATTCACCCCCAGTCAAGAGATCTGGGTTAAATCCATCATTCTTTTGCTCACCATGCCACCCCAGTTTAGACCTGGCCATATGCAAATCGCTCTTGACCCTGTGCCTCATGGGAACAGTCCAGCCCGAACTGCCAAGCCAGGTCCTCCCTGGACCGGAAGCAAGCATCCTATGACCGGTTTCAGGGTTTCATCCCTCTTCAGCCAGGATCGCTTGAGTCCAGTGGCACAGTGAGCCCAGGACCCACGTCTGGGCATACCTGGCGCACATAGTGCGAGAAAGCAAAAGACACACAATTGATGGACGGAATGCAGAAAAAATCAAAACATTCACCCCCAGTCACGAGATCTGGGTTAAATCCATCATTCTTTTGCTCATCATGCCACCCCAGTTTAAACCTGGCCATAGGCAAATCAGTCTTGACTATGTGCCTCATGGGAACAGTCCAGCCCGAACTGCCAAGCCAGGTCCTCCCTGGACCGGAAACAAGCATCCTAGGACCGGTTTCGGGGATTCACCCCTCTTCAGCCAGAATAGCTTGATTCCAGCGGGACAGTGAGAGCAGGACCCATGTCTGGGCATACCTGGCGCACTTAGGGCGAGAAAGCAAAAGACACACAATTGATGGATGGACGGAGTGCAGAACAAATCAAAACATTCACCCCCCAGTCAAGAGATCTGGGTTAAATCCATCATTCTTTTGCTCCCCATGCCACCCCAGTTTAGACCTGGCCATATGCAAATCAGTCTTGACCCTGTGCCTCATGGGAACAGTCCAGCCCGAACTGCTAAGCCAGGTCCTCCCTGGACCGGAAACAAGCATCCTATGACCGGTTTCGGGGTTTCATCCCCCTTCAGCCAGGATCGCTTGAGTCCAGTGGCACAGTGAGCCCAGGACCCACGTCTGGGCATACCTGGCGCACATAGTGCGAGAAAGCCAAAGACACACAATTGATGGACGGAATGCAGAAAAAATCAAAACATTCACCCCCAGTCAAGAGATCTGGGTTAAATCCATCATTCTTTTGCTCATCATGCCACTCCAGTTTAGACCTGGCCATATGCAAATCAGTCCTGACCCTGTGCCTCATGGGAACAGGCCAGCCCGAACTGCCAAGCCAGGTCTTCCCTGGACCTGAAACAAGCATCCTAAGACCGGTTTCAGGTTTTCACCCCTGTTCAGCCAGGCTTGCTTGATTCCAGTGGCACAGTGAGCCCAGAACCCACGTCTGGGCATACCTGTCGCACTTAGGGCGAGAAAGCAAAAGACACACAATTGATGGACGGAATGCAGAACAAATCAAAACATTCACCCCAAGTCAAGAGATCTGGGTTAAATCCATCATTCATTTGCCTATCATGCCACTTCAGTTTAGACATGGCCATATGCAAATCAGTCTTGACCCTGTGCCTCATGGAAACAGTCCAGCCCGAACTGCCAAGCCAGGTCCTCCCTGGACAGGAAACAAGCATCCTAGGAAGGGTTTCGGGGTTTCACCCCTCTTCAGCCAGGATAGCTTGATTCCAGTGGCACAGTGAGCCCAGGACCCACATCTGGGCACACCTGGCGCACTTAGGGCGAGAAAGCAAAAGACACACAATTGATGGACAGAATGGAGAACAAATCAAAACTTTCACCCCCAGTCGAGAGATCTGGGTTAAATTTATCATTCTTTTGCTCATCATGCCACCCCAGTTTAGACCTGGCCATATGCAAATCAGTCTTGACCGTGTGCCTCATGGGAACAGTCCAGCCGAACTGTCAAGCCAGGTCCTCCCTGGACCGGAAACAAGCATCCTAGGACCGGTTTCGGGGTTTCACCCCTCTTCAGCCAGGATAGCTTGATTCCAGTGGGACAGTGAGAGCAGGACCCATGTCTGGGCATACTTGGCGCACTTAGGGCGAGAAAGCAAAAGACACACAATTGATGGACGGAATGCAGAACAAATCAAAACATTCACCCCCAGTCGAGAGATCTGGGTTAAATTTATCATTCTTTTGCTCATCATGCCACCCCAGTTTAGACCTGGCCATATGCAAATCAGTCTTGACCGTGTGCCTCATGGGAACAGTCCAGCCGAACTGCCAAGCCAGGTCCTCCTTGCACCGGAAACAAGCATCCTAGGACTGGTTTCGGGTTTTCACCCCTCTTCAGCCAGGCTAGCTTGATTCCAGTGGCACAGTGAGCCCAGAACCCACGTCTGGGCATACCTGGCGCACTTAGGGCGAGAAAGCAAAAGACAAACAATTGATGAACGGACTGCAGAACAAATGAAAACATTCACCCCCAGTCAAGAGCTCTGGGTTAAATTTATCATTCTTTTGCTCACTATGCCACCCCAGTTTAGACCTGGCCATATGCAAATCAGTCTTGACCCTGTACCTCATGGGAACAGTCCAGCCCGAACTGCCAAGCCAGGTCCTCCCTGTACTGGAAACAAGCATCCTAGGACCGGTTTCGGGATTTCACCCCTCTTCAGCCAGGATAGCTTGATTCCAGCGCACAGTGAGCCCAGGACCCACTTCTGGGCATACCCGGCGCACTTAGGGCGAGAAAGCAAAAGGCACACAATTGATGGATGGAATGCAGAACAAATCAAAACATTCACCCCCAGTCAAGAGATCTGGGTTAAATCCATCATTCTTTTGTTCACCATGCCACCCCAGTTTAGACCTGGCCATATGCAAATCAGTCTTTACCCTGTGCCTCATGGGAACAGTCCAGCCCATACTGCCAAACCAGGTCCTCCCTCAACCGGAAACAAGCATCCTAGGACCGGTTTCGGGGTTTCACCCCTCTTCAGCCAGGATCGCTTGATTCCAGTGGGACAGTGAGAGCAGGACTCATGTCTGGGCATACCTGGCGCACTTAGGGCGAGAAAGCAAAAGACACACAATTGATGGACGGAATGCAGAACAAATCAAAACATTCACCCCCAGTCAAGAGATCTGGGTTAAATCCATCATTCTTTTGCTCACCATGCCACCCCAGTTTAGACCTGGCCATATGCAAATCAGTCTTGATCCTGTGCCTCATGGGAACAGTCCAGCCCGAACTGCCAAGCCAGATCCTCCTTGGACCAGAAACAAGCATCCTATGACCGGTTTTGGGGTTTCTTCCCTCTTCAGCCAGGATCGCTTGAGTCCAGTGGCACAGTGAGCCTAGGACCCGCGTCTGGGCATACCTGGCGCACTTAGGGCGAGAAAGCAAAAGACACACAATTGATGGACGGAATGCAGAACAAATCAAAACTTTCACCCCCAGTCAAGAGATCTGGGTTAAACCCATCATTGTTTTGCTCACCATGCCACCCCAGTTTAGACCTGGCCATATGCAAATCAGTCTTGACCCTGTGCCTCATGGGAACAGTCCAGCCGAACTGCCAAGCCAGGTCCTCCCTGGACCGGAAACAAGCATCCTAGGACTGGTTTCGGGGTTTCACCCCTCTTCAGCCAGGATAGCTTGATTCCAGTGGAACAGTGAGCCCAGAACCCACGTCTGGGCATACCTGGCGCACTTAGGGCGAGAAAGCAAAAGACACACAATTGATGGACGGAATGCAGAACAAATCAAAACATTCACCCCCAGTCAAGAGATCTGGGTTAAACCCATCATTGTTTTGCTCACCATGCCACCCCAGTTTAGACCTGGCCATATGCAAATCAGTCTTGACCCTGTGCCTCATGGGAACAGTCCAGCCCGAACTGCCAAGCCAGGTCCTCCCTGGACCGGAAACAAGCATCCTAGGATGGGTTTCGGGGTTTCACCCCTCTTCAGCCAGGATAGCTTGATTCCAGTGGCACAGTGAGCCCAGGACCCACGTCTGGGCATACCTGGCGCACTTAGGGCGAGAAAGCAAAAGACACACAATTGATGGACGTAATGGAGAACAAATCAAAACATTCACTCCCAGTCAAGAGATCTGGGTTAAATCCATCATTCTTTTTCTCACCATGCCACCCCAGTTTAGACCAGGCCATATGCAAATCAGTCTTGACCCTGTGCCTCATGGGAACAGTCCAGCCCGAACTGCCAAGCCAGGTCCTCCCTGGCCCGGAAACAAGCATCCTAGGAGGGTTTTCGGGGTTTTACCCCTCTTCAGCCAGGATAGCTTGATTCCAGTGGCACAGTGAGCCCAGGACCCACATCTGGGCATACCTAGCGCACTTAGGGCGAGAAAGCAAACGACACACAATTGATGGACGGAATGCAGAACAAATCAAAACATTCAAACCCAGTCAAGAGATCTGGGTCAAATCCATCATTCTTTTGTTCACCATGCCACCCCGGTTTAGACCTGGCCATAGGCAAATCACTCTTGACCCCGTGCCTCATGGGGACAGTCCAGCCCGAACTGCCAAGCCAGGTCCTCCCTGGACCGGAAACATGCATCCTAGAACCGGTTTCGGGGTTTCACCCCTCTTCAGCCAGGATAGCTGATTCCAGGGGCATAGTGAGCCCAGGACCCACATCTGGGCATAACTGGCGCACTTAGGGCGAGAAAGCAAAAGACACACAATTTATGGATGGAATGCAAAACAAATCAAAACATTCACCCCCAGTCAAGAGATCTGGGTTAAATCCATCATTCTTTTGCTCACCATGCCACCCCAGTTTAGACCTGGCCATATGCAAACCGCTCTTGACCCTGTGCCTCATGGGAACAGTCCAGCCCGAACTGCCAAGCCAGGTCCTCCCTGGACCGGAAGCAAGCATCCTATGACCGGTTTCAGGGTTTCATCCCTCTTCAGCCAGGATCGCTTGAGTCCAGTGGCACAGTGAGCCCAGGACCCACGTCTGGGCATACCTGGCGCACATAGTGCGAGAAAGCCAAAGACACACAATTGATGGACGGAATGCAGAAAAAATCAAAACATTCACCCCCAGTCAAGAGATCTGGGTTAAATCCATCATTCTTTTGCTCATCATGCCACCCCAGTTTAAACCTGGCCATAGGCAAATCAGTCTTGACTATGTGCCACATGGGAACAGTCCAGCCCGAACTGCCAAGCCAGGTCCTCCCTGGACCGGAAACAAGCATCCTAGGACCGGTTTCGGGGATTCACCCCTCTTCAGCCAGAATAGCTTGATTCCAGCGGGACAGTGAGAGCAGGACCCATGTCTGGGCATACCTGGCGCACTTAGGGCGAGAAAGCAAAAGACACACAATTGATGGATGGACGGAGTGCAGAACAAATCAAAACATTCACCCCCCAGTCAAGAGATCTGGGTTAAATCCATCTTTCTTTTGCTCCCCATGCCACCCCAGTTTAGACCTGGCCATATTCAAATCAGTCTTGACCCTGTGCCTCATGGGAACAGTCCAGCCCGAACTGCTAAGCCAGGTCCTCCCTGGACTGGAAACAAGCATCCTATGACCGGTTTCGGGGTTTCATCCCCCTTCAGCCAGGATCGCTTGAGTCCAGTGGCACAGTGAGCCCAGGACCCACGTCTGGGCATACCTGGCGCACATAGTGCGAGAAAGCCAAAGACACACAATTGATGGACGGAATGCAGAAAAAATCAAAACATTCACCCCCAGTCAAGAGATCTGGGTTAAATCCATCATTCTTTTGCTCACCATGCCACTCCAGTTTAGACCTGGCCATATGCAAATCAGTCCTGACCCTGTGCCTCATGGGAACAGGCCAGCCCGAACTGCCAAGCCAGGTCTTCCCTGGACCTGAAACAAGCATCCTAAGACCGGTTTCAGGTTTTCACCCCTGTTCAGCCAGGCTTGCTTGATTCCAGTGGCACAGTGAGCCCAGAACCCACGTCTGGGCATACCTGTCGCACTTAGGGCGAGAAAGCAAAAGACACACAATTGATGGACGGAATGCAGAACAAATCAAAACATTCACCCCCAGTCAAGAGATCTGGGTTAAATCCATCATTCATTTGCCTATCATGCCACTTCAGTTTAGACATGGCCATATGCAAATCAGTCTTGACCCTGTGCCTCATGGAAACAGTCCAGCCCGAACTGCCAAGCCAGGTCCTCCCTGGACAGGAAACAAGCATCCTAGGAAGGGTTTCGGGGTTTCACCCCTCTTCAGCCAGGATAGCTTGATTCCAGTGGCACAGTGAGCCCAGGACCCACATCTGGGCACACCTGGTGCACTTAGGGCGAGAAAGCAAAAGACACACAATTGATGGACAGAATGGAGAACAAATCAAAACTTTCACCCCCAGTCGAGAGATCTGGGTTAAATTTATCATTCTTCTGCTCATCATGCCACCCCAGTTTAGACCTGGCCATATGCAAATCAGTCTTGACCGTGTGCCTCATGGGAACAGTCCAGCCGAACTGCCAAGCCAGGTCCTCCCTGGACCGGAAACAAGCATCCTAGGACCGGTTTCGGGGTTTCACCCCTCTTCAGCCAGGATAGCTTGATTCCAGTGGCACAGTGAGCCCAGAACCCACATCTGGGCATACCTGGCGCACTTAGGGCGAGAAAGCAAACGACACACAATTGATGGACGGAATGCAGAACAAATCAAAACATTCACCCCCAGTCAAGAGATCTGGGTCAAATCCATCATTCTTTTGCTCACCATGCCACCCCAGTTTAGACCTGGCCTTATGCAAATCAGTCTTGACCCTGTGCCTCATGGGAACAGTCCAGCCCGAACTGCCAAGCCAGGTCCTCCCTGGACCGGAAGCAAGCATCCTATGACCGGTTTCAGGGTTTTATCCCTCTTCAGCCAGGATCGCTTGAGTCCAGTGGCACAGTGAGCCTAGGACCCACGTCTGGGCATACCTGGCGCACATAGTGCGAGAAAGCAAAAGACACACAATTGATGGACGGAATGCAGAACAAATCAAAACATTCACCCCCAGTCAAGAGATCTGGGTCAAATCCATCATTCTTTTGTTCACCATGCCACCCCGGTTTAGACCTGGCCATAGGCAAATCACTCTTGACCCTGTGCCTCATGGGGACGGTCCAGCCCGAACTGCCAAGCCAGGTCCTCCCTGGACCGGAAACATGCATCTTAGAACCGGTTTCGGGGTTTCACCCCTCTTCAGCCAGGATAGCTGATTCCAGGTGCATAGTGAGCCCAGGACCCACATCTGGGCATAACTGGCACACTTAGCGCGAGAAAGCAAAAGACACACAATTGATGGACGGAATGCAAAACAAATCAAAACATTCACCCCCAGTCAAGAGATCTGGGTTAAATCCATCATTCTTTTGCTCACCATGCCACCCCAGTTTAGACCTGGCCTTATGCAAATCAGTCTTGACCCTGTGCCTCATGGGAACAGTCCAGCCCGAACTGCCAAGCCAGATCCTCCCTGGACCGGAAACAAGCATCCTAGGACCGGTTTCAGGGTTTCACCCCTCTTCAGCCAGGATAGCTTGATTCCAGTGGGACAGTGAGAGCAGGACCCATGTCTGGGCATACCTGGCGCACTTAGGGCGAGAAAGCAAAAGACACACAATTTATGGATGGAATGCAGAACAAACCAAAACATTCACCCCCAGTCAAGAGATCTGGGTTAAATCCATCATTCTTTTGCTCACCATTCCACCCCAGTTTAGACCTGGCCATATGCAAATCGCTCTTGACCCTGTGCCTCATGGGAACATTCCAGCCCGAACTGCCAAGCCAGGTCCTCCCTGGACCGGAAGCAAGCATCCTATGACCGGTTTCAGGGTTTCATCCCTCTTCAGCCAGGATCGCTTGAGTCCAGTGGCACAGTGAGCCCAGGACCCACGTCTGGGCATACCTGGCGCACATAGTGCGAGAAAGCAAAAGACACACAATTGATGGACGGAACGCAGAAAAAATCAAAACATTCACCCCCAGTCACGAGATTTGGGTTAAATCCATCATTCTTTTGCTCATCATGCCACCCCAGTTTAAACCTGGCCATAGGCAAATCAGTCTTGACCCTGTGCCTCATGGGAACAGTCCAGCCCGAACTGCCTAGCCAGGTCCTCCCTGGACCGGAAACAAGCATCCTAGGACCGGTTTCGGGGTTTCACCCCTCTTCAGCCAGAATAGCTTGATTCCAGTGGGACAGTGAGAGCAGGACCCATGTCTGGGCATACCTGGCGCACTTAGGGCGAGAAAGCAAAAGACACACAATTGATGGACGGAATGCAGAAAAAATCAAAACATTCACCCCCAGTCAAGAGATCTGGGTTAAATCCATCATTCTTTTGCTCACCATGCCACTCCAGTTTAGACCTGGTCATATGCAAATCAGTCCTGACCCTGTGCCTCATGGGAACAGGCCAGCCCGAACTGCCAAGCCAGGTCTTCCCTGGACCTGAAACAAGCATCCTAGGACCGGTTTTGGGTTTTCACCCCTGTTCAGCCAGGCTTGCTTGATTCCAGTGGCACAGTGAGCCCAGAACCCACGTCTGGGCATA
The DNA here is from genome assembly GCF_964204655.1 of Triturus cristatus. Classification (NCBI taxonomy): domain Eukaryota; kingdom Metazoa; phylum Chordata; class Amphibia; order Caudata; family Salamandridae; genus Triturus; species Triturus cristatus. Next base: position 1,315,222,494 of record NC_140579.1, read on the forward strand.
CCTGTCGCACTTAGGGCGAGAAAGCAAAAGACACACAATTGATGGACGGAATGCAGAACAAATCAAAACATTCACCCCCAGTCAAGAGATCTGGGTTAAATCCATCATTCATTTGCCTATCATGCCACTTCAGTTTAGACCTGGCCATATGCAAATCAGTCTTGACCCTGTGCCTCATGGAAACAGTCCAGCCCGAACTGCCAAGCCAGGTCCTCCCTGGACAGCAAACAAGCATCCTAGGAAGGGTTTCGGGGTTTCACCCCTCTTCAGCCAGGATAGCTTGATTCCAGTGGCACAGTGAGCCCAGGACCCACATCTGGGCATACCTGGCGCACTTAGGGCGAGAAAGCAAAAGACACACAATTGATGGACAGAATGGAGAACAAATCAAAACTTTCACCCCCAGTCGAGAGATCTGGGTTAAATTTATCATTCTTTTGCTCATCATGCCACCCCAGTTTAGACCTGGCCATATGCAAATCTGTCTTGACCGTGTGCCTCATGGGAACAGTACAGCCGAACTGCCAAGCCAGGTCCTCCCTGGACCGGAAACAAGCATCCTAGGACCGGTTTCGGGGTTTCACCCCTCTTCAGCCAGGATAGCTTGATTCCAGTGGCACAGTGAGCCCAGAACCCACATCTGGGCATACCTGGCACACTTAGGGCGAGAAAGCAAAAGACACACAATTGATGGACGGAATGCAGAACAAATCAAAACATTCACCCCCAGTGAAGAGATCTGGGTTAAACCCATCATTGTTTTGCTCACCATGCCACCCCAGTTTAGACCTGGACATATGCAAATCAGTCTTGACCCTGTGCCTCATGGGAACAGTCCAGCCGAACTGCCAAGCCAGGTCCTCCCTGGACCAGAAACAAGCATCCTAGGACGGGTTTCGGGGTTTCACCCCTCTTCAGCCAGGATAGCTTGATTCCAGTGGCACAGTGAGCCCAGGACCCACGTCTGGGCATACCTGGCGCACTTAGGGCGAGAAAGCAAAAGACACACAATTGATGGACGGAATGGAGAACAAATCAAAACATTCACTCCCAGTCAAGAGATCTGGGTTAAATCCATCATTATTTTTCTCACCATGCCACCCCAGTTTAGACCTGGCCATATACAAATCAGTCTTGACCCTGTGCCTCATGGGAACAGTCTAGCCCGAACTGCCAAGCCAGGTCCTCCCTGGACCGGAAATAAGCATCCTAGGACCGGTTTCGGGGTTTCACCCCTCTTCAGCCAGGATAGCTTGATTCCAGTGGCACAGTGAGCCCAGGACCCACGTCTGGGCATACCTGGCGCACTTAGGGCGAGAAAGCAAAAGACACACAATTGATGGACGGAATGCAGAACAAATCAAAACATTCACCCCCAGTCAAGAGATCTGGTTTAAATCCATCATTCTTTTGCTCACCATGCCACTCCAGTTTAGACCTGGCCATAGACAAATCAGTCTTAACCCTGTACCTCATGGAAACAGTCCAGCCCAAACTACCAAGCCAGGTCCTCCCTGGCCCAGAAACAAGCATCCTAGGAGGGTTTTCTTGGTTTCACCCCTCTTCAGCCAGGATAGCTTGATTCCAGTGGCACAGTGAGCCAAGGACCCACATCTGGGCATACCTGGCGCACTTAGGGCGAGAAAGCAAAAGACACACAATTGATGGACGGAATGCAGAACAAATCAAAACATTCACCCCCAGTCAAGAGCTCTGGCTTAAATTTATCATTCTTTTGCTCACTATGCCACCCCAGTTTAGTCCTGGCCTTATGCAATTCAGTCTTGACCCTGTGCCTCATGGGAACAGTCCAGCCCGAACTACCATGCCCGGTCCTCCCTGTACTGGAAACAAGCATCCTAGGACGGGTTTCGGGGTTTCACCCCTCTTCAGCCAGGATAGCTTGATTCCAGCGGCACAGTGAGCCCAGGACCCACATCTGGGCATACCCGGCAGACTTAGGGCGAGAAAGCAAAAGGCACACAATTGATGGACGGAATGCAGAACAAATCAAAACATTCACCCCCAGTCAAGAGATCTGGGTTAAATCCATCATTCTTTTGTTCACCATGCCACCCCGGTTTAGACCTGGCCTTATGCAAATCAGTCTTGACCCTGTGCCTCATGGGAACAGTCCAGCCCGAACTGCCAAGCCAGATCCTCCCTGAACCGGAAAAAAGCATCCTAGGACCGGTTTCAGGGTTTTACCCCTCTTCAGCCAGGATAGCTTGATTCCAGTGGGACAGTGAGAGCAGGACCCATGTCTGGGCATACCTGGCGCACTTAGGGCGAGAAAGCAAAAGACACACAATTGATGGATGGAATGCAGAACAAATCAAAACATTCACCCCCTGTCAAGAGATCTGGGTTAAATCCATCATTCTTTTGCTCACCATGCCACCCCAATTTAGACCTGGCCATATGCAAATCACTCTTGACCCTGTGCCTCATGGGAACAGTCCAGCCCGAACTGCCAAGCCAGGTCCTCCCTGGACCGGAAACAAGCATCCTATGACCGGTTTCGGGGTTTCATCCCTCTTCAGCCAGGATCGCTTGAGTCCAGTGGCACAGTGAGCCCAGTACCCACGTCTGGGCATATCTGGCGCACATAGTGCGAGAAAGCAAAAGACACACAATTGATGGACGGAATGCAGAAAAAATCAAAACATTCACCCCCAGTCACGAGATCTGGGTTAAATCCATCATTCTTTTGCTCACCATGCCACCCCAGTTTAGACCTGGCCATAGGCAAATCAGTCTTGACCCTGTGCCTCATGGGAACAGTCCAGCCCGAACTGCCAAGCCAGGTCCTCCCTGGACCGGAAACAAGCATCCTAGGACCGGTTTCGGGGTTTCACCCCTCTTCAGCCAGAATAGCTTGATTCCAGTGGGACAGTGAGAGCAGGACCCATGTCTGGGCATACCTGGCGCACTTAGGGCGAGAAAGCAAAAGACACACAATTGATGGACGGAATGCAGAACAAATCAAAACATTCACCCCCAGTCAAGATATCTGGGTTAAATCCATCATTCTTTTGCTCACCATGCCACCCCAGTTTAGACCTGGCCATATGCAAATCAGTCATGACCCTGTGCCTCATGGGAACAGTCCAGCCCGAACTGCTAAGCCAGGTCCACCCTGGACCGGAAACAAGCATCCTAGGACCGGTTTCGGGGTTTCACCCCTCTTCAGCCAGAATAGCTTGATTCCAGTGGGACAGTGAGAGCAGGACCCATGTCTGGGCATACCTGGCGCACTTAGGGCGAGAAAGCAAAAGACACACAATTGATGGACGGAATGCAGAACAAATCAAAACATTCACCCCCAGTCAAGAGATCTGGGTTAAATCCATCATTCTTTTGCTCACCATGCAACCCCAGTTTAGACCTGGCCATATGCAAATCAGTCTTGACCCTGTGCCTCATGGGGACAGTCCAGCCCGAACTGCCAAGCCAGGTCCTGCCTGGACCGGAAACATGCATCCTAGAACCGGATTCGGGGTTTCACCCCTCTTCAGCCAGGATAGCTGATTCCAGGGGCATAGTGAGCCCAGGACCCACATCTGGGCATAACTGGCGCACTTAGGGCGAGAAAGCAAAAGACACACAATTGATGGACGGAATGCAAAACAAATCAAAACATTCACCCCCAGTCAAGAGATCTGGGTTAAATCCATCATTCTTTTGCTCACCATGCCACCCCAGTTTAGACCTGGCCTTATGCAAATCAGTCTTGACCCTGTGCCTCATGGGAACAGTCCAGCCCGAACTGCCAAGCCAGATCCTCCCTGGACCGGAAACAAGCATCCTAGGACCGGTTTCAGGGTTTCACCCCTCTTCAGCCAGGATAGCTTGATTCCAGTGGGACAGTGAGAGCAGGACCCATGTCTGGGCATACCTGGCGCACTTAGGGCGAGAAAGCAAAAGACACACAATTTATGGAAGGAATGCAGAACAAACCAAAACATTCACCCCCAGTCAAGAGATCTGGGTTAAATCCATCATTCTTTTGCTCACCATGCCACCCCAGTTTAGACCTGGCCATATGCAAATCGCTCTTGACCCTGTGCCTCATGGGAATAGTCCAGCCCGAACTGCCAAGCCAGGTCCTCCCTGGACCGGAAGCAAGCATCCTATGACTGGTTTCAGGGTTTCATCCCTCTTCAGCCAGGATCGCTTGAGTCCAGTGGCACAGTGAGCCCAGGACCCACGTCTGGGCATACCTGGCGCACATAGTGCGAGAAAGCAAAAGACACACAATTGATGGACGGAACGCAGAAAAAATCAAAACATTCACCCCCAGTCACGAGATCTGGGTTAAATCCTTCATTCTTTTGCTCATCATGCCACCCCAGTTTAAACCTGGCCATAGGCAAATCAGTCTTGACCCTGTGCCTCATGGGAACAGTCCAGCCCGAACTGCCAAGCCAGGTCCTCCCTGGAATGGAAACAAGCATCCTAGGACTGGTTTCAGGGTTTCACCCCTCTTCAACCAGAATAGCTTGATTCCAGTGGGACAGTGAGAGCAGGACCCATGTCTGGGCATACCTGGCGCACTTAGGGCGAGAAAGCAAAAGACACACAATTGATGGACGGAATGCAGAACAAATCAAAACATTCACCCCCCAGTCAAGAGATCTGGGTTAAATCCATCATTCTTTTGCTCACCATGCCACCCCAGTTTAGACCTGGCCATATGCAAATCAGTCTTGACCCTGTGCCTCATGGGAACAGTCCAGCCCGAACTGCTAAGCCAGGTCCTCCCTGGACCGGAAACAAGCATCCTATGAGCGGTTTCGGGGTTTCATCCCCCTTCAGCCAGGATCGCTTGAGTCCAGTGGCACAGTGAGCCCAGGACCCACGTCTGGGCATACCTGGCGCACTTAGGGCGAGAAAGCAAAAGACTCACAATTGATGGACGGAATGCAGAACAAATCAAAACATTCACCCCCAGTCAAGAGATCTGGGTTAAAACCATCATTGTTTTGCTCACCATGCCACCCCAGTTTAGACATGGCCATATGCAAATCAGTCTTGACCCTGTGCCTCATGGGGACAGTCTAGCCCGAACTGCCAAGCCAGGTCCTCCCTGGACCGGAAACAATCATCCTAGGACCGGTTTCGGGGTTTCACCCCTCTTCAGCCAGGATAGCTTGATTCCAGTGGCACAGTGAGCCCAGGACCCACGTCTGGGCATACCTGGCGCACTTAGGGCGAGAAAGCAAAAGACACACAATTGATGGACGGAATGCAGAACAAATCAAAACATTCACCCCCAGTCAAGAGATCTGGTTTAAATCCATCATTCTTTTGCTCACCATGCCACTCCAGTTTAGACCTGGCCATATACAAATCAGTCTTGACCCTGTACCTCATGGAAACAGTCCAGCCCAAACTACCAAGCCAGGTCCTCCCTGGCCCGGAAACAAGCATCCTAGGAGGGTTTTCGTGGTTTCACCCCTCTTCAGCCAGGATAGCTTGATTCCAGTGGCACAGTGAGCCAAGGACCCACATCTGGGCATACCTGGCGCACTTAGGGCGAGAAAGCAAAAGACACACAATTGATGGACGAAATGCAGAACAAATCAAAACATTCACCCCCAGTCAAGAGCTCTGGGTTAAATTTATCATTCTTTTGCTCACTATGCCACCCCAGTTTAGTCCTGGCCTTATGCAATTCAGTCTTGACCCTGTGCCTCATGGGAACAGTTCAGCCCGAACTACCATGCCCGGTCCTCCCTGTACTGGAAACAAGCATCCTAGGACCGGTTTCGGGATTTCATCCCTCTTCAGCCAGGATAGCTTGATTCCAGTGGCACAGTGAGCCCAGGACCCACATCTGGGCATACCCGGCGGACTTAGGGCGAGAAAGCAAAAGGCACACAATTGATGGACGGAATGCAGAACAAATCAAAACATTCACCCCCAGTCAAGAGATCTGGGTTAAATCCATCATTCTTTTGTTCACCATGCCACCCCGTTTAGACCTGGCCTTATGCAAATCAGTCTTGACCCTGTGCCTCATGGGAACAGTCCAGCCCAAACTGCCAAGCCAGATTCTCCCTGGACCGGAAAAAAGCATCCTAGGACCGGTTTCAGGGTTTCACCCCTCTTCAGCCAGGATAGCTTGATTCCAGTGGGACAGTGAGAGCAGGACCCATGTCTGGGCATACCTGGCGCACTTAGGGCGAGAAAGCAAAAGACACACAATTGATGGATGGAATGCAGAACAAATCAAAACATTCACCCCCAGTCAAGAGATCTGGGTTAAATCCATCATTCTTTTGCTCACCATGCCACCCCAATTTAGACTTGGCCATATGCAAATCACTCTTGACCCTGTGCCTCATGGGAACAGTCCAGCCCGAACTGCCAAGCCAGGTCCTCCCTGGACCGGAAACAAGCATCCTATGACCGGTTTCGGGGTTTCATCCCTCTTCAGCCAGGATCGCTTGAGTCCAGTGGCACAGTGAGCCCAGTACCCACGTCTGGGCATATCTGGCGCACATAGTGCGAGAAAGCAAAAGACACACAATTGATGGACAGAATGCAGAAAAAAGCAAAACATTCACCTCCAGTCACGAGATCTGGGTTAAATCCATCATTCTTTTGCTCACCATGCCACCCCAGTTTAGACCTGGCCATATGCAAATCAGTCATGACCCTGTGCCTCATGGGAACAGTCCAGCCCGAACTGCTAAGCCAGGTCCACCCTGGACCGGAAACAAGCATCCTATGACCAGTTTCGGGGTTTCATCCCCCTTCAGCCAGGATCGCTTGAGTCCAGTGGCACAGTGAGCCCAGGACCCACGTCTGGGCATATCTGGCGCACATAGTGCGAGAAAGCAAAAGACACACAATTGATGGACGGAATGCAGAAAAAATCAAAACATTCACCCCCAGTCACGAGATCTGGGTTAAATCCATCATTCTTTTGCTCACCATGCCACCCCAGTTTAGACCTGGCCATAGGCAAATCAGTCTTGACCCTGTGCCTCATGGGAACAGTCAAGCACGAACTGCCAAGCCAGGTCCTCCCTGGACCGGAAACAAGCATCCTAGGACCGGTTTCGGGGTTTCACCCCTCTTCAGCCAGAATAGCTTGATTCCAGTGGGACAGTGAGAGCAGGACCCATGTCTGGGCATACCTGGCGCACTTAGGGCGAGAAAGCAAAAGACACACAATTGATGGACGGAATGCAGAACAAATCAAAACATTCACCCCCAGTCAAGAGATCTGGGTTAAATCCATCATTCTTTTGCTCACCATGCCACCCCAGTTTAGACCTGGCCATATGCAAATCAGTCTTGACCCTGTGCCTCATGGGAACAGTCCAGCCCGAACTGCTAAGCCAGGTCCTCCCTGGACCGGAAACAAGCATCCTATGACCGGTTTCGGGGTTTCATCCCCCTTCAGCCAGGATCGCTTGAGTCCAGTGGCACAGTGAGCCCAGGACCCACGTCTGGGCATACCTGGCGCACATAGTGCAAGAAAGCAAAAGACACACAATTGATGGGCGGAATGCAGAACAAATCAAAACATTCACCCCCAGTCAAGAGATCTGGGTTAAATCCATCATTCTTTTGCTCACCATGCCACTCCAGTTTAGACCTGGCCATATGCAAATTAGTCCTGACCCTGTGCCTCATGGGAACAGGCCAGTCTGAACTGCCAAGCCAGGTCCTCCCTGGACCGGAAACAAGCATCCTAGGACCGGTTTGGGTTTTCACCCCTGTTCAGCCAGGCTAGCTTGATTCCAGTGGCACAGTGAGCCCAGAACCCACGTCTGGGCATACCTGTCGCACTTAGGGCGAGAAAGCAAAAGACACACAATTGATGGACGGAATGCAGAACAAATCAAAACATTCACCCCCAGTCAAGAGATCTGGGTTAAATCCATCATTAATTTGCCTATCATGCCACTTCAGTTTAGACCTGGCCACATGCAAATCAGTCTTGACCCTGTGCCTCATGGAAACAGTCCAGCCCGAACTGCCAAGCCAGGTCCTCCCTGGACAGGAAACAAGCATCCTAGGACTGGTTTCGGGGTTTCACCCCTCCACAGCCAGGATAGCTTGATTCCAGTGGCACAGTGAGCCCAGAACCCACGTCTGGGCATGCCTGGCGCACTTAGGGCGAGAAAGCAAAAGACACACAATTGATGGACGGAATGCAGAACAAATCAAAACATTCACCCCCAGTCAAGAGATCTGGGTTAAACCCATCATTGTTTTTCTCACCATGCCACCCCAGTTTAGACATGGCCATATGCAAATCAGTCTTGACCCTGTGCCTCATGGGAACAGTCCAGCCCGAACTGCCAAGCCAGGTCCTCCCTGGACCAGAAACAAGCATCCTAGGACGGGTTTCGGGGTTTCACCCCTCTTCAGCCAGGATAGCTTGATTCCAGTGGCACAGTGAACCCAGGACCCACGTCTGGGCATACCTGGCGCACTTAGGGCGAGAAAGCAAAAGACACACAATTGATGGACGGAATGGAGAACAAATCAAAACATTCACTCCCAGTCAAGAGATCTGGGTTAAATCCATCATTATTTTTCTCACCATGCCACCCCAGTTTAGACCTGGCCATATACAAATCAGTCTTGACCCTGTGCCTCATGGGAACAGTCTAGCCCGAACTGCCAAGCCAGGTCCTCCCTGGACCGGAAACAAGCATCCTAGGACCGGTTTCGGGGTTTCACCCCTCTTCAGCCAGGATAGCTTGATTCCAGTGGCACAGTGAGCCCAGGACCCACGTCTGGGCATACCTGGCGCACTTAGGGCGAGAAAGCAAAAGACACACAATTGATGGACGGAATGCAGAACAAATCAAAACATTCACCCCCAGTCAAGAGATCTGGTTTAAATCCATCATTCTTTTGCTCACCATGGCACTCCAGTTTAGACCTGGCCATATACAAATCAGTCTTGACCCTGTACCTCATGGAAACAGTCCAGCCCAAACTACCAAGCCAGGTCCTCCCTGGCCCGGAAACAAGCATCCTAGGAGGGTTTTCGTGGTTTCACCCCTCTTCAGCCAGGATAGCTTGATTCCAGTGGCACAGTGAGCCCAGGACCCACATCTGGGCATACCTGGCGCACTTAGGGCGAGAAAGCAAAAGACACACAATTGATGGACGGAATGCAGAACAAATCAAAACATTCACCCCCAGTCAAGAGCTCTGGGTTAAATTTATCATTCTTTTGCTCACTATGCCACCCCAGTTTAGACCTGGCCTTATGCAATTCAGTCTTGACCCTGTGCCTCATGGGAACAGTCCAGCCCGAACTACCATGCCCGGTCCTCCCTGTACTGGAAACAAGCATCCTAGGACCGGTTTCGGGATTTCATCCCTCTTCAGCCAGGATAGGTTGATTCCAGTGGCACAGTGAGCCCAGGACCCACATCTGGGCATACCTGGCGCACTTAGGGCGAGAAAGCAAAAGACACACAATTGATGGACGGAATGCAGAACAAATCAAAACATTCACCCCCAGTCAAGAGCTCTGGGTTAAATTTATCATTCTTTTGCTCACTATGCCACCCCAGTTTAGACCTGGCCTTATGCAAATCAGTCTTGACCCTGTGCCTCATGGGAACAGTCCAGCCCGAACTGCCAAGCCAGGTCCTCCCTGGACCGGAAACAAGCATCCTAGGACCGGTTTCAGGGTTTCACCCCTCTTCAGCCAGGATAGCTTGATTCCAGTGGGACATTGAGAGCAGGACCCATGTCTGGGCATACCTGGCGCACTTAGGGCGAGAAAGCAAAAGACACACAATTGATGGATGGAATGCAGAACAAATCAAAACATTCACCCCCAGTCAAGAGATCTGAGTTAAATCCATCATTCTTTTGCTCACCATGCCACCCCAATTTAGACCTGGCCATATGCAAATCACTCTTGACCCTGTGCCTCATGGGAACAGTCCAGCCCGAACTGCCAAGCCAGGTCCTCCCTGGCCCGGAAACAAGCATCCTATGACCGGTTTCGGGGTTTCATCCCTCTTCAGCCAAGATCGCTTGAGTCCAGTGGCACAGTGAGCCCAGTACCCACGTCTGGGCATACCTGGCGCACATAGTGCGAGAAAGCAAAAGACACACAATTGATGGACGGAATGCAGAAAAAATCAAAACATTCACCCCCAGTCACGAGATCTTGGTTAAATCCATCATTCTTTTGCTCACTATGCCACCCCAGTTTAGACCTGGCCATAGGCAAATCAGTCTTGACCCTGTGCTTCATGGGAACAGTCCAGCCCGAACTGCCGAGCCAGGTCCTCCCTGGACCGGAAACAAGCATCCTAGGACCGGTTTCGGGGTTTCACCCCTCTTCAGCCAGAATAGCTTGATTCCAGTGGGACAGTGAGAGCAGGACCCATGTCTGGGCATATCTGGCGCACTTAGGGCGAGAAAGCAAAAGACACACAATTGATGGACGGAATGCAGAACAAATCAAAACATTCACCCCCAGTCAAGAGATCTGGGTTAAATCCATCATTCTTTTGCTCACCATGCCACCCCAGTTTAGACCTGGCCATCTGCAAATCAGTCTTGACCCTGTGCCTCCTGGGAACAGTCCAGCCCGAACTGCTAAGCCAGGTCCTCCCTGAACCAGAAACAAGCATCCTAGGACCGGTTTCGGGGTTTCATCCCCCTTCAGCCAGGATCGCTTGAGTCCAGTGGCACAGTGAGCCCAGGACCCACGTATGGGCATACCTGGAGCACATAGTGCGAGAAAGCAAAAGATACACAATTGATGGACGGAATGCAGAACAAATCAAAACATTCACCCCCAGTCAAGAGATCTGGGTTAAATCCATCATTCTTTTGCTCACCATGCCACTCCAGTTTAGTCCTGGCCATATGCAAATCAGTCCTGATCCTGTGCCTCATGTGAACAGGCCAGCCAGAACTGCCAAGCCAGGTCCTCCCTGGACCGGAAACAAGCATCCTAGGACCGGTTTCGGGTTTTCACCCCTGTTCAGCCAGGCTAGCTTGATTCCAGTGGCACAGTGAGCCCAGAACCCACGTCTGGGCATACCTGTCGCACTTAGGGCGAGAAAGCAAAAGACATACAATTGATGGACGGAATGCAGAACAAATCAAAACATTCACCCCCAGTCAAGAGATCTGGGTTAAATCCATCATTCATTTGCCTATCATGCCACTTCAGTTTAGACCTTGCCATATGCAAATCAGTCTTGACCCTGTGCCTCATGGAAACAGTCCAGCCCGAACTGCCAAGCCAGGTCCTCCCTGGACAGGAAACAAGCATCCTAGGAAGGGTTTCGGGGTTTCAACCCTCTTCAGCCAGGATAGCTTGATTCCAGTGGCACAGTGAGTCCAGGACCCACATCTGGGCATACCTGGCGCACTTAGCGCGAGAAAGCAAAAGACACACAATTGATGGACAGAATGGAGAACAAATCAAAACATTCACCCCCAGTCAAGAGATCTGGGTTAAATCCATCATTATTTTTCTCACCATGCCACCCCAGTTTAGACCTGGCCATATACAAATCAGTCTTGACCCTGTGCCTCATGGGAACAGTCTAGCCCGAACTGCCAAGCCAGGTCCTCCCTGGACCGGAAACAAGCATCCTAGGACCGGTTTTGGGGTTTCACCCCTCTTCAGCCAGGATAGCTTGATTCCAGTGGCACAGTGAGCCCAGGACCCACGTCTGGGCATACCTGGCGCACTTAGGGCGAGAAAGCAAAAGACACACAATTGATGGACGGAATGCAGAACAAATCAAAACATTCACCCCCAGTCAAGAGATCTGGTTTAAATCCATCATTCTTTTGCTCACCATGCCACTCCAGTTTAGACCTGGCCATATACAAATCAGTCTTGACCCTGTACCTCATGGAAACAGTCCAGCCCAAACTACCAAGCCAGGTCCTCCCTGGCCCGGAAACAAGCATCCTAGGAGGGTTTTCGTGGTTTCACCCCTGTTCAGCCAGGATAGCTTGATTCCAGTGGCACAGTGAGCCCAGGACCCACATCTGGGCATACCTGGCGCACTTAGGGCGAGAAAGCAAAAGACACACAATTGATGGACGGAATGCAGAACAAATCAAAACATTCACCCCCAGTAAAGAGCTCTGGGTTAAATTTATCATTCTTTTGCTCACTATACCACCCCAGTTTAGACCTGGCCTTATGCAATTAAGTCTTGACCCTGTGCCTCATGGGAACAGTCCAGCCCGAACTACCATGCCCGGTCCTCCCTGTACTGGAAACAAGCATCCTAGGACCGGTTTCGGGATTTCATCCCTCTTCAGCCAGGATAGCTTGATTCCAGTGGCACAGTGAGCCCAGGACCCACATCTGGGCATACCCGGCGGACTTAGGGCGAGAAAGCAAAAGGCACACAATTGATAGACGGAATGCAGAACAAATCAAAACATTCACCCCCAGTCAAGAGATCTGGTTTAAATCCATCATTCTTTTGTTCACCATGCCACCCCGGTTTAGACCTGGCTTTATGCAAATCAGTCTTGACCCTGTGCCTCATGGGAACAGTCCAGCCCGAACTGCCAAGCCAGATCCTCCCTGGACCGGAAACAAGCATCCTAGGACCGGTTTCAGGGTTTCACCCCTCTTCAGCCAGGATAGCTTGATTCCAGTGGGACAGTGAGAGCAGGACCCATGTCTGGGCATACCTGGCGCACTTAGGGCGAGAAAGCAAAAGACACACAATTGATGGATGGAATGCAGAACAAATCAAAACATTCACCCCCAGTCAAGAGATCTGGGTTAAATCCATCATTCTTTTGCTCACCATGCCACCCCAATTTAGACCTGGCCATATGCAAATCAATCTTGACCCTGTGCCTCATGGGAACAGTCCAGCCCGAACTGCCAAGCCAGGTCCTCCCTGGCCCGGAAACAAGCATCCTATGACCGGTTTCTGGGTTTCATCCCTCTTCAGCCAAGATCGCTTGAGTCCAGTGGCACAGTGAGCCCAGTACCCACGTCTGGGCATACCTGGCGCACATAGTGCGAGAAAGCAAAAGACACACAATTGATGGATGGAATGCAGAACAAATCAAAACATTCACCCCCAGTCAAGAGATCTGGGTTAAATCCATCATTCATTTGCCTATCATGCCACTTCAGTTTAGACCTTGCCATATGCAAATCAGTCTTGACCCTGTGCCTCATGGAAACAGTCCAGCCCGAACTGCCAAGCCAGGTCCTCCCTGGACAGGAAACAAGCATCCTAGGAAGGGTTTCGGGGTTTCAACCCTCTTCAGCCAGGATAGCTTGATTCCAGTGGCACAGTGAGCCCAGGACCCACATCTGGGCATACCTGGCGCACTTAGCGCGAGAAAGCAAAAGACACACAATTGATGGACAGAATAGAGAACAAATCAAAACATTCACCCCCAGTCGAGAGATCTGGGTTAAATTTATCATTCTTTTGCTCATCATGCCACCCCAGTTTAGACCTGGCCATATGCAAATCAGTCTTGACCGTGTGCCTCATGGGAACAGTCCAGCCGAACTGCCAAGCCAGGTCCTCCCTGGACCGGAAACATGCATCCTAGGACTGGTTTCGGGGTTTCACCCCTCTTCAGCCAGGATAGCTTGATTCCAGTGGCACTGTGAGCCCAGAACCCACGTCTGGGCATACCTGGCGCACTTAGGGCGAGAAAGCAAAAGACACACAATTGATGGACGGAATGCAGAACAAATCAAAACATTCACCCCCAGTCAAGGGATCTGGGTTAAACCAATCATTGTTTTGCTCACCATGCCACCCCAGTTTAGACCTGGCCATATGCAAATCAGTCTTGACCCTGTGCCTCATGGGAACAGTCCAGCCGAACTACCAAGCCAGGTCCTCCCTGGACCGGAAACAAGCATCCTAGGACCGGTTTCGGGGTTTCACCCCTCTTCAGCCAGGATAGCTTGATACCAGTGGCACAGCGAGCCCAGAACCCACGTCTGGGCATACCTGGCGCACTTAGGGCGAGAAAGCAAAAGACACACAATTGATGGACGGAATGCAGATCAAATCAAAACATTCACCCCCAGTCAAGAGATCTGGTTTAAATCCATCATTCATTTGCTCACCATGCCACCCCAGTTTAGACATGGCCATATGCAAATCAGTCTTGACCCTGTGCCTCATGGGAACAGTCCAGCCCGAACTGCCAAGTCAGGTCCTCCCTGGACCGGAAACAAGCATCCTAGGACGGGTTTCGGGGTTTCACCCCTCTTCAGCCAGGATAGCTTGATTCCAGTGGCACAGTGAGCCCAGGACCCACGTCTGGGCATACCTGGCGCACTTAGGGCGAGAAAGCAAAAGACACACAATTGATGGACGGAATGGAGAACAAATCAAAACATTCACTCCCAGTCAAGAGATCTGGGTTAAATCCATCATTATTTTTCTCACCATGCCACCCCAGTTTAGACCTGGCCATATACAAATCAGTCTTGACCCTGTGCCTCATAGGAACAGTCGAGCCCGAACTGCCAAGCCAGGTCCTCCCTGGACCGGAAACAAGCATCCTAGGACCGGTTTCGGGTTTTCACCCCTGTTCAGCCAGGCTAGCTTGATTCCAGTGGCACAGTGAGCCCAGAACCCACATCTGGGCATACCTGTTGCACTTAGGGCGAGAAAGCAAAAGACACACAATTGATGGACGGAATGCAGAACAAATCAAAACATTCACCCCCAGTCAAGAGATCTGGGTTAAATCCATCATTCATTTGCCTATCATGCCACTTCAGTTTAGACCTTGCCATATGCAAATCAGTCTTGACCCTGTGCCTCATGGAAACAGTCCAGCCCGAACTACCAAGCCAGGTCCTCCCTGGCCCGGAAACAAGCATCCTAGGAGGGTTTTCGTGGTTTCACCCCTGTTCAGCCAGGATAGCTTGATTGCAGTGGCACAGTGAGCCCAGGACCCACATCTGGGCATACCTGGCGCACTTAGTGCGAGAAAGCAAAAGACACACAATTGATGGACGGAATGCAGAACAAATCAAAACATTCACCCCCAGTCAAGAGCTCTGGGTTAAATTTATCATTCTTTTGCTCACTATGCCACCCCAGTTTAGACCTGGCCTTATGCAATTCAGTCTTGACCCTGTGCCTCATGGGAACAGTCCAGCCCGAACTACCATGCCCGGTCCTCCCTGTACTGGAAACAAGCATCCTAGGACCGGTTTCGGGATTTCATCCCTCTTCAGCCAGGATAGCTTGATTCCAGTGGCACAGTGAGCCCAGGACCCACATCTGGGCATACCCGGCGGACTTAGGGCGAGAAAGCCAAAGGCACACAATTGATGGACGGAATGCAGAACAAATCAAAACATTCACCCCCAGTCAAGAGATCTGGGTTACATCCATCATTCTTTTGTTCACCATGCCACCCCGGTTTAGACCTGGCCTTATGCAAATCAGTCTTGACCCTGTGCCTCATGGGAACAGTCCAGCCCGAACTGCCAAGCCAGATCCTCCCTGGACCGGAAACAAGCATCCTAGGACTGGTTTCAGGGTTTCACCCCTCTTCAGCCAGGATAGCTTGATTCCAGTGGGACAGTGAGAGCAGGACCCATGTCTGGGCATACCTGGCGCACTTAGGGCGAGAAAGCAAAAGACACACAATTGATGGATGGAATGCAGAACAAATCAAAACATTCACCCCCAGTCAAGAGATCTAGGTTAAATCCATCATTCTTTTGCTCACCATGCCACCCCAATTTAGACCTGGCCATATGCAAATCACTCTTGAACCTGTGCCTCATGGGAACAGTCCAGCCCGAACTGCCAAGCCAGGTCCTCCCTGGACCGGAAACAAGCATCCTATGACCGGTTTCGGGGTTTCATCCCTCTTCAGCCAAGATCGCTTGAGTCCAGTGGCACAGTGAGCCCAGTACCCACGTCTGGGCATACCTGGCGCACATAGTGCGAGAAAGCAAAAGACACACAATTGATGGACGGAATGCAGAAAAAATCAAAACATTCACCCCCAGTCACGAGATCTGGGTTAAATCCATCATTCTTTTGCTCAAAATGCCACCCCAGTTTAGACCTGGCCATAGGCAAATCAGTCTTGACCCTGTGCCTCATGGGAACAGTCCAGCCCGAACTGCCAAGCCAGGTCCTCCCTGGACCGGAAACAAGCATCCTAGGACCGGTTTTGGGGTTTCACCCCTCTTCAGCCAGTTTAGCTTGATTCCAGTGGGACAGTGAGAGCAGGACCCATGTCTGGGCATATCTGGCACACTTAGGGCGAGAAAGCAAAAGACACACAATTGATGGACGGAATGCAGAACAAATCAAAACATTCAGCCCCAGTCAAGAGATCTGGGTTAAATCCATCATTCTTTTGCTCACCATGCCACCCCAGTTTAGACCTGGCCATATGCAAATCAGTCTTGACCCTGTGCCTCATGGGAACAGTCCAGCCCGAACTGCTAAGCCAGGTCCTCCCTGGACCGGAAACAAGCATCCTATGACCGGTTTCGGGGTTTCATCCCCCTTCAGCCAGGATCGCTTGAGTCCAGTGGCACAGTGAGCCCAGGACCCACGTATGGGCATACCTGGCGCACATAGTGCGAGAAAGCAAAAGCTACACAATTGATGGACGGAATGCAGAACAAATCAAAACATTCACCCTCAGTCAAGAGATCTGGGTTAAATCCATCATTCTTTTGCTCACCATGCCACCCCAGTTTAGACCTGGCCATATGCAAATCAGTCCTGACCCTGTGCCTCATGGGAACAGGCCAGCCCGAACTGCCAAGCCAGGTCATCCCTGGACCGGAAACAAGCATCCTAGGACCGGTTTCGGGTTTTCACCCCTGTTCAGCCAGGCAAGCTTGATTCCAGTGGCACAGTGAGCCCAGAACCCACGTCTGGGCATACCTGTCGCACTTAGGGCGGGAAAGCAAAAGACACACAATTGATGGACGGAATGCAGAACAAATCAAAACATTCACCCCCAGTCAAGAGATCTGGGTTAAATCCATCATTCATTTGCCTATCATGCCACTTCAGTTTAGACCTTGCCATATGCAAATCAGTCTTGACCCTGTGCCTCATGGAAACAGTCCAGCCCGAACTGCCAAGACAGGTCCTCCCTGGACAGGAAACAAGCATCCTAGGAAGGGTTTCGGGGTTTCAACCCTCTTCAGCCAGGATAGCTTGATTCCAGTGGCACAGTGAGCCCAGGACCCACATCTGGGCATACCTGGCGCACTTAGCGCGAGAAAGCAAAAGACACACAATTGATGGACAGAATGGAGAACAAATCAAAACATTCACCCCCAGTCGAGAGATCTGGGTTAAATTTATCATTCTTTTGCTCATCATGCCACCCCAGTTTAGACCTGGCCATATGCAAATCAGTCTTGACCCTGTGCCTCATGGGAACAGTCCAGCCCGAACTGCCAAGCCAGGTCCTCCCTGGACCGGAAACAAGCATCCTAGGACGGGTTTCGGGGTTTCACCCCTCTTCAGCCAGGATAGCTTGATTCCAGTGGCACAGTGAGCCCAGGACCCACGTCTGGGCATACCTGGCGCACTTAGGGCGAGAAAGCAAAAGACACACAATTGATGGACGGAATGGAGAACAAATCAAAACATTCACTCCCAGTCAAGAGATCTGGGTTAAATCCATCATTATTTTTCTCACCATGCCACCCCAGTTTAGACCTGGCCATATACAAATCAGTCTTGACCCTGTGCCTCATGGGAAAAGTCTAGCCCGAACTGCCAAGCCAGGTCCTCCCTGGACCGGAAACAAGCATCCTAGGACCGGTTTTGGGGTTTCACCCCTCTTCAGCCAGGATAGCTTGATTCCAGTGGCACAGTGAGCCCAGGACCCACGTCTGGGCATACCTGGCGCACTTAGGGCGAGAAAGCAAAAGACACACAATTGATGGACGGAATGCAGAACAAATCAAAACATTCACCCCCAGTCAAGAGATCTGGTTTAAATCCATCATTCTTTTGCTCACCATGCCACTCCAGTTTAGACCTGGCCATATGCAAATCAGTCTTGACCCTGTACCTCATGGAAACAGTCCAGCCCAAACTACCAAGCCAGATCCTCCCTGGCCCGGAAACAAGCATCCTAGGAGGGTTTTCGTGGTTTCACCCCTGTTCAGCCAGGATAGCTTGATTCCAGTGGCACAGTGATCCCAGGACCCACATCTGGGCATACCTGGCGCACTTAGGGCGAGAAAGCAAAAGACACACAATTGATGGACGGAATGCAGAACAAATCAAAACATTCACCCTCAGTAAAGAGCTCTGGGTTAAATTTATCATTCTTTTGCTCACTATACCACCCCAGTTTAGACCTGGCCTTATGCAATTAAGTCTTGACCCTGTGCCTCATGGGAACAGTCCAGCCCGAACTACCATGCCCGGTCCTCCCTGTACTGGAAACAAGCATCCTAGGACCGGTTTCGGGATTTCATCCCTCTTCAGCCAGGATAGCTTGATTCCAGTGGCACAGTGAGCCCAGGACCCACATCTGGGCATACCCGGCGGACTTAGGGCGAGAAAGCAAAAGGCACACAATTGATAGACGGAATGCAGAACAAATCAAAACATTCACCCCCAGTCAAGAGATCTGGGTTAAATCCATCATTCTTTTGTTCACAATGCCACCCCGGTTTAGACCTGGCTTTATGCAAATCAGTCTTGACCCTGTGCCTCATGGGAACAGTCCAGCCCGAACTGCCAAGCCAGATCCTCCCTGGACCGGAAACAAGCATCCTAGGACCGGTTTCAGGGTTTCACCCCTCTTCAGCCAGGATAGCTTGATTCCAGTGGGACAGTGAGAGCAGGACCCATGTCTGGGCATACCTGGCGCACTTAGGGCGAGAAAGCAAAAGACACACAATTGATGGATGGAATGCAGAACAAATCAAAACATTCACCCCCAGTCAAGAGATCTGGGTTAAATCCATCATTCTTTTGCTCACCATGCCACCCCAATTTAGACCTGGCCATATGCAAATCAATCTTGACCCTGTGCCTCATGGGAACAGTCCAGCCCGAACTGCCAAGCCAGGTCCTCCCTGGCCCGGAAACAAGCATCCTATGACCGGTTTCGGGGTTTCATCCCTCTTCAGCCAAGATCGCTTGAGTCCAGTGGCACAGTGAGCCCAGTACCCACGTCTGGGCATACCTGGCGCACATAGTGCGAGAAAGCAAAAGACACACAATTGATGGACGGAATGCAGAAAAAATCAAAACATTCACCCCCAGTCACGAGATCTGGGTTAAATCCATCATTCTTTTGCTCATCATGCCACCCCAGTTTAGACCTGGCCATAGGCAAATCAGTCTTGACCCTGTGCTTCATGGGAACAGTCCAGCCCGAACTGCCGAGCCAGGTCCTCCCTGGACCGGAAACAAGCATCCTAGGACCGGTTTCGGGGTTTCACCCCTCTTCAGCCAGAATAGCTTGATTCCAGTGGGACAGTGAGAGCAGGACCCATGTCTGGGCATATCTGGCGCACTTAGGGCGAGAAAGCAAAAGACACACAATTGATGGACGGAATGCAGAACAAATCAAAACATTCACCCCCAGTCAAGAGATCTGGGTTAAATCCATCATTCTTTTGCTCACCATGCCACCCCAGTTTAGACCTGGCCATATGCAAATCAGTCTTGACCCTGTGCCTCCTGGGAACAGTCCAGCCCGAACTGCTAAGCCAGGTCCTCCCTGAACCAGAAACAAGCATCCTAGGACCGGTTTCGGGGTTTCATCCCCCTTCAGCCAGGATCGCTTGAGTCCAGTGGCACAGTGAGCCCAGGACCCACGTATGGGCATACCTGGAGCACATAGTGCGAGAAAGCAAAAGATACACAATTGATGGACGGAATGCAGAACAAATCAAAACATTCACCCCCAGTCAAGAGATCTGGGTTAAATCCATCATTCTTTTGCTCACCATGCCACTCCAGTTTAGACCTGGCCATATGCAAATCAGTCCTGACCCTGTGCCTCATGGGAACAGGCCAGCCCGAACTGCCAAGCCAGGTCCTCCCTGGACCGGAAACAAGCATCCTAGGACCGGTTTCGGGTTTTCACCCCTGTTCAGCCAGGCTAGCTTGATTCCAGTGGCACAGTGAGCCCAGAACCCACGTCTGGGCATACCTGTTGCACTTAGGGCGAGAAAGCAAAAGACACACAATTGATGGACGGAATGCAGAACAAATCAAAACATTCACCCCCAGTCAAGAGATCTGGGTTAAATCCATCATTCATTTGCCTATCATGCCACTTCAGTTTAGACCTTGCCATATGCAAATCAGTCTTGACCCTGTGCCTCATGGAAACAGTCCAGCCCGAACTGCCAAGCCAGGTCCTCCCTGGACAGGAAACAAGCATCCTAGGAAGGGTTTCGGGGTTTCAACCCTCTTCAGCCAGGATAGCTTGATTCCAGTGGCACAGTGAGCTCAGGACCCACATCTGGGCATACCTGGCGCACTTAGCGCGAGAAAGCAAAAGACACACAATTGATGGACAGAATGGAGAACAAATCAAAACATTCACCCCCAGTCGAGAGATCTGGGTTAAATTTATCATTCTTTTGCTCATCATGCCACCCCAGTTTAGACCTGGCCATATGCAAATCAGTCTTGACCGTGTGCCTCATGGGAACAGTCCAGCCGAACTGCCAAGCCAGGTCCTCCCTGGACCGGAAACAAGCATCCTAGGACCGGTTTCGGGGTTTCACCCCTCTTCAGCCAGGATAGCTTGATTCCAGTGGCACTGTGAGCCCAGAACCCACGTCTGGGCATACCTGGCGCACTTAGGGCGAGAAAGCAAAAGACACACAATTGATGGACGGAATGCAGAACAAATCAAAACATTCACCCCCAGTCAAGGGATCTGGGTTAAACCAATCATTGTTTTGCTCACCATGCCACCCCAGTTTAGACCTGGCCATATGCAAATCAGTCTTGACCCTGTGCCTCATGGGAACAGTCCAGCCGAATTACCAAGCCAGGTCCTCCCTGGACCGGAAACAAGCATCCTAGGACCGGTTTCGGGGTTTCACCCCTCTTCAGCCAGGATAGCTTGATACCAGTGGCACAGCGAGCCCAGAACCCACGTCTGGGCATACCTGGCGCACTTAGGGCGAGAAAGCAAAAGACACACAATTGATGGACGGAATGCAGATCAAATCAAAACATTCACCCCCAGTCAAGAGATCTGGTTTAAATCCATCATTCATTTGCTCACCATGCCACCCCAGTTTAGACATGGCCATATGCAAATCAGTCTTGACCCTGTGCCTCATGGGAACAGTCCAGCCCGAACTGCCAAGCCAGGTCCTCCCTGGACCGGAAACAAGCATCCTAGGACGGGTTTCGGGGTTTCACCCCTCTTCAGCCAGGATAGCTTGATTCCAGTGGCACAGTGAGCCCAGGACCCACGTCTGGGCATACCTGGCGCACTTAGGGCGAGAAAGCAAAAGACACACAATTGATGGACGGAATGGAGAACAAATCAAAACATTCACTCCCAGTCAAGAGATCTGGGTTAAATCCATCATTATTTTTCTCACCATGCCACCCCAGTTTAGACCTGGCCATATACAAATCAGTCTTGACCCTGTGCCTCATGGGAACAGTCGAGCCCGAACTGCCAAGCCAGGTCCTCCCTGGACCGGAAACAAGCATCCTAGGACCGGTTTCGGGGTTTCACCCCTCTTCAGCCAGGATAGCTTGATTCCAGTGGCACAGTGAGCCCAGGACCCACGTCTGGGCATACCTGGCGCACTTAGGGCGAGAAAGCAAAATACACACAATTGATGGACGGAATGCAGAACAAATCAAAACATTCACCCCCAGTCAAGAGATCTGGTTTAAATCCATCATTCTTTTGCTCACCATGCCACTCCAGTTTAGACCTGGCCATATACAAATCAGTCTTGACCCTATACCTCATGGAAACAGTCCAGCCCAAACTACCAAGCCAGGTCCTCCCTGGCCCGGAAACAAGCATCCTAGGAGGGTTTTTGTGGTTTCACCCCTGTTCAGCCAGGATAGCTTGATTCCAGTGGCACAGTGAGCCCAGGACCCACATCTGGGCATACCTGGCGCACTTAGGGCGAGAAAGCAAAAGACACACAATTGATGGACGGAATGCAGAACAAATCAAAACATTCACCCCCAGTCAAGAGCTCTGGGTTAAATTTATCATTCTTTTGCTCACTATGCCACCCCAGTTTAGACCTGGCCTTATGCAATTCAGTCTTGACCCTGTGCCTCATGGGAACAGTCCAGCCCGAACTACCATGCCCGGTCCTCCCTGTACTGGAAACAAGCATCCTAGGACCGGTTTCGGGATTTCATCCCTCTTCAGCCAGGATAGCTTGATTCCAGTGGCACAGTGAGCCCAGGACCCACATCTGGGCATACCCGGCGGACTTAGGGCGAGAAAGCAAAAGGCACACAATTGATGGACGGAATGCAGAACAAATCAAAACATTCACCCCCAGTCAAGAGATCTGGGTTACATCCATCATTCTTTTGTTCACCATGCCACCCCGGTTTAGACCTGGCCTTATGCAAATCAGTCTTGACCCTGTGCCTCATGGGAACAGTCCAGCCCGAACTGCCAAGCCAGATCCTCCCTGGACCGGAAACAAGCATCCTAGGACCGGTTTCAGGGTTTCACCCCTCTTCAGCCAGGATAGCTTGATTCCAGTGGGACAGTGAGAGCAGGACCCATGTCTGGGCATACCTGGCGCACTTAGGGCGAGAAAGCAAAAGACACACAATTGATGGATGGAATGCAGAACAAATCAAAACATTCACCCCTAGTCAAGAGATCTGGGTTAAATCCATCATTCTTTTGCTCAAAATGCCACCCCAGTTTAGACCTGGCCATAGGCAAATCAGTCTTGACCCTGTGCCTCATGGGAACAGTCCAGCCCGAACTGCCAAGCCAGGTCCTCCCTGGACCGGAAACAAGCATCCTAGGACCGGTTTTGGGGTTTCACCCCTCTTCAGCCAGTTTAGCTTGATTCCAGTGGGACAGTGAGAGCAGGACCCATGTCTGGGCATATCTGGCGCACCTAGGGCGAGAAAGCAAAAGACACACAATTGATGGACGGAATGCAGAACAAATCAAAACATTCAGCCCCAGTCAAGAGATCTGGGTTAAATCCATCATTCTTTTGATCACCATGCCACCCCAGTTTAGACCTGGCCATATGCAAATCAGTCTTGACCCTGTGCCTCATGGGAACAGTCCAGCCCGAACTGCTAAGCCAGGTCCTCCCTGGACCGGAAACAAGCATCCTATGACCGGTTTCGGGGTTTCATCCCCCTTCAGCCAGGATCGCTTGAGTCCAGTGGCACAGTGAGCCCAGGACCCACGTATGGGCATACCTGGCGCACATAGTACGAGAAAGCAAAAGCTACACAATTGATGGACGGAATGCAGAACAAATCAAAACATTCACCCCCAGTCAAGAGATCTGGGTTAAATCCATCATTCTTTTGCTCACCATGCCACCCCAGTTTAGACCTGGCCATATGCAAATCAGTCCTGACCCTGTGCCTCATGGGAACAGGCCAGCCCGAACTGCCAAGCCAGGTCCTCCCTGGACCGGAAACAAGCATCCTAGGACCGGTTTCGGGTTTTCACCCCTGTTCAGCCAGGCAAGCTTGATTCCAGTGGCACAGTGAGCCCAGAACCCACGTCTGGGCATACCTGTCGCACTTAGGGCGAGAAAGCAAAAGACACACAATTGATGGACGGAATGAAGAACAAATCAAAACATTCACCCCCAGTCAAGAGATCTGGGTTAAATCCATCATTCATTTGCCTATCATGCCACTTCAGTTTAGACCTTGCCATATGCAAATCAGTCTTGACCCTGTGCCTCATGGAAACAGTCCAGCCCGAACTGCCAAGCCAGGTCCTCCCTGGACAGGAAACAAGCATCCTAGGAAGGGTTTCGGGGTTTCAACCCTCTTCAGCCAGGATAGCTTGATTCCAGTGGCACAGTGAGCCCAGGACCCACATCTGGGCATACCTGGCGCACTTAGCGCGAGAAAGCAAAAGACACACAATTGATGGACAAAATGGAGAACAAATCAAAACATTCACCCCCAGTCGAGAGATCTGGGTTAAATTTATCATTCTTTTGCTCATCATGCCACCCCAGTTTAGACCTGGCCATATGCAAATCAGTCTTGACCCTGTGCCTCATGGGAACAGTCCAGCCCGAACTGCCAAGCCAGGTCCTCCCTGGACCGGAAACAAGCATCCTAGGACGGGTTTCGGGGTTTCACCCCTCTTCAGCCAGGATAGCTTGATTCCAGTGGCACAGTGAGCCCAGGACCCACGTCTGGGCATACCTGGCGCACTTAGGGCGAGAAAGCAAAAGACACACAATTGATGGACGGAATGGAGAACAAATCAAAACATTCACTCCCAGTCAAGAGATCTGGGTTAAATCCATCATTATTTTTCTCACCCTGCCACCCCAGTTTAGACCTGGCCATATACAAATCAGTCTTGACCCTGTGCCTCATGGGAACAGTCTAGCCCGAACTGCCAAGCCAGGTCCTCCCTGGACCGGAAACAAGCATCCTAGGACCGGTTTTGGGGTTTCACCCCTCTTCAGCCAGGATAGCTTGATTCCAGTGGCACAGTGAGCCCAGGACCCACGTCTGGGCATACCTGGCGCACTTAGGGCGAGAAAGCAAAAGACACACAATTGATGGACGGAATGCAGAACAAATCAAAACATTCACCCCCAGTCAAGAGATCTGGTTTAAATCCATCATTCTTTTGCTCACCATGCCACTCCTGTTTAGACCTGGCCATATACAAATCAGTCTTGACCCTGTACCTCATGGAAACAGTCCAGCCCAAACTACCAAGCCAGGTCCTCCCTGGCCCGGAAACAAGCATCCTAGGAGGGTTTTCGTGGTTTCACCCCTGTTCAGCCAGGATAGCTTGATTCCAGTGGCACAGTGAGCCCAGGACCCACATCTGGGCATACCTGGCGCACTTAGGGCGAGAAAGCAAAAGACACACAATTGATGGACGGAATGCAGAACAAATCAAAACATTCACCCCCAGTAAAGAGCTCTGGGTTAAATTTATCATTCTTTTGCTCACTATACCACCCCAGTTTAGACCTGGCCTTATGCAATTAAGTCTTGACCCTGTGCCTCATGGGAACAGTCCAGCCCGAACTACCATGCCCGGTCCTCCCTGTACTGGAAACAAGCATCCTAGGACCGGTTTCGGGATTTCATCCCTCTTCAGCCAGGATAGCTTGATTCCAGTGGCACAGTGAGCCCAGGACCCACATCTGGGCATACCCGGCGGACTTAGGGCGAGAAAGCAAAAGGCACACAATTGATAGACGGAATGCAGAACAAATCAAAACATTCACCCCCAGTCAAGAGATCTGGGTTAAATCCATCATTCTTTTGTTCACCATGCCACCCCGGTTTAGACCTGGCTTTATGCAAATCAGTCTTGACCCTGTGCCTCATGGGAACAGTCCAGCCCGAACTGCCAAGCCAGATCCTCCCTGGACCGGAAACAAGCATCCTAGGACCGGTTTCAGGGTTTCACCCCTCTTCAGCCAGGATAGCTTGATTCCAGTGGGACAGTGAGAGCAGGACCCATGTCTGGGCATACCTGGCGCACTTAGGGCGAGAAAGCAAAAGACGCACAATTGATGGATGGAATGCAGAACAAATCAAAACATTCACCCCCAGTCAAGAGATCTGGGTTAAATCCATCATTCTTTTGCTCACCATGCCACCCCAATTTAGACCTGGCCATATGCAAATCAATCTTGACCCTGTGCCTCATGGGAACAGTCCAGCCCGAACTGCCAAGCCAGGTCCTCCCTGGCCCGGAAACAAGCATCCTATGACCGGTTTCGGGGTTTCATCCCTCTTCAGCCAAGATCGCTTGAGTCCAGTGGCACAGTGAGCCCAGTACCCACGTCTGGGCATACCTGGCGCACATAGTGCGAGAAAGCAAAAGACACACAATTGATGGACGGAATGCAGAAAAAATCAAAACATTCACCCCCAGTCACGAGATCTGGGTTCAATCCATCATTCTTTTGCTCACCATGCCACCCCAGTTTAGACCTGGCCATAGGCAAATCAGTCTTGACCCTGTGCTTCATGGGAACAGTCCAGCCCGAACTGCCGAGCCAGGTCCTCCCTGGACCGGAAACAAGCATCCTAGGACCGGTTTCGGGGTTTCACCCCACTTCAGCCAGAATAGCTTGATTCCAGTGGGACAGTGAGAGCAGGACCCATGTCTGGGCATATCTGGCGCACTTAGGGCGAGAAAGCAAAAGACACACAATTGATGGACGGAATGCAGAAAAAATCAAAACATTCACCCCCAGTCAAGAGATCTGGTTTAAATCCATCATTCTTTTGCTCACCATGCCACTCCTGTTTAGACCTGGCCATATACAAATCAGTCTTGACCCTGTACCTCATGGAAACAGTCCAGCCCAAACTACCAAGCCAGGTCCTCCCTGGCCCGGAAACAAGCATCCTAGGAGGGTTTTCGTGGTTTCACCCCTGTTCAGCCAGGATAGCTTGATTCCAGTGGCACAGTGAGCCCAGGACCCACATCTGGGCATACCTGGCGCACTTAGGGCGAGAAAGCAAAAGACACACAATTGATGGACGGAATGCAGAACAAATCAAAACATTCACCCCCAGTAAAGAGCTCTGGGTTAAATTTATCATTCTTTTGCTCACTATACCACCCCAGTTTAGACCTGGCCTTATGCAATTAAGTCTTGACCCTGTGCCTCATGGGAACAGTCCAGCCCAAACTACCATGCCCGGTCCTCCCTGTACTGGAAACAAGCATCCTAGGACCGGTTTCGGGATTTCATCCCTCTTCAGCCAGGATAGCTTGATTCCAGTGGCACAGTGAGCCCAGGACCCACATCTGGGCATACCCGGCGGACTTAGGGCGAGAAAGCAAAAGGCACACAATTGATAGACGGAATGCAGAACAAATCAAAACATTCACCCC
Organism: Triturus cristatus; assembly: GCF_964204655.1. NCBI lineage: Eukaryota > Metazoa > Chordata > Amphibia > Caudata > Salamandridae > Triturus > Triturus cristatus. The sequence goes on from NC_140579.1 coordinate 1,315,249,539, forward strand.
CAGTCAAGAGATCTGGGTTAAATCCATCATTCTTTTGTTCACCATGCCACCCCGGTTTAGACCTGGCTTTATGCAAATCAGTCTTGACCCTGTGCCTCATGGGAACAGTCCAGCCCGAACTGCCAAGCCAGATCCTCCCTGGACCGGAAACAAGCATCCTAGGACCGGTTTCAGGGTTTCACCCCTCTTCAGCCAGGATAGCTTGATTCCAGTGGGACAGTGAGAGCAGGACCCATGTCTGGGCATACCTGGCGCACTTAGGGCGAGAAAGCAAAAGACGCACAATTGATGGATGGAATGCAGAACAAATCAAAACATTCACCCCCAGTCAAGAGATCTGGGTTAAATCCATCATTCTTTTGCTCACCATGCCACCCCAATTTAGACCTGGCCATATGCAAATCAATCTTGACCCTGTGCCTCATGGGAACAGTCCAGCCCGAACTGCCAAGCCAGGTCCTCCCTGGCCCGGAAACAAGCATCCTATGACCGGTTTCGGGGTTTCATCCCTCTTCAGCCAAGATCGCTTGAGTCCAGTGGCACAGTGAGCCCAGTACCCACGTCTGGGCATACCTGGCGCACATAGTGCGAGAAAGCAAAAGACACACAATTGATGGACGGAATGCAGAAAAAATCAAAACATTCACCCCCAGTCACGAGATCTGGGTTCAATCCATCATTCTTTTGCTCACCATGCCACCCCAGTTTAGACCTGGCCATAGGCAAATCAGTCTTGACCCTGTGCTTCATGGGAACAGTCCAGCCCGAACTGCCGAGCCAGGTCCTCCCTGGACCGGAAACAAGCATCCTAGGACCGGTTTCGGGGTTTCACCCCACTTCAGCCAGAATAGCTTGATTCCAGTGGGACAGTGAGAGCAGGACCCATGTCTGGGCATATCTGGCGCACTTAGGGCGAGAAAGCAAAAGACACACAATTGATGGACGGAATGCAGAACAAATCAAAACATTCACCCCCAGTCAAGAGATCTGGGTTAAATCCATCATTCTTTTGCTCACCATGCCACCCCAGTTTAGACCTGGCCATATGCAAATCAGTCTTGACCCTGTGCCTCCTGGGAACAGTCCAGCCCGAACTGCTAAGCCAGGTCCTCCCTGAACCAGAAACAAGCATCCTAGGACCGGTTTCGGGGTTTCATCCCCCTTCAGCCAGGATCGCTTGAGTCCAGTGGCACAGTGAGCCCAGGACCCACGTATGGGCATACCTGGAGCACATAGTGCGAGAAAGCAAAAGATACACAATTGATGGACGGAATGCAGAACAAATCAAAACATTCACCCCCAGTCAAGAGATCTGGGTTAAATCCATCATTCTTTTGCTCACCATGCCACTCCAGTTTAGACCTGGCCATATGCAAATCAGTCCTGACCCTGTGCCTCATGGGAACAGGCCAGCCCGAACTGCCAAGCCAGGTCCTCCCTGGACCGGAAACAAGCATCCTAGGACCGGTTTCGGGTTTTCACCCCTGTTCAGCCAGGCTAGCTTGATTCCAGTGGCACAGTGAGCCCAGAACCCACGTCTGGGCATACCTGTCGCACTTAGGGCGAGAAAGCAAAAGACACACAATTGATGGACGGAATGCAGAACAAATCAAAACATTCACCCCCAGTCAAGAGATCTGGGTTAAATCCATCATTCATTTGCCTATCATGCCACTTCAGTTTAGACCTTGCCATATGCAAATCAGTCTTGACCCTGTGCCTCATGGAAACAGTCCAGCCCGAACTGCCAAGCCAGGTCCTCCCTGGACAGGAAACAAGCATCCTAGGAATGGTTTCGGGGTTTCAACCCTCTTCAGCCAGGATAGCTTGATTCCAGTGGCACAGTGAGCCCAGGACCCACATCTGGGCATACCTGGCGCACTTAGCGCGAGAAAGCAAAAGACACACAATTGATGGACAGAATGGAGAACAAATCAAAACATTCCCCCCCAGTCGAGAGATCTGGGTTAAATTTATCATTCTTTTGCTCATCATGCCACCCCAGTTTAGACCTGGCCATATGCAAATCAGTCTTGACCGTGTGCCTCATGGGAACAGTCCAGCCGAACTGCCAAGCCAGGTCCTCCCTGGACCGGAAACAAGCATCCTAGGACCGGTTTCGGGGTTTCACCCCTCTTCAGCCAGGATAGCTTGATTCCAGTGGCACTGTGAGCCCAGAACCCACGTCTGGGCATACCTGGCGCACTTAGGGCGAGAAAGCAAAAGACACACAATTGATGGACGGAATGCAGAACAAATCAAAACATTCACCCCCAGTCAAGGGATCTGGGTTAAACCAATCATTGTTTTGCTCACCATGCCACCCCAGTTTAGACCTGGCCATATGCAAATCAGTCTTGACCCTGTGCCTCATGGGAACAGTCCAGCCGAACTACCAAGCCAGGTCCTCCCTGGACCGGAAACAAGCATCCTAGGACCGGTTTCGGGGTTTCACCCCTCTTCAGCCAGGATAGCTTGATACCAGTGGCACAGCGAGCCCAGAACCCACGTCTGGGCATACCTGGCGCACTTAGGGCGAGAAAGCAAAAGACACACAATTGATGGACGGAATGCAGATCAAATCAAAACATTCACCCCCAGTCAAGAGATCTGGTTTAAATCCATCATTCATTTGCTCACCATGCCACCCCAGTTTAGACATGGCCATATGCAAATCAGTCTTGACCCTGTGCCTCATGGGAACAGTCCAGCCCGAACTGCCAAGCCAGGTCCTCCCTGGACCGGAAACAAGCATCCTAGGACGGGTTTCGGGGTTTCACTCCTCTTCAGCCAGGATAGCTTGATTCCAGTGGCACAGTGAGCCCAGGACCCACGTCTGGGCATACCTGGCGCACTTAGGGCGAGAAAGCAAAAGACACACAATTGATGGACGGAATGGAGAACAAATCAAAACATTCACTCCCAGTCAAGAGATCTGGGTTAAATCCATCATTATTTTTCTCACCATGCCACCCCAGTTTAGACCTGGCCATATACAAATCAGTCTTGACCCTGTGCCTCATGGGAACAGTCTAGCCCGAACTGCCAAGCCAGGTCCTCCCTGGACCGGAAACAAGCATCCTAGGACCGGTTTTGGGGTTTCACCCCTCTTCAGCCAGGATAGCTTGATTCCAGTGGCACAGTGAGCCCAGGACCCACGTCTGGGCATACCTGGCGCACTTAGGGCGAGAAAGCAAAATACACACAATTGATGGACGGAATGCAGAACAAATCAAAACATTCACCCCCAGTCAAGAGATCTGGTTTAAATCCATCATTCTTTTGCTCACCATGCCACTCCAGTTTAGACCTGGCCATATACAAATCAGTCTTGACCCTGTACCTCATGGAAACAGTCCAGCCCAAACTACCAAGCCAGGTCCTCCCTGGCCCGGAAACAAGCATCCTAGGAGGGTTTTCGTGGTTTCACCCCTGTTCAGCCAGGATAGCTTGATTCCAGTGGCACAGTGAGCCCAGGACCCACATCTGGGCATACCTGGCGCACTTAGGGCGAGAAAGCAAAAGACACACAATTGATGGACGGAATGCAGAACAAATCAAAACATTCACCCCCAGTCAAGAGCTCTGGGTTAAATTTATCATTCTTTTGCTCACTATGCCACCCCAGTTTAGACCTGGCCTTATGCAATTCAGTCTTGACCCTGTGCCTCATGGGAACAGTCCAGCCCGAACTACCATGCCCGGTCCTCCCTGTACTGGAAACAAGCATCCTAGGACCGGTTTCGGGATTTCATCCCTCTTCAGCCAGGATAGCTTGATTCCAGTGGCACAGTGAGCCCAGGACCCACATCTGTGCATACCCGGCGGACTTAGGGCGAGAAAGCAAAAGGCACACAATTGATGGACGGAATGCAGAACAAATCAAAACATTCACCCCCAGTCAAGAGATCTGGGTTACATCCATCATTCTTTTGTTCACCATGCCACCCCGGTTTAGACCTGGCCTTATGCAAATCAGTCTTGACCCTGTGCCTCATGGGAACAGTCCAGCCCGAACTGCCAAGCCAGGTCCTCCCTGGACCGGAAACAAGCATCCTATGACCGGTTTCGGGGTTTCATCCCTCTTCAGCCAAGATCGCTTGAGTCCAGTGGCACAGTGAGCCCAGTACCCACGTCTGGGCATACCTGGCGCACATAGTGCGAGAAAGCAAAAGACACACAATTGATGGACGGAATGCAGAAAAAATCAAAACATTCACCCCCAGTCACGAGATCTGGGTTAAATCCATCATTCTTTTGCTCACCATGCCACCCCAGTTTAGACCTGGCCATAGGCAAATCAGTCTTGACCCTGTGCCTCATGGGAACAGTCCAGCCCGAACTGCCAAGCCAGGTCCTCCCTGGACCGGAAACAAGCATCCTAGGACCGGTTTTGGGGTTTCACCCATCTTCAGCCAGTTTAGCTTGATTCCAGTGGGACAGTGAGAGCAGGACCCATGTCTGGGCATATCTGGCGCACTTAGGGCGAGAAAGCAAAAGACACACAATTGATGGACGGAATGCAGAACAAATCAAAACATTCAGCCCCAGTCAAGAGATCTGGGTTAAATCCATCATTCTTTTGCTCACCATGCCACCCCAGTTTAGACCTGGCCATATGCAAATCAGTCTTGACCCTGTGCCTCATGGGAACAGTCCAGCCCGAACTGCTAAGCCAGGTCCTCCCTGGACCGGAAACAAGCATCCTATGACCGGTTTCGGGGTTTCATCCCCCTTCAGCCAGGATCGCTTGAGTCCAGTGGCACAGTGAGCCCAGGACCCACGTATGGGCATACCTGGCGCACATAGTGCGAGAAAGCAAAAGCTACACAATTGATGGACGGAATGCAGAACAAATCAAAACATTCACCCCCAGTCAAGAGATCTGGGTTAAATCCATCATTCTTTTGCTCACCATGCCACCCCAGTTTAGACCTGGCCATATGCAAATCAGTCCTGACCCTGTGCCTCATGTGAACAGGCCAGCCCGAACTGCCAAGCCAGGTCCTCCCTGGACCGGAAACAAGCATCCTAGGACCGGTTTCGGGTTTTCACCCCTGTTCAGCCAGGCAAGCTTGATTCCAGTGGCACAGTGAGCCCAGAACCCACGTCTGGGCATACCTGTCGCACTTAGGGCGAGAAAGCAAAAGACACACAATTGATGGACGGAATGCAGAACAAATCAAAACATTCACCCCCAGTCAAGAGATCTGGGTTAAATCCATCATTCATTTGCCTATCATGCCACTTCAGTTTAGACCTTGCCATATGCAAATCAGTCTTGACCCTGTGCCTCATGAAAACAGTCCAGCCCGAACTGCCAAGCCAGGTCCTCCCTGGACAGGAAACAAGCATCCTAGGAAGGGTTTCGGGGTTTCACCCCTCTTCAGCCAGGATAGCTTGATTCCAGTGGCACAGTGAGCCCAGGACCCACATCTGGGCATACCTGGCACACTTAGCGCGAGAAAGCAAAAGACACACAATTGATGGACAGAATGGAGAACAAATCAAAACATTCACCCCCAGTCGAGAGATCTGGGTTAAATTTATCATTCTTTTGCTCATCATGCCACCCCAGTTTAGACCTGGCCATATGCAAATCAGTCTTGACCGTGTGCCTCATGGGAACAGTCCAGCTGAACTGCCAAGCCAGGTCCTCCCTGGACTGGAAACAAGCATCCTAGGACCGGTTTCAGGGTTTCACCCCTCTTCAGCCAGGATAGCTTGATTCCAGTGGGACAGTGAGAGCAGGACCCATGTCTGGGCATACCTGGCGCACTTAGGGCGAGAAAGCAAAAGACACACAATTGATGGATGGAATGCAGAACAAATCAAAACATTCACCCCCAGTCAAGAGATCTGGGTTAAATCCATCATTCTTTTGCTCACCATGCCACCCCAATTTAGACCTGGCCATATGCAAATCACTCTTGACCCTGTGCCTCATGGGAACAGTCCAGCCCGAACTGCCAAGCCAGGTCCTCCCTGGACCGGAAACAAGCATCCTATGACCGGTTTCGGGGTTTCATCCCTCTTCAGCCAAGATCGCTTGAGTCCAGTGGCACAGTGAGCCCAGTACCCACGTCTGGGCATACCTGGCGCACATAGTGCGAGAAAGCAAAAGACACACAATTGATGGACGGAATGCAGAAAAAATCAAAACATTCACCCCCAGTCACGAGATCTGGGTTAAATCCATCATTCTTTTGCTCAAAATGCCACCCCAGTTTAGACCTGGCCATAGGCAAATCAGTCTTGACCCTGTGCCTCATGGGAACAGTCCAGCCCGAACTGCCAAGCCAGGTCCTCCCTGGACCGGAAACAAGCATCCTAGGACCGGTTTTGGGGTTTCACCCCTCTTCAGCCAGTTTAGCTTGATTCCAGTGGGACAGTGAGAGCAGGCCCCATGTCTGGGCATATCTGGCGCACTTAGGGCAAGAAAGCAAAAGACACACAATTGATGGACGGAATGCAGAACAAATCAAAACATTCAGCCCCAGTCAAGAGATCTGGGTTAAATCCATCATTCTTTTGCTCACCATGCCACCCCAGTTTAGACCTGGCCATATGCAAATCAGTCTTGACCCTGTGCCTCATGGGAACAGTCCAGCCCGAACTGCTAAGCCAGGTCCTCCCTGGACCGGAAACAAGCATCCTATGACCGGTTTCGGGGTTTCATCCCCCTTCAGCCAGGATCGCTTGAGTCCAGTGGCACAGTGAGCCCAGGACCCACGTATGGGCATACCTGGCGCACATAGTGCGAGAAAGCAAAAGCTACACAATTGATGGACGGAATGCAGAACAAATCAAAACATTCACCCCCAGTCAAGAGATCTGGGTTAAATCCATCATTCTTTTGCTCACCATGCCACCCCAGTTTAGACCTGGCCATATGCAAATCAGTCCTGACCCTGTGCCTCATGGGAACAGGCCAGCCCGAACTGCCAAGCCAGGTCCTCCCTGGACCGGAAACAAGCATCCTAGGACCGGTTTCGGGTTTTCACCCCTGTTCAGCCAGGCAAGCTTGATTCCAGTGGCACAGTGAGCCCAGCCAGAACCCACGTCTGGGCATACCTGTCGCACTTAGGGCGAGAAAGCAAAAGACACACAATTGATGGACGGAATGCAGAACAAATCAAAACATTCACCCCCAGTCAAGAGATCTGGGTTAAATCCATCATTCATTTGCCTATCATGCCACTTCAGTTTAGACCTTGCCATATGCAAATCAGTCTTGACCCTGTGCCTCATGGAAACAGTCCAGCCCGAACTGCCAAGCCAGGTCCTCCCTGGACAGAAAACAAGCATCCTAGGAAGGGTTTCGGGGTTTCACCCCTCTTCAGCCAGGATAGCTTGATTCCAGTGGCACAGTGAGCCCAGGACCCACATCTGGGCATACCTGGCACACTTAGCGCGAGAAAGCAAAAGACACACAATTGATGGACAGAATGGAGAACAAATCAAAACATTCACCCCCAGTCGAGAGATCTGGGTTAAATTTATCATTCTTTTGCTCATCATGCCACCCCAGTTTAGACCTGGCCATATGCAAATCAGTCTTGACCGTGTGCCTCATGGGAACAGTCCAGCTGAACTGCCAAGCCAGGTCCTCCCTAGACTGGAAACAAGCATCCTAGGACCGGTTTTGGGGTTTCACCCCTCTTCAGCCAGGATAGCTTGATTCCAGTGGCACAGTGAGCCCAGAACCCACGTCTGGGCATACCTGGCGCACTTAGGGCGAGAAAGCAAAAGACACACAATTGATGGACGGAATGCAGAACAAATCAAAACATTCACCCCCAGTCAAGAGATCTGGGTTAAACCAATCATTGTTTTGCTCACCATGCCACCCCAGTTTAGACCTGGCCATATGCAAATCAGTCTTGACCCTGTGCCTCATGGGAACAGTCCAGCCGAACTGCCAAGCCAGGTCCTCCCTGGACCGGAAACAAGCATCCTAGGACCGGTTTCGGGGTTTCACCCCTCTTCAGCCAGGATAGCTTGATTCCAGTGGCACAGTGAGCCCAGAACCCACGTCTGGGCATACCTGGCGCACTTAGGGCGGGAAAGCAAAAGACACACAATTGATGGACGGAATGCAGATCAAATCAAAACATTCACCCCCAGTCAAGAGCTCTGGGTTAAATTTATCATTCTTTGGCTCAATATGCCACCCCAGTTTAGACCTGGCCATATTCAAATCAGTCTTGACCCTGTGCCTCATGGGAACAGTCCAGCCCGAACTGCCAAGCCAGGTCCTCCCTGTACTGGAAACAAGCATTCTAGGACCGGTTTCGGGTTTTCACCCCTGTTCAGCCAGGCAAGCTTGATTCCAGTGGCACAGTGAGCCCAGAACCCACGTCTGGGCATACCTGTCGCACTTAGGGCGAGAAAGCAAAAGACACACAATTGATGGACGGAATGCAGAACAAATCAAAACATTCACCCCCAGTCAAGAGATCTGGGTTAAATCCATCATTCATTTGCCTATCATGCCACTTCAGTTTAGACCTTGCCATATGCAAATCAGTCTTGACCCTGTGCCTCATGAAAACAGTCCAGCCCGAACTGCCAAGCCAGGTCCTCCCTGGACAGGAAACAAGCATCCTAGGAAGGGTTTCGGGGTTTCACCCCTCTTCAGCCAGGATAGCTTGATTCCAGTGGCACAGTGAGCCCAGGACCCACATCTGGGCATACCTGGCACACTTAGCGCGAGAAAGCAAAAGACACACAATTGATGGACAGAATGGAGAACAAATCAAAACATTCACCCCCAGTCGAGAGATCTGGGTTAAATTTATCATTCTTTTGCTCATCATGCCACCCCAGTTTAGACCTGGCCATATGCAAATCAGTCTTGACCGTGTGCCTCATGGGAACAGTCCAGCTGAACTGCCAAGCCAGGTCCTCCCTGGACTGGAAACAAGCATCCTAGGACCGGTTTCAGGGTTTCACCCCTCTTCAGCCAGGATAGCTTGATTCCAGTGGGACAGTGAGAGCAGGACCCATGTCTGGGCATACCTGGCGCACTTAGGGCGAGAAAGCAAAAGACACACAATTGATGGATGGAATGCAGAACAAATCAAAACATTCACCCCCAGTCAAGAGATCTGGGTTAAATCCATCATTCTTTTGCTCACCATGCCACCCCAATTTAGACCTGGCCATATGCAAATCACTCTTGACCCTGTGCCTCATGGGAACAGTCCAGCCCGAACTGCCAAGCCAGGTCCTTCCTGGACCGGAAACAAGCATCCTATGACCGGTTTCGGGGTTTCATCCCTCTTCAGCCAAGATCGCTTGAGTCCAGTGGCACAGTGAGCCCAGTACCCACGTCTGGGCATACCTGGCGCACATAGTGCGAGAAAGCAAAAGACACACAATTGATGGACGGAATGCAGAAAAAATCAAAACATTCACCCCCAGTCACGAGATCTGGGTTAAACCCATCATTCTTTTGCTCAAAATGCCACCCCAGTTTAGACCTGGCCATAGGCAAATCAGTCTTGACCCTGTGCCTCATGGGAACAGTCCAGCCCGAACTGCCAAGCCAGGTCCTCCCTGGACCGGAAACAAGCATCCTAGGACCGGTTTTGGGGTTTCACCCCTCTTCAGCCAGTTTAGCTTGATTCCAGTGGGACAGTGAGAGCAGGACCCATGTCTGGGCATATCTGGCGCACTTAGGGCAAGAAAGCAAAAGACACACAATTGATGGACGGAATGCAGAACAAATCAAAACATTCAGCCCCAGTCAAGAGATCTGGGTTAAATCCATCATTCTTTTGCTCACCATGCCACCCCAGTTTAGACCTGGCCATATGCAAATCAGTCTTGACCCTGTGCCTCATGGGAACAGTCCAGCCCGAACTGCTAAGCCAGGTTCTCCCTGGACCGGAAACAAGCATCCTATGACCGGTTTCGGGGTTTCATCCCCCTTCAGCCAGGATCGCTTGAGTCCAGTGGCACAGTGAGCCCAGGACCCACGTATGGGCATACCTGGCGCACATAGTGCGAGAAAGCAAAAGCTACACAATTGATGGACGGAATGCAGAACAAATCAAAACATTCCCCCCCAGTCAAGAGCTCTGGGTTGAATTTATCATTCTTTTGCTCACTATGCCACCCCAGTTTAGACCTGGCCATATGCAATTCAGTCTTGACCCTGTGCCTCATGGGAACAGTCCAGCCCGAACTGCCAAGCCAGGTCCTCCCTGTACTGGAAACAAGCATCCTAGGACCGGTTTCGGGATTTCATCCCTCTTCAGCCAGGATAGCTTGATTCCAGTGGCACAGTGAGCCCAGGACCCACATCTGGGCATACCCGGCGCACTTAGGGCGAGAAAGCAAAAGGCACACAATTGATGGACGGATTGCAGAACAAATCAAAACATTCACCCCCAGTCGAGAGATCTGGGTTAAATGTATCATTTATTTGCTCATCATGCCACCCCACTTTTGACCTGGCCATATGCAAATCAGTCTTGACCGTGTGCCTCATGGGAACAGTCCAGCCCGAACTGCCAAGCCAGGTCCTCCCTGGACAGGAAACAAGCATCCTAGGAAGGGTTTCGGGGTTTCACCCCTCTTCAGCCAGGATAGCTTGATTCCAGTGGCACAGTGTGCCCGGGACCAACATCTGGGCATACCTGGCGCACATAGTGCGAGAAAGCAAAAGACACACAATTGATGGACGGAATGCAGAAAAAATGAAAACATTCACCCCCAGTCAAGAGATCTGGGTTAAATCCATCATTCTTTTGCTCACCATGCCACCCCAGTTTAGACCTGGCCATTTGCAAATCAGTCCTGACTCTGTGCCTCATGGGAACAGGCCAGCCCAAACTGCCAAGATAGGTCCTCCCTGGTCCGGAAACAAGCATCCTAGGACCGGTTTCGGGTTTTCACCCCTCTTCAGCCAGGCTAGCTTGATTCCAGTGGCACAGTGAGCCCAGGACCCACGTCTGGGCATACCTGTAGCACTTAGGGCGACAAAGCAAAAGACACACAATTGATGGACGGAATGCAGAACAAATCAAAACATTCACCCCCAGTCAAGAGATCTGGGTTAAATCCATCATTCATTTGCCTATCATGCCACTCCAGTTTAGACCTGGCCATATGCAAATCAGTCTTGACCCTGTGCCTCATGGAAACAGTCCAGCCCGAACTGCCATGCCAGGTCCTCCCTGGACCGGAAACAAGCACCCTGGACGGGTTTCGGGGTTTCACCCCTCTTCAGCCAGGATAGCTTGACACCAGTGGCACAGTGAGTCCAGAACCCACGTTTGGGCATACCTGCCGCACTTAGGGCGAGAAAGCAAAAGACACACAAGTGATGGACGGAATGGAGAACAAATCAAAACTTTCACCCCCAGTCAAGAGATCTGGGTTAAATCCATCATTCATTTGCCTATCATGCCACTCCAGTTTAGACCTGGCCATATGCAAATCAGTCTTGACCCTGTGCCTCATGGAATCAGTCCAGCCCGAACTGCCAAGCCAGGTCCTCCCTGGACAGGAAACAAGAATCCTAGGAAGGGTTTCGGGTTTTCACCCCTCTTCAGCCAGGCTAGCTTGATTCCAGTGGCACAGTGAGCCCAGGACCCACATCTGGGCATACCTGGCGCACTTAGGGCGAGAAAGCAAAAGACACACAATTGATGGACGGAATGGAGAACAAATCAAAACATTCACCCCCAGTCAAGAGATCTGGGTTAAATCCATCATTCTTTTGCTCACAATGCCACCCCAGTTTAGACCTGGCCATATGCAAATCAGTCCTGACCCTGTGCCTCATGAAAACAGTCCAGCCCGAACTGCCAAGCCAGGTCCTCCCTGTACTGGAAACAAGCATCCTAGGACCGGTTTCGGGATTTCACCCCTCTTCAGCCAGGATAGCTTGATTCCAGTGGCACAGTGAGCCCAGGACCCACATCTGGGCATACCTGGCGCACTTAGGGCGAGAAAGCAAAAGGCACACAATTGATGGACGGAATGCAGAACAAATCAAAACATTCACCCCCAGTCGAGAGATCTGGGTTAAATTTATCATTCTTTTGCTCATCATGCCACCCCACTTTTGACCTGGCCATATGCAAATCAGTCTTGACCGTGTGCCTCATGGGAACAGTCCAGCCGAACTGCCAAGCCAGGTCCTCCCTGGACCGGAAACAAGCATCCTAGGACCGGTTTCGGGGTTTCACCCCTCTTCAGCCAGGATAGCTTGATTCCAGTGGCACAGTGAGCCCAGGACCCACATCTGGGCATACCCAGCGCACTTAGGGCGAGAAAGCAAAAGGCACTCAATTGATGGACGGAATGCAGAACAAATCAAAACATTCACCCCCAGTCAAGAGATCTGGGTTAAATCCATCATTCTTTTGTTCACCATGCCACCCCGCTTTAGACCTGGCCATAGGCAAATCACTCTTGACCCTGTGCCTCATGGGAACAGTCCAGCCCGAACTGCCAAGCCAGGTCCTCCCTGGACCAGAAACATGCATCCTAGAACCGGTTTCGGGGTTTCACCCCTCTTCAGCCAGGACAGCTGATTCCAGGGGCATAGTGAGTCAAGGACCCACATCTGGGCATAACTGGCGCAATTAGGGCGAGAAAGCAAAAGACACACAATTGATGGACGGAATGCAGAACAAATCAAAACTTTCACCCCCAGTCAAGAGATCTGGGTTAAATCCATCATTCTTTTGTTCACCATGCCACCCCGCTTTAGACCTGGCCATAGGCAAATCACTCTTGACCCTGTGCCTCATGGGAACAGTCCAGCCCGAACTGCTAAGCCAGGTCCTCCCTGGACCGGAAACAAGCATCCTATGACCAGTTTCAGGGTTTCATCCCTCTTCAGCCAGGATCGCTTGAGTCCAGTGGCACAGTGAGCCCAGGACCCACGTCTGGGCATACCTGGCGCACATAGAGCGAGAAAGCAAAAGACAAACAATTGATGGACGGAATGCAAAAAAAATCAAAACATTCACCCCCAGTCAAGAGATCTGGGTTAAATCCATCATTCTTTTGCTCACCATGCCACTCCAGTTTAGACCTGGCCATATGCAAATCAGTCCTGACCCTGTGCCTCATGGGAACAGGCCAGCCCGAACTGCCAAGCCAGGTCCTCCCTGGACCGGAAACAAGCATCCTAGGACCGGTTTCGTGTTTTCACCCCTGTTCAGCCAGGCTAGCTTGATTCCAGTGGCACAGTGAGCCCAGAACCCACGTCTGGGCATACCTGTCGCACTTAGGGCGAGAAAGCAAAAGACACACAATTGATGGATGGAATGCAGAACAAATCAAAACATTCACCCCCAGTCAAGAGATCTGGGTTAAATCCATCATTCTTTTGCTCACCATGCCACCCCAGTTTAGACCTGGCCATATGCAAATCAGTCCTGACCCTGTGCCTCATGGGAACAGTCCAGCCCGAACTGCCAAGCCAGGTCCTCCCTGTACTGGAAACAAGCATCCTAGGACCGGTTTCGGGATTTCACCCCTCTTCAGCCAGGATAGCTTGATTCCAGTGGCACAGTGAGCCCAGGACCCACATCTGGGCATACCTGGCGCACTTAGGGCGAGAAAGCAAAAGACACACAATTGATGGACATAATGGAGAACAAATCAAAACATTCACCCCCATTCAAGAGATCTGGGTTAAATTCATCATTCTTTTGCTCATCATGCCACCCCACTTTTGACCTGGCCATATGCAAATCAGTCTTGACCGTGTGCCTCATGGGAACAGTCCAGCCCGAACTGCCAAGCCAGGTCCACCCTGGACCGGAAACAATCATCCTAGAACCGGTTTCGGGATTTCACCCCTGTTCAGCCAGGCTAGCTTGATTCCAGTGGCACAGTGAGCCCAGAACCCACGTCTGGGCATACCTGTCGCACTTAGGGCGAGAAGGCAAAAGACACACAATTCATGGACGGAATGTTATGTTATGTTATGTTAAGCCGCACTTTTTGAGCGCACGGCTACCCCAGAAGGGTGTCCCGGCGCTTTGGCAAAGAGGCCCAGAGAAACAAGAAACCAAAGGCAAAAAACCTACTACCGTCACAGCGGGTTACTTAGTAAAAAACAGAGTTTTCAACTCCTTCCTGAAAGCCAGGAGGCTGTTCGCTTTCCAGAGGGAGAGTGGGAGCTCGTTCCACAAGCAGGCTGTCACGTATTGGAAGGAGCGACCTCCCATCCGAACACGTTTGACCACAGGCACCTCCATTATAGCCCGGTCCGCCGACCTCAGCAGTCTCCGCGGCACATAGAAAACAATACGCTTCCTCAAATAGTTAGGGCCAATTGCATGAAGTGCTTTAAATGCCAGAGTGAGGAGCTTAAATCTAATTCTCCCCGAAATTGGGAGCCAGTGCAGCCTAGCCAAAAGCGCAGAGGCACTAGCTCTCCTGGGCAGCCCATAGATAGCTCTGGCCGCCGAATTCTGAACAATCTGCAGTCTAGATAACAGATACTTAGGTAGGCCTGCAAAAAGAGCATTCGCATAGTCCAGGCGGGAGCCCACAAGCGCCTGGACTACCTTCCTACGATACTGCAGTGAGAGTAGAGGAAGAAATTTCCTGAGCATCTTGAGGATGCTGAAACATTTCCCTGCTAATCCCAGAATGTGTGGACGGAAAGATAGATCATCGTCAAACACCACTCCGAGATTTTTTACCTGAGAAGATGGCTTCTCTGGTGGGGACATGTCCTGGGGCCACCATGTCTTCCAGCCCGGATCAGGGGCACAGCCGAAAAAGAGCAGCTCAGATTTGTCTGAGTTGCATTTCAGGCTGTGCCGCTGAAACCACGCAAAGACTGCACTCAGACAGTCCTTGATTCTGCCGCCGCTGAAGGCCTCTCCCTTCCTGCAGGTGAACAAGAGCTGGGTGTCATCAGCGTATGAGATGACCCGGGCCCCAAACGCCTCTGCTACCTCCGCAAGAGGGGCCATATATATGTTAAAAATGGTGGGGCTCAGGATAGAACCCTGAGGCACCCCCACCTCCAGCGAAAGCATTTCGGCCGAGAACGGCGGAGCCCAGATCACCTGTCGGCGGTCGGCAAGAAAGGATTGAAACCAATCCAGCACCGTCCCTCGCAGACCGATCTCCCTAAGTCTTGAGAGATGACCTGCGTGTGGGACGGTGTCGAATGCCGCCGATAGGTCCAACATAACTAGCATAGCCTTTCCCCCATGGTCGAGCGTCTCCCTGATGGCGTCGGTCACCTCTACCAGAGCCGTCTCCGTGCTGTAATTCGCACGAAAGCCGGACTGGGAATCATGCAGCAGTTTGTTGTTCTCAATAAAGGTGGTCAGAGTATGCTGAACATGTTTCTCCAACACCTTCGCCAGAGCAGGGAGGAGGGAGATTGGTCTGTAGTTAGCACATTGCAGGGGGTCGAGCAGAGGCTTCTTAATCAGCGGCAGAATGAGTGCGTGTTTCCATTGGCGTGGAACCACCCCTGAACTCAATGAAAGATTAAGCAGGGGGTTCAGCAAACTGTTCAACGCCGAGGCCACCTTGCCCAAGCATTTCGCCGGACAAACATCCAAAGGCGAACCAGATTGCAGCCTGGATAACAGCTCAAGCGAAGTCTCACAGGACAACTGGGGAAAAACAGATAGTGAGGGCCCAGATTCAGCCTGAAAGGGAGCTAAATAGGTCAACTTGTCCCCTAACACAACGTCAGCCGTTTGGGAATCCACCGTTGGAAAAGTGGCCTGAATCTTTGAGATTTTAGTCACAAAAAAATCGGCGAGCTGTTTGATCCATTCTTCCGAATGAGAATGGACCGGGGTCCCTGCTACCGGGTTGACAAACTCCTTCACAATCCTAAAGAGTTCCCGGCTCGTATTATCGGCTTTATCAATTCTCTGCTCCAGATAATTCTTTTTGGCTGCGGCAATCTGCTTATAATAAGATTTTATCGCGTCTCGGTAGTTCATTCGCTCCACAAGATCGTACTTGCGCCGCCACCGCCTTTCCAACTTTTTGCAGTCTTGTCGCATTGTACGTAAAGTGGAAGAGAACCAAGGAGAAGAATTGAGATGAGGTGCTGTTCTAGCAGGCTTCAAAGGGGCCGGCTCCTCGAATCTTGCCTGCATCCAGTTCTGGACCAGGATGAGGTCGGTTTCCAGAACCCCTGTCAATAGACACGGATATTGGCAGAGAGCCTCGGAAAGCATATCTGCTGTCACTAGGTGGTAGGCTCTAAATTGCCGGGGGCCTTCCTCCCGAGCCCTTTGACTAAGCTTATATTCAAGCACTAAGACAAAGTTTATCAGATAATGATCTGACCAAAGGACCGGGAGTGGAGGGGACACCTCAATAGGCTTGGAGGAAAAGATCACATCTAATGTGTGGCCTTTCTCGTGAGTGGGGCTATGGATAAAAGGGGCTAGCCCTAACATCTCTGTAATCTCACGGAGTTTGGTAGCCTCAACATCGGTAAGGCAGTCCATATGCAAATTTAAATCGCCTAATAACAAGCAGTGCGCCGAACGCATACAAGGTACTGATAGGGCCGACTGTAGGTCCTCAAAAAAGGACCCAATGGGTCCAGGGGGTCTATAGAGGAGAATTCCAGTACAGGTCTGGGACGCCGATAGATGGAGTGTGAAACCTAATGCTTCACATCCGGCAATGTTGTCCACCACAAAGGAGGAACAGTCAAAGACCTTGTCCACTATCAGCGCCACCCCACCGCCTCTTCCCTCAGTTCTATCCCTCCGTAAGATGGAATAGTTAGGCGGGACAGCACAGGCGATGTCGGGTTCAGAACCCACTCCCAGCCAAGTCTCAGTTAAAAATAAACAAGAGATCTTGGAGTGCGCGAGAAGATCCCATATATCCGAAGTATGACGAGGCAGGGACCTAGTGTTAAGCAACGCGCAATGACAGTACTGAGGAGGGGTAGATGGACTATGAGTAGATGATAATGTGGGGAGCCAATTACACACGGGGCAGCCCTTACCCAAACGGCGACCGCCGGGGAAAAGAGACAAACAAGCCGAGCGAGTGGGGCGCAAGGCACACAAGGAGGCAGCGCTGTACGTAATCATCCCGTAGCTGCAGGTAGTCACCTCTGATCCAGCAGACAGCAGGAGCCGTAAGCCAGAGTCCGGCCTCGTCCGCCTCCGAGACGCTGACGAGCGCAGATGGGCAGGACTCTGGCACGACTCAGGCGCAGGGAAGGCGCTCCGCTGCGCGTTACCGCTGCGCGAGACCAGCGAGCATTAAATAGCGTCGTCTCGGCGTCCCAGGTGACCTGGACGCTCAAAGATGGCGCTCGCGCTTCCTCCCCAATGCAAGATGGCGCTGAACCCAGTGAGACCCACAACCTCCCGGTAACCCGGACCCGCCAAACAGCGGTGGTGATTCCAGATTATGGTGCAAGGTAGGGGCCAGGAGCGCGTTTTAAAAGCAGGGGAGAAGGCAAAAGTAAAACAAACAAAAGTCCACAAAACGGGGTATTTTAAAAACTAGGCTGAATAAGAATGGCGCGCGACCAGCGCGAACAGCAGCGGGGCACCGATAGTATTCTCGCCCTCAAGGGCACTAAGCAGGCTCACCTTCCGCTCAGCTCGCCCTAAATAGCGTCGTCTCGGCGTCCCAGGTGACCTGGACGCTCAAAGATGGCGCTCGCGCTTCCTCCCCAATGCAAGATGGCGCTGAACCCAGTGAGACCCACAACCTCCCGGTAACCCGGACCCGCCAAACAGCGGTGGTGATTCCAGATTATGGTGCAAGGTAGGGGCCAGGAGCGCGTTTTAAAAGCAGGGGAGAAGGCAAAAGTAAAACAAACAAAAGTCCACAAAACGGGGTATTTTAAAAACTAGGCTGAATAAGAATGGCGCGCGACCAGCGCGAACAGCAGCGGGGCACCGATAGTATTCTCGCCCTCAAGGGCACTAAGCAGGCTCACCTTCCGCTCAGCTCGCCCTAAATAGCGTCGTCTCGGCGTCCCAGGTGACCTGGACGCTCAAAGATGGCGCTCGCGCTTCCTCCCCAATGCAAGATGGCGCTGAACCCAGTGAGACCCACAACCTCCCGGTAACCCGGACCCGCCAAACAGCGGTGGTGATTCCAGATTATGGTGCAAGGTAGGGGCCAGGAGCGCATTTTAAAAGCAGGGGAGAAGGCAAAAGTAAAACAAACAAAAGTCCACAAAACGGGGTATTTTAAAAACTAGGCTGAATAAGAATGACGCGCGACCAGCGCGAACAGCAGCGGGGAACCGATAGTATTCTCGCCCTCAAGGGCACTAAGCAGGCTCACCTTCCGCTCAGCTCGCCCTAAATAGCGTCGTCTCGGCGTCCCAGGTGACCTGGACGCTCAAAGATGGCGCTCGCGCTTCCTCCCCAATGCAAGATGGCGCTGAACCCAGTGAGACCCACAACCTCCCGGTAACCCGGACCCGCCAAACAGCGGTGGTGATTCCAGATTATGGTGCAAGGTAGGGGCCAGGAGCGCGTTTTAAAAGCAGGGGAGAAGGCAAAAGTAAAACAAACAAAAGTCCACAAAACGGGGTATTTTAAAAACTAGGCTGAATAAGAATGGCGCGCGACCAGCGCGAACAGCAGCGGGGCACCGATAGTATTCTCGCCCTCAAGGGCACTAAGCAGGCTCACCTTCCACTCAGCTCGCCCTAAATAGCGTCGTCTCGGCGTCCCAGGTGACCTGGACGCTCAAAGATGGCGCTCGCGCTTCCTCCCCAATGCAAGATGGCGCTGAACCCAGTGAGACCCACAACCTCCCGGTAACCCGGACCCGCCAAACAGCGGTGGTGATTCCAGATTATGGTGCAAGGTAGGGGCCAGGAGTGCGTTTTAAAAGCAGGGGAGAAGGCAAAAGTAAAACAAACAAAAGTCCACAAAACGGGGTATTTTAAAAACTAGGCTGAATAAGAATGGCGCGCGACCAGCGCGAACAGCAGCGGGGCACCGATAGTATTCTCGCCCTCAAGGGCACTAAGCAGAACAATGCAGAACAAATCAAAACATTCACCCCCAGTCAAGAGATCTGGGTTAAACCCATCATTGTTTTGCTCACCATGCCACCCCAGTTTAGACCTGGCCATATGCAAATCAGTCTTGACCCTGTGCCTCATGGGAACAGTCCAGCCCGAACTGCCAAGCCAGGTCCTCCCTGGACCGGAAACATGCATCCTAGAACCGGTTTCGGGGTTTCACCCCTCTTCAGCCAGGACAGCTGATTCCAGGGGCATAGTGAGTCAAGGACCCATATCTGGGCATATCTGGCGCAATTAGGGCGAGAAAGCAAAAGACACACAATTGATGGACGGAATGCAGAACAACTCAAAACATTCACCCCCAGTCAAGAGATCTGGGTTAAATCCATCATTCTTTTGTTCACCATGCCACCCCGCTTTAGACCTGGCCATAGGCAAATCACTCTTGACCCTGTGCCTCATGGGAACAGTCCAGCCCGAACTGCTAAGCCAGGTCCTCCCTGGACCAGAAACAAGCATCCTATGACCAGTTTCAGGGTTTCATCCCTCTTCAGCCAGGATCGCTTGAGTCCAGTGGCACAGTGAGCCCAGGACCCACGTCTGGGCATACCTGGCGCACATAGTGCGAGAAAGCAAAAGACACACAATTGATGGACGGAATGCAGAAAAAATCAAAACATTCACCCCCAGTCAAGCGATCTGGGTTAAATCCATCATTCTTTTGCTCACCATGCCACTCCAGTTTAGACCTGGCCATATGCAAATCAGTCCTGACCCTGTGCCTCATGGGAACAGGCCAGCCCGAACTGCCAAGCCAGGTCCTCCCTGGACCGGAAACAAGCATCCTAGGACCGGTTTCGGGTTTTCACCCCTGTTCAGCCAGGCTAGCTTGATTCCAGTGGCACAGTGAGCCCAGAACCCACGTCTGGGCATACCTGTCGCACTTAGGGCGAGAAAGCAAAAGACACACAATTGATGGACGGAATGCAGAACAAATCAAAACATTCACCCCCAGTCAAGAGATCTGGGTTAAATCCATCATTCATTTGCTTATCATGCCACTCCAGTTTAGACCTGGCCATATGCAAATCAGTCTTGACCCTGTGCCTCATGGAAACAGTCCAGCCCGAACTGCCAAGCCAGGTCCTCCCTGGACAGGAAACACGAATCCTAGGAAGGGTTTCGGGGTTTCACCCCTCTTCAACCAGGATAGCTTGATTTCAGTGGCACAGTGATCCCAGGACCCACATCTGGGCATACCTGGTGCACTTAGGGCGAGAAAGCAAAAGACACACAATAGATGGACGGAATGGAGAACAAATCAAAACATTCACCCCCAGTCAAGATATCTGGGTTAAATCCATCATTCTTTTGCTCACCATGCCACCCCAGTTTAGACCTGGCCATATGCAAATCAGTCCTGACCCTGTGCCTCATGGGAACAGTCCAGCCCGAACTGCCAAGCCAGGTCCTCCCTGTACTGGAAACAAGCATCCTAGGATCGGTTTCGGGATTTCACCCCTCTTCAGCCAGGATAGCTTGATTCCAGTGGCACAGTGAGCCCAGGGCCCACATCTGGGCATACCTGGCGCACTTAGGGCAAGAAAGCAAAAAACACACAATTGATGGACATAATGGAAAACAAATCAAAACATTCACCCCCAGTCAAGAGATCTGGGTTAAATTTATCATTCTTTTGCTCATCATGCCACCCCACTTTTGACCTGGCCATATGCAAATCAGTCTTGACCGTGTGCCTCATGGGAACAGTCCAGCCGAACTGCCAAGCCAGGTCCTCCCTGGACCGGAAACAAGCATCCTAGGACCGGTTTCGGGGTTTCACCCCTCTTCACCCAGGATAGCTGATTCCAGGGGCATAGTGAGTCAAGGACCCATATCTGGGCATATCTGGCGCAATTAGGGCGAGAAAGCAAAAGACACACAATTGATGGACGGAATGCAGAACAACTCAAAACATTCACCCCCAGTCAAGAGATCTGGGTTAAATCCATCATTCTTTTGTTCACCATGCCACCCCGCTTTAGACCTGGCCATAGGCAAATCACTCTTGACCCTGTGTCTCATGGGAACAGTCCAGCCCGAACTGCTAAGCCAGGTCCTCCCTGGACCAGAAACAAGCATCCTATGACCAGTTTCGGGGTTTCATCCCTCTTCAGCCAGGATCGCATGAGTCCAGTGGCACAGTGAGCCCAGGACCCACGTCTGGGCATACCTGGCGCACATAGTGCGAGAAAGCAAAAGACACACAATTGATGGACGGAATGCAGAAAAAATCAAAACATTCACCCCCAGTCAAGAGATCTGGGTTAAATCCATCATTCTTTTGCTCACCATGCCACTCCAGTTTAGACCTGGCCATATGCAAATCAGTCCTGACCCTGTGCCTCATGGGAACAGGCCAGCCCGAACTGCCAAGCCAGGTCCTCCCTGGACTGGAAACAAGCATCCTAGGACCGTTTTCGGGTTTTCACCCCTGTTCAGCCAGGCTAGCTTGATTCCAGTGGCACAGTGAGCCCAGAACCCACGTCTGGGCATACCTGTCGCACTTAGGGCGAGAAAGCAAAAGACACACAATTGATGGACGGAATGCAGAACAAATCAAAACATTCACCCCCAGTCAAGAGATCTGGGTTAAATCCATCATTCATTTGCCTATCATGCCACTCCAGTTTAGACCTGGCCATATGCAAATCAGTCTTGACCCTGTGCCTCATGGAAACAGTCCAGCCCGAACTGCCAAGCCAGGTCCTCCCTGGACAGGAAACACGAATCCTAGGAAGGGTTTCGGGTTTTCACCCCTCTTCAACCAGGATAGCTTGATTTCAGTGGCACAGTGATCCCAGGACCCACATCTGGGCATACCTGGTGCACTTAGGGCGAGAAAGCAAAAGACACACAATAGATGGACGGAATGGAGAACAAATCAAAACATTCACCCCCAGTCAAGATATCTGGGTTAAATCCATCATTCTTTTGCTCACCATGCCACCCCAGTTTAGACCTGGCCATATGCAAATCAGTCCTGACCCTGTGCCTCATGGGAACAGTCCAGCCCGAACTGCCAAGCCAGGTCCTCCCTGTACTGGAAACAAGCATCCTAGGATCGGTTACGGGATTTCACCCCTCTTCAGCCAGGATAGCTTGATTCCAGTGGCACAGTGAGCCCAGGGCCCACATCTGGGCATACCTGGCGCACTTAGGGCAAGAAAGCAAAAAACACACAATTGATGGACATAATGGAAAACAAATCAAAACATTCACCCCCAGTCAAGAGATCTGGGTTAAATTTATCATTCTTTTGCTCATCATGCCACCCCACTTTTGAACTGGCCATATGCAAATCAGTCTTGACCGTGTGCCTCATGGGAACAGTCCAGCCGAACTGCCAAGCCAGGTCCTCCCTGGACCGGAAACAAGCATCCTAGGACCGGTTTCGGGGTTTCACCCCTCTTCACCCAGGATAGCTTGATTCCAGTGGCACAGTGAGCCCAGAACCCACATCTGGGCATACCTGGCGCACTTAGGGCGAGAAGGCAAAAGACACACAATTGATGGACAGAATGCAGAACAAATCAAAACATTCACCCCCAGTCAAGAGATCTGGGTTAAACCCATCATTGTTTTGCTCAAAATGCCACCCCAGTTTAGACCTGGCCATATGCAAATCAGTCTTGACCCTGTGCCTCATGGGAACAGTCCAGCCCGAACTGCCAAGCCAGGTCCTCCCTGGACCGGAAACAATCATCCTAGGACCGGTTTCGGGGTTTCACCCCTCTTCAACCAGGATAGCTTGATTCCAGTGGCACAGTGAGCCCAGAACCCACATCTGGGCATACCTGGCGCACTTAGGGCGAGAAAGCAAAAGACACACAATTGATGGACGGAATGAAGAACAAATCAAAACATTCCCCCCCAGTCAAGAGCTCTGGGTTGAACTTATCATTCTTTTGCTCACTATGCCACCCCAGTTTAGACCTGGCCATATGCAATTCAGTCTTGACCCTGTGCCTCATGGTAACAGTCCAGCCCGAACTGCCAAGCCAGGTCCTCCCTGTACTGGAAACAAGCATTCTAGGACCGGTTTCGGGATTTCATCCCTCTTCAGCCAGGATAGCTTGATTCCAGTGGCACAGTGAGCCCAGGACCCACATCTGGGCATACCCGGCGCACTTAGGGCAAGAAAGCAAAAGGCACACAATTGATGGACGGAATGCAGAACAAATCAAAACATTCACCCCCAGTCGAGAGATCTGGGTTAAATTTATCATTCTTTTGCTCATCATGCCACCCCACTTTTGACCTTGCCATATGCAAATCAGTCTTGACCGTGTGCCTCATGGGAACAGTCCAGCCGAACTGCCAAGCCAGGTCCTCCCTGGACCCGAAACAAGCATCCTAGGACCGGTTTCGGGGTTTCACCCCTCTTCAGCCAGGATAGCTTGATTCCAGTGGCACAGTGAGCCCAGAACCCACATCTGGGCATACCTGGCGCACTTAGGGCGAGAAAGCAAAAGACACACAATTGATGGACGGAATGGAGAACAAATCAAAACATTCACTCCCAGTCAAGAGATCTGGGTTAAATCCATCATTCTTTTTCTCACCATGCCACCCCAGTTTAGACCTGGTCATATGCAAATCAGTCTTGACACTGTGCCTCATGGGAACAGTCCAGCCCGAACTGCCAAGCCAGGTCCTCCCTGGACCGGAAACAAGCATCCTAGGACCGGTTTCGGGGTTTCACCCCTCTTCAGCCAGGATACCTTGATTCCAGTGGCACAGTGAGCCCAGGACCTACGTCTGGGCATACCTGGCGAACTTAAGCAAAAGACACACAATTGATGGACGGAATGCAGAACAAATCAAAACATTCACCCCCAGTCA
This sequence comes from Triturus cristatus, assembly GCF_964204655.1. Classification (NCBI taxonomy): domain Eukaryota; kingdom Metazoa; phylum Chordata; class Amphibia; order Caudata; family Salamandridae; genus Triturus; species Triturus cristatus. The sequence goes on from NC_140579.1 coordinate 1,315,273,423, forward strand.
AGAGATCTGGGTTAAAGCCATCATTCTTTTGTTCACCATGCCACCCCGCTTTAGACCTGGCCAGAGGCAAATCACTCTTGACCCTGTGCATCATGGGAACAGTCCAGCCCGAACTGCTAAGCCAGGTCCTCCCTGGACCGGAAACAAGCATCCTATGACCAGTTTCGGGGTTTCATCCCTCTTCAGCCAGGATCGCTTGAGTCCAGTGGCACAGTGAGCCCAGGACCCACGTCTGGGCATACCTGGCGCACATAGTGCGAGAAAGCAAAAGACACACAATTGATGGACGGAATGCAGAAAAAATCAAAACATTCACCCCCAGTCAAGAGATCTGGGTTAAATCCATCATTCTTTTGCTCACCATGCCACTCCAGTTTAGACCTGGCCATATGCAAATCAGTCCTGACCCTGTGCCTCATGGGAACAGTCCAGCCCGAACTGCCAAGCCAGGTCCTCCCTGGACCGGAAACAATCATCCTAGAACCGGTTTCGGGGTTTCACCCCTCTTCAGCCAGGACAGCTGATTCCAGGGGCATAGTGAGTCAAGGACCCATATCTGGGCATATCGGGCGCAATTAGGGCGAGAAAGCAAAAGACACACAATTGATGGACGGAATGCAGAACAACTCAAAACATTCACCCCCAGTCAAGAGATCTGGGTTAAATCCATCATTCTTTTGCTCACCAAGCCACTCCAGTTTAGACCTGGCCATATGCAAATCAGTCCTGACCCTGTGCCTCATGGGAACAGGCCAGCCCGAACTGCTAAGCCAGGTCCTCCCTGGACCGGAAACAAGCATCCTATGACCAGTTTCGGGGTTTCATCCCTCTTCAGCCAGGATCGCTTGAGTCCAGTGGCACAGTGAGCCCAGGACCCACGTCTGGGCAAACCTGGCGCACATAGTGCAAGAAAGCAAAAGACACACAATTGATGGACGGAATGCAGAAAAAATCAAAACATTCACCCCCAGTCAAGAGATCTGGGTTAAATCCATCATTCTTTTGCTCACCATGCCACTCCAGTTTAGACCTGGCCATATGCAAATCAGTCCTGACCCTGTGCCTCATGGGAACAGGCCAGCCCGAACTGCCAAGCCAGGTCCTCCCTGGACCGGAAACAAGCATCCTAGGACCGGTTTCGGGTTTTTACCCCTGTTCAGCCAGGCTAGCTTGATTCCAGTGGCACAGTGAGCCCAGAACCCATGTCTGGGCATACCTGTCGCACTTAGGGCGAGAAAGCAAAAGACACACAATTGATGGACGGAATGCAGAACAAATCAAAACATTCACCCCAGTCAAGAGATCTGGGTTAAATCCATCATTTATTTGCCTATCATGCCACTCCAGTTTAGACCTGGCCATATGCAAATCAGTCTTGACCCTGTGCCTCATGGAAACACTCCAGCCCGAACTGCCAAGCCAGGTCCTCCCTGGACAGGAAACACGAATCCTAGGAAGTGTTTCGGGGTTTCACCCCTCTTCCACCAGGATAGCTTGATTTCAGTGGCACAGTGATCCCAGGACCCACATCTGGGCATACCTGGCGCACTTAGGGCGAGAAAGCAAAAGACACAAAATTGATGGACGGAATGGAGAACAAATAAAAACATTCACCCCCAGTCAAGAGATCTGGGTTAAATCCATCATTCTTTTGCTCACCATGCCACCCCAGTTTAGACCTGGCCATATGCAAATCAGTCCTGACCCTGTGCCTCATGGGAACAGTCCAGCCCGAACTGCCAAGCCAGGTCCTCCCTGTACTGGAAACAAGCATCCTAGGACCGGTTTCGGGATTTCACCCCTCTTCAGCCAGGATAGCTTGATTCCAGTGACACAGTGAGCCCAGAACCCACGTCTGGGCATACCTGGCGCACTTAGGGCGAGAAAGCAAAAGACACACAATTGATGGACGGAATGCAGAACAAATCAAAACATTCACCCCCAGTCAAGAGCTTTGGGTTAAATTTATCATTCTTTTGCTCACTATGCCACCCCAGTTTAGACCTGGCCATATGCAAATCAGTCTTGACCCTGTGCCTCATGGGAACAGTCCAGCCCGAACTGCCAAGCCAGGTCCTCCCTGTACTGGAAACAAGCATCCTAGGACCGGTTTCGGGATTTCACCCCTCTTCAGCCAGGATAGATGGTTCCAGTGTCACAGTGAGCCCAGGACCCACATCTGGGCATACCTGGCGCACTTAGGCCGAGAAAGCAAATGGCACAAAATTGATGGACGGAATGCAGAACAAATCAAAACATTCACCCCCAGTCGAGAGATCTGGGTTAAATTTATCATTCTTTTGCTCTTCATGCCACCCCACTTTTGACCTGGCCATATGCAAATCAGTCTTGACCGTGTGCCTCATGGGATCAGTCCAGCCGAACTGCCAAGCCAGGTCCTCCCTGGACCGGAAACAAGCATCCTAGGACCGGTTTCGGGGTTTCACCCCTCTTCAGCCAGGATAGCTTGATTCCAGTGGCACAGTGAGCCCAGAACCCACATCTGGCCATACCTGGCGCACTTAGGGCGAGAAAGCAAAAGACACACAATTGATGGACGGAATGCAGAACAAATCAAAACATTCACCCCCAGTCAAGAGATCTGGGTTAAACCCATCATTGTTTTGCTCACCATGCCACCCCAGTTTAGACCTGGAAATATGCAAATCAGTCTTGACCCTGTGCCTCATGGGAACAGTCCAGCCCGAACTGCCAAGCCAGGTCCTCCCTGGACTGGAAACAATCATCCTAGGACCGGTTTCGGGGTTCCACTCCTCTTCAACCAGGATAGCTTGATTCCAGTGACACAGTGAGCCCAGAACCCACGTCTGGGCATACCTGGCGCACTTAGGGCGAGAAAGCAAAAGACACACAATTGATAGACGGAATGCAGAACAAATCAAAACATTCACCCCCAGTCAAGAGCTCTGGGTTAAATTTATCATTCTTTTGCTCACTATGCCACCCCAGTTTAGACCTGGCCATATGCAAATCATTCTTGACCCTGTGCCTCACGGGAACAGTCCAGCCCGAACTGCCAAGCCAGGTCCTCCCTGTACTGGAAACAAGCATCCTAGGACCGGTTTCGGGATTTCACCCCTCTTCAGCCAGGATAGATGGTTCCAGTGTCACAGTGAGCCCAGGACCCACATCTGGGCAAACCTGGCGCACTTAGGCCGAGAAAGCAAATGGCACAACATTGATGGACGGAATGCAGAACAAATCAAAACATTCACCCCCAGTCGAGAGATCTGGGTTAAATTTATCATTCTTTTGCTCTTCATGCCACCCCACTTTTGACCTGGCCATATGCAAATCAGTCTTGACCGTGTGCCTCATGGGAACAGTCCAGCCGAACTGCCAAGCCAGGTCCTCCCTGGACCGGAAACAAGCATCCTAGGACCGGTTTCGGGGTTTCACCCCTCTTCAGCCAGGATAGCTTGATTCCAGTGGCACAGTGAGCCCAGAACCCACATCTGGCCATACCTGGCGCACTTAGGGCGAGAAAGCAAAAGACACACAATTGATGGACGGAATGCAGAACAAATCAAAACATTCACCCCCAGTCAAGAGATCTGGGTTAAACCCATCATTGTTTTGCTCACCATGCCACCCCAGTTTAGACCTGGTCATATGCAAATCAGTCCTGACACTGTGCCTCATGGGAACAGTCCAGCCCGAACTGCCAAGCCAGGTCCTCCCTGGACCGGAAACAAGCATCCTAGGACCGGTTTCGGGGTTTCACCCCTCTTCAGCCAGGATAGCTTGATTCCAGTGGCACAGTGAGCCCAGGACCCACGTCTGGGCATACCTGGCGAACTTAGGGCGAGAAAGCAAATGACACACAATTGATGGACAGAATGCAGAACAAATCAAAACATTCACCCCCAGTCAAGAGATCTGGTTTAAATCCATCATTATTTTGCTCACCATGCCACTCCAGTTTAGACCTGGCCATATACAAATCAGTCTTGACCCTGTACCTCATGGAAACAGTCCAGCCCAAACTGCCAAGCCAGGTCCTCCCTGGCCTGGAAACAAGCATCCTAGGAGGGGTTTCGGGGTTTTATCCCTCTTCAGCCAGGATAGCTTGATTCCAGTGGCACAGTGAGCCCAGGACCCACATCTGGGCATACCTGGTGCACTTAGGGCGAGAAAGCAATAGACACACAATTGATGGACGGAATGCAGAACAAATCAAAACATTCCCCCCCAGTCAAGAGCTCTGGGTTGAATTTATCATTCTTTTGCTCACTATGCCACCCCAGTTTAGACCTGGCCATATGCAATTCAGTCTTGACCCTGTGCCTCATGGGAACAGTCCAGCCCGAACTGCCAAGCCAGGTCCTCCCTGTACTGGAAACAAGCATCCTAGGACCGGTTTCGGGATTTCATCCCTCTTCAGCCAGGATAGCTTGATTCCAGTGGCACAGTGAGCCCAGGACCCACATCTGGGCATACCCGGCGCACTTAGGGCGAGAAAGCAAAAGGCACACAATTGATGGACGGATTGCAGAACAAATCAAAACATTCACCCCCAGTCGAGAGATCTGGGTTAAATGTATCATTTATTTGCTCATCATGCCACCCCACTTTTGACCTGGCCATATGCAAATCAGTCTTGACCGTGTGCCTCATGGGAACAGTCCAGCCCGAACTACCATGCCCGGTCCTCCCTGTACTGGAAACAAGCATCCTAGGACCGGTTTCGGGATTTCATCCCTCTTCAGCCAGGCTAGCTTGATTCCAGTGTCACAGTGAGCCCAGGACCCACGTCTGGGCATACCTGGCGAACTTAGGGCGAGAAAGCAAAAGACACACAATTGATGGACGGAATGCAGAACAAATCAAAACATTCACCCCCAGTCAAGAGATCTGGTTTAAATCCACCATTCTTTTGCTCACCATGCCACTCCAGTTTAGACCTGGCCATATACAAATCAGTCTTGACCCTGTACCTCATGGAAACAGTCCAGCCCAAACTGCCAAGCCAGGTCCTCCCTGGCCCGGAAACAAGCATCCTAGGAGGGGTTTTGGGGTTTTACCCCTCTTCAGCCAGGATAGCTTGATTCCAGTGGCACAGTGAGCCCAGGACCCACATCTGGGCATACCTGGCGCACTTAGGGCGAGAAAGCAAAAGACACACAATTGATGGACGGAATGCAGAACAAATCAAAACATTCACCCCCAGTCAAGAGATCTGGGTTAAAGCCATCATTCTTTTGTTCACCATGCCACCCCGCTTTAGACCTGGCCAGAGGCAAATCACTCTTGACACTGTGCATCATGGGAACAGTCCAGCCCGAACTGCTAAGCCAGGTCCTCCCTGGACCGGAAACAAGCATCCTATGACCAGTTTCGGGGTTTCATCCCTCTTCAGCCAGGATCGCTTGAGTCCAGTGGCACAGTGAGCCCAGGACCCACGTCTGGGCATACCTGGCGCACATAGTGCGAGAAAGCAAAAGACACACAATTGATGGACGGAATGCAGAACAAATCAAAACATTCACCCCCAGTCAAGAGATCTGGTTTAAATCCATCATTCTTTTGCTCACCATGCCACTCCAGTTTAGACCTGGCCATATACAAATCAGTCTTGACCCTGTACCTCATGGAAACAGTCCAGCCCAAACTACCAAGCCAGGTCCTCCCTGGCCCGGAAACAAGCATCCTAGGAGGGTTTTCGTGGTTTCACCCCTGTTCAGCCAGGATAGCTTGATTCCAGTGGCACAGTGAGCCCAGGACCCACGTCTGGGCATACCTGGCACACTTAGGGCGAGAAAGCAAAAGACACACAATTGATGGACGGAATGGAGAACAAATCAAAACATTCACTCCCAGTCAAGAGATCTGGGTTAAATCCATCATTATTTTTCTCACCATGCCACCCCAGTTTAGACCTGGCCATATACAAATCAGTCTTGACCCTGTGCCTCATGGGAACAGTCTAGCCCGAACTGCCAAGCCAGGTCCTCCCTGGACCGGAAACAAGCATCCTAGGACCGGTTTCGGGGTTTCACCCCTCTTCAGCCAGGATAGCTTGATTCCAGTGGCACAGTGAGCCCAGGACCCACGTCTGGGCATACCTGGCGCACTTAGGGCGAGAAAGCAAAATACACACAATTGATGGACGGAATGCAGAACAAATCAAAACATTCACCCCAGGTCAAGAGATCTGGTTTAAATCCATCATTCTTTTGCTCACCATGCCACTCCAGTTTAGACCTGGCCATATACAAATCAGTCTTGACCCTGTACCTCATGGAAACAGTCTAGCCCAAACTACCAAGCCAGGTCCTCCCTGGCCCGGAAACAAGCATCCTAGGAGGGTTTTCGTGGTTTCACCCCTGTTCAGCCAGGATAGCTTGATTCCAGTGGCACAGTGAGCCCAGGACCCACATCTGGGCATACCTGGCGCACTTAGGGCGAGAAAGCAAAAGACACACAATTGATGAACGGAATGCAGAACAAATCAAAACATTCACCCCCAGTCAAGAGCTCTGGGTTAAATTTATCATTCTTTTGCTCACTATGCTACCCCAGTTTAGACCTGGCCTTATGCAATTCAGTCTTGACCCTGTGCCTCATGGGAACAGTCCAGCCCGAACTACCATGCCCGGTCCTCCCTGTACTGGAAACAAGCATCCTAGGACCGGTTTCGGGATTTCATCCCTCTTCCGCCAGGATAGCTTGATTCCAGTGGCACAGTAAGCCCAGGACCCACATCTGGGCATACCCGGCGGACTTAGGGCGAGAAAGCAAAAGGCACACAATTGATGGACGGAATGCAGAACAAATCAAAACATTCACCCCCAGTCAAGAGATCTGGGTTACATCCATCATTCTTTTGTTCACCATGCCACCCCGGTTTAGACCTGGCCTTATGCAAATCAGTCTTGACCCTGTGCCTCATGGGAACAGTCCAGCCCGAACTGCCAAGCCAGATCCTCCCTGGACCGGAAACAAGCATCCTAGGACCGGTTTCAGGGTTTCACCCCTCTTCAGCCAGGATAGCTTGATTCCAGTGGGACAGTGAGAGCAGGACCCATGTCTGGGCATACCTGGCGCACTTAGGGCGAGAAAGCAAAAGACACACAATTGATGGATGGAATGCAGAACAAATCAAAACATTCACCCCCAGTCAAGAGATCTGGGTTAAATCCATCATTCTTTTGCTCACCATGCCACCCCAATTTAGACCTGGCCATATGCAAATCACTCTTGACCCTGTGCCTCATGGGAACAGTCCAGCCCGAACTGCCAAACCAGGTCCTCCCTGGACCGGAAACAAGCATCCTATGACCGGTTTCGGGGTTTCATCCCTCTTCAGCCAAGATCGCTTGAGTCCAGTGGCACAGTGAGCCCAGTACCCACGTCTGGGCATACCTGGCGCACATAGTGCGAGAAAGCAAAAGACACACAATTGATGGACGGAATGCAGAAAAAATCAAAACATTCACCCCCAGTCACGAGATCTGGGTTAAATCCATCATTCTTTTGCTCAAAATGCCACCCCAGTTTAGACCTGGCCATAGGCAAATCAGTCTTGACCCTGTGCCTCATGGGAACAGTCCAGCCCGAACTGCCAAGCCAGGTCCTCCCTGGACCGGAAACAAGCATCCTAGGACCGGTTTTGGGGTTTCACCCCTCTTCAGCCAGTTTAGCTTGATTCCAGTGGGACAGTGAGAGCAGGACCCATGTCTGGGCATATCTGGCGCACTTAGGGCGAGAAAGCAAAAGACACACAATTGATGGACGGAATGCAGAACAAATCAAAACATTCAGCCCCAGTCAAGAGATCTGGGTTAAATCCATCATTCTTTTGCTCACCATGCCACCCCAGTTTAGACCTGGCCATATGCAAATCAGTCTTGACCCTGTGCCTCATGGGAACAGTCCAGCCCGAACTGCTAAGCCAGGTCCTCCCTGGACCGGAAACAAGCATCCTATGACCGGTTTCGGGGTTTCATCCCCCTTCAGCCAGGATCGCTTGAGTCCAGTGGCACAGTGAGCCCAGGACCCACGTATGGGCATACCTGGCGCACATAGTGCGAGAAAGCAAAAGCTACACAATTGATGGACGGAATGCAGAACAAATCAAAACATTCACCCCCAGTCAAGAGATCTGGGTTAAATCCATCATTCTTTTGCTCACCATGCCACCCCAGTTTAGACCTGGCCATATGCAAATCAGTCCTGACCCTGTGCCTCATGGGAACAGGCCAGCCCGAACTGCCAAGCCAGGTCCTCCCTGGACCGGAATCAAGCATCCTAGGACCGGTTTCGGGTTTTCACCCCTGTTCAGCCAGGCAAGCTTGATTCCAGTGGCACAGTGAGCCCAGAACCCACGTCTGGGCATACCTGTCGCACTTAGGGCGAGAAAGCAAAAGACACACAATTGATGGACGGAATGCAGAACAAATCAAAACATTCACCCCCAGTCAAGAGATCTGGGTTAAATCCATCATTCATTTGCCTATCATGCCACTTCAGTTTAGACCTTGCCATATGCAAATCAGTCTTGACCCTGTGCCTCATGGAAACAGTCCAGCCCGAACTGCCAAGCCAGGTCCTCCCTGGACAGGAAACAAGCATCCTAGGAAGGGTTTCGGGGTTTCACCCCTCTTCAGCCAGGATAGCTTGATTCCAGTGGCACAGTGAGCCCAGGACCCACATCTGGGCATACCTGGCACACTTAGCGCGAGAAAGCAAAAGACACACAATTGATGGACAGAATGGAGAACAAATCAAAACATTCACCCCCAGTCGAGAGATCTGGGTTAAATTTATCATTCTTTTGCTCATCATGCCACCCCAGTTTAGACCTGGCCATATGCAAATCAGTCTTGACCGTGTGCCTCATGGGAACAGTCCAGCTGAACTGCCAAGCCAGGTCCTCCCTGGACTGGAAACAAGCATCCTAGGACCGGTTTTGGGGTTTCACCCCTCTTCAGCCAGGATAGCTTGATTCCAGTGGCACAGTGAGCCCAGGACCCACGTCTGGGCATACCTGGCGCACTTAGGGCGAGAAAGCAAAAGACACACAATTGATGGACGGAATGCAGAACAAATCAAAACATTCACCCCCAGTCAAGAGATCTGGGTTAAACCAATCATTGTTTTGCTCACCATGCCACCCCAGTTTAGACCTGGCCATATGCAAATCAGTCTTGACCCTGTGCCTCATGGGAACAGTCCAGCCGAACTGCCAAGCCAGGTCCTCCCTGGACCGGAAACAAGCATCCTAGGAAAGGTTTCGGGGTTTCACCCCTCTTCAGCCAGGATAGCTTGATTCCAGTGGCACAGTGAGCCCAGAACCCACGTCTGGGCATACCTGGCGCACTTAGGGCGGGAAAGCAAAAGACACACAATTGATGGACGGAATGCAGATCAAATCAAAACATTCACCCCCAGTCAAGAGCTCTGGGTTAAATTTATCATTCTTTGGCTCAATATGCCACCCCAGTTTAGACCTGGCCATATTCAAATCAGTCTTGACCCTGTGCCTCATGGGAACAGTCCAGCCCGAACTGCCAAGCCAGGTCCTCCCTGTACTGGAAACAAGCATTCTAGGACCGGTTTCGGGATTTCACCCCTCTTCATCCAGGATAGCTTGATTCCAGTGGCACAGTGTGCCCGGGACCAACATCTGGGCATACCTGGCGCACATAGTGCGAGAAAGCAAAAGACACACAATTGATGGACAGAATGCAGAAAAAATGAAAACATTCACCCCCAGTCAAGATATCTGGGTTAAATCCATCATTCTTTTGCTCACCATGCCACCCCAGTTTAGACCTGGCCATTTGCAAATCAGTCCTGACTCTGTGCCTCATGGGAACAGGCCAGCCCAAACTGCCAAGATAGGTCCTCCCTGGTCCGGAAACAAGCATCCTAGGACCGGTTTCGGGTTTTCACCCCTCTTCAGCCAGGCTAGCTTGATTCCAGTGGCACAGTGAGCCCAGGACCCACGTCTGGGCATACCTGTAGCACTTAGGGCGACAAAGCAAAAGACACACAATTGATGGACGGAATGCGGAACAAATCAAAACATTCACCCCCAGTCAAGAGATCTGGGTTAAATCCATCATTCATTTGCCTATCATGCCACTCCAGTTTAGACCTGGCCATATGCAAATCAGTCTTGACCCTGTGCCTCATGGAAACAGTCCAGCCCGAACTGCCATGCCAGGTCCTCCCTGGACCGGAAACAAGCACCCTGGACGGGTTTCGGGGTTTCACCCCTCTTCAGCCAGGATAGCTTGACACCAGTGGCACAGTGAGTCCAGAACCCACGTCTGGGCATACCTGCCGCACTTAGGGCGAGAAAGCAAAAGACACACAAGTGATGGACGGAATGGAGAACAAATCAAAACTTTCACTCCCAGTCAAGATATCTGGATTAAACCCATCATTGTTTTTCTCACCATGCCACCCCAGATTAGACCTGGCCATATGCAAATCAGTCTTGACCCTGTGCCTCATGGGAACAGTCCAGCCCGAACTGCCAAGCCAGGTCCTCCCTGGACCGGAAACAAGCATCCTATGACCGGTTTCGGGGTTTCATCCCTCTTCAGCCAGGATCGCTTGAGTCCAGTGGCACAGTGAGCCCAGGACCCACGTCTGGGCATACCTGTCGCACTTAGGGCGAGAAAGTAAAAGACACACAATTGATGGACGGAATGCAGAACAAATCAAAACATTCACCCCCAGTCAAGAGAACTGGGTTAAATCCATCATTCATTTGCCTATCATGCCACTCCAGTTTAGACCTGGCCATATGCAAATCAGTCTTGACCCTGTGCCTCATGGAAACAGTCCAGCCCGAACTGCCAAGCCAGGTCCTCCCTGGACAGGAAACAAGAATCCTAGGAAGGGTTTCGGGTTTTCACCCCTCTTCAGCCAGGCTAGCTTGATTCCAGTGGCACAGTGAGCCCAGGACCCACATCTGGGCATACCTGGCGCACTTAGGGCGAGAAAGCAAAAGACACACAATTGATGGACGGAATGGAGAACAAATCAAAACATTCACCCCCAGTCAAGAGATCTGGGTTAAATCCATCATTCTTTTGCTCACAATGCCACCCCAGTTTAGACCTGGCCATATGCAAATCAGTCCTGACCCTGTGCCTCATGAAAACAGTCCAGCCCGAACTGCCAAGCCAGGTCCTCCCTGTACTGGAAACAAGCATCCTAGGACCGGTTTCGGGATTTCACCCCTCTTCAGCCAGGATAGCTTGATTCCAGTGGCACAGTGAGCCCAGGACCCACATCTGGGCATACCTGGCGCACTTAGGGCGAGAAAGCAAAAGGCACACAATTGATGGACGGAATGCAGAACAAATCAAAACATTCACCCCCAGTCGAGAGATCTGGGTTAAATTTATCATTCTTTTGCTCATCATGCCACCCCACTTTTGACCTGGCCATATGCAAATCAGTCTTGACCGTGTGCCTCATGGGAACAGTCCAGCCGAACTGCCAAGCCAGGTCCTCCCTGGACCGGAAACAAGCATCCTAGGACCGGTTTCGGGGTTTCACCCCTCTTCAGCCAGGATAGCTTGATTCCAGTGGCACAGTGAGCCCAGGACCCACATCTGGGCATACCCGGCGCACTTAGGGCGAGAAAGCAAAAGGCACACAATTGATGGACGGAATGCAGAACAAATCAAAACATTCACCCCCAGTCAAGAGATCTGGGTTAAATCCATCATTCTTTTGTTCACCATGCCACCCCGCTTTAGACCTGGCCATAGGCAAATCACTCTTGACCCTGTGCCTCATGGGAACAGTCCAGCCCGAACTGCCAAGCCAGGTCCTCCCTGGACCAGAAACATGCATCCTAGAACCGGTTTCGGGGTTTCACCCCTCTTCAGCCAGGACAGCTGATTCCAGGGGCATAGTGAGTCAAGGACCCACATCTGGGCATAACTGGCGCAATTAGGGCGAGAAAGCAAAAGACACACAATTGATGGACGGAATGCAGAACAAATCAAAACTTTCACCCCCAGTCAAGAGATGTGGGTTAAATCCATCATTCTTTTGTTCACCATGCCACCCCGCTTTAGACCTGGCCATAGGCAAATCACTCTTGACCCTGTGCCTCATGGGAACAGTCCAGCCCGAACTGCTAAGCCAGGTCCTCCCTGGACCGGAAACAAGCATCCTATGACCAGTTTCGGGGTTTCATCCCTCTTCAGCCAGGATCGCTTGAGTCCAGTGGCACAGTGAGCCCAGGACCCACGTCTGGGCATACCTGGCGCACATAGAGCGAGAAAGCAAAAGACAAACAATTGATGGACGGAATGCAAAAAAAATCAAAACATTCACCCCCAGTCAAGAGATCTGGGTTAAATCCATCATTCTTTTGCTCACCATGCCACTCCAGTTTAGACCTGGCCATATGCAAATCAGTCCTGACCCTGTGTCTCATGGGAACAGGCCAGCCCGAACTGCCAAGCCAGGTCCTCCCTGGACCGGAAACAAGCATCCTAGGACCGGTTTCGTGTTTTCACCCCTGTTCAGCCAGGCTAGCTTGATTCCAGTGGCACAGTGAGCCCAGAACCCACGTCTGGGCATACCTGTCGCACTTAAGGCGAGAAAGCAAAAGACACACAATTGATGGATGGAATGCAGAACAAATCAAAACATTCACCCCCAGTCAAGAGATCTGGGTTAAATCCATCATTCTTTTGCTCACCATGCCACCCCAGTTTAGACCTGGCCATATGCAAATCAGTCCTGACCCTGTGCCTCATGGGAACAGTCCAGCCCGAACTGCCAAGCCAGGTCCTCCCTGTACTGGAAACAAGCATCCTAGGATCGGTTTCGGGATTTCACCCCTCTTCAGCCAGGATAGCTTGATTCCAGTGGCACAGTGAGCCCAGGGCCCACATCTGGGCATACCTGGCGCACTTAGGGCAAGAAAGCAAAAAACACACAATTGATGGACATAATGGAAAACAAATCAAAACATTCACCCCCAGTCAAGAGATCTGGGTTAAATTTATCATTCTTTTGCTCATCATGCCACCCCACTTTTGACCTGGCCATATGCAAATCAGTCTTGACGTGTGCCTCATGGGAACAGTCCAGCCGAACTGCCAAGCCAGGTCCTCCCTGGACCGGAAACAAGCATCCTAGGACAGGTTTCGGGGTTTCACCCCTCTTCACCCAGGATAGCTGATTCCAGGGGCATAGTGAGTCAAGGACCCATATCTGGGCATATCTGGCGCAATTAGGGCGAGAAAGCAAAAGACACACAATTGATGGACGGAATGCAGAACAACTCAAAACATTCACCCCCAGTCAAGATATCTGGATTAAACCCATCATTGTTTTTCTCACCATGCCACCCCAGATTAGACCTGGCCATATGCAAATCAGTCTTGACCCTGTGCCTCATGGGAACAGTCCAGCCCGAACTGCCAAGCCAGGTCCTCCCTGGACCGGAAACAAGCATCCTATGACCGGTTTCGGGGTTTCATCCCTCTTCAGCCAGGATCGCTTGAGTCCAGTGGCACAGTGAGCCCAGGACCCACGTCTGGGCATACCTGTCGCACTTAGGGCGAGAAAGTAAAAGACACACAATTGATGGACGGAATGCAGAACAAATCAAAACATTCACCCCCAGTCAAGAGAACTGGGTTAAATCCATCATTCATTTGCCTATCATGCCACTCCAGTTTAGACCTGGCCATATGCAAATCAGTCTTGACCCTGTGCCTCATGGAAACAGTCCAGCCCGAACTGCCAAGCCAGGTCCTCCCTGGACAGGAAACAAGAATCCTAGGAAGGGTTTCGGGTTTTCACCCCTCTTCAGCCAGGCTAGCTTGATTCCAGTGGCACAGTGAGCCCAGGACCCACATCTGGGCATACCTGGCGCACTTAGGGCGAGAAAGCAAAAGACACACAATTGATGGACGGAATGGAGAACAAATCAAAACATTCACCCCCAGTCAAGAGATCTGGGTTAAATCCATCATTCTTTTGCTCACAATGCCACCCCAGTTTAGACCTGGCCATATGCAAATCAGTCCTGACCCTGTGCCTCATGAAAACAGTCCAGCCCGAACTGCCAAGCCAGGTCCTCCCTGTACTGGAAACAAGCATCCTAGGACCGGTTTCGGGATTTCACCCCTCTTCAGCCAGGATAGCTTGATTCCAGTGGCACAGTGAGCCCAGGACCCACATCTGGGCATACCTGGCGCACTTAGGGCGAGAAAGCAAAAGGCACACAATTGATGGACGGAATGCAGAACAAATCAAAACATTCACCCCCAGTCGAGAGATCTGGGTTAAATTTATCATTCTTTTGCTCATCATGCCACCCCACTTTTGACCTGGCCATATGCAAATCAGTCTTGACCGTGTGCCTCATGGGAACAGTCCAGCCGAACTGCCAAGCCAGGTCCTCCCTGGACCGGAAACAAGCATCCTAGGACCGGTTTCGGGGTTTCACCCCTCTTCAGCCAGGATAGCTTGATTCCAGTGGCACAGTGAGCCCAGGACCCACATCTGGGCATACCCGGCGCACTTAGGGCGAGAAAGCAAAAGGCACACAATTGATGGACGGAATGCAGAACAAATCAAAACATTCACCCCCAGTCAAGAGATCTGGGTTAAATCCATCATTCTTTTGTTCACCATGCCACCCCGCTTTAGACCTGGCCATAGGCAAATCACTCTTGACCCTGTGCCTCATGGGAACAGTCCAGCCCGAACTGCCAAGCCAGGTCCTCCCTGGACCAGAAACATGCATCCTAGAACCGGTTTCGGGGTTTCACCCCTCTTCAGCCAGGACAGCTGATTCCAGGGGCATAGTGAGTCAAGGACCCACATCTGGGCATAACTGGCGCAATTAGGGCGAGAAAGCAAAAGACACACAATTGATGGACGGAATGCAGAACAAATCAAAACTTTCACCCCCAGTCAAGAGATGTGGGTTAAATCCATCATTCTTTTGTTCACCATGCCACCCCGCTTTAGACCTGGCCATAGGCAAATCACTCTTGACCCTGTGCCTCATGGGAACAGTCCAGCCCGAACTGCTAAGCCAGGTCCTCCCTGGACCGGAAACAAGCATCCTATGACCAGTTTCGGGGTTTCATCCCTCTTCAGCCAGGATCGCTTGAGTCCAGTGGCACAGTGAGCCCAGGACCCACGTCTGGGCATACCTGGCGCACATAGAGCGAGAAAGCAAAAGACAAACAATTGATGGACGGAATGCAAAAAAAATCAAAACATTCACCCCCAGTCAAGAGATCTGGGTTAAATCCATCATTCTTTTGCTCACCATGCCACTCCAGTTTAGACCTGGCCATATGCAAATCAGTCCTGACCCTGTGTCTCATGGGAACAGGCCAGCCCGAACTGCCAAGCCAGGTCCTCCCTGGACCGGAAACAAGCATCCTAGGACCGGTTTCGTGTTTTCACCCCTGTTCAGCCAGGCTAGCTTGATTCCAGTGGCACAGTGAGCCCAGAACCCACGTCTGGGCATACCTGTCGCACTTAAGGCGAGAAAGCAAAAGACACACAATTGATGGATGGAATGCAGAACAAATCAAAACATTCACCCCCAGTCAAGAGATCTGGGTTAAATCCATCATTCTTTTGCTCACCATGCCACCCCAGTTTAGACCTGGCCATATGCAAATCAGTCCTGACCCTGTGCCTCATGGGAACAGTCCAGCCCGAACTGCCAAGCCAGGTCCTCCCTGTACTGGAAACAAGCATCCTAGGATCGGTTTCGGGATTTCACCCCTCTTCAGCCAGGATAGCTTGATTCCAGTGGCACAGTGAGCCCAGGGCCCACATCTGGGCATACCTGGCGCACTTAGGGCAAGAAAGCAAAAAACACACAATTGATGGACATAATGGAAAACAAATCAAAACATTCACCCCCAGTCAAGAGATCTGGGTTAAATTTATCATTCTTTTGCTCATCATGCCACCCCACTTTTGACCTGGCCATATGCAAATCAGTCTTGACGTGTGCCTCATGGGAACAGTCCAGCCGAACTGCCAAGCCAGGTCCTCCCTGGACCGGAAACAAGCATCCTAGGACAGGTTTCGGGGTTTCACCCCTCTTCACCCAGGATAGCTGATTCCAGGGGCATAGTGAGTCAAGGACCCATATCTGGGCATATCTGGCGCAATTAGGGCGAGAAAGCAAAAGACACACAATTGATGGACGGAATGCAGAACAACTCAAAACATTCACCCCCAGTCAAGAGATCTGGGTTAAATCCATCATTCTTTTGTTCACCATGCCACCCCGCTTTAGACCTGGCCATAGGCAAATCACTCTTGACCCTGTGTCTCATGGGAACAGTCCAGCCCGAACTGCTAAGCCAGGTCCTCCCTGGACCAGAAACAAGCATCCTATGACCAGTTTCGGGGTTTCATCCCTCTTCAGCCAGGATCGCATGAGTCCAGTGGCACAGTGAGCCCAGGACCCACGTCTGGGCATACCTGGCGCACATAGTGCGAGAAAGCAAAAGACACACAATTGATGGACGGAATGCAGAAAAAATCAAAACATTCACCCCCAGTCAAGAGATCTGGGTTAAATCCATCATTCTTTTGCTCACCATGCCACTCCAGTTTAGACCTGGCCATATGCAAATCAGTCCTGACCCTGTGCCTCATGGGAACAGGCCAGCCCGAACTGCCAAGCCAGGTCCTCCCTGGACCGGAAACAAGCATCCTAGGACCGTTTTCGGGTTTTCACCCCTGTTCAGCCAGGCTAGCTTGATTCCAGTGGCACAGTGAGCCCAGAACCCACGTCTGGGCATACCTGTCGCACTTAGGGCGAGAAAGCAAAAGACACACAATTGATGGACGGAATGCAGAACAAATCAAAACATTCACCCCCAGTCAAGAGATCTGGGTTAAATCCATCATTCATTTGCCTATCATGCCACTCCAGTTTAGACCTGGCCATATGCAAATCAGTCTTGACCCTGTGCCTCATGGAAACAGTCCAGCCCGAACTGCCAAGCCAGGTCCTCCCTGGACAGGAAACACGAATCCTAGGAAGGGTTTCAGGGTTTCACCCCTCTTCAACCAGGATAGCTTGATTTCAGTGGCACAGTGATCCCAGGACCCACATATGGGCATACCTGGTGCACTTAGGGCGAGAAAGCAAAAGACACACAATAGATGGACGGAATGGAGAACAAATCAAAACATTCACCCCCAGTCAAGATATCTGGGTTAAATCCATCATTCTTTTGCTCACCATGCCATCCCAGTTTAGACCTGGCCATATGCAAATCAGTCCTGACCCTGTGCCTCATGGGAACAGTCCAGCCCGAACTGCCAAGCCAGGTCCTCCCTGTACTGGAAACAAGCACCCTGGACGGGTTTCGGGGTTTCACCCCTCTTCAGCCAGGATAGCTTGACACCAGTGGCACAGTGAGTCCAGAACCCACGTCTTGGCATGCCTGTAGCACTTAGGGCGACAAAGCAAAAGACACACAATTGATGGACGGAATGCAGAACAAATCAAAACATTCACCCCCAGTCAAGAGATCTGGGTTAAATCCATCATTCATTTGCCTATCATGCCACTCCAGTTTAGACCTGGCCATATGCAAATCAGTCTTGACCCTGTGCCTCATGGAAACAGTCCAGCCCGAACTGCCATGCCAGGTCCTCCCTGGACCGGAAACAAGCACCCTGGACGGGTTTCGGGGTTTCACCCCTCTTCAGCCAGGATAGCTTGACACCAGTGGCACAGTGAGTCCAGAACCCACGTCTGGGCATACCTGCCACACTTAGGGCGAGAAAGCAAAAGACACACAAATGATGGACGGAATGGAGAACAAATCAAAACTTTCACTCCCAGTCAAGAGATCTGGATTAAACCCATCATTGTTTTTCTCACCATGCCACCCCAGATTAGACCTGGCCATATGCAAATCAGTCTTGACCCTGTGCCTCATGGGAACAGTCCAGCCCGAACTGCCAAGCCAGGTCCTCCCTGGACCGGAAACAAGCATCCTATGACCGGTTTCGGGGTTTCATCCCTCTTCAGCCAGGATCGCTTGAGTCCAGTGGCACAGTGAGCCCAGGACCCACGTCTGGGCATACCTGTCGCACTTAGGGCGAGAAAGCAAAAGACACACAATTGATGGACGGAATGCAGAACAAATCAAAACATTCACCCCCAGTCAAGAGATCTGGGTTAAATCCATCATTCATTTGCCTATCATGCCACTCCAGTTTAGACCTGGCCATATGCAAATCAGTCTTGACCCTGTGCCTCATGGAAACAGTCCAGCCCGAACTGCCAAGCCAGGTCCTCCCTGGACAGGAAACAAGAATCCTAGGAAGGGTTTCGGGTTTTCACCCCTCTTCAGCCAGGCTAGCTTGATTCCAGTGGCACAGTGAGCCCAGGACCCACATCTGGGCATACCTGGCGCACTTAGGGCGAGAAAGCAAAAGACACACAATTGTTGGACGGAATGGAGAACAAATCAAAACATTCACCCCCAGTCAAGAGATCTGGGTTAAATCCATCATTCTTTTGCTCACAATGCCACCCCAGTTTAGACCTGGCCATATGCAAATCAGTCCTGACCCTGTGCCTCATGAAAACAGTCCAGCCCGAACTGCCAAGCCAGGTCCTCCCTGTACTGGAAACAAGCATCCTAGGACCGGTTTCGGGATTTCACCCCTCTTCAGCCAGGATAGCTTGATTCCAGTGGCACAGTGAGCCCAGGACCCACATCTGGGCATACCTGGCGCACTTAGGGCGAGAAAGCAAAAGGCACACAATTGATGGACGGAATGCAGAACAAATCAAAACATTCACCCCCAGTCGAGAGATCTGGGTTAAATTTATCATTCTTTTGCTCATCATGCCACCCCACTTTTGACCTGGCCATATGCAAATCAGTCTTGACCGTGTGCCTCATGGGAACAGTCCAGCCGAACTGCCAAGCCAGGTCCTCCCTGGACCGGAAACAAGCATCCTAGGACCGGTTTTGGGGTTTCACCCCTCTTCAGCCAGGATAGCTTGATTCCACTGGTACAGTGAGCCCAGGGCCCACGTCTGGGCATACCTAGCGCACTTAGGGCTTGAAAACAAAAGACACTCAATTGATGGACGGAATGCAGAACAAATCAAAACATTCACCCCCAGTCAAGAGTCCTGGGTTAAAACCATCATTCTTTTGCTCACCATGCCACCCCAGTTTAGACCTGGCCATAGGCAAATCAGTCTTGACCCTGTGCCTCATGGGAACAGTCCAGCCCGAACTGCCAAGCCAGGTCCTCCCTGGATGGGAAAAAGGCATCCTAGAACCGGTTTCGGGGTTTCACCCCTCTTCAGCCAGAAAAGCTGATTCCAGGGGCATAGTGAGCTCATCACCCACATCTGGGCATAACTGGCGCACTTAGGGCGAGAAAGCAAAAGACACACAATTGATGGACAGAATGCAAAACAAATCAAAGCATCCACCCCCAGTTAAGAGATCTGGGTTAAATCCATCATTCTTTTGCTCACCATGCCACACCAGTTTAGACCTGGCCTTATGCAAATCAGTCTTGACCCTTTGCCTCATGGGAACAGTCCAGCCCGAAATGCCAAGCCAGGTCCTCCCTGGACGGGAAAAATGCATCCTAGAACCGGTTTCGGGGTTTCACCCCTCTTCAGCCAGGATAGCTGATTCCAGGGGCATAGTGAGCCCAGGACCCACATCTGGGCATAACTGGCGCACTTAGGGCAAGAAAGCAAAAGACACACAATTGATGGACGGAATGCAGAACAAATCAAAACATTCACCCCCAGTCAAGAGATCTGGGTTAAATCCATCATTCTTTTGCTCACCATGCCACCACAGTTTAGACATGGCCATATGCAAATCAGTCTTGACCCTGTGCCTCATGGGAACAGTCCAGACGAAACTGCCAAGCCAGGTCCTCCCTGGACCGGAAACAAGCATCCTATGACCGGTTTCGGGGTTTCATCCATCTTCAGCCAGGATCGCTTGAGTCCAGTGGCACAGTGAGCCCAGGACCCACGTCTGGGCATACCTGGCGCCCATAGTACGAGAAACCAAACAACACACAATCGATGGACGGAATGCAGAACAAATTAAAACATTCACCCCCAGTCAAGAGATCTGGGTTAAATCCATCATTCATTTGCCTATCATGCCACTCCAGTTTAGACCTGGCCATATGCAAATCAGTCTTGACCCTGTGCCTCATGGAAACAGTCCAGCCCGAACTGCCAAGCCAGGTCCTCCCTGGACAGGAAACAAGCATCCTAGGAAGAGTTTCGGGGTTTCACCCCTCTTCAGCCAGGATAGCTTGATTCCAGTGGCACAGTGAGCCCAGGCCCCACATCTGGGCATACCTGGTGCACTTAGGGCGAGAAAGCAAAAGACACACAATTGATGGACGGAATGGAGAACAAATCAAAACATTCAACCCCAGTCAAGAGCTCTGGGTTAAATTTATCATTCTTTTGCTCACTATGCCACCCCAGTTTAGACCTGGCCATATGCAATTCAGTCTTGACCCTGTGCCTCGTGGGAACAGACCAGCCCGAACTGCCAAGCCAGGTCCTCCCTGTACTGGAAACAAGCATCCTAGGACCGGTTTTGGGATTTCATCCCTCTTCAGCCAGGATAGCTTGATTCCAGTGGCACAGTGAGCCCAGGACCCACATCTGGGCATACCCGGCGCTCTTAGGGCGAGAAAGCAAAAGGCACACAATTGATGGACGGAATGCAGAACAAATCAAAACATTCACCCCCAGTCAAGAGAACTGGGTTAAATCCATCATTCTTTTGTTCACCATGCCACCCCGGTTTAGACCTGGCCATAGGCAAATCACTCTTGACCATGTGCCTCATGGGAACAGTCCAGCCCAAACTGCCAAGCCAGGTCCTCCCTGGCCCGGAAACAAGCATCCTAGGAGGGGTTTCGGGGTTTTACCCCTCTTCAGCCAGGATAGCTTGATTCCAGTGGCACAGTGAGCCCAGGACCCACATCTGGGCATACCCGGCGCACTTAGGGCGAGAAAGCAAAAGGCACACAATTGATGGACGGAATGCAGAACAAATCAAAACATTCATCCCCAGTCAAGAGATCTGGGTTAAATCCATCATTCTTTTATTCACCATGCCACCCCAGTTTAGACCTGACCATATGCAAATCAGTCTTGACCCTGTGCCTCATGGGAACAGTCCAGCCTGAACTGCCAAGCCAGGGCCTCCCTGGACCGGAAACAAGCATCCTAGGACCGGTTTTGGGGTTTCACCCCTCTTCAGCCAGGATAGCTGATTCCAGGGGCATAGTGAGCCCAGGACCCACATCTGGGCATAACTGGCGCACTTAGGGAAAGAAAGCAAAAGACACACAATTGATGGACGGAATGCAGAACAAATCAAAACATTCACCCCCAGTCAAGAGATCTGGGTTAAATCCATCATTCTTTTGCTCACCATGCCACCACAGTTTAGACATGGCCATATGCAAATCAGTCTTGACCCTGTGCCTCATGGGAACAGTCCAGCCCGAACTGCCAAGCCAGGTCCTCCCTGGACCGGAAACAAGCATCCCATGACCGGTTTCGGGGTTTCACCCCTCTTCAGCCAGGATAGCTTGATTCCACTGGTACAGTAAGCCCAGGGCCCACGTCTGGGCATACCTGGCGCACTTAGGGCGAGAAAGCAAAAGACACACAATTGATGGACGGAATGCAGAACAAATCAAAACATTCACACCCAGTCAAGAGATCTGGGTTAAATCCATCATTCTTTTGCTCACCATGCCACCCCAGTTTAGACCTGACCATATGCAAATCAGTTTTGACTCTGTGCCTCATGGGAACAGTCCAGCCCGAACTGCCAAGCCAGGTCCTCCCTGGACCGGAAACAAGCATCCTAGGACCGGTTTTGGGGTTTCACCCCTCTTCAGCCAGGATAGCTTGATTCCACTGGTACAGTGAGCCCAGGGCCCACGTCTGGGCATACCTAGCGCACTTAGGGCGAGAAAACAAAAGACACACAATTGATGGACGGAATGCAGAACAAATCAATACATTCACCCCCAGTCAAGAGTTCTGGGTTAAAACCATCATTCTTTTGCTCACCATGCCACCCCAGTTTAGACCTGGCCATAGGCAAATCAGTCTTGACCCTGTGCCTCATGGGAACAGTCCAGCCCGAACTGCCAAGCCAGGTCCTCCCTGGACGGGAAAAAGGCATCCTAGAACCGGTTTCGGGGTTTCACCCTTCTTCAGCCAGGAAAGCTGATTCCAGGGGCATAGTGAGCTCAGCACCCACATCTGGGCATAACTGGCACACTTAGTGCGAGAAAGCAAAAGACACACAATTGATGGACAGAATGCAAAACAAATCAAAACATCCACCCCCAGTCAAGAGATCTGGGTTAAATCCATCATTCTTTTGCTCAACATGCCACACCAGTTTAGACCTGGCCTGATGCAAATCAGTCTTGACCCTGTGCCTCATGGGAACAGTCCAGCCCGAACTGCCAAGCCAGGTCCTCCCTGGACGGGAAAAAGGCATCCTAGAACCGGTTTCGGGGTTTCACCCCTCTTCAGCCAGGATAGCTGATTCCAGGGGAATAGTGAGCCCAGGACCCACATCTCGGCATAACTGGCGCACTTAGGGCGAGAAAGCAAAAGACACACAATTGGTGGACGGAATGCAGAACAAATCAAAACATTCACCCCCAGTCAAGAGATCTGGGTTAAATCCATCATTCTTTTGCTCACCATGCCACCCCAGTTTAGACATGGCCATATGCAAATCAGTCTTGACCCTGTGCCTCATGGGAACAGTCCAGCCCAAACTGCCAAGCCAGGTCCTCCCTGGACCGGAAACAAGCATCCTATGACCGGTTTCGGGGTTTCATCCATCTTAAGCCAGGATCGCTTGAGTCCAGTGGCACAGTGAGCCCAGGACCCACGTCTGGGCATACCTGGCGCCCATAGTGCGAGAAAGCAAACAACACACAATCGATGGACGGAATGCAGAACAAATTAAAACATTCACCCCCAGTCAAGAGATCTGGGTTAAATCCATCATTCATTTGCCTATCATGCCACTCCATTTTAGACCTGGCCATATGCAAATCAGTCTTGACCATGTGCCTCATGGAAACAGTCCAGCCCGAACTGCCAAGCCAGGTCCTCCCTGAATAGGAAACAAGCATCCTAGGGAGGGTTTTGGGGTTTCACCCCTCTTCAGCCAGGATAGCTTGATTCCAGTGGCACAGTGAGCCCAGGACCCACATCTGGGCATACCCGGCGCACTTAGGGCGAGAAAGCAAAAGGCACACAATTGATGGACGGAATGCAGAACAAATCAAAACATTCACCCCCTGTCAAGAGATCTGGGTTAAATCCATCATTCTTTTGTTCACCATGCCACCCCAGTTTAGACCTGACCATATGCAAATCAGTCTTGACCCTGTGCCTCATGGGAACAGTCCAGCCCGAACTGCCAAGCCAGGTCCTCCCTGGACCGGAAACAAGCATCCTAGGACCGGTTTTGGGGTTTCAACCCTCTTCAGCCAGGATAGCTTGATTCCACTGGTACAGTGAGCCCAGGGCCCACGTCTGGGCATACCTGGCGCACTTAGGGCGAAAAAACAAAAGACACACAATTGATGGACGGAATGCAGAACAAATCAAGACATTCACCCCCAGTCAAGAGTTCTGGGTTAAAACCATCATTCTTTTGCTCACCATGCCACCCCAGTTTAGACCTGGCCATAGGCAAATCAGTCATGACCCTGTGCCTCATGGGAACAGTCCAGCCCGAACTGCCAAGCCAGGTCCTCCCTAGACGGGAAAAAGGCATCCTAGAACCGGTTTCGGGGTTTCACCCCTCTTCAGCCAGGAAAGCTGATGCCAGGGGCATAGTGAGCTCAGCACCTACATATGGGCATAACTGGCGCACTTAGGGCGAGAAAGCAAAAGACACACAATTGATGGACAGAATGCAAAACAAATCAAAACATCCACCCCCAGTCAAGAGATCTGGGTTAAATCCATCATTCTTTTGCTCACCATGCCACACCAGTTTAGACCTGGCCTTATGCAAATCAGTCTTGACCCTGTGCCTCATGGGAACAGTCCAGCCCGAACTGCCAAGCCAGGTCCTCCCTGGATGGGAAAAAGGCATCCTAGAACCGGTTTCGGGGTTTCACCCCTCTTCAGCCAGGATAGCTGATTCCAGGGGAATAGTGAGCCCAGGACCCACATCTGGGCATAACTGGCGCACTTAGGGCGAGAAAGCAAAAGACACACAATTGATGGACGGAATACAGAACAAATCAAAACATTCACCCCCAGTCAAGAGATCTGGGTTAAATCCATCATTATTTTGCTCACCATGCCACCCCAGTTTAGACATGGCCATATGCAAATCAGTCTTGACCCTGTGCCTCATGGGAACAGTCCAGCCCAAACTGCCAAGCCAGGTCCTCCCTGGACCGGAAACAAGCATCCTATGACCGGTTTCGGGGTTTCATCCATCTTCAGCCAGGATCGCTTGAGTCCAGTGGCACAGTGAGCCCAGGACCCACGTCTGGGCATACCTGGCGCCCATAGTGCGAGAAAGCAAACAACACACAATCGATGGACGGAATGCAGAACAAATTAAAACATTCACCCCCAGTCAAGAGATCTGGGTTAAATCCATCATTCATTTGCCTATCATGCCACTCCATTTTAGACCTGGCCATATGCAAATCAGTCTTGACCCTGTGCCTCATGGAAACAGTCCAGCCCGAACTGCCAAGCCAGGTCCTCCCTGGACAGGAAACAAGCATCCTAGGAAGGGTTTCGGGGTTTCACCCCTCTTCAGCCAGGATAGCTTGATTCCAGTGGCACAGTGAGCCCAGGACCCACATCTGGGCATACCTGGTGCACTTAGGGCGAGAAAGCAAAAGACACACAATTGATGGACGGAATGGAGAACAAATCAAAACATTCACCCCCAGTCGAGAGATCTGGGTTAAATTTATCTTTCTTTTGCTTATCATGCCACCCCACTTTTGACCTGGCCATATGCAAATCAGTCTTGACCGTGTGCCTCATGGGAACAGTCCAGCCGAACTGCCAAGCCAGGTCCTCCCTGGACCGGAAACAAGCATCCTAGGACCGGTTTTGTGGTTTCACCACTCTTCAGCCAGGATAGCTTGATTTCAGTGGCACAGTGAGTCCAGGACCCACGTCTGGGCATACCTGGCGCACTTAGGGCGAGAAAGAAAAAGACACACAATTGATGGATGGAATGCAGAACAAATCAAAACATTCACCACCAGTCAAGAGATCTGGGTTAAATCCATCATTCTTTTGCTCACCATGCCACCCCAGTTTAGACCTGGTCATATGCAAATCAGTCTTGACCCTGTGCCTCATGGGAACAGTCCAGCCCGAACTGCCAAGCCAGGTCCTCCCTGGACAGGAAACAAGCATCCTAGGAAGGGTTTCGGGGTTTCACCCCTCTTCAGCCAGGATAGCTTGATTCCAGTGGCACAGTGAGCCCAGGACCCACATCTGGGCATACCTGGCGCAATTAGGGCGAGAAAGCAAAAGACACACAATTGATGGACGTAATGGAGAACAAATCAAAACATTAACCCCCAGTCGAGAGATCTGGGTTAAATTTATCATTCTTTTGCTTATCATGCCACCCCACTTTTGACCTGGCCATATGCAAATCAGTCTTGACCGTGTGCCTCATGGGAACAGTCCAGCCGAACTGCCAAGCCAGGTCCTCCCTGGACCTGAAACAAGCATCCTAGGACCGGTTTCGGGGATTCACCCCTCTTCAGCCAGGATAGCTTGATTCCAGTGGCACAGTGAGCCCAGAACCCACATCTGGGCATACCTGGCGAACTTAGGGCGAGAAAGCAAAAGACACACAATTGATGGACGGAATGAAGAACAAATCAAAACATTCACCCCCAGTCAAGAGATCTAGGTTAAACCCATCATTGTTTTGCTCACCATGCCACCCCAGTTTTAGACCTGGCCATATGCAAATCAGTCTTGACCCTGTGCCTCATGGGAACAGTCCAGCCGAACTGCCAAGCCAGGTCCTCCCTGGACCGGAAACAAGCATCCTAGGACCGGTTTCGGGGTTTCACCCCTCTTCAGCCAGGATAGCTTGATTCCAGTGGCACAGTGAGCCCAGAACCCACGTCTGGGAATACCTGGCGCACTTAGGGCGAGAAAGCAAAAGACACACAATTGATATTCGGAAAGCAGAACAAATCAAAACATTCACCCCCAGTCAAGAGATCTGGGTTAAACCCATCATTGTTTTGCTCACCATGCCACCCCAGTTTAGACATGGCCATATGCAAATCAGTCTTGACCCTGTGCCTCATGGGAACAGTCCAGCCTGAACTGCCAAGCCAGGTCCTCCCTGGACCGGAAACAAGCATCCTAGGACCGGTTTCGGGGATTCACCCCTCTTCAGCCAGGATAGCTTGATTCCAGTGGCACAGTGAGCCCAGAACCCACGTCTGGGCATACCTGGCGCACTTAGGGCGAGAAAGCAAAAGACACACAATTGATGGACGGAATGCAGAACAAATCAAAACATTTACCCCCAGTCAAGAGATCTGGGTTAAATCCATCATTCATTTGCTCACCATGCCACCCCAGTTTAGACCTGGCCATATGCAAATCAGTCTTGACCCTGTGACTCATGGGAACAGTCCAGCCCGAACTGCCGAGCCAGGTCCTCCCTGGACCGGAAACAAGCATCCTAGGACGGGTTTCGGGGTTTCACCCCTCTTCAGCCAGGATAGCTTGATTCCAGTGGCACAGTGAGCCCAGGACCCACGTCTGGGCATACCTGGCGCACTTAGGGCGAGAAAGCAAAAGACACACAATTGATGAACGGAATGGAGAACAAATCAAAACATTCACTCCCAGTCAAGAAATCTGGGTTAAATCCATCATTCTTTTTTTCACCATGCCACCCCAGTTTAGACCTGGCCATATGCAAATCAGTCTTGACCCTGTACCTCATGGAAACAGTCCAGCCCAAACTGCCAAGCCAGGTCCTCCCTGGCCCAGAAACAAGCATCCTAGGAGGGGTTTCAGGGTTTTACCCCTCTTCAGCCAGGATAGCTTGATTCCAGTGGCACAGTGAGCCCAGGACCCACATCTGGGCATACCTGGCGCACTTAGGGCGAGAAAGCAAAAGACACACAATTAATGGACGGAATTCAGAACAAATCAAAACATTCACCCCCCAGTCAAGAGCTCTGGGTTAAATTTATCATTCTTTTGCTCACTATGCCACCCCAGTTTAGACCTGGCCATATGCAATTCAGTCTTGACCCTGTGCCTCGTGGGAACAGACCAGCCCGAACTGCCAAGCCAGGTCCTCCCTGTACTGGAAACAAGCATCCTAGGACCGGTTTTGGGATTTCATCCCTCTTCAGCCAGGATAGCTTGATTCCAGTGGCACAGTGAGCCCAGGACCCACATCTGGGCATACCCGGCGCTCTTAGGGCGAGAAAGCAAAAGGCACACAATTGATGGACGGAATGCAGAACAAATCAAAACATTCACCCCCAGTCAAGAGAACTGGGTTAAATCCATCATTCTTTTGTTCACCATGCCACCCCGGTTTAGACCTGGCCATAGGCAAATCACTCTTGACCATGTGCCTCATGGGAACAGTCCAGCCCAAACTGCCAAGCCAGGTCCTCCCTGGCCCGGAAACAAGCATCCTAGGAGGGGTTTCGGGGTTTTACCCCTCTTCAGCCAGGATAGCTTGATTCCAGTGGCACAGTGAGCCCAGGACCCACATCTGGGCATACCTGGCGCATTTAGGGCGAGAAAGCAAAACACACACAATTAATGGACGGAAATCAGAACAAATCAAAACATTCACCCCCAGTCAAGAGCTCTGGGTTCAATTTATCATTCTTTTGCTCACTATGCCACCCCAGTTTAGACCTGGCCATATGCAATTCAGTCTTGACCCTGTGCCTCGTGGGAACAGACCAGCCCGAACTGCCAAGCCAGGTCCTCCCTGTACTGGAAACAAGCATCCTAGGACCGGTTTCGGGATTTCATCCCTCTTCAGCCAGGATAGCTTGATTCCAGTGGCACAGTGAGCCCAGGACCCACATCTGGGCATACCCGGCGCACTTAGGGCGAGAAAGCAAAAGGCACACAATTGATGGACGGAATGCAGAACAAATCAAAACATTCACCCCCAGTCAAGAGATCTGGGTTAAATCCATCATTCTTTTGTTCACCATGCCACCCCGGTTTAGACCTGGCCATAGGCAAATCACTCTTGACCATGTGCCTCATGGGAACAGTCCAGCCCGAACTGCCAAGCCAGGTCCGCCCTGGACCGGAAACATTCATCCTAGAACCGGTTTAGGGGTTTCACCCCTCTTCAGCCAGGATAGCTGATTCCAGGGGCATAGTGTGAGTCCAGGACCCACATATGGGCATAACTGGCGCACTTAGGGCGAGAAAGCAAAAGACACACAATTGATGGACGGAATGCAAAACAAATCAAAACATTTACCACCAGTCAAGAGATCAGGGTTAAATTTATCATTCTTTTGCTCATCATGCCACCCCACTTTTGACCTGGCCATATACAAATCAGTCTTGACCGTGTGCCTCATAGGAACAGTCCAGCCGAACTGCCAAGCCAGGTCCTCCCTGGCCCGGAAACAAGCATCCTAGGACCGGTTTCGGGGTTTCACCCCTCTTCAACCAGGATAGCTTGATTCCAGTGACACAGTGATCCCAGAACCCACGTCTGGGCATACCTGGCGCACTTAGGGCGAGAAAGCAAAAGACACACAATTGATGGACGAAATGCAGAACAAATCAAAACATTCACCCCCAGTCAAGAGATCTGGGTTAAACCCATCATTGTTTTGCTCACTATGCCACCCCAGTTTAGACCTGGCCATATGCAAATCAGTCTTGACCCTGTGCCTCATGGGAACTGTCCAGCCGAACTGCCAAGCCAGGTCCTCCCTGGACCGGAAACAAGCATCCTAGGACCGGTTTCGGGGTTTCACCCCTCTTCAGCCAGGAGAGCTTGATTCCAGTGACACAGTGAGCCCAGAACCCACGTCTGGGCATACCTGGCCCACTTTGGGGCGAGAAAGCAAAAGACACACAATTGATGGACGGAATGCAGAACAAATCAAAACATTCACCCCCAGTCAAGAGATCTGGGTTAAATCCATCATTCAGTTGCTCACCATGCCACCCCAGTTTAGACCTGGCCATATGCAAATCATTCTTGACCCTGTGCTTCATGGGAACTGTCCAGCCCGAACTGCCAAGCCAGGTCCTCCCTGGACTGGAAACAAGCTTCCTATGACCGGTTTCGGGGTTTCATCCCTCTTCAGCCAGGATCGCTTGAGTCCAGTGGCATAGTGAGCCCAGGACCCACGTCTGGGCATACCTGGCCAACATAGTGCGAGAAAGCAAAAGACACACAATTGATGGACGGAATTCATAAAAAATCAAAACATTCACTCCCAGTCAAGAGATCTGGGTTAAATCCATCATTCATTTGCTCACCATGCCACCCCAGTTTAGACCTGGCCATATGCAAATCAGTCCTGACCCTGTGCCTCATGGGAACAGTCCAGTCCAAACTGCCAAGCCAGGTCCTCCCTGGACCGGAAACAAGCATACTAGGACCGGTTTCGGAGTTTCACCCCTCTTCAGCCAGGATAGCTTGATTCCACTGGTACAGTGAGCCCAGGGCCCACGTCTGGGCATACCTGGCGCACTTAGGGTGAGAAAGCAAAAGACACACAATTGATGGACGGAATGCAGAACAAATCAAAACATTCAACCCCAGTCAAGAGATCTGGGTTAAAACCATCATTCTTTTGCTCACCATGCCACCCCAGTTTAGACCTGGCCATAGGCAAATCAGTCTTGACCCTGTGCCTCATGGGAACAGTCCAGCCCGAACTGCCAAGCCAGGTCCTCCCTGGACGGGAAAAAGGCATCCTAGAACCGGTTTCGGGCTGTCACCCCTCTTCAGCCAGGATAGCTGATTCCAGGGGCATAGTGAGCCCAGGACCCACATCTGGGCATAACTGGTGCACTTAGGGCGAGAAAGCAAAAGACACACAATTGATGGACGGAATGCAAAACAAAACAAAACATTCACCCCCAGTCAAGAGATCTGGGTTAAATCCATCATTCTTTTGCTCACCATGCCACCCCCGTTTAGACCTGGCCTTATGCAAATCAGTCTTGACCCTGTGCCTCATGGGAACAGTCCAGCCCAAACTGCCAAGCCAGGTCCTCCCTGGACCGGAAACAAGCATCCTAGGACCGGTTTCAGGGTTTCACCCCTCTTCAGCCAGGATAGCTTGATTCCAGTGGGACTGTGAGAGCAGGACCCATGTCTGGGTATACCTGGCGCACTTTGGGCGAGAAAGCAAAAGACACACAATTGATGGACGGAATGTAGAACAAATCAAAACATTCACCCCCAGTCAAGAGATCTGGGTTAAATCCATCATTCTTTTGCTCACCATGCTACCCCAGTTTAGACCTGGCCATATGCAAATCAGTCTTGACCCTGTGCCTCATGGGAACAGTCCAGCCCGAACTGCCAAGCCAGGTCCTCCCTGTACCGGAAAAAAACATCCTATAACCGGTTTCGGGGTTTCATCCCTCTTCAGCCAGGATCGCTTGAGTCTAGTGGCACAGTGAGCCCAGGACCCACGTCTGGGTATACCTGGCGCACATAGTGCGAGAAAGCAAAAGACACACAATTGATGGACGGAATGCAGAAAAAATCAAAACATTCACCCCCAGTCAAGAGATCTGGGTTAAATCCTTCATTCTTTTGCTCACCATGCCACCCCAGTTTACATCTGACCATATGCAAATCAGTCCTGACCCTGTGCCTCATGGAAACAGGCCAGCCCGAACTGCCAAGCCAGGTCCTCCCTGGACCGGAAACAAGCATCCTAGGACTGGTTTCGGGTTTTCACCCCTCTTCAGCCAGGCTAGCTTGATTCCAGTGGCACAGTGAGCCCAGGACCCACGTCCGGGCATACCTGTCGCACTTAGGGCGACAAAGCAAAAGACACACAATTGATGGACGGAATGCAGAACAAATCAAAACATTCACCCCCAGTCAAGAGATCTGGGTTAAATCCATCATTCATTTGCCTAACATGCCACTTCAGTTTAGACCTGGCCATATGCAAATCAGTCTTGACCCTGTGCCTCATGGAAACAGTCCAGCTCAAACTGCCAAGCCAGGTCCTCCTTTGGACAGGAAACAAGCATCCTAGGAAGGGTTTCGGGGTTTCACCCCTCTTCAGCCAGGATAGCTTGATTCCAGTGGCACAGTGAGCCCAGGACACACATCTTGGCATACCTGGCGCACTTAGGGCGAGAAAGCAAAAGACACACAATTGATGGACGGAATGGAGAACAAATCAAAACATTCACCCCCAGTCGAGAGATCTGGGTTAAATTTACCATTCTTTTGCTCATCATGCCACCCCACTTTTGACCTGGCCATATGCAAATCAGTCTTGACCGTGTGCCTCATAGGAACAGTCCAGCCAAACTGCCAAGCCAGGTCCTCCCTGGCCCGGAAACAAGCATCCTAGGAGGGGTTTCGGGGTTTTACCCCTCTTCAGCCAGGATAGCTTGATTCCAGTGGCACAGTGAGCCCAGGACCCACATCTGGGCATACCTGGGGCACTTAGGGCGAGAAAGCAAAAGACACACAATTGATGGACGGAATGCAGAACAAATCAAAACATACACCCCCAGTCAAGAGCTCTGGGTTAAATTTATCATTCTTTTGCTCACTATGCCACCCCAGTTTAGACCTGGCCATATGCAATTCAGTCTTGACCCTGTGCCTCATGGGAACAGTCCAGCCCGAACTGCCAAGCCAGGTCCTCCCTGGACCGGAATCAAGCATCCTAGGACCGGTTTTGGAGTTTCACCCCTCTTCAGCCAGGATAGCTTGATTCCACTGGTACAGTGAGCCCAGGGCCCACGTCTGGGCATACCTGGCGCACTTAGGGCGAGAAAACAAAAGACACACAATTGATGGACGGAATGCAGAACAAATCAAGACGTTCACCCCCAGTCAAGAGTTCTGGGTTAAAACCATCATTCTTTTGCTCACCATGCCACCCCAGTTTAGACCTGGCCATAGGCAAATCAGTCTTGACCCTGTTTCCATGGGAACAGTCCAGCCCGAACTGCCAAGCCAGGTCCTCCCTGGACGGGAAAAAGGCATCCTAGAACCGGTTTCAGGGTTTCACCCCTCTTCAGCCAGGAAAGCTGATTCCAGGGGCATAGTGAGCTCAGAACCCACATCTGGGCATAACTGGCGCACTTAGGGCGAGAAAGCAAAAGACACACAATTGATGGACGGAATGCAAAACAAATCAAAACATTCACCCCCAGTCAAGAGATCTTGGTTAAATCCATCATTCGTTTGCTCACCATGCCACCCCAGTTTAGACCTGGCCTTATGCAAATCAGTCTTGACCCTGTGCCTCATGGGAACAGTCCAGCCCGAACTGCCAAGCCAGGTCCTCCCTGGACCGGAAACAAGCATCCTAGGACCGGTTTCGGGGTTTCACCCCTCTTCAGCCAGGATAGCTTTATTCCAGTGAGACAGTGAGAGCAGGACCCATGTCTGGGCATACCTGGCGCACTTAGGGCGAGAAAGCAAAAGACACACAATTGAAGGACGGAATGCAGAACAAATCAAAACATTCACCCCCAGTCAAGAGATCCGGGTTAAATCCATCATTCTTTTGCTCACCATATCACCCCAGTTTAGACCTGGCCATATGCAAATCAGTCCTGACCCTGTGCCTCATGGGAACAGTCCATCCCGAACTGCCAAGCCAGGTCCTCCCTGGACCGGAAACAAGCATCCCATGACCGGTTTCGGGGTTTCACCCCTCTTCAGCCAGGATAGCTTGATTGCACTGGTACAGTGAGCCCAGGGCCCACGTCTGGGCATACCTGGCGCACTTAGGGCGAGAAAGCAAAAGACACACAATTGATGGACGGAATGCAGAACAAATCAAAACATTCACCCCCAGTCAAGAGTTCTGGGTTAAAACCATCATTCTTTTGCTCACCATGCCACCCCAGTTTAGACCTGGCCATAGGCAAATCAGTCTTGACCCTGTGCCTCATGGGAACAGTCCAGCCCGAACTGCCAAGCCAGGTCCTCCCTGGACGGGAAAAAGGTATCCTAGAACCAGTTTCGGGGTTTCCCCTGATGAAGATGGGGCCCCCCTGTGGGTCCTATACCGAAACGCGCGTTGGCGCTTGACTCGTCGACCTCTCTCTCCCTTGAGTATCACCTGGTTCCCTCCGGATGATACATTAGCTACAACATCCATCTGAGCACCCAAGGATAGCTTGTTCCATCTTTGACTTGAATTATTATGTTGAGTGTTGTCTGGAATGACTGTGTGTGTGCATGAATCAGATTTTCGTGTGGGGCACTGAACTATGTTTTCGATTTATATATATGTATGTTAGCTTCTTTTTGATTATATGCTTAATATTTATGGATGTATTAACTCAATTCAATTGTTGTAAAAATTGAAAATAATAACTCAACCAAAAAAACAAATAAATACGAGAGATATATATATTTTTATATCCACAATTCTTGTTGGGTGTCATTTAATCTGTCCTTCCTTTTCCAGTATAGTCTTGTGTGTTACCAGGGACCTACTTTCTAGGCCCTAATATATATCAGTTGGACCGGTATCGGTTCCCTCTCTAGTACCTGTGCCTCATGGGAACAGGCCAGCCCGAACTGCCAAGCCAGGTCCTCCCTGGACCGGAAACAAGCATGCTAGGACCGGTTTCGGGTTTTCACCCCTCTTCAGCCAGGCTAGCTTGATTCCAGTGGCACAGTGAGCCCAGGACCCACATCTGGGCATACCTGGCGCACTTAGGGCGGCAAAGCAAAAAACACACAATTGATGGACGGAATGCAGAACAAATCAAAACATTCACCCCCAGTCAAGAGATCTGGGTTAAATCCATCATTAATTTGCCTATCATGCCACTCCAGTTTAGACCTGGCCATATGCAAATCAGTCTTGACCCTGTGCCTCATGGAAACAGTCCAGCCCGAACTGCCAAGCCAGGTCCTCCTTTGGACAGAAAACAAGCATCCTAGGAAGGGTTTCGGGGTTTCACCCCTCTTCAGCCAGGATAGCTTGATTCCAGTGGCACAGTGAGCCCAGGACACACATCTGGGCATACCTGGCGCACTTAGGGCGAGAAAGCAAAAGATACACAATTTTTGGACGGAATGGAGAACAAATCAAAACATTCACCCCCAGTCGAGAGATGTGGGTTAAATTTATCATTCTTTTGCTCATCATGCCACCCCACTTTTGACCTGGCCATATGCAAATCAGTGTTGACCGTGTGCCTCATAGGAAGAGTCCAGCCGAACTGCCAAGCCAGGTCTTCCCTGGCCCGGAAACAAGCATCCTAGGAGGGGTTTCGGGGTTTTACCCCTCTTCAGCCAGGATAGCTTGATTCCAGTGGCACAGTGAGCCCAGGACCCACATCTGGGCATACCTGGCGCACTTAGGGCGAGAAAGCAAAAGACACACAATTGATGGACAGAATGCAGAACATATCAAAACACACACCCCCAGTCAAGAGCTCTGGGTTAAATTTATCATTCTTTTGCTCACTATGCCACCCCAGTTTAGACCTGGCCATATGCAATTCAGTCTTGACCCTGTGCCTCATGGGAACAGTCCAGTCCGAAAAGCCAAGCCAGGTCCTCCCTGGACCGGAAACAAGCATCCCATGACCAGTTTCAGGGTTTCACCCCTCTTCAGCCAGGATAGCTTGATTCCACTGGTACAGTAAAACCAGGGCCCACGTCTGGGCATACCTGGCACACTTAGGGCGAGAAAGCAAAAGACACACAATTGATGGACGGAATGCAGAACAAATCAAAACATTCACCCCCAGTCAAGAGATCTGGGTTAAATCCATCATTCTTTTGCTCACCATGCCACCCCAGTTTAGACCTGACCATATGCAAATCAGTCTTGACCCTGTGCCTCATGGGAACAGTCCAGCCAGAACTGCCAAGCCAGGTCCTCCCTGGACCGGAAACAAGCATCCTAGAACCGGTTTTTGGGGTTTCACCCCTCTTCAGCCAGGATAGCTTGATTCCACTGGTACAGTGAGCCCAGGGCCCACGTCTGGGCATACCTAGCACACTGAGGGCGAGAAAACAAAAGACACACAATTGATGGACGGAATGCAGAACAAATCAAGACATTCACCCCCAGTCAAGAGTTCTGGGTTAAAACCATCATTCTTTTGCTCACCATGCCACCCCAGTTTAGACCTGGCCATAGGCAAATCAGTCTTGACCCTGTGCCTCATGGGAACAGTCCAGCCCGAACTGCCAAGCCAGGTCCTCCCTGGATGGGAAAAAGGCATCCTAGAACCGGTTTCGGGGTTTCACCCCTCTTCAGCCAGAAAAGCTGATTCCAGGGGCATAGTGAGCTCCGCACCCACATCTGGGCATAACTGGCGCACTTAGGGCGAGAAAGCAAAAGACACACAATTGATGGACAGAATGCAAAACAAATCAAAGCATCCACCCCCAGTCAAGAGATCTGGGTTAAATCCATCATTCTTTTGCTCACCATGCCACACTAGTTTAGACCTGGCCTTATGCAAATCAGTCTTGACCCTTTGCCTCATGGGAACAGTCCAGCCCGAAATGCCAAGTCAGGTCCTCCCTGGACGGGAAAAATGCATCCTAGAACCGGTTTCGGGGTTTCACCCCTCTTCAGCCAGGATAGCTGATTCCAGGGGCATAGTGAGCCCAGGACCCACATCTAGGCATAACTGGCGCACTCAGGGCAAGAAAGCAAAAGACACACAATTGATGGACGGAATGCAGAACGAATCAAAACATTCACCCCCAGTCAAGAGATCTGGGTTAAATCCATCATTCTTTTGCTCACCATGCCACCACAGTTTAGACATGGCCATATGCAAATCAGTCTTGACCCTGTGCCTCATGGGAACAGTCCAGCCCAAACTGCCAAGCAAGGTCCTCCCTGGACCGGAAACAAGCATCCTATGACCGGTTTCGGGGTTTCATCCATCTTCAGCCAGGATCGCTTGAGTCCAGTGGCACAGTGAGCCCAGGACCCACGTCTGGGCATACCTGGCGCCCATAGTGCGAGAAAGCAAACAACACACAATCGATGGACGGAATGCAGAACAAATTAAAACATTCACCCCCAGTCAAGAGATCTGGGTTAAAACCATCATTCTTTTGCTCACCATGCCACCCCAGTTTAGACCTGGCCATATGCAATTCAGTCTTGACCCTGTGACTAATGGGAACAGTCCAGCCCGAACTGCCAAGCCAGGTCCTCCCTGTACTGGAAACAAGCATCCTAGGACCGATATCAGGATTTCACCCCTCTTCAGCCAGGATAGCTTGATTCCAGTGGCACAGTGAGCCCAGGACCCACATCTGGGCATACCCGGCGCACTTAGGGCGAGAAAGCAAAAGGCACACAATTGATGGACGGAATGCAGAACAAATCAAAAATTCACCTCAGTCAAGAGATCTGGGTTAAATCCATCATTCTTTTGTTCACCATGCCACCCCAGTTTAGACCTGGCCTTATGCAAATCAGTCTTGACCCTGTGCCTCATGGGAACAGTCCAGCCCGAACTGCCAAGCCAGGTCCTCCCTGGACGTGAAAAAGGCATCCTAGAACCGGTTTCGGGGTTTCACCCCTCTTCAGCCAGGATAGCTGATTCCAGGGGAATAGTGAGCCCAGGACCCACATCTGGGCATAACTGGCGCACTTAGGGCGAGAAAGCAAACAACACACAATCGATGGACGGAATACAGAACAAATCAAAACATTCACCCCCAGTCAAGAGATCTGGGTTAAATCCATCATTCTTTTGCTCACCATGCCACCCCAGTTTAGACCTGCCCTTATGCAAATCAGTCTTGACCCTGTGCCTCATGGGAACAGTCCAGCCTGAACTGCCAAGCAAGGTCCTCCCTGGACCGGAAACAAGCATCCTAGGACCGGTTTCGGGGTTTCACCCCTCTTGAGCCAGGACAGCTTTATTCCAGTGGGACAGTGAGAGCAGGACCCATGTCTGGGCATACCTGGCGCACTTTGGGCGAGAAAGCAAAAGACACACAATTGATGGACGGAATGCAGAACAAATCAAAACATTCACCCCCAGTCAAGAGATCTGGGTTAAATCCATCATTCTTTTGCTCACCATGCCACCCCAGTTTAGACCTGGCCATATGCAAATCAGTCTTGACCCTGTGCTTCATGGGAACAGTCCAGCCCGAACTGCCAAGCCAGGTCCTCCCTGGACCGGAAACAAGCATCCTATGACCGGTTTCTGGGTTTCATCCCTCTTCAGTCAGGATCGCTTGAGTCCAGTGGCACAGTGAGCCCAGGACCCACGTCTGGGCATACCTGGCGCACTTAGAGCGAGAAAGCAAAAGACACACAATTGATGGACGGAATGCAGAACAAATCAAAACATTCACCCCCAGTCAAGAGTTCTAGGTTAAAACCATCATTATTTTGCTCACCATGCCACCCCAGTTTAGACCTGGCCATAGGCAAATCAGTCTTGACCCTGTGCCTCATGGGAACAGTCCAGCCCGAACTGCCAAGCCAGGTCCTTCCTGGACGGGAAAAAGGCATCCTAGAACCGGTTTCGGGGTTTCACCCCTCTTCAGCCAGGATAGCTGATTCCAGTGGCATAGTGAGCCCAGGACCCACATCTGCGTTACAACAAACAAATGATGGACGGAATGCTGACAATGCAGACATTCTCCCCCAGTCAAGAGATCTGGGTTAAATCCATCATTCTTTTGCCCACTACGCCACCCCAGTTCAGACATGGCCATATGCAAATCAGTCTTGACCCTGTGCCTCATGGGAACAGTCCAGCCCGAACTGCCAAGCCATGTCTTCCCTGGACCGGAATCAAGCATCCTAGGACCGGTTTCTGGCTATCAGCCGTCATCAGCCAGGATAGCTTGACTCCAGTGGTGTAGTGAGCACGGGTCCCACGTCTGGGAATACCCATCCCACTTAGGGCGAAAAGCGTTACAACAAACAAATGATGGACGGAATGCTGACAATGCAGACATTCTCCCCCAGTCAAGAGATCTGGGTTAAATCCATCATTCTTTTGCCCACTACGCCACCCCAGTTCAGACATGGCCATATGCAAATCAGTCTTGACCCTGTGCCTCATGGGAACAGTCCAGCCCGAACTGCCAAGCCATGTCTTCCCTGGACCGGAATCAAGCATCCTAGGACCGGTTTCTGGCTATCAGCCGTCATCAGCCAGGATAGCTTGACTCCAGTGGTGTAGTGAGCACGGGTCCCACGTCTGGGAATACCCATCCCACTTAGGGCGAAAAGCGTTACAACAAACAAATGATGGACGGAATGCTGACAATGCAGACATTCTCCCCCAGTCAAGAGATCTGGGTTAAATCCATCATTCTTTTGCCCACTACGCCACCCCAGTTCAGACATGGCCATATGCAAATCAGTCTTGACCCTGTGCCTCATGGGAACAGTCCAGCCCGAACTGCCAAGCCATGTCTTCCCTGGACCGGAATCAAGCATCCTAGGACCGGTTTCTGGCTATCAGCCGTCATCAGCCAGGATAGCTTGACTCCAGTGGTGTAGTGAGCACGGGTCCCACGTCTGGGAATACCCATCCCACTTAGGGCGAAAAGCGTTACAACAAACAAATGATGGACGGAATGCTGACAATGCAGACATTCTCCCCCAGTCAAGAGATCTGGGTTAAATCCATCATTCTTTTGCCCACTACGCCACCCCAGTTCAGACATGGCCATATGCAAATCAGTCTTGACCCTGTGCCTCATGGGAACAGTCCAGCCCGAACTGCCAAGCCATGTCTTCCCTGGACCGGAATCAAGCATCCTAGGACCGGTTTCTGGCTATCAGCCGTCATCAGCCAGGATAGCTTGACTCCAGTGGTGTAGTGAGCACGGGTCCCACGTCTGGGAATACCCATCCCACTTAGGGCGAAAAGCGTTACAACAAACAAATGATGGACGGAATGCTGACAATGCAGACATTCTCCCCCAGTCAAGAGATCTGGGTTAAATCCATCATTCTTTTGCCCACTACGCCACCCCAGTTCAGACATGGCCATATGCAAATCAGTCTTGACCCTGTGCCTCATGGGAACAGTCCAGCCCGAACTGCCAAGCCATGTCTTCCCTGGACCGGAATCAAGCATCCTAGGACCGGTTTCTGGCTATCAGCCGTCATCAGCCAGGATAGCTTGACTCCAGTGGTGTAGTGAGCACGGGTCCCACGTCTGGGAATACCCATCCCACTTAGGGCGAAAAGCGTTACAACAAACAAATGATGGACGGAATGCTGACAATGCAGACATTCTCCCCCAGTCAAGAGATCTGGGTTAAATCCATCATTCTTTTGCCCACTACGCCACCCCAGTTCAGACATGGCCATATGCAAATCAGTCTTGACCCTGTGCCTCATGGGAACAGTCCAGCCCGAACTGCCAAGCCATGTCTTCCCTGGACCGGAATCAAGCATCCTAGGACCGGTTTCTGGCTATCAGCCGTCATCAGCCAGGATAGCTTGACTCCAGTGGTGTAGTGAGCACGGGTCCCACGTCTGGGAATACCCATCCCACTTAGGGCGAAAAGCGTTACAACAAACAAATGATGGACGGAATGCTGACAATGCAGACATTCTCCCCCAGTCAAGAGATCTGGGTTAAATCCATCATTCTTTTGCCCACTACGCCACCCCAGTTCAGACATGGCCATATGCAAATCAGTCTTGACCCTGTGCCTCATGGGAACAGTCCAGCCCGAACTGCCAAGCCATGTCTTCCCTGGACCGGAATCAAGCATCCTAGGACCGGTTTCTGGCTATCAGCCGTCATCAGCCAGGATAGCTTGACTCCAGTGGTGTAGTGAGCACGGGTCCCACGTCTGGGAATACCCATCCCACTTAGGGCGAAAAGCGTTACAACAAACAAATGATGGACGGAATGCTGACAATGCAGACATTCTCCCCCAGTCAAGAGATCTGGGTTAAATCCATCATTCTTTTGCCCACTACGCCACCCCAGTTCAGACATGGCCATATGCAAATCAGTCTTGACCCTGTGCCTCATGGGAACAGTCCAGCCCGAACTGCCAAGCCATGTCTTCCCTGGACCGGAATCAAGCATCCTAGGACCGGTTTCTGGCTATCAGCCGTCATCAGCCAGGATAGCTTGACTCCAGTGGTGTAGTGAGCACGGGTCCCACGTCTGGGAATACCCATCCCACTTAGGGCGAAAAGCGTTACAACAAACAAATGATGGACGGAATGCTGACAATGCAGACATTCTCCCCCAGTCAAGAGATCTGGGTTAAATCCATCATTCTTTTGCCCACTACGCCACCCCAGTTCAGACATGGCCATATGCAAATCAGTCTTGACCCTGTGCCTCATGGGAACAGTCCAGCCCGAACTGCCAAGCCATGTCTTCCCTGGACCGGAATCAAGCATCCTAGGACCGGTTTCTGGCTATCAGCCGTCATCAGCCAGGATAGCTTGACTCCAGTGGTGTAGTGAGCACGGGTCCCACGTCTGGGAATACCCATCCCACTTAGGGCGAAAAGCGTTACAACAAACAAATGATGGACGGAATGCTGACAATGCAGACATTCTCCCCCAGTCAAGAGATCTGGGTTAAATCCATCATTCTTTTGCCCACTACGCCACCCCAGTTCAGACATGGCCATATGCAAATCAGTCTTGACCCTGTGCCTCATGGGAACAGTCCAGCCCGAACTGCCAAGCCATGTCTTCCCTGGACCGGAATCAAGCATCCTAGGACCGGTTTCTGGCTATCAGCCGTCATCAGCCAGGATAGCTTGACTCCAGTGGTGTAGTGAGCACGGGTCCCACGTCTGGGAATACCCATCCCACTTAGGGCGAAAAGCGTTACAACAAACAAATGATGGACGGAATGCTGACAATGCAGACATTCTCCCCCAGTCAAGAGATCTGGGTTAAATCCATCATTCTTTTGCCCACTACGCCACCCCAGTTCAGACATGGCCATATGCAAATCAGTCTTGACCCTGTGCCTCATGGGAACAGTCCAGCCCGAACTGCCAAGCCATGTCTTCCCTGGACCGGAATCAAGCATCCTAGGACCGGTTTCTGGCTATCAGCCGTCATCAGCCAGGATAGCTTGACTCCAGTGGTGTAGTGAGCACGGGTCCCACGTCTGGGAATACCCATCCCACTTAGGGCGAAAAGCGTTACAACAAACAAATGATGGACGGAATGCTGACAATGCAGACATTCTCCCCCAGTCAAGAGATCTGGGTTAAATCCATCATTCTTTTGCCCACTACGCCACCCCAGTTCAGACATGGCCATATGCAAATCAGTCTTGACCCTGTGCCTCATGGGAACAGTCCAGCCCGAACTGCCAAGCCATGTCTTCCCTGGACCGGAATCAAGCATCCTAGGACCGGTTTCTGGCTATCAGCCGTCATCAGCCAGGATAGCTTGACTCCAGTGGTGTAGTGAGCACGGGTCCCACGTCTGGGAATACCCATCCCACTTAGGGCGAAAAGCGTTACAACAAACAAATGATGGACGGAATGCTGACAATGCAGACATTCTCCCCCAGTCAAGAGATCTGGGTTAAATCCATCATTCTTTTGCCCACTACGCCACCCCAGTTCAGACATGGCCATATGCAAATCAGTCTTGACCCTGTGCCTCATGGGAACAGTCCAGCCCGAACTGCCAAGCCATGTCTTCCCTGGACCGGAATCAAGCATCCTAGGACCGGTTTCTGGCTATCAGCCGTCATCAGCCAGGATAGCTTGACTCCAGTGGTGTAGTGAGCACGGGTCCCACGTCTGGGAATACCCATCCCACTTAGGGCGAAAAGCGTTACAACAAACAAATGATGGACGGAATGCTGACAATGCAGACATTCTCCCCCAGTCAAGAGATCTGGGTTAAATCCATCATTCTTTTGCCCACTACGCCACCCCAGTTCAGACATGGCCATATGCAAATCAGTCTTGACCCTGTGCCTCATGGGAACAGTCCAGCCCGAACTGCCAAGCCATGTCTTCCCTGGACCGGAATCAAGCATCCTAGGACCGGTTTCTGGCTATCAGCCGTCATCAGCCAGGATAGCTTGACTCCAGTGGTGTAGTGAGCACGGGTCCCACGTCTGGGAATACCCATCCCACTTAGGGCGAAAAGCGTTACAACAAACAAATGATGGACGGAATGCTGACAATGCAGACATTCTCCCCCAGTCAAGAGATCTGGGGGAGGGGTCAAGACTGATTTGCAAATGGCCATGTCTGAACTGGGGTGGCGTAGTGGGCAAAAGAACGATGGATTTAACCCAGATCTCTTGACTGGGGGAGAATGTCTGCATTGTCAGCATTCCGTCCATCATTTGTTTGTTGTAACGCTTTTTGCCCTAAGTGGGATGGGTATTCCCAGACGTGGGACCCGTGCTCACTACGCCACTGGAGTCAAGCTATCCTGGCTGATGACGGCTGATAGCCAGAAACCGGTCCTAGGATGCTTGATTCCTGTCCAGGGAAGACATGGCTTGGCAGTTCGGGCTGGACTGTTCCCATGAGGCACAGGGTCAAGACTGATTTGCAAATGGCCATGTCTGAACTGGGGTGGCGTAGTGGGCAAAAGAACGATGGATTTAACCCAGATCTCTTGACTGGGGGAGAATGTCTGCATTGTCAGCATTCCGTCCATCATTTGTTTGTTGTAACGCTTTTTGCCCTAAGTGGGATGGGTATTCCCAGACGTGGGACCCGTGCTCACTACGCCACTGG
Organism: Triturus cristatus; assembly: GCF_964204655.1. Classification (NCBI taxonomy): domain Eukaryota; kingdom Metazoa; phylum Chordata; class Amphibia; order Caudata; family Salamandridae; genus Triturus; species Triturus cristatus. Next base: position 1,315,316,409 of record NC_140579.1, read on the forward strand.
AGTCAAGCTATCCTGGCTGATGACGGCTGATAGCCAGAAACCGGTCCTAGGATGCTTGATTCCTGTCCAGGGAAGACATGGCTTGGCAGTTCGGGCTGGACTGTTCCCATGAGGCACAGGGTCAAGACTGATTTGCAAATGGCCATGTCTGAACTGGGGTGGCGTAGTGGGCAAAAGAACGATGGATTTAACCCAGATCTCTTGACTGGGGGAGAATGTCTGCATTGTCAGCATTCCGTCCATCATTTGTTTGTTGTAACGCTTTTTGCCCTAAGTGGGATGGGTATTCCCAGACGTGGGACCCGTGCTCACTACGCCACTGGAGTCAAGCTATCCTGGCTGATGACGGCTGATAGCCAGAAACCGGTCCTAGGATGCTTGATTCCTGTCCAGGGAAGACATGGCTTGGCAGTTCGGGCTGGACTGTTCCCATGAGGCACAGGGTCAAGACTGATTTGCAAATGGCCATGTCTGAACTGGGGTGGCGTAGTGGGCAAAAGAACGATGGATTTAACCCAGATCTCTTGACTGGGGGAGAATGTCTGCATTGTCAGCATTCCGTCCATCATTTGTTTGTTGTAACGCTTTTTGCCCTAAGTGGGATGGGTATTCCCAGACGTGGGACCCGTGCTCACTACGCCACTGGAGTCAAGCTATCCTGGCTGATGACGGCTGATAGCCAGAAACCGGTCCTAGGATGCTTGATTCCTGTCCAGGGAAGACATGGCTTGGCAGTTCGGGCTGGACTGTTCCCATGAGGCACAGGGTCAAGACTGATTTGCAAATGGCCATGTCTGAACTGGGGTGGCGTAGTGGGCAAAAGAACGATGGATTTAACCCAGATCTCTTGACTGGGGGAGAATGTCTGCATTGTCAGCATTCCGTCCATCATTTGTTTGTTGTAACGCAGGACCCACATCTGGGCATAACTGGCGAACTTAGGGCGAGAAAGCAAAAGACACACAATTGAAGGACGGAATGCAAAACAAATCAAAACATTCACCCCCAGTCAAGAGATCTGGGTTAAATCCATCATTCTTTTGCTCACCATGCCACCCCCGTTTAGACCTGGCCTTATGCAAATCAGTCTTGACCCTGTGCCTCACGGGAACAGTCCAGCCCGAACTGCCAAGCCAGGTCCTCCCTGGACCGGAAACAAGCATCCTAGGACCGGTTTCGGGGTTTCACCCCTCTTCAGTCAGGATAGCTTGATTCCAGAGGGACAGTGAGAGCAGGACCCATGTCTGGGTATACCTGGCGCACTTTGGGCGAGAAAGCAAAAGACACACAATTGATGGACGGAATGTAGAACAAATCAAAACATTCACTCCCAGTCAAGAGATCTGGGTTAAATCCATCATTCTTTTGCTCAACATGCCACCCCAGTTTAGACCTGGCCATATGCAAATCAGTCTTGACCCTGTGCCTCATGGGAACAGTCCAGCCCAAACTGCCAAGCCAGGTCCTCCCTGGACCGGAAACAAGCATCCTATGACCGGTTTCGGGGTTTCATCCCTCTTCAGCCAGGATCGCTTGAGTCCAGTGGCACAGTGAGCCAGGACCCACGTCTGGGCATACCTGGTGCACATAGTGCGAGAAAGCAAAAGACACACAATTGATGGACGGAATGCAGAAAAAATCAAAACATTCACCCACAGTCGAGAGATCTGGGTTAAATTTATCATTCTTTTGCTCATCATGCCACCCCACTTTCGACCTGGCCATATGCAAATCAGTCTTGACCGTGTGACTCATAGGAACAGTCCAGCCGAACTGCCAAGTCAGGTCCTCCCTGGCCCGGAAACAAGCATCCTAGGAGGGGTTTCGGGGTTTTACCCCTCTTCAGCCAGGATAGCTTGATTCCAGTGGCACAGTGAGCCCAGGACCCACATCTGGACATACCTGGCGCACTTAGGGCGAGAAAGCAAAAGACACACAATTGATGGACGGAATGCAGAACAAATCAAAACATACACCCCCAGTCAAGAGCTCTGGGTTAAATTTATCATTCTTTTGCTCACTATGCCACCCCAGTTTAGAACTGGCCATATGCAATTCAGTCTTGACCCTGTGCCTCATGGGAACAGTCCAGCCCAAACTGCCAAGCCAGGTCCTCCCTGTACTGGAAACAAGCATCCTAGGACCGGTTTCGGGATTTCACCCCTCTTCAGCCAGGATAGCTTGATTCCAGTGGCACAGTGAGCCCAGGACCCACATCTGGGCATACCCGGCGTACTTAGGGCGAGAAAGCAAAAGGCACACAATTGATGGACGGAATGCAGAACAAATCAAAACATTCACACCCAGTCAAGAGATCTGGGTTAAATCCATCATTCTTTTGTTCACCATGCCACCCCAGTTTTGACCTGGCCATGTGCAAATCAGTCTTGACCCTGTGCCTCATGGGAACAGTCCAGCCCGAACTGCCAAGCCAGGTCCTCCCTGGACCGGAAACAAGCATCCTAGGACCGGTTTTGGGGTTTCACCCCTCTTCAGCCAGGATAGCTTGATTCCACTGGTACAGTGAGCCCAGGGCCCACGTCTGGGCATACCTGGCGCTCTTAGGGCGAGAAAACAAAAGACACACAATTGATGGACGGAATGCAGAACAAATCAAGACATTCACCCCCAGTCAAGAGTTGTGGGTAAAAAAACATCATTCTTTTGCTCACCATGCCACCCCAGTTTACACCTGGCCATAGGCAAATCAGTCTTGACCCTGTGCCTCATGGGAACAGTCCAGCCCGAACTGCCAAGCCAGGTCCTCCCTGGATGGGAAAAAGGCATCCTAGAACCGGTTTCGGGGTTTCACCCCTCTTCAGCCAGGAAAGCTGATTCCAGGGGCATAGTGAGCTCAGAACCCACATCTGGGCATAACTGGCGCACTTAGGGCGAGAAAGCAAAAGACACACAATTGATGGACAGAATGCAAAACAAATCAAAACATTCACCCCAGTCAAGAGATCTGGGTTAAATCAATCATTCTTTTGCTCACCATGCCACACCAGTTTAGACCTGGCCTTATGCAAATCAGTCTTGACCCTGTGCCTCATGGGAACAGTCCAGCCCGAACTGCCAAGCCAGGTCCTCCCTAGACCGGAAACAAGCATCCTAGGACCGGTTTCGGGGTTTCACCCCTCTTCAGCCAGGATAGCTTGATTCCAGTGGGACAGTGAGAGCAGGACCCATGTCTGGGCATAAATGGCGCACTTAGGGCGAGAAAGCAAAAGACACACAATTGATGGACGGAATGCAAAACAAATCAAAACATTCACCCCCAGTCAAGAGATCTGGGTTAAATCCATCATTCTTTTGCTCACCATGCCACCCCAGTTTAGACCTCGCCTTATGCAAATCAGTCTTGACCCTGTGCCTCATGGGAACAGTCCAGCCCGAACTACCAAGCCAGGCCCTCCCTGGACGGGAAAAAGGCATCCTAGAACCGGTTTCGGGGTTTCACCCCTCTTCAGCCAGGATAGCTGATTCCAGGGGCATAGTGAGCCCAGGACCCACATCTGGGCATAACTGGCGCACTTAGGGCGAGAAAGCAAAAGACACACAATTGATGGACGGAATGCAGAACAAATCAAAACATTCACCCCCAGTCAAGAGACCTGGGTTAAATCCATCATTCTTTTGCTCACCATGCCACCCCAGATTAGACATGGCCATATGCAAATCAGTCTTGACCCTGTGCCGCATGGGAACAGTGCAGCCCAAACTGCCAAGCCAGGTCCTCCCTGGACCGGAAACAAGCATCCTATGACCGGTTTCGGGGTTTCATCCATCTTCAGCCAGGATCGCTTGAGTCCAGTGGCACAGTGAGCCCAGGACCCACGTCTGGGCATACCTGGAGCACATAGTGCGAGAAAGCAAACAACACACAATCGATTGACGGAATGCAGAACAAATTAAAACATTCACCCCAGTCAAGAGATCTGGGTTAAATCCATCATTCATTTGCCTATCATGCCACTCCAGTTTAGACCTGGCCATATGCAAATCAGTCTTGACCCTGTGCCTCATGGAAACAGTCCAGCCCGAACTGCCAAGCCAGGTCCTCCCTGGACAGGAAACAAGCATCCTAGGAAGAGTTTCGGGGTTTCACCCCTCTTCAGCCAGAATAGCTTGATTCCAGTGGCACAGTGAGCCCAGGCCCCACATCTGGGCATACCTGGCGCACTTAGGGCGAGAAAGCAAAAGACACACAATTGATGGACGGAATGGAGAACAAATCAAAACATTCACCCCCAGTCGAGAGATCTGGGTTTAATTTATCATTCTTTTGCTCATCATGCCACCTCACTTTTGACCTGGCCATATGCAAATCAGTCTTGACCGTGTGCCTCATGGGAACTGTCCAGCCGAACTGCCAAGCCAGGTCCTCCCTGGACCGGAAACAAGCATCCTAGGACCGGTTTCGGGGTTTCACCCCTCTTCAGCCAGGATAGCTTGATTCCACTGGTACAGTAAGCCCAGGGCCCACGTCTGGGCATACCTGGCGCACTTAGGGCGAGAAAGCAAAAGACACACAATTGATGGACGGAATGCAGAACAAATCAAGACATTCACCCCCAGTCAAGAGTCCTGGGTTAAAACCATCATTCTTTTGCTCACCATGCCACCCCAGTTTAGACCTGGCCATATGCAAATCAGTCTTGACCCTGTGCCTCATGGAAACAGTCCAGCCCGAACTGCCAAGCCAGGTCCTCCCTGGACAGGAAACAAGCATCCTAGGAAGGGTTTCGGGGTTTCACCCCTCTTCAGCCAGGATAGCTTGATTCCAGTGGCACAGTGTGCCCAGGACCCACATCTGGGCATACCTGGCGCACTTAGGGCGAGAAAGCAAAAGACACACAAATGATGGACGGAATGGAGAACAAATCAAAACATTCACCCCCAGTCGAGAGATCTGGGTTAAATTTATCATTCTTTTGCTCATCATGCCACCCCACTTTTGACCTGGCCATATGCAAATCAGTCTTGACCGTGTGCCTCATGGGAACAGTCCAGCCGAACTGCCAAGCCAGGTCCTCCCTGGACCGGAAATAGGCATCCTAGGACTTGTTTTGGGGTTTCACCACTCTTCAGCCAGGATAGGTTGATTCCAGTGGCACAGTGAGTCCAGGACCCACGTCTGGGCATACCTGGCGCACTTAGGGCGAGAAAGAAAAAGACACACACTTGATGGACGGAATGCAGAACAAATCAAAACATTCACCCCCAGTCAAGAGTTGTGGGTAAAAAACCATCATTCTTTTGCTCACCATGCCACCCCAGTTTACACCTGGCCATAGGCAAATCAGTCTTGACCCTGTGCCTCATGGGAACAGTCCAGCCCGAACTGCCAAGCCAGGTCCTCCCTGGATGGGAAAAAGGCATCCTAGAACCGGTTTCGGGGTTTCACCCCTCTTCAGCCAGGAAAGCTGATTCCAGGGGCATAGTGAGCTCAGAACCCACATCTGGGCATAACTGGCGCACTTAGGGCGAGAAAGCAAAAGACACACAATTGATGGACAGAATGCAAAACAAATCAAAACATTCACCCCAGTCAAGAGATCTGGGTTAAATCAATCATTCTTTTGCTCACCATGCCAAACCAGTTTAGACCTGGCCTTATGCAAATCAGTCTTGACCCTGTGCCTCATGGGAACAGTCCAGCCCGAACTGCCAAGCCAGGTCCTCCCTAGACCGGAAACAAGCATCCTAGGACCGGTTTCGGGGTTTCACCCCTCTTCAGCCAGGATAGCTTGATTCCAGTGGGACAGTGAGAGCAGGACCCATGTCTGGGCATAAATGGCGCACTTAGGGCGAGAAAGCAAAAGACACACAATTGATGGACGGAATGCAAAACAAATCAAAACATTCACCCCCAGTCAAGAGATCTGGGTTAAATCCATCATTCTTTTGCTCACCATGCCACCCCAGTTTAGACCTCGCCTTATGCAAATCAGTCTTGACCCTGTGCCTCATGGGAACAGTCCAGCCCGAACTACCAAGCCAGGCCCTCCCTGGACGGGAAAAAGGCATCCTAGAACCGGTTTCGGGGTTTCACCCCTCTTCAGCCAGGATAGCTGATTCCAGGGGCATAGTGAGCCCAGGACCCACATCTGGGCATAACTGGCGCGCTTAGGGCGAGAAAGCAAAAGACACACAATTGATGGACGGAATGCAGAACAAATCAAAACATTCACCCCCAGTCAAGAGACCTGGGTTAAATCCATCATTCTTTTGCTCACCATGCCACCCCAGATTAGACATGGCCATATGCAAATCAGTCTTGACCCTGTGCCGCATGGGAACAGTGCAGCCCAAACTGCCAAGCCAGGTCCTCCCTGGACCGGAAACAAGCATCCTATGACCGGTTTCGGGGTTTCATCCATCTTCAGCCAGTTTCGCTTGAGTCCAGTGGCACAGTGAGCCCAGGACCCACGTCTGGGCATACCTGGAGCACATAGTGCGAGAAAGCAAACAACACACAATCGATGGACGGAATGCAAAACAAATTAAAACATTCACCCCCAGTCAAGAGATCTGGGTTAAATCCATCATTCATTTGCCTATCATGCCACTCCAGTTTAGACCTGGCCATATGCAAATCAGTCTTGACCCTGTGCCTCATGGAAACAGTCCAGCCCGAACTGCCAAGCCAGGTCCTCCCTGGACAGGAAACAAGCATCCTAGGAAGAGTTTCGGGGTTTCACCCCTCTTCAGCCAGAATAGCTTGATTCCAGTGGCACAGTGAGCCCAGGCCCCACATCTGGGCATACCTGGCGCACTTAGGGCGAGAAAGCAAAAGACACACAATTGATGGACGGAATGGAGAACAAATCAAAACATTCACCCCCAGTCGAGAGATCTGGGTTTAATTTATCATTCTTTTGCTCATCATGCCACCTCACTTTTGACCTGGCCATATGCAAATCAGTCTTGACCGTGTGCCTCATGGGAACTGTCCAGCCGAACTGCCAAGCCAGGTCCTCCCTGGACCGGAAACAAGCATCCTAGGACCGGTTTCGGGGTTTCACCCCTCTTCAGCCAGGATAGCTTGATTCCACTGGTACAGTAAGCCCAGGGCCCACGTCTGGGCATACCTGGCGCACTTAGGGCGAGAAAGCAAAAGACACACAATTGATGGACGGAATGCAGAACAAATCAAGACATTCACCCCCAGTCAAGAGTTCTGGGTTAAAACCATCATTCTTTTGCTCACCATGCCACCCCAGTTTAGACCTGGCCATATGCAAATCAGTCTTGACCCTGTGCCTCATGGAAACAGTCCAGCCCGAACTGCCAAGCCAGGTCCTCCCTGGACAGGAAACAAGCATCCTAGGAAGGGTTTCGGGGTTTCACCCCTCTTCAGCCAGGATAGCTTGATTCCAGTGGCACAGTGTGCCCAGGACCCACATCTGGGCATACCTGGCGCACTTAGGGCGAGAAAGCAAAAGACACACAAATGATGGACGGAATGGAGAACAAATCAAAACATTCACCCCCAGTCGAGAGATCTGGGTTAAATTTATCATTCTTTTGCTCATCATGCCACCCCACTTTTGACCTGGCCATATGCAAATCAGTCTTGACCGTGTGCCTCATGGGAACAGTCCAGCCGAACTGCCAAGCCAGGTCCTCCCTGGACCGGAAATAGGCATCCTAGGACTTGTTTTGGGGTTTCACCACTCTTCAGCCAGGATAGGTTGATTCCAGTGGCACAGTGAGTCCAGGACCCACGTCTGGGCATACCTGGCGCACTTAGGGCGAGAAAGAAAAAGACACACACTTGATGGACGGAATGCAGAACAAATCAAAACATTCACCACCAGTCAAGAGATCTGGGTTAAATCCATCATTCTTTTGCTCACCATGCCACCCCAGTTTAGACCTGGCCATATGCAAATCAGTCTTGACCCTGTGCATCATGGGAACAGTCCAGCCCGAACTGCCAAGCCAGGTCCTCCCTGGACAGGAAACAAGCATCCTAGGAAGGGTTTCGGGGTTTCAACCCTCTTCAGCCAGGATAGCTTGATTCCAGTGGCACAGTGAGTTCAGGACCCAAATCTGGGCATACCTGGCGCACTTAGGGCGAGAAAGCAAAAGACACACAATTGATGGACGGAATGGAGAACAAATCAAAACATTCACCCCCAGTCAAGAGATCTGGGTTAAATTTATCATTCTTTTGCTCATCATGCCACCCCACTTTTGACCTGGCCATATGCAAATCAGTCTTGACCGTGTGCCTCATGGGAACAGTCCAGCCGAACTGCCAAGCCAGGTCCTCCCTGGACCGGAAATAGGCATCCTAGGACTTGTTTTGGGGTTTCACCACTCTTCAGCCAGGATAGGTTGATTCCAGTGGCACAGTGAGTCCAGGACCCACGTCTGGGCATACCTGGCGCACTTAGGGCGAGAAAGAAAAAGACACACACTTGATGGACGGAATGCAGAACAAATCAAAACATTCACCACCAGTCAAGAGATCTGGGTTAAATCCATCATTCTTTTGCTCACCATGCCACCCCAGTTTAGACCTGGCCATATGCAAATCAGTCTTGACCCTGTGCATCATGGGAACAGTCCAGCCCGAACTGCCAAGCCAGGTCCTCCCTGGACAGGAAACAAGCATCCTAGGAAGGGTTTCGGGGTTTCAACCCTCTTCAGCCAGGATAGCTTGATTCCAGTGGCACAGTGAGTTCAGGACCCAAATCTGGGCATACCTGGCGCACTTAGGGCGAGAAAGCAAAAGACACACAATTGATGGACGTAATGGAGAACAAATCAAAACATTCACCCCCAGTCGAGAGATCTGGGTTAAATTTATCATTCTTTTGCTCATCATGCCACCCCACTTTTGACCTGGCCATATGCAAATCAGTCTTGACCGTGTGCCTCATGGAAACAGTCCAGCCGAACTGCCAAGCCAGGTCCTCCCTGGACCTGAAACAAGCATCCTACGACCGGTTTCGGGGATTCCCCCCTCTTCAGCCAGGGTAGCTTGATTCCAGTGGCACAGTGAGCCCAGAACCCACGTCTGGGCATACCTGGCGAACTTAGGGCGAGAAAGCAAAAGACACACAATTGATGGACGGAATGAAGAACAAATCAAAACATTCAACCCCAGTCAAGAGATCTGGGTTAAACCCATCATTGTTTTGGTCACCATGCCACCCCAGTTTTAGACCTGGCCATATGCAAATCAGTCTTGACCCTGTGCCTCATGGGAACAGTCCAGCCGAACTGCCAAGCCAGGTCCTCCCTGGACTGGAAACAAGCATCATAGGACCGTTTTCGGGGTTTCACCCCTCTTCAGCCAGGATAGCTTGATTCCAGTGGCACAGTGAGCCCAGAACCCACGTCTGGGCATACCTGGCGCACTTAGGGCGAGAAAGCAAAAGACACACAATTGATATACGGAAAGCAGAACAAATCAAAACATTCACCCCCAGTCAAGAGATCTGGGTTAAACCCCTCATTGTTTTGCTCACCATGCCACCCCAGGTTAGACATGGCGATATGCAAATCAGTCTTGACCCTGTGCCTCATGGGAACAGTCCAGCCCGAACTGCCAAGCCAGGTCTTCCCTGGACCGGAAACAAGCATCCTAGGACCGGTTTCGGGGTTTCACCCCTCTTCAGCCAGCATAGCTTGATTCCAGTGGCACAGTGAGCCCAGAACCCACGTCTGGGCATACCTGGCGCACTTAGGGCGAGAAAGCAAAAGACACACAATTGATGGATGGAATGCAGAACAAATCAAAACATTCACCCCCAGTCAAGAGATCTGGGTTAAACCCATCATTGTTTTGCTCACTATGCCACCCCAGTTTAGACCTGGCCATATGCAAATCAGTCTTGACCCTGTGCCTCATGGGAACAGTCCAGCCCGAACTGCCAAGCCAGGTCCTCCCTGGACCAGAAACAAGCATCCTAGGACCGGTATTGGGGTTTCACCCCTCTTCAACCAGGATAGCTTGATTCCAGTGACACAGTGAGCCCAGAACCCACGTCTGGGCATACCTGGCGCACTTAGGGCGAGAAAGCAAAAGACACACAATTGATGGACGGAATGCAGAACAAATCAAAACATTCACCCCCAGTCAAGAGCTCTGGGTTAAATATATCATTCTTTTGCTCATTATGCCACTCCAGTTTAGACCTGGCCATATGCAAATCAGTCTTGACCCTGTGCCTCATGGAAACAGTCCAGCCCGAGCTGCCAAGCCAGGTCCTCCCTGGACAGGAAACAAGCATCCTAGGAAGGGTTTCGGGATTTCACCCCTCTTCAGCCAGGATAGCTTGATTCCAGTGGCACAGTGAGCCCAGGACACACATCTGGGCATACCTGCCGCACTTAGGGCGAGAAAGCAAAAGACACACAATTGATGGACGGAATGGAGAACAAATCAAAACATTCACCCCCAGTCGAGAGATCTGGGTTAAATTTATCATTCTTTTGCTCATCATGCCACCCCACTTTTGACCTGGCCATATGCAAATCAGTCTTGACCGTGTGCCTGATTGGAACAGGCCAGCCGAACTGCCAAGCCAGGTCCTCCCTGGCCCGGAAACAAGCATCCTAGGACCGGTTTCGGGGTTTCACCCCTCTTCAGCCAGGATAGCTTGATTCCAGTGGCACAGTGAGCCCAGAACCCACGTCTGGGCATACCTGGCGCACTTAGGGAGAGAAAGCAAAAGACACACAATTAATGGACGGAATGCAGAACAAATGACAACATTCAGCCCCAGTCAAGAGATCTGGGTTAAACCCATCATTGTTTTGCTCACCATGCCACACCAGTTTAGACCTGGCCATATGCAAATCTGTCTTGACCCTGTGCCTCATGGGAACAGTCCAGCCGAACTGCCAAGCCAGGTCCTCCCTGGACCGGAAACAAGCATCCTAGGACCGGTTTCGGGGTTTCACCCCTCTTCAGCCAGGATAGCTTGATTCCAGGGGAACAGTGAGCCCAGAACCCACGTCTGGGCATACCTGGCGCACTTAGGGCGAGAAAGCAAAAGACACACAATTGATGGACGGAATGCAGAACAAATCAAAACATTCACCCCCAGTCAAGAGATGTGGGTTAAATCCATCATTCATTTGCTCACCATGACACCCCAGTTTAGACCTGGCCATATCCAAATCAGTCTTGACCCTGTGCTTCATGGGAACAGTCCAGCCTGAACTGCCAAGCCAGGTCCTCCCTGGACCGGAAACAAGCATCCTATGACCGGTTTCAGGGTTTCATCCCTCTTCAGCCAGGATCGCTTGAGTCCAGTGGCACAGTGAGCCCAGGACCCACGTCTGGGCATACCTGGCGCACATAGTGCGAGAAAGCAAAAGACACAAAATTGATGGACGGAATTCAGAAAAAATCAAAACATTCACCCCCAGTCAAGAGATCTGGGTTAAATCCATCATTCTTTTGCTCACCATGCCACCTCAGTTTAGACCTGGCCATATGCAAATCAGTCCTGACCCTGTGCCTCATGGGAACAGTCCAGCCCGAACTGCCAAGCCAGGTCCTCCCTGGACCGGAAACAAGCATCCTAGGACCGGTTTCGGGGTTTCACCCCTCTTCAGCCAGGATAGCTTGATTCCACTGGTACAGTGAGCCCAGGGCCCACGTCTGGGCATACCTGGCGCACTTAGGGTGAGAAAGCAAAAGGCACACAATTGATGGACGGAATGCAGAACAAATCAAAACATTCACACCCAGTCAAGAGATCTGGGTTAAATCCATCATTCTTTTGTTCACAATGCCACCCCAGTTTTGACCTGGCCATGTGCAAATCAGTCTTGACCCTGTGCCTCATGGGAACAGTCCAGCCCGAACTGCCAAGCCAGGTCCTCCCTGGACCGGAAACAAGCATCCTAGGACCGGTTTTGGGGTATCACCCCTCTTCAGCCAGGATAGCTTGATTCCACTGGTACAGTGAGCCCAGGGCCCACGTCTGGGCATACCTGGCGCACTTAGGGCGAGAAAACAAAAGACACACAATTGATGGATGGAATGCAGAACAAATCAAGACATTCACCCCCAGTCAAGAGTTCTGGGTAAAAAACCATCATTCGTTTGCTCACCATGCCACCCCAGTTTACACCTGGCCATAGGCAAATCAGTCTTGACCCTGTGCCTCATGGGAACAGTCCAGCCCGAACTGCCAAGCCAGGTCCTCCCTGGATGGGAAAAAGGCATCCTAGAACCGGTTTCGGGGTTTCACCCCTCTTCAGCCAGGAAAGCTGATTCCAGGGGCATAGTGAGCTCAGAACCCACATCTGGGCATAACTGGCGCACTTAGGGCGAGAAAGCAAAAGACACACAATTGATGGACAGAATGCAAAACAAATCAAAACATTCAACCCCAGTCAAGAGATCTGGGTTAAATCCATCATTCTTTTGCTCACCATGCCACACCAGTTTAGACCTGGCCTTATGCAAATCAGTCTTGACCCTGTGCCTCATGGGAACAGTCCAGCCCGAACTGCCAAGCCAGGTCCTCCCTGGACCGGAAACAAGCATCCTAGGACCGGTTTCGGGGTTTCACCCCTCTTCAGCCAGGATAGCTTGATTCCAGTGGGACAGTGAGAGCAGGACCCATGTCTGGGCAAAAATGGCGCACTTAGGGCGAGAAAGCAAAAGACACACAATTGATGGACGGAATGCAAAACAAATCAAAACATTCACCCCCAGTCAAGAGATCTGGGTTAAATCCATAATTCTTTTGCTCACCATGCCACCCCAGTTTAGACCTGGCCTTATGCAAATCAGTCTTGACCCTGTGCCTCATGGGAACAGTCCAGCCTGAACTACCAAGCCAGGTCCTCCCTGGACGGGAAAAAGGCATCCTAGAACCGGTTTCGGGGTTTCACCCCTCTTCAGCCAGGATAGCTGATTCCAGGGGCATAGTGAGCCAGGACCCACATCTGGGCATAACTGGCGCACTTAGGGCGAGAAAGCAAAAGACACACAATTCATGGACGGAATGCAGAACAAATCAAGACATTCACCCCCAGTCAAGAGTTCTGGGTAAAAAACCATCATTCTTTTGCTCACCATGCCACCCCAGATTAGACATGGCCATATGCAAATCAGTCTTGACCCTGTGCCGCATGGGAACAGTGCAGCCCAAACTGCCAAGCCAGGTCCTCCCTGGACCGGAAACAAGCATACTATGACCGGTTTCGGGGTTTCATCCATCTTCAGCCAGGATCGCTTGAGTCCAGTGGCACAGTGAGCCCAGGACCCACATCTGGGCATACCTGGCACACTTAGTGCGAGAAAGCAAAAGACAAACAATTGATGGACGGAATGCAAAACAAATCAAAACATTCACCCCCAGTCAAGAGATCTGGGTTAAATCCATCATTCTTTTGCTCACCATGCCACCCCCGTTTAGACCTGGCCTTATGCAAATCAGTCTTGACCCTGTGCCTCATGGGAACGGTCCAGCCCGAACTGCCAAGCCAGGTCCTCCCTGGACAGGAAACAAGCATCCTAGGAAGAGTTTCGGGGTTTCACCCCTCTTCAGCCAGAATAGCTTGATTCCAGTGGCACAGTGAGCCCAGGCCCCACATCTGGGCATACCTGGCACACTTAGAGCGAGAAAGCAAAAGACACACAATTGATGGACGGAATGGAGAACAAATCAAAACATTCACCCCCAGTCGAGAGATCTGGGTTTAATTTATCATTTTTTTGCTCATCATGCCACCCCACTTTTGACCTGGCCATATGCAAATCAGTCTTGACCGTGTGCCTCATGGGAACTGTCCAGCCGAACTGCCAAGCCAGGTCCTCCCTGGACCGGAAACAAGCATCCTAGGACCAGTTTTGGGGTTTCACCCCTCTTCAGCCAGGATAGCTTGATTCCAGTGGCAAAGTGAGCCCAGAATCCACATCTGGGCATAACTGGTGCACTTAGGGCGAGAAAGCAAAAGACACACAATTGATGGACGGAATGCAAAACAAATCAAAACTTTCACCCCCAGTCAAGAGATCTGGGTTAAATCCATCATTCTTTTGCTCACCATGCCACCCCCGTTTAGACCTGGCCTTATGCAAATCAGTCTTGACCCTGTGCCTCATGGGAACAGTCCAGCCCGAACTGCCAAGCCAGGTCCTCCCTGGACCGGAAACAAGCACCCTAGGAAGGGTTTCGGGGTTTCACCCCTCTTCAGCCAGGATAGCTTGATTCCAGTGGCACAGTGAGCCCAGGACCCACATCTGGGCATACCTGGCGCACTTAGGGCGAGAAAGCAAAAGACACACAATTGATGGACGGAATGGAGAACAAATCAAAACATTCACCCGCAGTCGAGAGATCTGGGTTAAATTTATCATTCTTTTGCTCATCATGCCACCCCACTTTTGACCTGGCCATATGCAAATCAGTCTTGACCGTGTGCCTCATGGAAACAGTCCAGCCGAACTGCCAAGCCAGGTCCTCCCTGGACTGGAAACAAGCATCCTAGGACGGGTTTCGGGGTTTCACCTCTCTTCAGCCAGGATAGCTTGATTCCAGTGGCACAGTGAGCCCAGAACACACGTCTGGGAATACCTGGCGCACTTAGGGCGAGAAAGCAAAAGACACACAATTGATATACGGAAAGCAGAACAAATCAAAACATTCACCCCCAGTCAAGAGATCTGGGTTAAACCCATCATTGTTTTGCTCACCATGCCACCCCAGGTTAGACATGGCCATATGCAAATCAGTCTTGACCCTGTGCCTCATGGGAACAGTCCAGCCCGAACTGCCAAGCCAGGTCTTCCCTGGACCGGAAACAAGCATCCTAGGACCGGTTTTGGGGTTTCACCCCTCTTCAGCCAGGATAGCTTGATTCCAGTGGCACAGTGAGCCCAGAACCCACGTCTGGGCATACCTGGCGCACTTAGGGCGAGAAAGCAAAAGACACACAATTGATGGATGGAATGCAGAACAGATCAAAACATTCACCCCCAGTCAAGAGATCTGGGTTAAACCCATCATTGTTTTTCTCACTATGCCACCCCAGTTTAGACCTGGCAATATGCAAATCAGTCTTGACCCTGTGCTTCATGGGAATAGTCCAGCCCGAACTGCCAAGCCAGGTCCTCCGTGGACCAGAAACAAGCATCCTAGGACCGGTTTTGGGGTTTCACCCCTCTTCAACCAGGATAGCTTGATTCCAGTGACACAGTGAGCCCAGAACCCACGTCTGGGCATACCTGGCGCACTTAGGGCGAGAAAGCAAAAGACACACAATTGATGGACAGAATGCAGAACAAATCAAAACATTCACCCACAGTCAAGAGCTCTGGGTTAAATATATCATTCTTTTGCTCATTATGCCACTCCAGTTTAGACCTGGCCATATGCAAATCAGTCTTGACCCTGTGCCTCATGGAAACAGTCCAGCCCGAACTGCCAAGCCAGGTCCTCCCTGGACAGGAAACAAGCATCCTAGGAAGGGTTTCGGGATTTCACCCCTCTTCAGCCAGGATAGCTTGATTCCAGTGGCACAGTGAGCCCAGGACCCACATCTGGGCATACCTGGCGCACTTAGGGCGAGAAAGCAAAAGACACACAATTGATGGACGGAATGGAGAACAAATCAAAACATTCACCTCAGTCAAGAGATCTGGGTTAAATTTATCATTCTTTTGCTCATCATGCCGCCCCACTTTTGACCTGGCCATATGCAAATCAGTCTTGACCGTGTGCCTCATAGGAACAGTCCAGCCGAACTGCCAAGCCAGGTCCTCCCTGGCCCGGAAACAAGCATCCTAGGACCGGTTTCGGGGTTTCACCCCTCTTCAGCCAGGATAGCTTGATTCCAGTGGCACAGTGAGCCCAGAACCCACGTCTGGGCATACCTGGCGCACTTAGGGAGAGAAAGCAAAAGACACACAATTGATGGACGGAATGCAGAACAAATGACAACATTCAGCCCCAGTCAAGAGATCTGGGTTAAACCCATCATTGTTTTGCTCACCATGCCACACCAGTTTAGACCTGGCCATATGCAAATCTGTCTTGACCCTGTGCCTCATGGGAACAGTCCAGCCGAACTGCCAAGCCAGGTCCTCCCTGGACCGGAAACAAGCATCCTAGGACCGGTTTCGGGGTTTCACCCCTCTTCAGCCAGGATAGCTTGATTCCAGGGGAACAGTGAGCCCAGAACCCACGTCTGGGCATACCTGGCGCACTTAGGGCGAGAAAGCAAAAGACACACAATTGATGGACGGAATGCAGAACAAATCAAAACATTCACCCCCAGTCAAGAGATGTGGGTTAAATCCATCATTCATTTGCTCACCATGACACCCCAGTTTAGACCTGGCCATATCCAAATCAGTCTTGACCCTGTGCTTCATGGGAACAGTCCAGCCTGAACTGCCAAGCCAGGTCCTCCCTGGACCGGAAACAAGCATCCTATGACCGGTTTCAGGGTTTCATCCCTCTTCAGCCAGGATCGCTTGAGTCCAGTGGCACAGTGAGCCCAGGACCCACGTCTGGGCATACCTGGCGCACATAGTGCGAGAAAGCAAAAGACACAAAATTGATGGACGGAATTCAGAAAAAATCAAAACATTCACCCCCAGTCAAGAGATCTGGGTTAAATCCATCATTCTTTTGCTCACCATGCCACCTCAGTTTAGACCTGGCCATATGCAAATCAGTCCTGACCCTGTGCCTCATGGGAACAGTCCAGCCCGAACTGCCAAGCCAGGTCCTCCCTGGACCGGAAACAAGCATCCTAGGACCGGTTTCGGGGTTTCACCCCTCTTCAGCCAGGATAGCTTGATTCCACTGGTACAGTGAGCCCAGGGCCCACGTCTGGGCATACCTGGCGCACTTAGGGTGAGAAAGCAAAAGGCACACAATTGATGGACGGAATGCAGAACAAATCAAAACATTCACACCCAGTCAAGAGATCTGGGTTAAATCCATCATTCTTTTGTTCATAATGCCACCCCAGTTTTGACCTGGCCATGTGCAAATCAGTCTTGACCCTGTGCCTCATGGGAACAGTCCAGCCCGAACTGCCAAGCCAGGTCCTCCCTGGACCGGAAACAAGCATCCTAGGACCGGTTTTGGGGTATCACCCCTCTTCAGCCAGGATAGCTTGATTCCACTGGTACAGTGAGCCCAGGGCCCACGTCTGGGCATACCTGGCGCACTTAGGGCGAGAAAACAAAAGACACACAATTGATGGATGGAATGCAGAACAAATCAAGACATTCACCCCCAGTCAAGAGTTCTGGGTAAAAAACCATCATTCGTTTGCTCACCATGCCACCCCAGTTTACACCTGGCCATAGGCAAATCAGTCTTGACCCTGTGCCTCATGGGAACAGTCCAGCCCGAACTGCCAAGCCAGGTCCTCCCTGGATGGGAAAAAGGCATCCTAGAACCGGTTTCGGGGTTTCACCCCTCTTCAGCCAGGAAAGCTGATTCCAGGGGCATAGTGAGCTCAGAACCCACATCTGGGCATAACTGGCGCACTTAGGGCGAGAAAGCAAAAGACACACAATTGATGGACAGAATGCAAAACAAATCAAAACATTCAACCCCAGTCAAGAGATCTGGGTTAAATCCATCATTCTTTTGCTCACCATGCCACACCAGTTTAGACCTGGCCTTATGCAAATCAGTCTTGACCCTGTGCCTCATGGGAACAGTCCAGCCCGAACTGCCAAGCCAGGTCCTCCCTGGACCGGAAACAAGCATCCTAGGACCGGTTTCGGGGTTTCACCCCTCTTCAGCCAGGATAGCTTGATTCCAGTGGGACAGTGAGAGCAGGACCCATGTCTGGGCAAAAATGGCGCACTTAGGGCGAGAAAGCAAAAGACACACAATTGATGGACGGAATGCAAAACAAATCAAAACATTCACCCCCAGTCAAGAGATCTGGGTTAAATCCATAATTCTTTTGCTCACCATGCCACCCCAGTTTAGACCTGGCCTTATGCAAATCAGTCTTGACCCTGTGCCTCATGGGAACAGTCCAGCCTGAACTACCAAGCCAGGTCCTCCCTGGACGGGAAAAAGGCATCCTAGAACCGGTTTCGGGGTTTCACCCCTCTTCAGCCAGGATAGCTGATTCCAGGGGCATAGTGAGCCAGGACCCACATCTGGGCATAACTGGCGCACTTAGGGCGAGAAAGCAAAAGACACACAATTCATGGACGGAATGCAGAACAAATCAAGACATTCACCCCCAGTCAAGAGTTCTGGGTAAAAAACCATCATTCTTTTGCTCACCATGCCACCCCAGATTAGACATGGCCATATGCAAATCAGTCTTGACCCTGTGCCGCATGGGAACAGTGCAGCCCAAACTGCCAAGCCAGGTCCTCCCTGGACCGGAAACAAGCATACTATGACCGGTTTCGGGGTTTCATCCATCTTCAGCCAGGATCGCTTGAGTCCAGTGGCACAGTGAGCCCAGGACCCACATCTGGGCATACCTGGCACACTTAGTGCGAGAAAGCAAAAGACAAACAATTGATGGACGGAATGCAAAACAAATCAAAACATTCACCCCCAGTCAAGAGATCTGGGTTAAATCCATCATTCTTTTGCTCACCATGCCACCCCCGTTTAGACCTGGCCTTATGCAAATCAGTCTTGACCCTGTGCCTCATGGGAACGGTCCAGCCCGAACTGCCAAGCCAGGTCCTCCCTGGACAGGAAACAAGCATCCTAGGAAGAGTTTCGGGGTTTCACCCCTCTTCAGCCAGAATAGCTTGATTCCAGTGGCACAGTGAGCCCAGGCCCCACATCTGGGCATACCTGGCACACTTAGAGCGAGAAAGCAAAAGACACACAATTGATGGACGGAATGGAGAACAAATCAAAACATTCACCCCCAGTCGAGAGATCTGGGTTTAATTTATCATTCTTTTGCTCATCATGCCACCCCACTTTTGACCTGGCCATATGCAAATCAGTCTTGACCGTGTGCCTCATGGGAACTGTCCAGCCGAACTGCCAAGCCAGGTCCTCCCTGGACCGGAAACAAGCATCCTAGGACCAGTTTTGGGGTTTCACCCCTCTTCAGCCAGGATAGCTTGATTCCAGTGGCACAGTGAGCCCAGAATCCACATCTGGGCATAACTGGTGCACTTAGGGCGAGAAAGCAAAAGACACACAATTGATGGACGGAATGCAAAACAAATCAAAACTTTCACCCCCAGTCAAGAGATCTGGGTTAAATCCATCATTCTTTTGCTCACCATGCCACCCCCGTTTAGACCTGGCCTTATGCAAATCAGTCTTGACCCTGTGCCTCATGGGAACAGTCCAGCCCGAACTGCCAAGCCAGGTCCTCCCTGGACCGGAAACAAGCACCCTAGGAAGGGTTTCGGGGTTTCACCCCTCTTCAGCCAGGATAGCTTGATTCCAGTGGCACAGTGAGCCCAGGACCCACATCTGGGCATACCTGGCGCACTTAGGGCGAGAAAGCAAAAGACACACAATTGATGGACGGAATGGAGAACAAATCAAAACATTCACCCGCAGTCGAGAGATCTGGGTTAAATTTATCATTCTTTTGCTCATCATGCCACCCCACTTTTGACCTGGCCATATGCAAATCAGTCTTGACCGTGTGCCTCATGGGAACAGTCCAGCCGAACTGCCAAGCCAGGTCCTCCCTGGACCGGAAACAAGCATCCTAGGACCGGTTTGGGGGTTTTACCACTCTTCAGCTAATTTAGGTTGATTCCAGTGGCACAGTGAGTCCAGGACCCACGTCTGGGCACACCTGGCGCACTTAGGGCGAGAAAGAAAAAGACACACAATTGATGGACGGAATGCAGAACAAATCAAAACATTCACCACCAGTCAAGAGATCTGGGTTAAATCCATCATTCTTTTGCTCACCATGCCACACCAGTTTAGACCTGGCCATATGCAAATCAGTCTTGACCCTGTGCCTCATGGGAACAGTCCAGCCCGAACTGCCAAGCCAGGTCCTCCCTGGACAGGAAACAAGCATCCTAGGAAGGGTTTCGGGGTTTCACCCCTCTTCAGCCAGGATAGCTTGATTCCAGTGGCACAGTGAGCCCAGGACCCACATCTGGGCATACCTGGCGCACTTAGGGCGAGAAAGCAAAAGACACACAATTGATGGACGTAATGGAGAACAAATCAAAACATTCACCCCCAGTCAAGAGATCTGGGTTAAATTTATCATTCTTTTGCTCATCATGCCACCCCACTTTTGACCTGGCCATATGCAAATCAGTCTTGACCGTGTGCCTCATGGAAACAGTCCAGCCGAACTGCCAAGCCAGGTCCTCCCTGGACCTGAAACAAGCATCCTAGGACCGGTTTCGGGGATTCACCCCTCTTCAGCCAGGATAGCTTGATTCCAGTGGCACAGTGAGCCCAGAACCCACGTCTGGGCATACCTGGCGAACTTAGGGCGAGAAAGCAAAAGACACACAATTGATGGACGGAATGAAGAACAAATCAAAACATTCGCCCCCAGTCAAGAGATCTGTGTTAAACCCATCATTGTTTTAGTCACCATGCCACCCCAGTTTTAGACCTGGCCATATGCAAATCAGTCTTGACCCTGTGCCTCATGGGAACAGTCCAGCCGAACTGCCAAGCCAGGTCCTCCCTGGACTGGAAACAAGCATCCTAGGACGGGTTTCGGGGTTTCACCTCTCTTCAGCCAGGATAGCTTGATTCCAGTGGCACAGTGAGCCCAGAACACACGTCTGGGAATACCTGGCGCACTTAGGGCGAGAAAGCAAAAGACACACAATTGATATACGGAAAGCAGAACAAATCAAAACATTCACCCCCAGTCAAGAGATCTGGGTTAAACCCATCATTGTTTTGCTCACCATGCCACCCCAGGTTAGACATGGCCATATGCAAATCAGTCTTGATCCTGTGCCTCATGGGAACAGTCCAGCCCGAACTGCCAAGCCAGGTCTTCCCTGGACCGGAAACAAGCATCCTAGGACCGGTTTTGGGGTTTCACCCCTCTTCAGCCAGGATAGCTTGATTCCAGTGGCACAGTGAGCCCAGAACCCACGTCTGGGCATACCTGGCGCACTTAGGGCGAGAAAGCAAAAGACACACAATTGATGGATGGAATGCAGAACAGATCAAAACATTCACCCCCAGTCAAGAGATCTGGGTTAAACCCATCATTGTTTTTCTCACTATGCCACCCCAGTTTAGACCTGGCAATATGCAAATCAGTCTTGACCCTGTGCTTCATGGGAATAGTCCAGCCCGAACTGCCAAGCCAGGTCCTCCGTGGACCAGAAACAAGCATCCTAGGACCGGTTTCGGGGATTCACCCCTCTTCAGCCAGGATAGCTTGATTCCAGTGGCACAGTGAGCCCAGAACCCACGTCTGGGCATACCTGGCGAACTTAGGGCGAGAAAGCAAAAGACACACAATTGATGGACGGAATGAAGAACAAATCAAAACATTCGCCCCCAGTCAAGAGATCAGGGTTAAACCCATCATTGTTTTGGTCACCATGCCACCCCAGTTTTAGACCTGGCCATATGCAAATCAGTCTTGACCCTGTGCCTCATGGGAACAGTCCAGCCGAACTGCCAAGCCAGGTCCTCCCTGGACTGGAAACAAGCATCCTAGGACGGGTTTCGGGGTTTCACCCCTCTTCAGCCAGGATAGCTTGATTCCAGTGGCACAGTGAGCCCAGAACCCACGTCTGGGAATACCTGG